>NC_137084.1:83363365-84042365 GCF_951640355.1 Cnephaeus nilssonii
AGTCCGTGCCCCCAGTCCGTGCCCCAGTCCGTGCCCAGTCCGTGCCCCAGTCCGTGCCCCAGTCCGTGCCCCCAGTCCGTGCCCAGTCCGTGCCCCCAGTCCGTGCCCCAGTCCGTGCCCCCAGTCCGTGCCCAGTCCGTGCCCCAGTCCGTGCCCCAGTCCGTGCCCCCAGTCCGTGCCCCAGTCCGTGCCCCCAGTACCCGTGCCCCAGTCCGTGCCCAGTCCGTGCCCCAGTCCGTGCCCCCAGTCCGTGCCCAGTCCGTGCCCCAGTCCGTGCCCCAGTCCGTGCCCAGTCCGTGCCCCCAGTCCGTGCCCCAGTCCGTGCCCCCAGTCCGTGCCCAGTCCGTGCCCCAGTCCGTGCCCCAGTCCGTGCCCCCAGTCCGTGCCCCAGTCCGTGCCCCCAGTACCCGTGCCCCAGTCCGTGCCCAGTCCGTGCCCCAGTCCGTGCCCCCCAGTCCGTGCCCAGTCCGTGCCCCAGTCCGTGCCCCAGTCCGTGCCCCCAGTCCGTGCCCCAGTCCGTGCCCCCAGTACCCGTGCCCCAGTCCGTGCCCCCTGCCCAGTCCGTGCCCCCAGTCCGTGCCCCAGTCCGTGCCCCCAGTACCCGTGCCCCAGTCCGTGCCCCAGTCCGTGCCCCAGTCCGTGCCCCCAGTCCGTGCCCCAGTCCGTGCCCCCAGTACCCGTGCCCCAGTCCGTGCCCAGTCCGTGCCCCAGTCCGTGCCCCCAGTCCGTGCCCAGTCCGTGCCCCAGTCCGTGCCCCAGTCCGTGCCCCCAGTCCGTGCCCCAGTCCGTGCCCCCAGTACCCGTGCCCCAGTCCGTGCCCACCCCAGTCCGTGCCCCAGTCCGTGCCCCCAGTCCGTGGCCCCAGTCCGTGCCCCCAGTACCCGTGCCCAGTCCGTGCCCCCCAGTCCGTGCCCAGTCCGTGCCCCCAGTCCGTGCCCCCAGTCCGTGCCCCCAGTCCGTGCCCCAGTCCCCGTGCCCAGTCCGTGCCCCCAGTCCGTGCCCCCAGTCCGTGCCCCAGTCCGTGCCCCCAGTACCCGTGCCCCAGTCCGTGCCCCCAGTCCGTGCCCCAGTCCGTGCCCAGTCCGAGGGCCAATGGGAGGAGAGTGTGTCTGGGCCAGAACCCCCTCCCCGTCCCCGGGCCTCCTCTCGCGCCCGCCCCTGGGCCTGTGGGCCTGCTTGGCGGGAAGGCACCGGGGGAGAGGCCCGGCCTGGTCAGGGTCCTGCCGGCACTTTGCGGGCAACTTGGGGCCCACGGGGGAGCTCTCGGGGCCTCCAGGGCTGGACAGGAGCACGGGGCCCACCGCTCCCCCGGGAGGTGGCGCCCGGCGAGGAAAGTGCTCCGGCCCCGGCCGAGGCCGCTGGCTGCTTCCCGAGGCCGTGGGTCCGGGACGCTGGGCTCAGAGGCGACCTCCCGGGACCCACACCGCCCACGGGGTGGCCGGTGTCGGGGACTCGCTCCCGGGCGTCGGAGGAAGTCCTGCCGGCGGCTGCGGGCGGCCGGGCTCTCCCCTCGGGGAGATGGGTCTCCGGCCGCCTGCCTCGGGCTCTCCCGGGAGAAGCCCGCCAGCGCGCCCGGAGCCGTTGGCGACGGGCCCGGCGTTCGTCCCCGCGCCCCAGGCCTCCGGGCCGGGCGTGTGCGGAGGCGGCGGGCGCGGGGCCGGGGCCACTCGCCTTCCGCCCGGTGCGCGGGGCGCCTCCTCTGGGGGCGACCGGAGCGGCTCGCGCCCGACGGGGACGGCTTTCGGGGACGCACAGAGGAGGGGACGGAGGAAGCTCAGAGGAGCACCGGGCGCCGGCCGCGCGCACGGACGCCCGGGGCGCCGGGGTGGGATCCGCTCCCCGGCTGGGAGCCGGGCGGGGCGGGGCGGGCGGGCGGGGGGCCCGGGCGGCTGGCGCGGGGCCCAACTGATAGGGCGGGCGCGGCGGGCGGGCCCCGCGTGCCTTCCAGCCCCGTCACCGCCGCCCCCGTCTCCGCCCCGCGCACGGGGACCTGGCGCTGGGGCGCGGCCAGAGCCCGCGAGGGGTTCCACTGCTCCCGCCCCGCGCCCTCCGCCGGCGCCCCCTTTGCCCCGGGGGGGGGGGGCACGTGGGGGGCGGGCCCGGAGGCTGGCTTCAGTGAAGCCCCCCGCAGAGCACCCCTTAGGCTGCTGGTGCTGTTGGTTTTAAATAAGCCGTTTACCCTCCATTTCTAGCTTTTACAAGTGTCCTGTGTGATTTAGACCGAGAATTCCCATTTGTGGGGAATTGGGGTGCCAGAGCATCTCAGACTGCCGGGCCAAGTGCTGGTGGAGGAACTGAGGGGCGTGGGGGGAGGCTGTGCCTGGGGGCCTCCTGAGTGAGGGCGGGGGGCTGAGGGGGAGGGGGTGCAGGGGGGCTGAGGGGGAGGGGGTGCAGGGGGGCTGAGGGGGAGGGGGTGCAGGGGGGCTGAGGGGCAGGGGGTGCAGGGGGGCTGAGGGGCAGGGGGGTGCAGGGGGGCTGAGGGGCAGGGGGTGCAGGGGGGCTGAGGGGCAGGGGGTGCAGGGGGGCTGAGGGGCAGGGGGTGCAGGGGGGCTGAGGGGGAGGGGGTGCAGGGGGGCTGAGGGGGAGGGGGTGCAGGGGGGCTGAGGGGCAGGGGGTGCAGGGGGGCTGAGGGGCAGGGGGTGCAGGGGGGCTGAGGGGCAGGGGGTGCAGGGGGGCTGAGGGGAGGGGGTGCAGGGGGCTGAGGGGGAGGGGGTGCAGGGGGCTGAGGGGGAGGGGGTGCAGGGGGCTGAGGGGGAGGGGGTGCAGGGGGCTGAGGGGGAGGGGGTGCAGGGGGCTGAGGGGCAGGGGGGTGCAGGGGGGCTGAGGGGGAGGGGGTGCAGGGGGCTGAGGGGGAGGGGGTGCAGGGGGGCTGAGGGGAGGGGGTGCAGGGGGCTGAGGGGGAGGGGGTGCAGGGGGGCTTTGTGAGTTTTTGGAAAGCCCCCTCTGCGCCCACCACTCCGCCGCCTCCCTCCCGGCCTCCTCGGGTGCGAGGAGCGGCGGGGTGAGCACGTGGGCAGGAGGCGCCGGCTCCCCGCGCCCAGGGCTCTGCTGCGGCCGCAGGGCTTCCTCTGAGAGCACAGAGCGCGTGGGGCCGGGACTGTCCCCTCGGCCTGGCGGGGACGTCGGTGGGACCTGTGCCCGCCGGGAGCGGACCTCGGACCTCGGACCTCGGGAGCGGGCCGCCCAGAGCCGCGGGCAGAGGCCGCGTCCGCAGACGCCGGGGGTGGGCGTGCGGCTCCGAGCGGGCGCTCTGCCCCCGCCCCCGGCACCTGCTCCTCGCCCGGGGTCTCCGTGGCGTCTCCCCTCCCCCAGGGAGCCCAAGCGCCGCCTTCCCACAGGCCCGGCTGCTCTGTGGCCCTTTCACCGAGTCCAGCTAGAGCAGCGGAGCCGAGCAGCCGCGCCCCCCGCGGGAGGTGGTGGGTCCTGGGCCCCCGTCCCGCTGTAGGAACCCGGCGCCGCTGCGCTGCCCCCCACGGCTGCCGGGGCAACCGCAGGCTGCGAGGAGGGGGCCCCATCGCTCCAGGGCGCCCGGCCCCCGAGGGGGTGGTAGGGAGCTTGGAGACCACCCCAGGCCCCTGGGCGCCGCTGCCAGTGGCGGGGAGACCCCCGCAGGGAGCCAGCGGGCGGCCCGGGGCAGCTGCAGGGGCCGCTCAGCGGCGGGGGGGGGGGGGGGCAGGAAGGAGGGGGAGCTGGTCTTCAGATCAGTGACCTATGAACTGCAGACTGTGGGACTCTGGACAATGAAAACCTGATGGGGGCGGGTAAAGGGCTGCTGTGCGGGGAGGTTTTAAAACGTCATTCAGGATCGCCGTCCCTTCGTGAAAGCAGCCCTAACACCCAAGGAACGTCATCCGGTTCCCTTCCTCTGCCCCCCGAACCCCGAGAAGCATCTCCCTGGGCCCGCCTGCGGGCTGGGACTCGGGGCCACCCCCTCTGCCCCCCACCTCCGGCCTGAGGGCCACACACACAGGAAACTCCAGGGGCGCCCAGTGGGCTCTGCGCTGGCGCTTTTTTTTTTTTTTAATATATTTTTATTGATTTCAGAGAGGAAGGGAGAGGGAGAGAGAGAAACATCCGTGAAGAGAGAGAACCATGGATCAGCTGCCTCCTGCACGCCCCTGCTCCCCACTACCCCCCCCCCCCCCCAAACCCGGGGCCAGAGCCTGCAACCTGGGCCTGTGCCCTTGACTGGAATCAAACTGTGACCTCCTGGTTCATAGGTCAACGCTCAGCCGCTGAGCCGGGCGGCTGGCTCCTTATTTTCTGACTTATCACTCGTCTCCTGCCCTGATCTTCTCTGTTTCCCTTCCTGTTGGCCTGGGCGCCCCAGACTGAGCCGCCCCGCCTGCCTCCGTTACAGATCAAAACCGAGGACCTCGGCGACTCCCTGCAGCAGCCGCTCTCTCACCGGCCATGCCCCCTGAGCCAGGGACCGGCCATGATGCCTGGAAGCCAAGTGTCTGGGGTAAATGCCAGCCCTGCGGGAGCCCTGGCGGGCAGTGGGTTCTCCCCAGCACAATGTGTGACCTCTGGGCGAGGCGACCCTGTATGGGTCTAAAGAGCCCCTGCAGGGGTGCGAAAAGAGGTTGGAGAGCTGGGGTGGAGGTGAGGTTCCAGAGCAGTCCTTTCAAAAGCAAGCCTGGCTGGTCACGGGAAGGGGGGTCCCCTCCCGGGAGAGAAGGGAGGCGACCCTGCAGAAACAGCTGGCCTGGCGCTGGCGTTCTGTCCTCATGCCCTCCCCCTGCACGTGCTTACGGCAAAGCCAACTGGAGGGGGTCCCTGCCCAGGGAGGGAGCAGGCGTTCCTGTGGGGCCCTGTCGGGCCTGGCTCGCCGGGGAGGCGAGAGGTACCCCGTCTCCGGCCGCATTTAAAACGGGAATACGCACCCATTCCTCGGCTTGGGAGGAATCTTGGGCTGGGATGTCCATGCTCTGGGCTGGGGGAGGAGCCCGGGAGATGGACTTTCTGTGGAAGCCAGTGGGTTTTCCTGAGAACTAAACTGCTGCCTTCCTCCGGGAAAGATGGTTCGGGCCCAGCAAGCGGCCAGGACACGGCTTCCAGCACAGTGCGGTGCCATGAGGTGTCTAAAGCTTGGACAACTGGGACTGCGTGTCCTTTTAGAGTAAAGTCTGAGACGTGAGAAGACTTAGCCTCGCCCCAGGGCCATTGCATTCTCACGGGGGGGGGGGGGGGGGGGGAGGGGCGGGCAGGACTGACACACGTTAAACAGGAGGCCAGGCTGCAGGGCCAGCGGGCGGCCAGCATTAACGGAGCAGCTGCTGCGTCCCAGACACTGGGACACGCAGGGGCACAGATCAGGTCATTGCCGCACACGCCCGCGTCTGAAGACCTGGAAGAGATGGGCAGCGGGCGATGGGACCGGTCTAGCGTGTGAGTCCTGTGACGTGTGTCTCTCCCCCGCGCAGGATCTGACGTCCCTCCATCCCCTCCAGCAGCTCGTGCTGGTTCCCGGCCACTTGCAGTCCGTCTCGCAGTTCCTGCTCTCTCAGACGCAGCCGGGGCAGCAAGGTGAGGCCCGGCTCACGAGGACCAGGCGCAGCACGTGCTGCTGCGGGCCCTGCTGCCGGCTGGGCCAGGGAGCCTGCTGGGACCTGGGCGAGGGGCCAGCCGCTGCTGTTAGATCGCTTCTCCTAATCACGGCCTGAGCCAGGGACCCTGCCTTGCCTTCTCTTCTTCCTTCTCCCATCTTCCTTGATTTCATGGCCACTTGAGGCTGAAGGGGGGGGGGGGGGGGCCTGGGCGGGACCTGGGCAGTGCAGGAAGGAGTGGCTCCTGGGAAAAGCCTTGCAGACGCCCCAGTTCTCTACCCGGCCCGCAGGAAGCCGGCCCGTGAGGCCTCGGTGGAGCAGCAGTGCCACCCACAGGCTGCCGGGCTTGCTTTGGCCAGAACATAGCCTCCAGGAACCTGGCCAAGAGCAAGGGTTAGATTATAACAATTGTGCCCTGGCCGGTGTGGCTCAGTGGATAGAGTGTCAGCCTGTAGACCGAAGGGTCCGGGGTTCGATTCCGGTCAAGGGCACAGGCCTGGGTTGCAGGCTCCTCCCCGGCCCTGGCCCTGGCCCTGCATGTTTCTCTCACATCGATGCTTCTTTCTGTCTTCTGCTCTCTCTGAAAATCAATGGGAAAATATCCTCAGGTGAGGATTAACAAACAAACAAACAAATACATAAAATACAGAATGTTTATAATAATCGCTAACATCACTTGAGCATGATGTGCCAGGAGCTCTGCTGAGTGGTTTTCCTGATTTATCTTTCAAAATCACGGTGTGCACTGGGTACTCATATTATGCCTCTGGTGACCTCCTAGAAAGTTCCAGAATTATCTGTCTAAAACCCTTGCTCTTGACCCGCCACTGTGCCACCTCTCTGCCTCCTATAGCCATCAGCTTACCCAAATGTGATGGCTGTGGTCCTGCCCTCCGCGCTGCCTGCATCCAGCCCGTTCTCGATGCCGGCATCTCGGGTGTCACCATCATGATGAGCCAGAACGTATTTGAACCTTGAAGCATTTGCTTCGGCAGAATAATACATATCACACTCCTGGGCCAGGAAGGAAAGGTAGCGCTGAATTCGGTATCTTTTTGGTCGACAGTGATATGAAATTGACCCAGGCATATAGCCAACAAGACCAACATATAATACTGAGCAAACAACAAACAATTAAAAGCCCAATCCAAAATCTGGAGTCAAAAAAGCTCATTGGTAGAAATTACTAGCTGTGGTTCTTGGGAAACTTACCTTAACCTCTTTGAGGGTTATGTCCTCCTCCATAAAAAAGAAAAATAGTAAAACTCGACCTCCCAAGGTGATCGAGGGTCACCTGAAATAAAGCAGTAAAAAGGCTTTGTACAATTCAAAACACAACACAAATGTTAGGTTACAATTAGCACTCCCAGGCCAGGGTTCTTGCCCATTTATTTTAATAATAAAAAACCGCCCTGGCCAGATGGCTCCATGGATAGAGCATCGGCCTGAGGACTGAAGGATCCTGGATTCGACTGCACTCAAGGGCACGCACCTTGGTTGCAGGTTGATCTGACCCCTGGCCCTGGTCAGGGCCCGTGTGGGAGGCAACCAATCGATGTGTTTCTCTCACATCAATGTTTCTCTCTGTCTCTCCCTCTCTCTTCCACTCTCTCTTAAAATCAATGGAAAAATATCCTCGGGTGACGATTAACAAAAAGAAAAAGAAAAAAGTCCTGACTTCTTTTTTAGACTGAGGAGCGTAACGTTTAACATCAGCTGATGCTCTCCATCAGTGACCTAACCCAGCTTGGGACCACAGACACTCTGAGGCTGAGCTCTGTGCTGAGCGATCAGGGTGACCCCCCTTCTGCTGTGGGGTGTGGTGGCCGCGAGAGGCCTGGCTATGACCTTCCCCGAGGAAGACACTGGCATGACCACCAACCAGGAGCCTCCTGCAGGGACACCGGCCCTGGGGAGGGGGGAGCGGGTGGAGCAGGGGAGTCCCACCCCCAGATGGAGTCTCCGAGGCCTGGCTGCTCTCCCTTCCTCAGCCCTTCCCCCAGCGTAAAGTGTCCGGCCTGGGGTGTGCTCCCCCCCACCCAATGGCCCGTCAGCGTGCTCTGACATCCTTGCCGATGGGCGGGGCCTGTGGAGCTGTCCGGGCAGCAGGACCTTCTCAGCTGCAGCTGGAACCCTGAGTCCTCACCCCGCATCTCCTGCCCGCGGCGTCTCTCCAGCCTCCTTCCCTCTGGGCTCCCCCAGCCCTGGTGTCCACCTCAGAGCAGATTGCTGGGCCCTCCTCAGCCTCGGCCCCGGCCCGGGCAGGCGGGCGGGCGCAGCAGGACTGCTTTGG
Organism: Cnephaeus nilssonii; assembly: GCF_951640355.1. NCBI lineage: Eukaryota > Metazoa > Chordata > Mammalia > Chiroptera > Vespertilionidae > Cnephaeus > Cnephaeus nilssonii. The sequence continues at coordinate 83,371,208 of NC_137084.1, forward strand.
GGACTGCTGCTTACATCTGCTTCTCCCTGGTCTGCTCTGCCTCGGCCTGTGGCGAAGGCTGGCAGTGCCCGTGGGCCTCTCCCGGGCGGGAGGTGGGCTGCGGGGCTTGGTTCATTCGCGGGGGGAGGAGAGTGGTCAGGCTTCCAAAGCTGCAGGGGGGTTTTCACAAGGCCTGGCTTTCATTCCTGTCCCTGTCCCCCTCTCACCAGGTCTGCAGCCCAATCTCCTCCCCTTTCCACAGCAGCAAAGCTCCTTGCTCCTCCCACAGCCTGGACCCGGCCTGGCGTCCCAGGTAAACCCCACACTCCCTGGTGTCCTCTGGGAGTGCCTCTGCTTGACGGAGCTCAGCCCATGGTCTCCTCCAGCCCCTTAGCTGGGCTCTTACCCCGGGAAGAGCGAGTAGCAGGGGACTCGCCCTCTTGGTAGGCGGGCGAATGACAGCCTCAGCCGGGGAGGGTGGGCCGCTGTCAGAGGTGGAGGCAGAATGAGGACCCAGTGACCAGCTCGTGGCCTAGCCCCCTCCATGGTGCAGGCACCCCACCCCCAGCCAGGCCCTCGCAGCAGTCACCTCAAAACCAGCGGTCAGCTAGCTCCCCAGGACACCACGGTGATGGCCACCCAGCCTGGCGCTCATACACCCTGAGGGGGGACCAGAGTCCCTTGGGCCTGACGCCCCAAGACCATAAAGCCAGTGGCTCTTCCCTGCGCCTGGGCCGAAGGCAGCCTCATGTCGGGGGGCACACTTGGCAAGAGTGCCCGGCTGTGCTGTGGCAGCCGCTCTCCCGTCTGCACAGCTGCCCGAGGTGGTTCTGCAGAAGTGGGCGTGCGGGAGGTTGCAGGGACCCCAATGCCCCTTCTCTACGCGGAGATTCCCAGGGATCACTAAGGGCCCTGGCTCAGCAGGGGCACCTGGGGGACAGCGCCACCTAGTGGCTCATGGGAACGGGACACTAGAAGCATAAGCTCCCAAGAGCATCCTGGACTGGGACAGAGACTGGCCTAGATCCGTGGTCGGCAAACTGTGGCTCTCGAGCCACATGCGGCTCTTTGGCCCCTTGAGTGTGGCTCTTCCACAAAATACCACGTGCGGGCGCGCACGTACAGTGCGATTGAAACTTCGTGGCCCATGCGCAGAAGTCGGTTTTCCGCTCTCAAAAGAAATTTCAATTGTTGTACTGTTGATGTTTGGCTCTGTTGACTAATGAGTTTGCTGACCACTGGCCTAGGGCGATGGCAGTAAGATGGAGGCAAGGGGTGAATGAGAGATGTTGGGGAAGTTGAATCAATGCAATTTGGCATCTAGTTGGATGTGAAGGGGGAAAGTGAAGGTCTTAGCAAAGAACTTGGTGTTTGATGAAAGAACAAATAAACGAATGAAAAGGAAGTCTCAAGAAGACAGAGCTGTGTCCGAGGGTCTGGTCTGTATCAGCAGGATCAGATCCATAGCCGTCCTAAATGATTCCATCCCAGAAGGCCCTTCGCTGGGAAGAGTCCTCAACTTCCTTCAGGTCCTTTACGTCCCCATCATAACGACCTGTCGTCATGGTAACCCTGAGTGTCTTGGGTGAGAAAAGGCACAAAGTTAGCCCCCGTCTAGAAGAGCAAACAGGGAAGGAGAGAGCAGAGGGCGGGCTTAGGCCACGAAGGACACCTGCGCTGGCCCCTTGGCCTGGGTGTCCTTCCTTCCTTGGGGGGTGATCGATGTCTTCAGGGTCCAATGGACGCCTGACCCCAAATGGGGACAACATGGACTCTAGGTTTAAGGATCCATTTTCCTATGAAAATAAACGAAAGGAACAAGTTCTCCTGACAACCACAAATGAGATCGCAGGGCAGTTAGAGAGCACTGGAATGCCTTTGATTAAAAAAAATAAATAAATAAAAGAGCAGCCCTAGCCAGTTTGGCTCAGTGGATAGAGGCCGGCCCATGGACTGAAGGGTCCTGGGTTTGATTCTGATCCAGGGCAGGTACGTAGGTTGCAGGTGTGATCCCCGGCCCAGGTTAGGGCACGCGTGGGAGGCAGCCAATTGGCATCCATGTTTCTCTCACTTCGATGATTCCCTCACATCAGTGTTTCACTCTAACTCTCCCTTCCACGCTCTCTAAAAATCATGGGAAAATATCCTTGGGTGAAGATTAACAAAACAAACAAAGAAAAGCAAAACCCAAAACATTCTAATGAATGAAAATGGGTGGTTTAGAATGTAAAGTGCCAGTCACAGGAGTCTGACCTTGTGCAGAATTCTATGAAGGAAGCCGTCTCCGCTGCCCCGTGTTGAACACCTCAGCAGCTTTGCTTTGTGGTGAGAACAGACAAAGCAAACAGCCCTGGCTGCGGAGAGGGCTCTTTGGGATCTGCACACAGCCTGCTGGCTCCTCTTATGTGGAAAACCCACGGGAGGGCGACAACTTCCCCAAGTCGGTGAGTCAGACTGGCCCAGGTGACTGCCCGCCCTGCGGACGGCCGCTTCCACTTCCTGCCGGTGAGACCACACAGGCACGCAGGGCGGCCGGCCCATCAGGAAAAATGTCAGAACTGCCCTGGGATGTGCTGACTGTCTGTGCTCTTCTAGGCAGTCGGGCGCCCGGGGCTGCCGGGACCCTCCTTAGACCCCCACCTGGAGGTGCCCCAGCATCTCCCGGTGCCCAAGCACCTGCCTGGCGCTGGGGGCGCCGACGAGCCCGGCGACCTGGAGGAGCTGGAGAAGTTCGCCAAGACCTTCAAGCAGAGGCGCATCAAGCTGGGCTTCACACAGGTTCGCTTCTGAGGGGGCGGAGGAGGCGGGGCTCCCGACGTCCAGGTCTCAAGAGCACCCCGAGTTGGCGTGTGGGGGCAGGCCCATCCTGCGGCTGTTGCGCGAGCCCTTGGCGGCCTGTGGTCGGCGCAGCTGTGCTGAGGACACGGCTGGTGGAGGGACAGAAAGCGGAGCCCAGGGTCCTACAGAGAAATAGGACCACTCCCCACCTAGGGGCGGTGGGTGCGGACCTGTCTCTCATCACCCCCCCCCCTGCCCCCAGGGGGACGTGGGGCTGGCGATGGGGAAGCTGTACGGCAACGACTTCAGCCAGACCACCATCTCGCGGTTCGAGGCCCTCAATCTGAGCTTCAAGAACATGTGCAAGCTCAAGCCGCTGCTGGAGAAGTGGCTGAGCGACGCCGGTAGGCCTCCCGGGGCGGGGCCGGGCCCTGGGACAGCCTGCAGGGAGGGGCCTGGTCCGTGCCCCACACCCTCCTCCTGCCCCTGCGTCTGGAGCCGCTGAGGAAGGAGACACGGGCATGAGGAGGGGAGCGCCCTGCATGGCTCACAGCTCCCGTGGCCATGGAAGCGCACCTCCCGCCCCTCCCCAGCCCGCCTAGACCTCAGGGCACCTGGTCAGCGGCCAGGGGCTGGGGCTGCAGAGCAGGCACGTTGGCCCAGAGGCTGGCGGGACCAGGCGGGAGAGGGAGAGGGAGTCACCGGAGGAGGAGGCAGCGGTCCCGACACGAGGCCGTTATCTGGCTGACCTGAGAAGTGTGAGGAGGTTCTCGGAGGGCAGGGGCCAGCGAGGAGCCAGACAGGCCGGCGGGGAGAGCCTGGCAGCGGAGGGAGCCCCGGACTGCCGCAGTGGGGAGGGGGGCCGGGGCGGTGAGCCTGGGCCGTGTTTGGAACCTGAGCGGGGGAGTTCGTTGTCGGGACAGAGCTGCTCAGCTGCGCACCATCCACGTCTGGGGCCGGAGACCCCTGTGCTGCGGGGCCGTCCTGGCGCACCATCCCTGGTCTCTACCCACTACATCTCCAGACATTGCCAGGGGTCCCCGGGGGGACCAAGTCACCCTTGATTGGGAACCACTGGTCTGGCTGAGAGGGACCGAGCAGAGAGCCAGGGCCAGGCCTCCGTTGGGTTGAAGTGAGGGTGAGTGGTTGCTGTGGAAACCGGGAGGCGGGCAGCAGGATGCCACCCTCTTGGAAGTCCTTCCACGTGGAACATGGAAGAGGCACAGACGGCTTTTACAGCAGCATCGAAGCGAGAGCTGCGTCAAAGGCCCTAGGGTCCTTGGGAAAGGACCTTAGAGATCATTTCCAGTGGGATCCCCCTTGGACCCCGGGATCCTTCCTAGGGAGACTCCTGCCACGCACCCCGCAGCCTGGCCTGGCGCCGGTGCCGAAGAGCTAGGGGCTCCGCAGCAGCGCTCTGCCCCCGGCGCCGCTGCCAGCTCACAGCCGCTCTCCCTGTGTTTGGGGTTCCCACTGAGGCTGCTTATGAAACACAAACCCGGGAGACCTCCTCGCAGGAGCTCTGCCTGCACCCACTCAGCCCACACATGCCCGCGACGTCCACGTGTCCCTGGGCGTGACTGCCAACCCTGGAGGACCTCTGCCCAGCGCAGAAGGAGAGGCAGGGTTTTTGTCCGTCCAGTTCCCCTGGTTGGGGGAGGGGCCTACCCAGAAAACTGCAGAGCCCGCCCGCCCGGGAGAGTCGCTGGACCTCAAGTCCATTCAGCCGGATGGCTGCCACTCCCTTCCCTTCACTTCCTCCCCGTTTCCCTCCCACAGAGTCCTCCCCGGCAGACCCCTCGGTGAGCACCCCCAGCGCGTACCCCACCCTCACCGAGGTGTTCGGTAGGAAGAGGAAGAAACGCACCAGCATTGAGACCAACATCCGCCTGACCCTGGAGAAGAGATTTCAGGATGTGAGTGGCCCCTCGGGCTGGGAGCGGTGGGTGAGCGGCACATGTAAGCCCCTTGGCACCAACCCCTGGCACCACACGCCTGTCGTGGGAAGAGGCTAGACCCTCTGTAGACACCCAGGTGACCGTCTGCGCATTCTCTCACATCCAGGAACTTCTTCCCTCACTCGCCCTTCTTGCCCTGATGCCTATTCAGGACCCATCACCCCTTCCACTGGGAGATTTAAAGAATGGAATATTGCCTTGGCTGGTGTGGTTCAGTGGATAGAGCCTCGGACTGCAGACTGAAGGGTTCCGGGTTCGATTCCAGACAAGGGCACAGGCCTGGGTTTCGGGATTGATCCCCAGGAGGGGGTGTGCAGGAGGCAGCCCATCAATGATTCTCTCTCATCATTGATGTTTATATCTCTCCTTCTCCCTTCCCCTCTGAAATCAATAAAAATATATTAAAAAACAAAAACAAACACACACACACACAGTGGGATACGGATTCCAGGAAAGAGGGCAGTGCTCTGTCCAGCTGAAGTGGAGGGAGCACAGCCAGGGCGTTGTAGGGAAGTTCTTCGCTTCCTGTGCATTGTTTTGTATTCTCCAAATTATAACTGTAATGAATGCTTAGTGTACACAATTAGGAAATACAGGGATGGAGGGGGAAATTCACCGTCAAATGCCATCTACATGTGTTTCCTTCTATTTCTCTCTTCCACACACATTTACATACTTGCAATCATATCACATACATGCAGTTTTTAAGGAGGAGCCAAAGCACAGTCTGGAACCTGTATGTTGAAGCTAATATCCACTCTGTGTCCCCCTGGGAGCTGGGGGAGAGAAGAGAGGAAAACAGGTTGGTCCAAACAGCTTCTAATCAGGGCCCTTGGGTACCACTCCAGAGCCTGCATCTCCATCACACAGGCCCCAAGGACGTGCTTTGGCCCCCACCAGCCGCGCAGACCCCAGGCCCAGGCCGGCCGCCCCTAAGCAGAGGCTGCAGTGCATCTGGTCAAGGAGCTGGAGGCTGCATCCTGCTGGCAGGATGGCAAGAGCTGGCTTTTCCTTCTGATTCGGTTTCTCAGAGCAACAGGAGGGCCTAAGGGAAGGTGTCGGAGGGAGGGAAGAGGGCAGAGGTCAAAGACGGGTGGGTGTTGGGGAGCAGAACTAGAGTGTGATCTATATATATATATTTTTAAAATATATATATATTTTTATTGATTCCAGAGAGGAAGGGAGAGAGAGAAACATCAGTGATGAGAGAGAATCATGGATCGGCTGCCTCCTGCACGCCCCACACTGGGGATGGAACCCACAACCCGGGCATGTGCCCTGACCAGGAATTGAACTCCTGACCTCCTGGTTCATTGGTCGACGCCCAACCACTGAGCCATCCTGGCCAGGCAAGTGTGGTCCGTATTTGCACAGTCTTGATGGGTGCTCAGGTTTAGCTTTACCCTTTCCTATGTGGGGGCAGGACAGGAGGCAGGGCCACCCAGAAACACCAGGTTGTGCAGACAGAACTCAGAGGAGCGCACCGGGGCCCCTGTCCCCACGTGGCTCTCCAGGGGCTCTCCTAGCGGAGCTGCTCCCGAAGGAAGGAGCAGGGGAAGGAGCCGTGCGGCCGTGTGCAGCCCTCACACACCCTCATTTAATCCTCACAAACCCTCCAGGGCAGGCATGGTTATTCTGGCCTCACAGATGACAAGGCTGAGGCTCAGAGAGGTTAAGAACGTTTCTTAGGGACACACAGGAAGTGATGAGTGAGTATTCCATCCTAGGTCTGATTCTAAAGCTTTTGATCCATCTGTTGTTTTATCCTGTTTCCATGAAACATCTGTCCCCCACCCCCAATTCTTGACCCTACTCCCTTCTTCTCCTGACCACTCTGTCTCCCTTCGGTTTCTGTAGAACCCCAAACCGAGCTCCGAGGAGATCTCCATGATTGCAGAACAGTTGTCCATGGAGAAGGAGGTGGTGAGGGTCTGGTTCTGCAACCGACGCCAAAAGGAGAAGAGGATCAGCTGTCCTGTGGCCACACCCATCAAATCGCCCATCTACACGTCCCGTCTGGTGAGTGGCCAGGAGTGAGCTGCCTGCCAAGCACTGAGGGGGACGATGCCTGGAGGCAAAGAGTCTTCTCCATCCCGGGAAGATGGGGGAGGGGTTGATGGGGACATGATGTCAATAAATCAGCAAATAGATGCTGTACATTAAGTATTTAATATTAAGAAGGAGAAGGAAGGGTAAGGAGAGAGAAAGTGATCGCGAGGAGATGTTTCTAACAGAGAGGTCGGACTCTCTGATGAGGTGACGTTTGAGCAGAGATCTAACCGTGGGAAGGGAAATAGCTCAAGGAAAGAGTATCCCAAGGGAAGAAGGGCCAGTGAGTGAGACTGGCACGTCAGGGGGACAGCGAGAATGCCAGTGCCGCCGGGCAGAGCAGGGAGGCCAGAGTAGGCGCTGACGGAGAGAAGCGGCACCAGGGGCCGTTGGAGGGACCGGCTTGTTTGTGTGGAAGAAGCCACTGGAGAACTCTGAGCAGAGAAGCCGGAGCCAGCGACACGAGCGGCTGTGAGACCATGTGAGGGGAGCAGGGAGCCCGGAGAACTGCGTGGTCAGGCTGAGAGTCCTGGGGGCTTGGGCTGGGGTGGGAGCCAAGGTGGTGAGGTGAAGCGATTGGATCGGAGCCAGCAAGATGTGCTCACCGCTCAGACGTGGCCTGAGAAACGAGGTACAGGAGACTCCCGGGCTCTGGCCTGAGCCGCTGGTTGGGAGGTGCTGCCGCTGTGAGATGGTGGAGACTCAGGAGGAACAGCAGTGAGAGGGGAACTAAGAATCCAGAGTTGGTCGCAGTAAGCTGGACGTGACTCCTAGACCCCCAAGGGGAAGTGTCAGGTAGGCAGTCTGTCTGTGACCCTGACAGAGCGGAGCCGTCGGGGCTGGGGTAACATGGAGGGCAGGCAGGTGTGGCAGTTTGGAGAGGAGACAATGTCTTCTCTCTCCAGGGAAGATGATGCCTAGAGGGTGGGTGGGAAGGTCCTTACCCATCCTTGGGGATGGGGGTGGGTGAACGTTAAGGTCGTCGGGGATAGTGGGATGCCCTTGAGTCTTCAGCACTCCAGGATGAACAGCGTTCAGCCTTGTCCAGGGTGGGGCATAGCTGTCCCATAAAACTGCGCCGTTGCTCATTCCTTCACCAAACCTGGTCGGCTCTCTACTGCTGTCTCCACAAAGACATGTCCGTGAGCCTCGGCCAGAGGCCTTGTTGCCTCACAGGGGAAGCAGCAAAGAAACACAGGACATGCCAGGGAGGCTTTCTCCAGGAGAACTTAGTGTCCCGGCTGGTGAAGCCTCGGGAGGCGGTGGTTAGGGAAGGCGTCCCCGGGGAGATAGTTCATGCCTGGGCTAAGTCCAAGAGGCAAAAAGATGGGGGAAGTACGAGAACGTGGTATCGATCAGGAGGAACATGTGGCACATGCATGGAACTGCAGGTGGCTCCATGGGGAGGAATGTAGAAAGATGAGGCTGGACAGGTCACAAAGGACAGGCTAAGGGACGCTGTGCAATGCTAAGACACTTAAAGGCTAGAGAAGCCGTGGAGGGTTTTTAAGCAGGACACTGCATGACCATATCTGCTTTTTAGACTAATGATCATCCGTACGTCAGTGCAAAAGGTGGTTTGAGAGGCTGGGAGTTATCCAGTAGAGAAATGAAGGCTGAAGCAAAACCAAGTGGTACAAATGAGGGGGGTGGAAAGATCCAGGAGATAATTAGAAGGTGGGGTCATTAGGCGATGGCTAATAAACAGAGAGTTGGGGGGCCGTGGAGAGCAGTGAAGGAAAGAGACTGCCCTGGGGTGGTATCAGCATTGGGGTGGGCTGGCTGGGTAGATGGCGATGCCAGTGATGAACAAGCAAACGCGGGGAGGAGCCAGCTTGGGGATGGAAAGAGTGACCGTTTCTGTTCTTTCCATTATTATGATGCTCAGGGAGGCCTGCGGGCCGGGAGGTCAGGGGAGAAGGCTGGAACAGAGATGCGGGCCGGGAGGTCAGGGGAGAAGGCTGGCACAGAGATGCGGGTCCGGAGGTCAGGGGAGAAGGCTGGAACAGAGATGCGGGTCCGGAGGTCAGGGGAGAAGGCTGGAACAGAGATGCGGGTCCGGAGGTCAGGGGAGAAGGCTGGAACAGAGATGCGGGTCGGGAGGTCAGGGGAGAAGGCTGGCACAGAGATGCGGGTCCGGAGGTCAGGGGAGAAGGCTGGAACAGAGATGCGGGTCCGGAGGTCAGGGGAGAAGGCTGGAACAGAGATGCGGGTCGGGAGGTCAGGGGAGAAGGCTGGAACAGAGATGCGGGCCGGGAGGTCAGGGGAGAAGGCTGGAACAGAGATGCGGGTCGGGAGGTCAGGGGAGAAGGCTGGAACAGAGATGCGGGCCGGGAGGTCAGGGGAGAAGGCTGGAACAGAGATGCGGGTCCGGAGGTCAGGGGAGAAGGCTGGAACAGAGATGCGGGCCGGGAGGTCAGGGGAGAAGGCTGGAACAGAGATGCGGGTCCGGAGGTCAGGGGAGAAGGCTGGAACAGAGATGCGGGTCCGGAGGTCAGGGGAGAAGGCTGGCACAGAGATGCGGGTCGGGAGGTCAGGGGAGAAGGCTGGAACAGAGATGCGGGTCGGGAGGTCAGGGGAGAAGGCTGGAACAGAGATGCGGGTCCGGAGGTCAGGGGAGAAGGCTGGAACAGAGATGCGGGTCCGGAGGTCAGGGGAGAAGGCTGGAACAGAGATGCGGGTCCGGAGGTCAGGGGAGAAGGCTGGAACAGAGATGCGGGTCGGGAGGTCAGGGGAGAAGGCTGGAACAGAGATGCGGGTCGGGAGGTCAGGGGAGAAGGCTGGCACAGAGATGCGGGTCCGGAGGTCAGGGGAGAAGGCTGGAACAGAGATGCGGGTCCGGAGGTCAGGGGAGAAGGCTGGAACAGAGATGCGGGTCGGGAGGTCAGGGGAGAAGGCTGGAACAGAGATGCGGGCCGGGAGGTCAGGGGAGAAGGCTGGAACAGAGATGCGGGTCCGGAGGTCAGGGGAGAAGGCTGGCACAGAGATGCGGGTCCGGAGGTCAGGGGAGAAGGCTGGAACAGAGATGCGGGTCCGGAGGTCAGGGGAGAAGGCTGGAACAGAGATGCGGGTCCGGAGGTCAGGGGAGAAGGCTGGAACAGAGATGCGGGTCCGGAGGTCAGGGGAGAAGGCTGGAACAGAGATGCGGGCCGGGAGGTCAGGGGAGAAGGCTGGAACAGAGATGCGGGTCGGGAGGTCAGGGGAGAAGGCTGGAACAGAGATGCGGGTCGGGAGGTCAGGGGAGAAGGCTGGAACAGAGATGCGGGTCCGGAGGTCAGGGGAGAAGGCTGGCACAGAGATGCGGGTCCGGAGGTCAGGGGAGAAGGCTGGAACAGAGATGCGGGTCCGGAGGTCAGGGGAGAAGGCTGGAACAGAGATGCGGGTCCGGAGGTCAGGGGAGAAGGCTGGAACAGAGATGCGGGTCCGGAGGTCAGGGGAGAAGGCTGGAACAGAGATGCGGGCCGGGAGGTCAGGGGAGAAGGCTGGAACAGAGATGCGGGTCGGGAGGTCAGGGGAGAAGGCTGGAACAGAGATGCGGGTCCGGAGGTCAGGGGAGAAGGCTGGAACAGAGATGCGGGTCCGGAGGTCAGGGGAGAAGGCTGGAACAGAGATGCGGGTCCGGAGGTCAGGGGAGAAGGCTGGAACAGAGATGCGGGTCCGGAGGTCAGGGGAGAAGGCTGGAACAGAGATGCGGGTCCGGAGGTCAGGGGAGAAGGCTGGAACAGAGATGCGGGCCGGGAGGTCAGGGGAGAAGGCTGGAACAGAGATGCGGGCCGGGAGGTCAGGGGAGAAGGCTGGAACAGAGATGCGGGCCGGGAGGTCAGGGGAGAAGGCTGGAACAGAGATGCGGGTCCGGAGGTCAGGGGAGAAGGCTGGAACAGAGATGCGGGTCCGGAGGTCAGGGGAGAAGGCTGGAACAGAGATGCGGGTCCGGAGGTCAGGGGAGAAGGCTGGCACAGAGATGCGGGTCAGGCAGCCATGAGCACACACCTGGTGGCTGAGGTCCTGGGTGGAAAGGAGCTCACCCGTGGGGTCTGGAGAGAAGAAACAGGAAAGCCAGTCTCCACCCTGCAGAACACCAGCACGTGAGGGACTGGCGAGAGGGGAGCGTCAGGGAAGAAAGGGAACGGGAGATGCGGAAGGCAGGAAATGGAAGATGGATGGAAGGGGTCAGTGAAGGGGGCGTGAGGAGCTCTAGGGGGCGCCACGGGACACTGACAAAAGCGAGCAGATCGGTCTGTTGGAAGAGCTGAGCAGGAGTGAGCAGGAGGAACAGCCTGGCAGGCAGGAAGGCCGTCTGTGAGCGTAGAATTCCAAACAACACAGTACCTTCGGGGAACACGCATTTCAGTCTGTTTGGAGCAAAGAGTTTGGGACTAAGACAGAGATTGACAAGGGCCAGATCACGATGAGCCTTGATACCAAAATACTCTAAAAACTACGAGAGTCCATTAAAATTTTAAGTTGGAAGCCACGTGACATTCAGTCATCATTCCTTTCTTACATGTTTCCTGAACACCCCATATGCTTGGCCCTGGGGTGCAGGGCGTGCAGGACCCCCGGGGCCCGCTCACAGCCAGCAGGGAAGGCGGACATGAAGGCCGGCGTGCTGAGCCTGCGGAGAAGATGTGGGGCATTGGGGGGACCTAGCCTGGCCCCGGAGCCGGAGCCGCAGGTCCTCTGAGGAAGGCTGTTCACACTGCCAGCAGGGAGTGAGGGGGCATTGGGGGGCGGGTGAGCTGGGAGGACAGGGCGGAGAGGGCACAGGCAGAGGAAAGTGTGTGCAGCCGCCCTGAGACTGGGCTGTGGAGAGGAAGCAGGGAAGGCTTGAGGGGGTTGGACGCAGGAGTGAGCGAGCATGTGACGAGGAAGCTGGCCGGCTGTGGGGCGTCGTCGCCTTGTTAAGAAACCTGGGCCATGTCACCGCAGCCGGACTCCTTGTAGCCGCTGTTGGTTTAGAGCAGATGGGAGCCAGGCGCTCACTTCGGTTCCCTCCCAGCCAAGGGCACCGGCACGGAGGAGCTGTGGAGGAGTGTGACTCTCGCTCTCTTTTTTAAATATTTTTATTGATTTCAGAGAGGAAGGGAGAGGGAGAGAGACAGAAACATCCATGAGAGGAAATCATGGATTGGCTGCCTCCGGCACGCCCCCTACGGGGGATGGAGCCTGCAACCCGGGCCTGTGCCCTGACCTTGAGTCGAACCCTGACCTCCTGGTTCCTAGGTCGACGCTCAAGCTCTGAGTCATGCCTGCTGGGCGGAGCCTGACCTATTCTCAGCCCCCATCCAGCACACTGCTGCTGAGCGCCTGCGCACCGCGCAGACCCTGAGGACACCACGGGGTCACCCTGCCCTCGTGGGCGACAGCCTAGTGGGCGGGGGCACGGAATAAACATTTGCGTTCGGGCTTTGGGCTCTGAGGAAAGCAGAGAGAGTCTGGCTGTCTTCCTCGGCCCCCGGGGCAGTGTCTTTGGGACCAGGACCACTTCCTCCCGCCTGAGAGGAAATGCTCTCCACGACACCCAGTGCAGAGAGAAAAGGCAGCGTGGTGCAGACCAGCGTGGCAGAAGGCCGCCATTCGCAGCTGCAAAAAAGAAGGGTCTCACCTCTGAGGCCGCGTGGAGGGCCGGAGAGCGCGGTGCGGAAGAAAGACAGGGCCACTGGCCTCACTCACACGTGGGAGCTAAGGAACCGAACGGCCCAGCGGCCCGCGCACTGAGCACTCAGCCCTCAGAGGGCCTGGCGGAGGGGAGCGGTGGTCAGGGACTAACCTGAGGGCTGGCATGCATATTTGCATGGTCCGTGGACACAGACAATAGTGCAGGGAAGGGGGGGGGGGTGGAAAGGGGCCATGGGGACATCTGTGATACTCTCCACAATAAAGGTTTTAACATGTTAGCATTCAAAGGGGAAACCATATGTATGTCTGCTTGCACATGCATAAGCTGTCTCCAGAAGGAAACTTCTTAGAAGCTGCTCACAGTGACTGAACACATTAGAGATTATTGGGCTTGGCAGCAGGGAGGGGAGAAGAGAGATTCCTGATAACACATCTTGCCTGGCTGAGCCGTGCCTGCGCCCACCCTGGGGACCGGCGGACTGAGGAGGCTTGCTGTGCAAAGGCAGCAAATGCAAGGAGCAGACCGGGCGCGGGCCCTTAGGGAGAGGCATGCGCTGCCTCCTGCTGGAATGGGTGTTACCAAGGGGGCGGGGGGTTCAAATGCAGCTCCCTGAGCAGAACTTTATTCAAATCTTCAAAAAGCATCATCAGAGCTCTCCTGTCAGCATGAGGAGGGGTGGGGGGGGGGGGGGAACAGCGTCTAGAGCGATGGTCCCCAGCCTCCTTTTGGCCATGCCCCACCTGAGCATCTCCAAAACCTGATGCCCCCGTGACATGGAATTCTTATTCTTCAGAAAGTGAACTATTCACTGCAGGAAGCCTAAAAGGCCATGAACTTGGTCTAAACAAGCTTCCAAAGAACATGGCATCCATGAAAGAGAAAAATAAAAGAACGAAAGGACAGGTGAAGTACTGAGGAAGAAATCCTAAGAAATTGTTTAAAAATAATATGAAGTGACATGAAAAATAGAAAATAAAGCTTCAAAAGATATAACAGAACTGAAATGCATAAATATGCCAGAATATATATTTGTATACTGTATATGAGGCCCCTAGAGCCATAAGAAATGGAAAAATTCACTGTTAATAACTCATTCTCACATTGCCCCCCGGTGGGCTGTGCCCCACTGGGACCCACTGGGCTGGCAGCCGGCAGGAGGGAAGGGGCGGCGGGTAACGGGTCCCCCGCTCCCTGAACGTTAACGACAGGAAGCTGTGAGGGCCGGCTGCTGCTGCACCACCTCCCGGGCGGGCCGGCCGGAGCCGCGCAGGCTGTCCGCGGGGAGCAGGTCGCCTCCGGATGTGCTGGGCGCCGAAGCCCGGCCGGCCCGCTCGGTGCTGTTCCGGGGCCGGAGGCCGTGCTGGGCGGCCGGAGCCGCGCGGAGGTCAGACACTCCCGCCGGCCCGCCAAGGCCCCGCGCCGGGGTGCGGCGAGGGCTCCGGCCAAACCAGAAGCTGCGGAGGCCAAAGCCCGGCTCCCCGGCGGCCTCCCTGGGCGGCGCGGAGGGGTCGGGCCTGAGCGGGAGCAGGAAGCCGGTCGGTGGGTCGGGGAGCGCCCTCCCAGTGCGGAGCCTCCCGCCCCGCCCCGCCCGGCCGGCCGGGGCCACACAGCGGGCGGGTGGGGCCTGAGGGACGGACGGAGGTGCGTTCGGGCTGGGCCGTGGGCAGAGCGCCGGGACCTGGCCTCGGGACGGGCCGGCGCGGGGGCGGCGGGGGGCGGCGGGCGGCGGGGGGCGCGGGCGCTGACGCCGGGGTTGCCTTGCAGGTCTCCCCCTCCGGGCCTCTGGGCGCCCTCTCCGTCCCGCCCGTCCACAGCGCCGTGCCGGGAGCAGGTGAGCCCGCAAAGACGCCTCCCAGGGACCCGAGTGCCCCCACAGAACGCCGGCCTGAGGCCGAACCCCGAAGTGGGGTCCGGTCCGTGCGGAGGGAGCGGCGCCGGGCGGGGAGCCTGTGGAAGGCTGAGCAGACCCCCCCCCACTCCGCACGGAGCCCGGGCTCGGAGCGCCCCGGCTGTGAGCAGCGCCTCCGGCCGCTCTTCAACCCCCTTGGGTGGTAACGTACGTGTCACCTCACCCACGGGACGTCGTTTGGAAAGTTGAACCCGAATCTGCCATTTGACGGAGGACACACAGGAGTGAGGGGCCAGGCCAGGCGCCGCCTCGGGACCGCCTGGTGCCCCTCCCGGCGGTGCTTCCCTCCTTTGGGAACGGGGAGCACCCGAGGCTGCGGGCTGCCATCGCACTGTGCCCTCGGCTCTCTTCCTCCCGCCCCCTCCTCTTCCTCCCCCTTCTCTTCCTCCCCCTCCTCTTCCTCCCGCCCCCCTCCTCCCCCTCCTCTTCCTCCCGGGCCCCCTCCTCCCCTCCCCCTCCTCTTCCTCGGGGGGGGGCCCTCCCCCTTCCCTTCCTTCCTGCGGTTCCCGCTCTTCCCCTCCCGCCTCTGGGGCCGGCTGCCATGCCCGCAGGGTGTCCTGCGTGGGGCGGCCCTGGCCTCCGCCCTCCGTGTGTCCAGGACCAGCTGGGCGACTCCTCGGGGCCTGGTTTGAGGGGAGCATTGGCGGGGACCTCCCGGGTGTGGGTGCTCCTGCCCGGATGGCAGGGCTGGGTGGATGCGCGGGGCAGGGGGAGGGTAGAGCCCTCTGGGGTCCCCGCAGGACCAGCCGCATGACCCTGTGTGCCTCTCCTCCTCCCCAGTGACCTCGTCCTGCTCCCCTGGCGGCAGCAGCCCCTCCTCGCCCAGCGCAGGCCTCCCCTCCGCGCAGCCCAGCGCCAAGGCGGCAGCCGGCGCCTCCTCCGGCCTCGGCGCCTCAGGGTGAGCCGGGAGGGGCGGCCGGGCTGTGGGCGGGGGCGGGGCGGCGGGCGGGGCCGGGGCGGCGGGCGGTGGGCGGGGCCGAGGCGGGAGGCGGTGGCGGGGGGCGGGGCCGGGCCTGGGGAAGAACGTGATCGCGGGTCGGACAAGGGGGGGGCGGGAGGGGGCGGAGCCCACCTGGGCCTGGCCCCAGGGAGCGGGGTCCAAAAAGGGGCTCAGCCGCTGAGCATTCTGGGCAGAAGCCCCCTCCCTCTGCCCTGGGAAGGGGGACTGTCCCAAACCTCCTGTGGGAAGGCCAGGCCCTCCCTTGGCATCGGGGTTCCCACCTCCTGCCAGTAGCCCCAGTTTCGCACGCAGCTGACACAGCGAGAGAGGGAAGTGAGGGTGCACGCGGGGAAGCAGCCTCTTGGGTCCAAGACTCTCCTCTGAAGAGTGTTCTTGGAGCTGGGGGGGCGCTGACCTGGGACCAGCGGGGGGGCGCTGACCTGGGACCAGGCGGGGGGGGGCTGACCTGGGGCCAGGCGGGGGGGGGCTGACCTGGGGCGGGGGGGGCGCTGACCTGGGACCAGGGGGGGGGCTGACCTGGGACGGGGGGGGGGGCGGCTGACCTGGGACAGGGGGGGGCTGACCTGGGGCGGGGGGGGCTGACCTGGGACGGGGGGGGCTGACCTGGGGCGGGGGGGTCTGACCTGGGGCGGGGGGGGCGCTGACCTGGGACCAGCGGGGGGGGCGCTGACCTGGGACCAGCGGGGGGGGGGCTGACCTGGGGCGGGGGGGTCTGACCTGGGACCAGGGGGGGGGGCTGACCTGGGGCGGGGGGGGCGCTGACCTGGGACCAGCGGGGGGGGGGCTGACCTGGGGCGGGGGGGGGGTCTGACCTGGGGCGGGGGGGGCGCTGACCTGGGACCGGGGGGGGGGGGCTGACCTGGGACGGGGGGTGGCTGACCTGGGACCAGGGGGGGGGGGCTGACCTGGGACGGGGGGTGGGCTGACCTGGGACGGGGGTGGGGGGTGGCTGACCTGGGACCAGGGGGACGGACGGAGGGAGGGAGAGGGCTGAGGCCTGGCTGAGCGCAGAGATGAAGCCCAGGCTCAAGCCCAGCAGGGCGGCCGGTCGGCCAGCTCTCACTGGGCCGTGCTCTGCAGCCACCACCAAAAACAGGGGAAACCACATGTCCCCCTGGACAGGTTAGATGTGATTCCCACGCCGAATCCCTGCCTACAGCTCCGGTAAGGCGGCCCCGGGGTCCAGTGCATCCGCTGGGCCCTGCTCCCGCCTTCCCGCGGCTCGCACGGGCTCTCTCTCCCTGCAGACCCTGGTACCGATGGAGTCACCCCACCTACCTCCACTGAGCCCGCGGGTGCTCCCCGAGCGAGCGGAAGGGCGCCCACCACCAGGAGCCCGAGCCCGCCTTCCTCAGACCCGGCCGGAGGCTTACCCTCGGGACCCCGCGGCCCTGTGTCCCAGAGCTGGCCTGCTGCCGGCCGCCCAGGCCTTTCCGAGACAGGACGGCTCGCCGGTGCTCCCCGCCTCTTCCTGGGGACGGCCACGCTGGGTGCCCGCCAGCGGGGTCCCAGCTCCGGGGACGGCCACGCTGGGTGCCCGCCAGCGGGGTCCCAGCTCCGGGGACGGCCACGCTGGGTGCCCGCCAGCGGGGTCCCAGCTCCGGGTTCCTTCTGAAGCCCGGGAAGAGCTGTGAATCCCCGCCTCCGGCAAAGCCTCGCTGTTTGCTCTGCTCAGCAACCTTTTCTGACTGAATCTTCTCTCACCCAGCGCTCTCCGGGCCCTGCCCCCTTCAAGAACCAAACCCACTCGTGCTTTTGTTCTGAAGTTCCCCCCTCTTTGGAGAAGGCCAAGTCCCTCCGCCCAGGCATTTCCCTGCCCGTGAGGCTCCCTGCACCTGCCACCGAGCCAGGAGCTCGGCCCTCTCCGCCCTCCGCTCAGCGCCTGTCCCGGCTGCAGCAGGAGGAACAGGCATCTGTTCTGATGCTGTCAGGTGCCTGCCGAGGGCCCCTTCCTGCTGTTTTCATTATGTTCTCTCCTTACTGTGGAATTCTCCAGCAAAATGTTTAACTCAGGTGTGAATTTCAAACATGTCTCTGTAATATTTTATCACCTTTTAAAAAAAAGTAAGAAAAAGAAAAGAAAAGCACCAGCGTGTGAAATACTGTGCTAAGTCCTACAAGAGTTCCCATGCGGGCTGGGGATTCCTGTTAGCGTCTTGGAACCATCCCTGCCATCTCCTCTGTGGGCCAGGGTGCAGAGAGGTCACGTGAAGCCATCTAGGAATAGAAACTTAAATAAAACCTGCTTATCCACGGGAATGGGGGGATTCGGAAGCTCACTGTCCCTAGATAAACTTGTGCGGCGAGGACCTGCGCGGCTCCACGGCGGACAACACGAGGCGTAGAGGGTTGCTCCCTGTCTTTTGTTGGGGGGGGGGGGGGCGGGTGAGTGCAGGTGATGAAGTGGGATGGGGAAAATGTCTCAAATTAACACATTAAGCCGATTACTCCCCAAACTAATGCTCCAGAGGACACACATTCAGCAGGGCTCTAAAGACTTGAGAGTTCTTACTCTTTTTCATGGAACTGCCTGGAAGGCGGAGAAGGAGAGAGATTGGTTTCCTCACTGTGTAAAGGGGACGATGCTAAACACTTACCGTCCAGCCCTTTGAAGACTTAGCCGAGACTAACAGCTCATACTCAGACATCTCGAAGGCCAATCGTTCATAATTCAGCATGGAAAGCAATAGATAGTTGAAGCGAATAATAATTTACTGACCCTCGGTATTAGGCTTTGCAATGGGCTATGACTTTGGTGAGAGCATGAGAGGCATGGAAACTGTCGCCTGGTTTTTCTTAGGTTATAAATACGTAAATAGTCACCATTCCTGAGTGACACTGACTGCGACAGGGAGGGGGAACTAAAGTTAGGGTTAGACATTTGTTGCAAATAATAATATCCAAGTGGAAAATCTATACATAAATGATTAAGAGTTAACTGTTCTTTTTTAAGATATATTTTTATTGATTTCAGAGAGGAAGGGAGAGGGAAAGAGAGTTAGAAACAGATGGGAATCATGGATCGGCTGCCTCCTGCACGCCCCACACTGAGGATCCAGCCCACAACCTGGCATGTGCCCTAGGTCGGAATCAAACCCAGGACCCTTCAGTCCGCAGGCTGACACTCTAGCCACTGAGCAAAACCAGTCAGGGCAGAGTTAACTGCTCTTGGTGTTTGAATGGGGTTTATAATAAGAAGTAGGAGAGGCCTATTGGTAGTAGTTAGTTTCTCAGGAAAAGGTAGGTTACAAAAGGCAGTGAGAGGAGCCTCCGAAGTCATTTAAGTCTATGAAAGGACCACTCCGCCCCCAGGCCCAGCTGTCATACATGCCCATGGGTGCATCTGTGTGCTCACTCCCCACAGCAATCCTGGCCGCCTTGACCCTGCTCAGATGAGCGCCACAGGTTGATCTGCACTGTCCAAGACTCCAGTTCACATCCAGTGAACTTGTAAAAAAATACTTTAATTTTACCGCAGTTTCAGGTTTACAACAAAATGAGAAGATGGTGCAGAGATTTCTCCTATCCACTGTCCTCACACATACACAGCCTCCCCCATTATCAGTGTCACTCAGCAGAAAGGACTTTTTTTTTTTTTTTTTTTTACTAAAGATGAAACTACATTGACACATAATCACTCAAAGTCCATAGTTGACCTTAGAGTTCGCTTGGACAAAAGTGTACTATGTTCATCATCATCAGATCATAATATTTCCACTGCCCTAAGAATCCCCTGTGCTCTGCCCATTTACCTTCCTTCCCCCACACCCTGGCTAACCACTGGCCTCGGTACTGCCTCCCTAGTGTGGCCTCTTTCAGACGTCAGAGATTGGGATCATGTAGTGTGTAGCCTTCCAGATGGACTTCCCCTTCATCATATGTGCTTAAGGCCCCTCCATGCTCCTCGTGGCTTGAGGGCTCATTTCTTTTTAGCTCTGAGTAACAGTCTGTTGTCTGGATATACCACAGGCTACCCATTTACCCACTTACTGAAGGACATCTTGGTTGCTTCCAAGTTTTGGCTATTATCAATAAAGCTGCTATAAACATCTGTGTGCAGGTTTTTGTGTGAACACAAAACTTCCAATCCTCTGGTGAGTACCAAAGAGCATGATTGCGGGATTGTGTGGTAAGAGTGTATTTAGAGCACATTTAGTTTTATAAGAAATGGCCACACTGTCCTTCAAAGTGGCGGAGCCATTGTGCCTTCCACTAGCAAGGTATGGGAGCTCCTGCTGCTCCGCATCCTTATCAACATCTGCTGTCCCTGTCCCAGATGTTGGCCATTCTGATAGGCCTGTAATGGTATCTCACTGTTTTAATTTTCAATTTCCTGATGACATATGATGTGGAGCATCTTTTTATAGTCTTATTTTCCATCCATTTACCTTTTTTTGGTGAGCTGTCTATTAAGGTCTTTGGCCCATTTTTCAAACCAGTTGTTTGTTTTCTTGCTGTTGAGTTTTAAGAACTCTGTATATTTTAGATAATGATCCTTTATCATAGATGTCTTTTGGAAATATTTTCTGTCAGATCTGTGGCTTATCTTCTAATTCTCTTGGTGTTTCCGTTTGCAGAGCAGAAGTGTTTAATTTTAATGAAGTCCAGCTTTTCAGGTGTTTGTTGCATGGATCATGTCCTTGGTGGTGCAGCTAAGAAGTCAGCATCATATCCAGGGTCATCTAGATTTTCTCCCACGTTATCTTCTAGGAGCTTTATTTTTCACATTTAGGTCTACTACTCATTTGAGTTCATTTTTGTGAAGGGTGTAAGGTCTGTGTCTAGATTCTTCTTTTTGTCTTTTTGCAGGTGGGTGTCCAGTTGTTCCAGCACCATTTGTGAGCACTGTCATTTCTCCATTATATTGCCCTAGCTCAGTGGTTGGCAAACTCATTAGTCCACAGAGCCAAATATCAACAGTAAAACGATTGAAATTTCTTTTGAGAGCGGAAAACCGACTTCTGCGCATGGGCCACGAAGTTTCAATCGCACTGTACGTGCGCGCCTGCACGTGATATTTTGTGGAAGAGCCACACTCAAGGGGCCAAAGAGCCACATGTGGCTCCGCGAGCCGCAGTTTGCCAACCACTGCCCTAGCTCCTTGGCCAAAGATTAGGTGAGTATTTATGGGAGTCTATTTCTGGGCTTTCTATTTGACCATGATTAGGTTTTCTTAATTCTCACTTAAGGAGATTATATATAGTAGTATACTAGAGGCCTGGTGCACGAATTTGTGCACCAGTGGGGTCCCTCGGCCTGGCCTGCGGAATCAGGCCAAAACCAGCTCTCTGACATGACCCGAGGGGTCCTGGATTTCAAGAGGGTACAAGCCTGGCCAAGGGACCCCACTGGTGCACGATCGGAGCCGGGGAGGTACATGGGAGGTTGGCCAGCCGGGGAGGGACCACAGGAGGTCTCCAGGGCATGTCTGGCCCATCCTGCTCAGTCTCAATCAGCCAGATCCCAGCAGCAAGCTAACCTACCAGTCAGAGCATCTGCGCCCTGGTGGTCAGTGCACATCATAGCGAGTGGTTGAGCAGCCTTAGCATATCATTAACATATTACGCTTTGATTGGTTGAATGGTAGACCAGACGACCGGACACTTAACATATAATATTTTATTACATAGGATACATATATATATATATATATATATATATATGAGAGAGAGAGAGATTGAGAGAGAGAAGAGAGGCAGAGAAACACTGATGTGAGAGAGAAACATCAATTGATTGCCTCCTGTATGCGCCACAAGTGGGGATTGAACCCACAACCTAGGTGTGTGGGACAATGCTCTAACCAACGGAGCCACCCAGCCAGGGACAATGAATTGGTGATTTTGAAAGAAGCCTGGTTAGGCCATTAAACCGGAAGTGATGACGTCACCAATGGGGAGGGGCCACGTGGGCAGGCTTTAATTGATCCCAGGTGATAATGATTTGGCCATAGTTTCTGTAAACAGAATTATAGTCTAACTGCTCATCTTCCAGTAGCTTCGCTGTCTGTTGACTTGGGCAGTTGCTGAATAGATTCAAACCTGAAGCGAGTGTCGATTACACTTCGGTCCGCATGATTCCATGAAGCTCGCATTCCAGTACCGTGTGAGCTAGCTGACTTGGCTCCTTCAGCGTCTCACTAGGCACTAGGGAGTCTCCGGCCCACTGCCAGTCCTTGTCCAGGGAGAGCTTTCAAGTCTCATGCTTCGATGTTTAGTTGACTCAAGACCGGCGGGCCCTGGTGTGGCTCCCAAGACGAAGGCTTTTGGGTCCAACTCAGAGAGTGAGCTTAGTCCCAGGACTCAAATGAGGAAGCTGCCCTGAGCACCGGTTTCAGGCTCGGTGCCTCTCCTCACCGCGCACTCAGAACGCTCCTTCCAGCTCACACAGGACACTTGCTGGCCCTGCTGCCCCTCTTGCTGGACTGAGAGCCCTGGAGTGGCGGCGTGTCCCATGACTAGCATTGTGACCAGCCATGACAGGCCATGAAGATTTTCAGAAATTGGATTTAATTTTTTTCTCTAAACAGCTTCTAATGCCCTTCACCAAGGAAAGGCGCTGCGGGTGCAGGAAAGCACAGGGTACCCGAGCAGGTCCCAGTGCTGCAGGGGCCGGGCGCCTTGATGGTGGCAAACACGGCTCCAGCACATCGCCCAGGCTCCTTCTGCCTGACTCACCACAGCAGCCAGCCAGCTCTGCCGGTTCGCGTTGTAAAATGGGATTGACAATAGAGTAACTCAGAGTTGTGAGAATTAAGAGTTAATATATGTAACGTGCCTGGCGCTGCCGGCGGGGAAATGACCCGATGTTGGACCAGTGGATTCAGACCAGACCTGGGGTCAGCACCCTGGGGGCTGGAGTTCTGGCTAAGGAAGAATTCAGAGCCCAGGCTCACACCAGAAGAGGAAGTTTACTTCGAAAGTCACAGAGGCAGGAAAAGGGAGCCAGCCGGCAGGGCTCGGGAGACACGTCACAGAGGCAGGCGGAGGGCGGGAGCGAGGCGAGGAGAGAAAGGTGAAGGTAATGCACCTTGGGGGGTGGTTCGGTGTCCTCCCAGAGGGCCAGCGCACTGCACCCGCGTCCCAAGGGCGTTGTTTGAAGGGTGGGAGTTCCCCGGGGCTCCCAGGGAGGGTCGTACCAGAACGTGGTCAGCTTCCGGTGTGTCCTCTCCGGGTGGTGGTCTCCGCTGACCGGGCACCGAGGCAGGGCTCAGGCGTCGTGGCAGCTGGGCTGTTGTCAGTCGCTGCTGCTTTCCTGGGCCTGGAGCTGAAACAGAACCCAGGCCTGATGGGTCTGATGGGGTCAGGACCTCACGGTCCTGGGGGCTCAATGCTGAAGGGCTGTTCTCTGGCTCTCTTGTTCGTTCCCCCTCTAAGGGGGTCTCAGCCACATGACCGGCAACGTGCCTGGGGGAGGAGAGGTCAGGGGAGTATCCGAACCCCGTGACCAGTGAAGCAGAAAGTCAGGAGCCTAAACAGCACGCCCAGAGATGTACTAGGGGAGGAGGTCACTCTGGAGGAGAGGTACCCGTCTCCTCCGCTTTGCCCCTGGCTAGGACCTGGGGCTTTCTGTACCTGGTCCATTGCCCTTGCTCTGCCCTTGTCTGTCTCGCTTCCTTCCGCAGAACAATGCCTGGAGCATTAACACGTGTTATCTGTTACTAGTAGCCCATTTGCAGGATTCAATCCTGCAAGCGGCCGCTTCAGCCGCGTGCACTGCCGCTGCCGCAGCCTGGGGCCACCACACCTGCACCCGCGCCGCTGCTGCCCGCCTTGCTCCGCCCCGCCGCGCCCCGCCCCGATGGCGGGTGGCCAGTGGAAAACTGCTGCTGGCGGAAAACTGGTGCCGGCAGCCACGCAAATTGGCCACCCGGAGTTCCGCCACCAGCGTCTTCCGCCGGCCTCATGGGTCCTTCCGCAGCGTTGGCCGTTTAGGCTGGCGGTAGGAGCGGGGGGCGGGGACTCGAGTCCCCGCCCCCCGCTCCTACCGCCAGCCAATCGGCCACCCTGAGTCCCGCCCCCCGCGCCTCCAGCCGGCCCAATCGTGGGCGTAGCGGAGTGATGCAATTTGCATATTGCCTTTTTATTATGTAGGATACTTGTGATCCTTTTTGTCATTCAAATGAATTGGGGGAGTGTTCCCTATCCGCTGCTGTCCCTCTTCTGGGAATGTCACTAGTGACAAGCTCTGACTTGGTGGAGCAAGGACTGTGCCCACAGAATCGTGCATCAGTACAGTTCAGTCCCCGCAATGCACCGCGAGCCTGGAACCGCAGTCACCCTGGGATACAGGCCCAATCGAGTCTTCCCAGGAGGGACTGGCGCCTTCTCTCCTGGG
Organism: Cnephaeus nilssonii; assembly: GCF_951640355.1. Lineage (NCBI taxonomy): Eukaryota > Metazoa > Chordata > Mammalia > Chiroptera > Vespertilionidae > Cnephaeus > Cnephaeus nilssonii. Next base: position 83,394,796 of record NC_137084.1, read on the forward strand.
GAAGCGGCAAGAAGCAAAGCTCCAGGTTCCCTCTGGAAGGAAACCATTCTGCACAAAAGTGAGGGGGAAGGCGGAGCTTCGTGTCATCCCACTCAGTGCGCGGGTCTCACGTGCTCCTCCTCGCTCTCCCCTCGATTCCAGCCCACTGGTAACAGGTTTGTCTTCTCAACTTCATTTTGTGCTGATCTTACCAGAGTGTTCACACAGCAGGATTCTCAACTTAGGTGCACGTTGGAATTACCTGGGAAGCTATAAAACGATGGCTACCCACACAGGCTCTGATTTATCTGGGGTGCAGCGTGGACACGGGGTTTGAGGCGCTCCAGTGGCTGTGGGGCTCTCCAGGAGGAGGACACGCCGGATGTGTCACCGGGACCTCGCCACAAGGCAGATTCTGTGCTTCTAACAAACTCTCAGAGCCTGTAGGTTTTGCTGGCCCCACGAACTTGGAGTAGCCAGGGCTTGGGCAGCATGACACAGTCATTCCGTTGCCCAGTAACAGCCTAGGTTTCCTGTTTGTCACACACTAAGATGACTCGGCCTAGCATCCTCGGCTGGCGCCAGCGATTGAGGGTCCTCCAACAGCAGCGGTTCTCAGGTCTCACGAATCCTCTGATGGTGCAGCCTGCACAGGGGATTTTTACACTTTCCAAGCGGGGTACCCAACCAATAAGATTTAGGAGCCACAATGTGCTTGCAATCTACTTTTTCTTTTTTTCCCAATATACTTTTTCATGTTCATTTCCTATTCATCCAATCAGCAAACATTTACTTATTTTATTTATTTTTTTAAAAGGTATTTTTATTGATTTCAGAGAGGAAGGGAGAGGAAGGATAGAAACATCAATGATGAGAGAGAATCATTGATCGGCTGCCTCCTGCACGCACCACGCTGGAGACTGAACCCATATCCTAGGCATGTGCCCTGTCTGGAATCGAACCGGGACCTCCTGGTTCCCTGGGCCACGCAGGCCGGGCTCAGCAAACATTTATTGAACCTGCCTCACACCAGGTACAAAGGAAACAAAGATGAAAACAGTGCAGTCTTACTCTTGAAGGGCTGGCAAGACAAATGACCAAAGTAAGACTGTGGAGCATTCCCAGGACCCGCACACAGGCGCCCTCCGCGCCAGGTCTCCCGCCTTAGCGCCGGCCTGGCCACACCGCACACCGCACACCGCGTGCTGGTCCGCGGTGCCCTCGGTACTGCATTGGAGTCTCCAGACTTATGCTTGGTCATCTCTTCAGTGACTCTCCTGGGAGTTAAAGCAGAGCCACAGTGAACGCATACATGGTGATTCCACGTGCCAGCCCTTGTCGTGAGCACGTTACACGTGCAAAGCGTGTGAAGTTCTCACACTAGCCTTAGGAGAGCCGTGGAGCTGTGCCGCATGCGCATGCGGGAAGTTCGGTGACCTTCGGGCACAGGCCGTTCGCTCTGAGGCTGAGGCTTCGCTGCGGAGGAGAAAGGCCTCCAGGGTCCAGGCCCCAGAGCTCCTGGAAATGGGTGAGGCGAGCTCCCAGCACCGCACAGACCCGAGCACGAGGCAGGGATATGTCCTGCACCTCCGGAGTGCCAGTAGGGATGCAAGCACATAGTAGGTGTGCAGCGGCTGTGTACTGGAAGGCCGGCTCACCCGGGAGAGATGGGGGATGGACAGTGATCCAAACAGACAATGAACACACAAGCAGGAGCAACAGCGGCAGGTCTCAAGTCACCACTAAATCCACTCAACCTCCCCAGCCCACCCCCACCCCACCCCCACCCCACCCCCACCCCACCCCCACCCCACCCCCACCCACCCCACCCCCACCCGCCCCACCCCACCCCACCCCACCCCACCCCACCCCCACCCGCCCCACCCCCACCCCACCCCACCCCCACCCCCACCCCACCTCCACCCCACCCGCCTCACCCCCACCCCCCCCACCCCCACCCCACCCCCCACCCCCATCCCCACCCCCAGCCCACCCCCACCCCACCCGCCTCACCCCCACCCCACCCCACCCCCACCCCACCCCACCCCACCCCCACCCCACCCGCACCCCCACCCCACCCCCTCAGCCGGGCCTTCCGCGAAGGGAGCGCGCGTCCACCTCCCGTCCCCGTGCCGCGGCGCCTCTGCGCTCCGTCCTCCCGGCCACGAGGTGCCCCCAGACCCCGCTCCTCCGCCGGAGCCTCCGTCCCTCTTCCCCGCGGCTCCCGCTTCCGGACCGGCCGCACGCAGCGTAGCCCCGCGGGTCCCTGTCGCCGGTCAGGTAACCGCGGCCGCGGGCTCGGGACGGGGCGCCCCGGCGCGGGGAGGCGGGCAGCGGCCTGGGCCCCAAGGAGGCGCCTCCTCCGCCCTGGGCGCCGGGTCGGTGCCTGGCGTGGGCGCGGGGGGGGGGGGGGGGGCGTCCGCACGTCGCCGGTGCCGCCCAGCGCCCTCCGCCGATGGGCCCCGCGGGGACGGGCGGGGGCCCTGATCCCTCCCGCTTCCCGGGACGTGGAAAGCTGAGCCGGGGATGGAGGGGCTTGCCGAGGGTACAGATACCGAGTGTGGCTGCCATTTGCACGGCCTGTTCTTCCCTGGGGTTTGTAAAAGGGCTGCTGTTCCCGCTGCTCGGCCTGGGATTAGGGTTCAGGGAGGAGGACCCTAAAAATAAACGGGCAGATCCGGGGCGCTGAGCCGGTGCCGCGCGTGGACGGGAGGACATGCCGGCTCCCCCTCCGAAGACGCGCCTGACGCTGCAGTTTAGCTCAGCCCGGACCCAATTGGAGACTTACCCTTTTCTCTCTTCCCAATGTCCGTTTAAAAAATGTCAATTCCATGCGACATTCACCATTATTATATAGCGCGCCCCAGAAACGGATAGCACTCAGGTCGTAGATCCTCTAAGTTGTGAAGATGAGCTGTATGCTCTAATCAGCCCACGTGTATTAGGTCCCGGCGCACAGTGTAGTGTTCAGACATGCGCACAACCCACCGAGTGACCCCCTGAGCCTCGTACCCCCGGCACATACCTGGTTAGACCATTGCTGACTGTGTGCCTGTGCTGTGCCTCACACCCGTGATTGTAACTCCCCTTTGTGCTTCTCAATCCCTTCACTTTTCACCCAGCCCACCAACACACTTCCCCTCCGCCACCCGTATCTTTGAGTCCGTTTGTTTTTTTGCTGTTGTTCATTTATTGTGTTCTTTAGATTCCACATATAAGTGAAATCATATGGTATTGCACCCTTCCTCCCCCCCCCCCCCAACTGAGGCTCAAGAGGTTAAAGATTTGCCCACAGACTCTTACTGGCCACTTAGAGACCGAGTTGGAACTCAAGTCTATGATTGACACCTACTGTTTTCTTGAATAGAAATCTGATTGTAGACGAAAGCGGTACAGAATGAAGCTTTCTCTGGAAGGCATTCTTGGGAGTGGCTTGTGTATTAAAGTGTTTTGGTCCACAGATACTGTTTTACTTGTCAGAGTAGGATGAAGCAGTAAGTGTAGCCATGCAGAAAATTCCTGCTGAGAGGAGACAGATATATAAAATGTTTTTGACATTTTCACTTGTACTTTAATAGAGGAGCTAATCCTATATAATAAAAGAGTAATATGCAAATTGACCGCACCCCCACTACACCCACAAGCCACGCCCACCGGACAATCAGGAGTGAGTATGCAAATTAACCCAACCAAGATGGCTGCGGCCACGGAGAGAGCAGGAGGCTTGGGTTTCCCTGGCAATGGAGGAAGCCAAGTTTTCCGCCTGCCCTGGCCTGCCTTGGCCTCCACTCAAAGGCTACAAAGTTTCAATTATAGAAGATAAATAAATCCCAACAAAAATGGCTGCAGCCACGGAGCGAGCAGGAGGCTTGGCTCTGCTCAAGGCTACAAAGTTTCAATTATAGAAGATAAATAAATCCCAGATACCAGGGCCTCCGCTTGGGTCGCTGGGGGCCGTGGCCAGCCTGCAAACCACCACAAGCCCCTCACCCAGGCCACCCCATGCCCCAAGGGAACCCCCACCCTGATCCGGGACACCCTTCAAGGGCAAACCAGCCGGCCCCCACCCGTGCACCAGGCCTCTATCCTATCTAATCCTTTCTAATAAAAGAATAATATGCAAATTGACCATCACTCCAACACCCAAGATGGCTGCCCCCATGTGGTCAAAGATGACTGCTCCCATGTGGACACAAGATGGCTGCCACAAGATGGCCAGCAGGAGAGGGCAGTTGGGAGGGACTAGGCCTGCAGGGGAGGGCAGTTAGGGGTGACCAGGCCAACAGAGGAGGTAAGTTGGGGGCAACTGGGCCTGCCGGGAAGGGCAGTTGGGGGGACCCAGGCCTGCAGGGGAGGGCAGTTAGGGGGTGATTAGGCTGGCAGGCAGAAGCGGTTAGGGCAATCAGGAAGGCAGGCAGCCAAGCAGTTGGGAGCCAGCAGTCCTGGATTGTGAGAGGGATGTCCAACTGCCCGTTTAGGCCCAGTCCTACCTGGATCACGCCTAAACAGGCAGTTGGACATCCCTCGAGGGGTCCCAGATTGGAGAGGGTGCAGGCTGGGCTGAGGGACACCCCTACTCCCCCCTGTGCACGAATTTCATGCACCGGGCCTCTAGTCTATATAATAAAAGGCTAATATGCAAATTGTCCCCTCAGGAGTTCGACTGGCCAGGAGTTCGACCACTCGCTATGATGTGAGCTGACCACCAGGGGGCGGTGCAGAATAAAGGAAGGCCCTGGCCGGCAGCCAGGGGAAGGAAGGCCCCTATCGGCCCTGATCACCGGCCAGGCCTAGGGACCCTACCTGTACATGAAATTCATGCACCGGGCCTCTGTGAATATTAATCACATCTTGGTTATTTTTAGAGTTTAGTCCTGTATGACTTAATTGACTCATTTACAGTCGTTCTGGTCCTGATATGTTTCTCACAGTAAAAATTCCAAACAGTGGGTTTCTGTTCCATTTTTAGTAAAATAATTGCCTTAAAAATATATATTTTAAAGAATTTTTATATCTCCACAAAAACTTTGCAATTGTACCTCAAAACCTTGCCCCCCCTCTTTGATTGGATTTCAGAGCAGAATAGACCAGAATTTCCCCCTCACCAAAATACCAGCACTCCATTTAGTCCTTTATTTAGGGTTGCCTCAGGCTTCCATTTGGACTGATAAACTTGTAAGCCACATCCACATTTCAGTTGAGTTTAGTATCAGCATAAAACCACATTAAGCTGCCATGTGTCATGTGAGTTCTCACAGAGACCACAAATGGTGGGGGTGTGTTTCCATAAAGCTTCTTACTGGGGTTTTGACATGTGAACACATTATCTAAATCCTGTCTTATGTTACATGCTAGCGGCCTGGTGCATGGGATTCGTGCACTGGTGGGGGGTGTGGCCTGTGGGGATCGGCCAGCTGTGTCAGCTGAGTGGCTGTGGACCCGCCCTCTGAGCGGCTGCTCTCTGGTCCGGCATCTTCCCTGGAGCTGGGGCACTCACCTCTCCAGGGGACCTGGTCGGGACCTGGCCCAGGGACAATAGCGCTGAGAGGTGGCAGAGTAGGCCTCAGTCCTGCGGCAGCCACGAACCCGCCTCCCAGCCTCCGGGGTCGACACTGCGTGGCGTGAAGACGTCCAGAGGAGGAGGTGGGGGGAGGAGGCGACGTTCACAGCGCAGGTTCCTGCCCGTCGGCCCAGGGTTCAGAGCGGGAGCAGCCGCTCACCTGGTCAGCCGAGCAGCATTCTCACTGTGGGAGCACACTGACCACCAGGGAGCAGCTCCTGCCTTGAGCATCTGCCCCCTGGTGGTCAGTGTGTGTCATAGCAACTGGTTGACCGGTCATTCTGGTCGTTCCGCTGTTCGGTCGCTGGGCTTTTATTATATAGGATATTACGTGACGTTATTCCCAAGGTCAGTCATCACTGGAGGTTATTACTGACATTTACTGATCGTAACAATGTGTTACAGTAGACAGTCTGCTAACTCACGATGCAGTGCCTGGTGTTCCGGCTACAGCTTGTACCAGTTGCAACATGTTATCTTTTAAAATATTTTTTATTGATTTCAGAGAGGGAGAGGGAGAGGGAGATAGAAACATCAGTGATGAGAGAGAATCATTAATGGGCCGCCTCCTGCATGCCCCCTACTGGGGATCAAACCCACAACCTGGGCACGTGTCCCCAACTGGGAATTAAACCATGACCTCCTGGTTCATAGGTCAATGCTCAACCACTGAGCCATGCCAGCCAGGTCCAACATGATATCTTTAGGAACATGGAATCAGAAATCCAGCCACACTTAAATAGGAGATGCTTGGATATGTATCTGAGGAAGCAGTGCTTCCGTGAAGGCAGCATCTTTGTACTCTGCTGTTGTGGAAATGAAGATTATACTCAGCTGAGCCCAGAGCTGTTTGCTTAGGTGCGTCCTGTGTTTCTGGCGTCGGTCTCTTCACGCAGGATGGCGTTAGCCCTGTGTCTGCAGGTGCTGGGCAGCCTGGGAGGCTGGCTCTCCCTCTACATTTCTTGCTGCCACGTGAATAAGCACCGAAGCTATGAGTGGAGCTGCCGGCTGGTCACACTCGCCCACGGAGTGCTCGCGATAGGCCTCTCAGCGTACATTGGCTTCATTGACGGCCCTTGGCCTTTCACATACCCAGGTAGGTGGGAGACAGGATTTTTCCCTCAGGGATTTATAATTTGGGGGTAATCTTAGAAGGATAGGACTTATTTCCCCCAGAGAATTTGTACAATATAAAAGAATATTGAAAATAATTTCCATTATCATTTCTATTAGGGGTCTTTATTGTTAGCTGTGATGTTGTATATGTCACCTATTGTTTCTGCTTTTCATAACTCTCTACCTTTAAAACACACTTAAAATGCTTGTTATAATGTAATACGTCAAAATGTACAAAACAAGAAGCCAGTATCAACATCTTCCACCTCTTCCCCAAACAGACACAAATGGGCGGTATTATACATACTTATTGGTAACCTGCAATTTTTACTTGATTGTTTATTCAAAAGATATCATGTTTCCATGTATATGGATATAGAGCTTCCCTTTTCTTTTAATTATTAGATAACATTGTGCTCTATGCATTTGCCATCACTTATTTAACCAATGCCTCATAATTTGGGGCAGCTATGTTTTTCAGCTGCTAGATGTATAAGTGTTACTTTCTTAGACTACAAAAATCGTGCCCCCTGTATGAGCTTGCTGGGGCTGCCAGAACAAAACGCGATAGACTGGGCAGTGTAAGCAGCAGGGGTTCCTTTTCTCGTAGTTTTAGAGAATACCGATCCACGATGAGGGCGTTGGCTGGTTTGCTTTCTCCTGTGGCTTCGCTCCTTTGCAGATGGCTGCCTTCTTGCTGTTCCCTCTCATGGTCTTCCCTTTTTGTGGGTGTCTGTCCTGATCTCCTGGTTTTATAAGGTCACCAATCACATTGGGTTAGGGCCCACCATTAATGGTCCTGTTTTAAGTTAATCACCTCTTTAAAGGTCCTGTCTCCCATTCTGAGGTCCTGGGGGTTAGGGCTTCAGTATATGAATTTTGGGATGACATAATTTGGTCTATAAGTCCCCTACAATAAGATTTTTAAAAACATCTTAGATTCTTTTCTTTAAATTTTCTTAGATTTCTATATTGAACTTCTGAGTTTCCTTCCAAACTGTCAAACTGATATGAAAGCAACTTTTAAGCTTTGTGTTGTATCCATGAAGGTTCTTAATGGATTTGAACATGTCAGATCCTGGCACCCTATGTTCCTGGATGTGGAACACACTCATTTCTGGGGTTTTCTCTAAAGTCCACGTTTAAGATGGGTTAGGGTCACCAGTGTCCAGCACTCTCAGTACATTATGAAATTTATATGACATTCAGGACAGGCCAATTAAAAGCTTTGGAAACAGAATTTTAGCTGGGGGGGAAAAAAAAGGAAAGAAAAGAAACTGTGTAGGATTTTATTTTATTTATTTATTTTTATTATTTAATAAATCTTTATTGTTCAGATTACAATTGTTTCTCCTTTTCCCCCCCCATATCTCCCCAACACCCGGTTCCCACCCCACCTCTGCCCTTACCTCCCCCCGCTGTCCTCATGCATAGGTGTATGATTTTTGTCCAATCTCTTCCCGTACCCCCCACACAGACACCCCTTTCTGCCTGAGAATTATCAATCCACTCCCATTCTATGCCTCTGATTCTATTATGTTCACCAGTTTATTCTGTTGCTCAGATTTTTAATTCACTTGACTTTTAGATTCACTTGTTGATATGTATTTGTTGTTCATAATTTTTATCTTTCTTCTTTTTCCTCTTTTTAAAGAATACCTTTCAGCATCCTATCTAATAATAGACAAATATGCAAATTGACCATACCTCCGACACACCCACAAGCCACGCCCACCATCCAATCAGAGAGAGTATGCAAATTAACCCAAACCAAGATGGCTACAGCCACAGAGAGCAAGGTTTCCTAGGTAACAGAGGAAGCCAAGCTTTCCGCTTGCCCTTGCCAGGCCTAAGCCTCCACTCAAGCTACAAAGTTTCAATTATAGAAGGTAAACAAATTCAAACAAATGGCGGCAGAATGGAGCTTCAGAGAGCAGGCCAGGGTTGCCGCCGGCAACAGGGGAAGCAAAGCTTGCTGCACACCCTGGCTGGGCCCACCCACTTAAGGCAACAAAGTTTCAATTATAACCCCAACACAAATGGCTGCCGGCCGAGGAGGGAGCCCCAGGCTTGGCTCCGCTCCAGGCTACAAAGTTTCAATTGTAGAAGGAAAATAAATTCCAGATACCAGGGCCTCCGCTTGGGTTGCCAGGGGGCATGGCCGGCCTGCAAACCATCACAGGCCCCTCGCTCAGGCCGCCCCACGTCCCAAGGGAACCCCCACCTGATCCGGGATGCCCTTCAGGGCAAACCAGCTGGCCCCCACCCCTGTACCAGGCCTCTATCCTATCTAATAAAAGAGTAATATGCAGATTGATCATCACTGCAACACACAATATAGCTGCCCCCATGTGGTCAAAGATCCTGCCCTCATGTGGACACAATATGGCCACCACAAGATGGCCAGCAGGAGAGGGCAGTTGGGAGGCACCTGGCCTGCAAGGGAGGGCAGTTGGAGGTGATCAACCCTGCAGAAGAGGGCAATTAGGGGTGACTAGGCCGGCAGAGGAGGGAAGTTGGGGGCAAACAGGCTGGCAGCAGAGTGGTTAGGGGGTGATCAGGCTGGCAGGCAGAAGCAGTTAGGGGCAATCAGGAAGGCAGGCAGGCAAGCAGTTGGGAGCCAGCAGTCCTGGATTGTGAGAGGGATGTCTGACTGCCCGTTTAGGGATCCGACTGCCCACCAGGATCGGGCCTAAACGGGCAGTCGGACATCCCTCGAGGGGTCCCATATTGGAGAGGGTATAGGCTGGGCTGAGGGACAACCCCCCTCCATGCACGAATTTCATGCACCGGGCCTCTAGTTTCATATAATACTGGTTTGGTGGTGATGAACTCCTTTAGCTTTTTCTTATCTGTGAAGCTCTTTATCTGCCCTTCAATTCTGAATGATAGCTTTGCTGGGTAGAGTAATCTTGGTTGTAGGTTCTTGCTATTATCACTTTGAATATTTCTTGCCACTCTCATCCTGGCCTGCATAGTTTCTGTTGAGAAATTAGCTGATAATCGTATGGGTGCTCCCTTGTAGGTAACTAACTGTTTTTCTCTTGCTGCTTGTAAAATTCTCTCTTTGTCTTTTGCCCTTGGCATTTTAATTATGATGTGTCTCGGTGTGGTCCTCTTTGGATTCCTTTTGTTTGGGGTTCTGTGTGCTTCCTGGACTTGTAAGTCTATTTCTTTCACCAGGTGGGGGAAGTTTTCTGTCATTATTTCTTCAAATAGCTTTTCAGCATCTTGCTCTCTCTCTTCTTCTGGTACCCCCATAATTCTGATGTTGGTACACTTGAAGTTGTCCCAGAGGCTTCTTACACTATCTTCAACTTTCTGAATTCTCTTCTCTTCTTGCTTCTCTGGAGGAGTGTCCTTTGCCTCTTTGTATTCCAAATCTTTGAGTTGATTCTTGCGATCCTCTAGTCTGCTGTTGGGTCTCTGTATAATATTTTTTATTTCAGTAAGTGTATGTTTAATTTCTAGTTGGTCCTTTTTCATATCCTCGAGGGTCTCATTAAATTTATCGGCCTTTTCCATGAAATTCTTGAAAAACCTTATAACCGTGGTTTTGAACTCTATGTCCATTCGTTTGTTCTCCTCCATTTCTTTCGTTTGGGATCTGTTTCCTTGCCTCCTCATTTTCACTGCTTCCCTGAGTTGGTAGGGTAGTTTTGTGTACTAGGTGTCCTATTGGTTCAATGGGTCAGCCTCCCAGTTACTTGAGGTGGACACTCTTGGTGTGCCCTTGTGTATTGTGTGTCCCCAGCAGGAGCTACAGCAAGGACTAGTTTTCTCCTCCTTTGCTTGGGCTGTTTTGGAGCAGTCTGACTGGAGCTGCAATTAATTTGGTTGAGCTGCCACAGGGCAGGCCATTTATATGCGAAAGCCGCTGTGTGGAGCCTGGGCGGGTTTGTAGAATGTGCGGGGCGGGGCGGGGTCTCAGGGCGTCACTAGGCTAGGGCGTGGCAAACGGCAATGGCTGCCGTGAGCCCACTCTGCCTTTCCTCGTTTCCAAGTCCCAGCGTCCTGCGCTCCAGCGCAATAAACAATGATTGCTGGGTGCACCTCTGCAGAAAAGTCACTCTCACTTTCCGACCCGATGGCCGAGAATCCAGCTTCTCCCCGTAGGCGTCTGGGTCCCCCGTGTGTCCCCAGAAACTGGATTTCAGAGTGATCGGGAGCTTGTCTCCTTGCGGGTTGAAGAAAAGCCGCGCACCCAGTCACCCGCCAACAACCCGCTTCGCGCGTCTCCGTACCTCAGCTCCCCAGCGTTTGCGCTCCCTTCTCTTCTTAGTTGTGAATCTACCACTCAGCCAGCTTTCCCGTGGTTCTGGGTGGTAGACGTTTTGTCTTTTAGTTGTATTTTTGAAATTGTTGTGCGAGGCAGCAGTTCAGTTGTTTAACTTTGCCGCCATCTTGGTTCCTCGAACTGTGTAGGATTTTAATTGCAAGAACAAAATAACTCGATTTTATGCTGCTGCAGAGAGGGTTCTGAAGTCATTGCTGGTGCCCAGACCTCGCACTGAGAGGTCTGCTTCATCAGAACAGCACTCTGGGCCTGGAACATTGTTTGGTTTGATAAAGATGACATTTCCAGATTTCCTTAGGCTGTCATTTTAAAAGCATGTAATTACCATTGTTTTTTTAAAAATATCTTTTTATTGATTTCAAAGAAGGGAGAGGGAGAGATTGAAACATCAATGATGAGAATCACTTATTGGCTGCCTCCTGCATGCCCCCCACTGGAGATTGAGCCCACAACCCGGGCCTGTGCCCTTGACCAGAATCAAACCCCAGACCCTTCAGTCTGCAGGCCGACACTCTATCCACTGAGCCAAACAGGCCAGGGCTCTATTATTTTTTTATGTCAATATTTTAAAAAGGATTGAGAGACAGTAACCTAGGGTCCCTGTGTGAGGCAGCACAATCCACTCAATTTGTTTCTGTCTTGGTTTATTTCAGGCTCACCCAATACACCTCTGCAGGTGCACGTCCTGTGTCTCACCTTGGGCTACTTCATCTTCGACTTGGGCTGGTGCATCTATTTCCAGTCTGAGGGTGCCCTGGTACTGGCACACCACACCCTGAGCATCCTGGGCATCGCCACGGCCCTGGTGCTGGGAGAGTCGGGCACAGAGGTCAACGCAGTCCTCTTTGGAAGTGAGATTACCAACCCCTTGCTGCAGCTGCGCTGGTTTCTCCGCGAAACAGGGCACTACCACAGCTTCGCCGGCGACGTGGCGGACTTCCTCTTCGTGGCCCTGTTCACGGGAGTGAGGATTGGCTTAGGAGCTCGACTCCTTTTCTGCGAAATGGCCTCACCCAAGCCCAGGTGGTTCATGAAGGCTGGGGGGATAGCCATGTACGCTGTGTCGTGGTGTTTCATGTTAAGCATCTGGCGCTTTGCCTGGAGGAAAAGCATCAAGAAGTACCATGCCTGGAGAAGCAGGTGGGGCGAGGAGCCGCAACGGAAACATAATGGGCACCTCAGGGTGCACTAGCCGACCTTACCGGCCTGATGGATCGGGTTGTTAGCCGAGGGACCCAGGTTGGACGTAGGGCTGTCACGGAGTCACGCTTGTCTAACAAACGCAGGTTTCAGAAAAAGGGCTCCGCTTATCCATCAGCTTCCACGTGGAGCACATGCCAGTGTAAAGCCTGACTCCTGCGTGTGCCGTGGAGAGGGCCGGCTAGCGAGTGGTCGTTTGAATGAACCAGGACCGCATTCCTTTCTGTTTGTGCTGACTGCGCTCCCGCGGGGCCTGGGCAGTGGGATGTTCCTTCAGACAGCTCAGAGAGGAACCCGGAAAAGAGGGGCGCTACTTCGTCCTTGTATCTTTGAGGAGTGACTGTTTCAACAAACACTACCGTTTTCCATGTAGCAATTTAAACAAATCCCGCCATTTACTACAAAGGGGGTGTCTGTTAGGGAGACTCATGCCTTTGGCATTCTGAGCATTGGATCAGAGAACGGCATCTGCTTACTTAGCCGAAGGGGAAGTGCGGTGAGGGGCGGAACTGTGGCTGTGGGGTGGGTTACTGGTTTAGCCTCCCTGTACCAACTAGGTTGGGGTCCCCAAGGCTACCTTTGGGTTTGATATTTGGTGAGAGGACCCAGCATGTAGCTGTCCTCATAGCTCTGATTTAGCTGAGCGCAGAGGTACACAGAAAGAGCAGCAAGAGGAAAAGGTGCCCAGGGCAGATCCAGGGCAAGCCCAGGCCCAAACGTCCAAGTCCTTGCCCAGTGGCAGCACACGGGCTGTGCCGATTCCTCCAGCCATGGTTTGTGACAGAGTGTGACCTGTCTGCCAAGGAAGCTCACTCGAGACTCAGGTTTGCTTGGGGCTGGCCACGGAGGCAGCAAAGTTCCTGACGGCCAGGAGGGAAGCCGGTGCTCAGCATAAACCGTGCTGTTTGCACAGTGAGCCAGTCTGATTGGTTCATGGAGCTCTTCCCAAATCCGTGTTCCCAGATGCCAGCCAAGGGCCAGCCTTCCCAAGGACAGCAGCTCCGGCCTGCTGTGTTCACTCTTCTGCTCAAAATCCACAGAGCTGGGGCTTGGGTGAGAGGTGGAGGAGGTGTGGGCATGCTTACCCAGTCCCGCTGTCTGGGTTCTGCTCCACCAGGGAAAACGCCCCTGGTCAGGGTTGTGCATTAAAGTCCTGGGCATGAGCAACTGTGATGATTCCACAGGATTTCCCACGTGGACTCCACTGGACTTGAGGGAGACGGAGTTCCGTCTGCTGGTCTGCTGTGCTTAATGTGAACTAGAACCAAACACCAAAGCGCGTAGTGGCCTCAGGGTGGCGAGTCTGAGTTTTCATTTCGGATACATCCCCTTTCGGTCCTCTTACTATTTTTCCTCTTCTCTGGAAGAGGTACCGCCATCTGTGGACAACATATTATGACAAGGCCAGTCTAGGAAGGAACAACAACAAAATTAGTGCGATAGTCTTTAATCTCACCCAGGAAAAGCAAGAATGTAAACTTAGAAGGAGAAGTTTGGAATCAAGAATGCCTGCGTTCTTTTACAGAATGTGGCTCCTCCCTGGCCAACTCATTGGGGCAGGTCACTGATTTATTCTTTGCCTCTGTGCAAATCCTGCTGTGAATGAATGAAATGCCCCATTGTGCATGTCATAGAGACATTATGTAGCATTTCTTTAATGCAGGGCTTTTACGGAAAAAAAAAAGGCATTATTTATTTATATCTTTGCTATTTGTTTATTTGTTATTTAGATCAGTGGTGATGGATTAGCTGTTGGTGAGAAAGTGTATAGGGCTAGTGAAGTCAAGGCTGACGGTCAGTGGGAAGTTTCAGCTCATCCGAGGTCACTGGTCATAATAACCTCATGAGGCTCTTGAAAATGCATGTCACTGGCCACACCGGGCAGAGTGCTTGGAACCACATACAGTCATCTCTGCTCCAGGGAAAGCAGCTTTAAAGGCTTGTTCACAGTGCATATTTTAACATGGTTGTCATTTGGTTAGCGTTTTGCTGGACATGGAAACAATCTGACAGTGACATCTCTATCTCTTTCTTTTCCCTGGGATCACAATCCCTAAAATGTTGGCCAGTTTCTTTTCAACAAAATTATGGTCAGTCGAGTGCTGGGGAGTGCTGACTTCAGCAAAAGCCTAGCAGCAAGTGGCAGGGAGCAGGAGCTTTAGGAAGAAAAGAAGCTGGCTCTTCAAGTGTGGCCCCCAACCTGCTCCAGACCAGACACAGCAGGCTGCATCTGCTGCCAGGTCCTCCCCCCTCACTCCCCAGAAGTGAAGGGATGGCGATTGCAGATCTTGCCGCTTTGGGGTACTCTCCTGTGAATGTAGGTAGGTCTTTGACATTTGAGAAACCTAAAGAATGATAAGGGAAAGAGAATCCCTCTCTCAGCTTATCTTGTTGTTGTAACTAATAAATGTGAAGGAAACCGAGAGAAAAATGTGAAATGAAGATGACCACTTAAGATGCTGAGGACACGAAGGGCTAATTAACATGTGGCATGGTTGGGTGTAATGAAGTGCTCATTTGCATTTGGATTACTGTGTGATAATTAGCACTGCTCAAGAGGGCTTACATTTCAACACGATTTGTACTGTTTTATAAAAATAAACCACTTTTTACCCATCCAGAGTTTGCTTTATATTTTTGTTGTGGTTTTGCCAAGAGGTTTGAACAAAAGTCTTAGGCCTGTAGATGAAACACCTCCCACCTGCTGCTTCTCATCGCCCATCCCTGGTGTTCTTTACTTCCGGGGCAGCAATCTACATACAGAAAACAGTGTGGCAGAAGAGAGAGGAAGAATGTAATTTCTTTGTTATTTTGCCCCATTTGGGTAGTTGCCTTGAAAATAACAGAGTGGGCTCCCTGAGAACAGTGCCCCGCTGTCTTCGGAACTGGACTCCCAATGCCCACAACAGTGCTAAGTGGCGGTGCTCAGTGAGCGCGTTGAGAGAACGGATGAGATGAGAATGCAGTTTAGAGTAAGCGCATTGCACAACCTTGGCGACCATGCACCAGGAACTGGGTCACCACAGTCCTCTTTGCAGGTAAGGAACTAGTGACACGGGCGTGTGACGGGATTTCTGAAGGGATTCTATAGATGGAGCATTCAGAACAGTCTAGAGCGGTCATTCCCAACCTTCTCTTGGCCATGCCCCACCTAAGCACTCTAACATCCTGATGCCCCTGTGACATATAATTCTCATTAAAAAAGTGAACTCCTATTCACTGCAGGAAGCCTAAAAATTAACTTGTTCTAAGCAAGCTTCCAAAGAGCATGGCATCCATGAAAGAGAAAAATAAAAGAACGAAAGGACAGTGTAAGTACTGAGGGAGAAACCACTAAGAAATTGTTAAAAAATAATAATAATATGAAGTGATATAAAAAATATCAAATAAATTTTCAAAACATTTAACAGAGAACTGAAATGCACAAATAAGTCACAATATATACTTATATACTGTATATGAGGCCCCTAGAACAATAAGAAATGCAAAATATTTACTGTTAATAACTCATTTTCGAATTGTCCCCCTTAAAAATCAAATTGCCCCCCTGTGGGCATGTGCCTCACGCTGGGACCCACTGGGCTAGAGCTACCAACACCTGTAAAGCAGCTCTCAGGGACATTTCTGCCATCAGGGCTTTGTGGGTGAACAGAGATCCATCATTAAAAAGAACAGTTCTGGAATGAATGAATGACTGGCTTAATTGAGTCCTTTGCTGTCTTCTGAAACTTTCCCACAGCAGGAGCCTTCTTTGCTCACAGCCAGAACTGTGGGCCTGTTTAACTTTGGAAGGATCTTGAAAGCAGTCTGCCAAGAGGTTTTGTACGCAAGGAAAAGGAGGTGAGTCAGGAAACTTCCCCAGTGTGTTTTCTTCCCGAAGCTCAATAGTGAGGCATTCTTGAAGGAAAGAAAGAAACTCATTTTAAAATGCATGATTTGATGAGTCATTGGGACAACTATAAAATTATTAGGACAGGGCAAAAAAAAGATACATATTTAGTATGTGTGAGAAAGATATAAGTTTGGGAATAAGTTTGCATTTTGGTCATTGTATATTGATGGATGGAACTCTTTCTAGTTATATGTAGAAAATAATTAAGCGTCTTCAGGACAGAATTATCATGCTACCAGCAGGTGGTGATGTATCCTGGTTTGATCATTCAGAAAGTGGCTTAGAACCCTAACTCGCCTCTATTCTTTCCCAAAATAAACATTACAAAATAGCTGGCTGTGCCCTGAGTGTAAAAAAGATCAAGCAATAAAGAGTCATCTCTGGCCTCTGTTTATCTTTTCCTTTTTGTTTTTTAACCCTTCTAAATTTTTTTAATAAAGTAAAATCCATTAAGAACAAGTAATAAACACGTATAAGAAATTATCCTAAAAAGGTAATATGCAAATTGACCGTCACACCCATGCACAAGATGGCCACCCCCATGTGATCACAAGATGGCTGCCCCCATGTGGTCATAAGATGGCTGCTACAAGATGGCCAGCAGGGGAGGGCAGTTAGGGGTGACCAGGCCAGCAGAGGAGGGCAGTTGGGAGTGACCAAGTCAGTGGGGGGGGGGGGGGGCAGTTGGGAGCAACCAAGCCAGCAGGGGAGGGCAGTTGGGGGCAACCAGGCCTGCACAGGGGGCAGTTGGGGGTGACCGGGCCGGCAGGAGAGGGCAGTTAGGGGTGACCAGGTCAGCAGGGAAGGGCTAAGTTAGGGGTGACCGGGCCTGTAGGGGAGGCAGTTGGGGGCAACCAGGCCTACAGGGGAGGGCAGTTGGGGGCGATCGGGTCAGCAGGGGAGGACAGTTGGGGGCGAATGGGCCAGCAGGGGAGCAGTTAGGTGTCGATCAGGCTGGCAGGGGTGTGGTTAGGGGGTGATCAGGCTGGCAGGCAGAAGCAGTTAGGGGCAATCAGGCAGGCAGGTGAGCGGTTGGGAGCCAGCAGTCCCGGATTGTGAGAGGGATGTCCGACTGCTGGTTTAGGCCTGATCTCTGTGGGATCGGGCCTAAAACGGCAGTCGGACATCCCCAAGGGGTTCCAGATTGGAGAGAGTGCAGGCTGGGCTGAGGGACACCTGCCCCCAGTGCATGAATTTCATGCACTGGGCCTCTAGTCCTATATACTAAAAGCCTAATATGCTAAGTGTCTGGTCAACTAGTCAGCCGTTCAACCAATCAAAGCGTAATATGCTAATGATATGTAAGGTCGCTCAACTGCTTGCTATGACATGCACTGCCCACCAGGGGGCAGACAGTCAACCAGTCGCTATGACCTGCACTGATCACCAGGGGCCAGATGCTCCCACTAGTAGGTTAGCTTGCTGCCGGGGCCCAACCAATCAGGACTGAGCGAGAGGAGCTGGACACTCCCTGGAGCCCTCTTGCAGTCCCTTCCCCATCCTGATTGTGTACCAATGGGGTCCCTCAGCCTGGCCTGCACCCTCTTGCAAACCGGGACCCCTCAGTGGATGTCAGAGAACCGGTTTCTGCAGGCCAGGTCGAGGGACCCCACTGGTGCACAAATTTTTCACTGGGCCTCTAGTAATATCTAATAAAGAGGGGATATGCAAACTGACCATCAGACCGTCACAAAGATGGCAGCACCCACAGTGGAGGCGGGGTTTCTATAACACAAGATGGCTGCACCCACAGTGGAGGCCAAGTTCCTCTAACGAGCCTTAAGGAGCAATCAATCAGCAGGGACCTGAGGCTGCGTGGTGCTGGGCTGGGGCAGGGGACCTGCGCCTGTGCCCTCCACCTGGTAGGGCTTGACAGGGGACCTCAGGCTGTGCCCCCTGCCCCGGCGTCAGGCCAGGGGACCTCAGGCCACGGCCTCCGCCCCAGCTTCAGGCAGGGGGCCTTCAGGCTGCGTCCCCCACCCTGGTGCTGGGCCAGGGGACCTGAGGCTGCGCCCCCCACCCAGCGGAACTTGACAGGGGTGGGGCCGGCCAGGTCTGGATCTTGCCCAATGGGGGTGGGCCGGCTGGGTCTCGGTCTCGCGTGATTTTGAGGCGCTGCGGATGGGCGGGGACTTGACTCTGGGTCCCGTGGTGTGCCCCAGACTCTGACAGGAGGAAGATTTTCATATACATTTTACTAATTTTCTTTGATCTCTGACACTTCTATTATAGAGAAAGGGCAAATAGCAATATTAAAATATTTCCTCTAATTAATCCCCTTTTAATGTGCATGAATTTTGTGCACCGGGCCACTAGTCCTATATAATAAAGAGGCAATATGCAAATTAACCCTCACACCCTCACAAGATGGCTGCCTACGACCAGGCCAGCAGGGAGGGGTTAGTATGGGACGACCAAACTAATGAATAAGCAGGCTGTGTGGGGAGACCAGTCCTGCAGGGGGTTTAGTGAGGGACGGCAAAACGACTGAACAAGCAGGCTGCATGGGGCAACCAGGCCGACAGGGGGGGCTGTGAGGGGCAACCAGGTTGGCAGGGCGGGCAGTTGGGGGCAACCAGGTCAGCAGCAGCGGGGAGGGGGGTATTAGGGGTGATCAGCAGGGGGTAGTTAGGGGTGATGATCAGGCCAGCATGCAGAGGCAGTGAGGGGAGATCAGGCCAGCGGGGGGTGAGGGGGGTGGGGAGATAGGGGCAACCAGGCGGGCAGGCAGCCAGGTGAGCAATTAGGAGCCAGCAGTCCAGGAATGTGAGAGGGATGCCCGATCCCCGGGATCAGGCCTAAACTGGCAGTTGGACATCCCCTGAGGGGTCCTGGATTGGAGATGATGCAGGCTGGGCTGAGCGGACCCCCCTGCCCTGCATGAATTTTGTGTACTGGGCCTCTAGTAAGAAATAATGATCACAGTTAGTTACCCTTCTAATTTCAGCCTTAGTTCAGACATCTATTCTGGGATAATGATCCTTTCTTTCATGAACTGTGGGGATTGACTTTTAGAAACAGCCTTGTTAAGAGGTCATTATTTCCCGGCTCCAAATCCAGTGTTTACTGTATTTTCCTGGTCACTTTATTTCCACAAAAAGGTTGAAGTCCCGTACCCATCAGCACAAGTTTAAATTCACAAGTCTGAAAACTTTGATAAAACTATAGCTACTTTAGATGTCTGCAGATGGAATGAAAAGGAACTATGTTGAATGGGTACAGTTACTTAAATGGCTACCATACCTAATTATGGAATCACAAAACTAGACGGATGTGGAAATCTACCCGGGAAGGGGCGGGGAGACGGGTTTTTCCCTCCGAACTCTTCAGAACTATCGCTATGCACTTGACACATCTCCTTTCTCTTCTCCCGTCCTGCGTTCCACAGCCAGCTCGAGTCGCTTTCTTAACTGGGCAAACAATGCATTCCGCTTTGCCAAAGCAGGAGCCGCCCGCAGACACTTGTACTAAGAAACCCCGACTCCACTTTCCCTCCCCCGCCCTGCGCTGCTCGGCCGCGGCGGGAGGGCACGGAGGCCGGCAGGTGCCCGCGGGGCAGCCCAACCCCCGGGCCGCGGTGCTTCCCGGAGAGGCCGGCGGCAGCACCCGGACCGGAGGTCGTTTCCGTCCATCACAGGCCAGAGTCGGGGGACCGGGACACCCCTCCGTGGAGGGCACGTCTGCAGGACCAGAGCTGCTCAGCCTGAACGTCGGGCGGTGCCCTTAGGACTCGGTCTCGGGTGAGACCGGACTCGGCGCTGCGGGCCGGGGCTCCGGGCCGCCCCGGAACTACGCCTTCCCCCCCCCCCCCCCCCGACAGGCTCGGCGCGCGGCGGTCCGGGCGGGGCGCCCCCGCGTCTGGGCGGAGGCCTCCGGTCAGCGGGGCGGGGCCGGCTCGCGCTGGACGCGGCGGAGACAGAACCGGAACCGGAACCCCGCCCGCCCCGCCGCCGCGGCCTCCTCCGCCCGCTGCGCGAGCTCCCGCGAGGCCCGGACTTGGGAGGCGGCCGCGACCGAGGGACCGCCGCGCAGGCCGGACGCTCCGCCGCCTCGGGAGCCGCCGCCCGGCCGACGGGGCGGGGCCGCGCGCCGGGAAGAGCCGGCCGCGGGTGCGATGGGCGGCGGGCCGCGGCGCTGAGGCCGGGCTGCTGTCACCGGCGCCGCCGCACCCGCGTCCGCGCCCGAGGCCGTGGGGGCGGCGAGGAAGGCACAGCGACCCGGCCCGGGACATGGGGCCGCGCCAGCCCGGCGCCCGGCGGCCCCCGACAGACGCGGCTCCCGGCGGCTCCCGGCGGCGTCCTCTCCCCGCGCGGCCCTAGACTTGCCCCTCTCCCGGCGGCCTCCGCCCCCGCCTCCGCCCCGGCCGGTCGGGGCGGCCTCTGTTCCGGCTCCCGCCGCGCCCCCGGCCCCTGCGGCCGCCCTCGATGCCGGCACGCCGTTCTGAGCCGGACCTCGTCGTCCCTCTCGGAGTCGGGCCTGGGCCCCGAGCGGCGCGGGGAGGCGGCGGTGCGCCCGTAAAATGCCCGTTGGATAAAAGGAGGACCTCTCGCCACGGGCCCCAATGAGCGGCACACAGCCCACGACCACCGACAGGTTCGTACGCGCCGTCTGCGCCCTGGCCGGGCCCCGGAGCCGGGACTCGGGGACGCCTCGCACCCGCGCCGGTGGCCGGCGGGGCGGAAGGGCGCCCGGGAGCCCGCAGCCAGGCCCGGCCCTGACAGGTCCTGGGTGGGCTGCTGGGGATGGGGTTTTCTGGGGAGAAACTTCTCCGCAGGTTCTCTGTGCGGGGCGCGCCTTGGGGTCCTGTCCTTGCCCGGGGCCGGAGGAGGGGACTGGGGAAAGGCCAGCGGCCGCTCGCTCCTGCCCGGGCCCGCGGCGAGGTGCCGGGAACTTGGTCCCCTCGGCCCGCCCTGCGCAGTGCTGACCGAGTAATGGTCCGGGCTGTTGACGTCACCGTCAATCACAGGCTCTTGCAAGGGACAGTGTCAAGGAGCTAAAAAAAAGTGAGGGGGAATCCTGGGGCTTTATTTGAATAATTGCATTTTCAGTATTTCATCTTCCAGAAACATTTGTATTTAAAGGGATACAAACCCCAAGCGAATCGTGTAGGGCGGGCAAGCAGTGGACGCGCCGGGTCTGCTGGTGGGTGGGGAGCTGTGCAGGCCATTTGTGATTTCCGTGGAGCACTCTTCATAGTTTACTTTTGAATATCAGGCCAAGGATAAAAGCATCTTCTTGGACTACATTTTATTTTTCACTTTAATTATGGCTTTGTATCCTTGTCTGAGACTTCAGCTTGTTTTTTCCCCCAAGCAACCTTCAAACTATTATATCATTAAAAAAAGATAAAATAATTGAATTAGGGGGCCAGTGAAAGGTCTTTGATGAAGGGTGCAATAGTGCTTCTGCAGAAAATAGTTGAATTTCCTAAACGAGTTTCACCTAATTGTAAGACTTAGCTGTTGATTTAAAAGGGCCAAATTCCTTTATCTTACCATAACAGCTACTCCAAAAACAGAACTTCCTGTTCCTGTTGATGCTTTCCAGTGTCAAGTGAATGTTTACCTAGAAAGATACCATTAAACATTTAAACTATATTTATTTTTAGATTGGGTGTCTTAAAAATATGTTTTAGTTTTTAATGAAATGAAATAATTTTCAACTTTTTGAGAGCGCACTTAACAGGAGTAGCAACGCTTATCTTGATTTCTCTGGTTATCCTCATTCCTTTCGGGCTGTTTTGCTTCTGAGAAATCAGTTTCATGGGCGTGTGGGTGATTGTTCTCCTGGTTTGTTCAGCTCCCTCCCACTCTGCTGAACCTGTAGGCAAGAAGTCTTACTAGGAACTGAGGTAGTGTTGGTGGTTTTCATTGTGATAATAGGGGTGTTTAAATTTGTAGAGACAGATACAAAGTCATCAATTCATTCCACACAAAAATCACCCACAAACCCCACTTAATGACCTTTCTTCCTCTTTGCTTCTCAGAGATTTTCTTACTATTTCCATTATCTTGGAAATAGAATCTTGGGATGTGTGCCCTTTCTGTAACGCAGGTGAAGTACAAATATACAATCAGCATGCAGCGAATCGGGGCCTGCTCTTTGCCAGGCACTGTGGTAGGCCCACAGGGTGCAAAGATGAGGATTCTAAGTCTAAGATGAATCTGCAAATTGGTTTGGATAGTAATATCTTTGAATTGCTGCAAGTGCTGCCTGATTTTACCTATTTTTTTTAGAGAAAAATAACACCTTTAAAAGTCATTTAAGAAGCACTACTCAGACAGTATGGAAACCTGTTTCTTAGAAATTTACTAACAGCTTTTTAAAGTGCTAATTATTCTTATGTGACCATTACTTTTCTTGAAGCATATTCTATGAATAGCTAGCACCCATTGGCTCTTTGGGAGAGGAGTTGCCCCTGACCCGAATGTTGGGGTGAAACACAGCTTTGATCCTCTGTGCCAGGATGCCTTCACAGACTCCTGCCCGCGTTCCCACCTCCCAGCCCTGCCCGCCTCATCCTGGTCCGGACTCACTGCAGTGTACCGGAGGCGGCCCTGCCGATCTAGAGCTGTGGGCACAGTTGGCAGTGCCAGTGTAGCTTTTAAAGATCCTTTCAAGTTTGAAGTTCTGCGACACGGTCTGGCTTTGCTTGGTAGGGTGTGCAGCCCGCAGGCCCGCGGCGGGACTGGAGTCTGTCTGTCCTCAGTGGGATCGGACGGGCTGGTTTTGGACGTTACTCTGTTTTGCAGTTAGCTGGTGGCAGAGGACACATGGCTGAACGAGATAAGCAAGTTTTATTCTTATGTGTTAGGGAAGTGCTGGGGCTGGGATGGAATTCAACTATGTTTAGGCTGGGATTGGTCACTTTGGATGCTCAGAACTAATATCCTGTTATTATTTTGCAGTTAAATTAACACATTTATTTACTCTCTTTTCCTCCTTTTTATCTACTCCCCAAACCGCCCCCCCCCTTTTTTTAAAGCATCGTCATCAATGAAAAACCCGAACTATGTTTATGGTACTGTTTGTATATAGACTCTCTGAACAGCTTAAAGACATAGGTAAGCAGGGGACCTTCTAGTCTCTTGCTTTGCAACTTCTGTGAGACCTGGAGACTAGTTTTCATCTTTTAGAATCAGCACTTAAAAAGTGGCGGAAATATCCAACTGCTGCTTTTCAGTTTGCACTGATGACCACGTTCAGCCCTAAAACTTACCTTGTTTCCAGTCCTCTTAGTGCCGATCTCCTGTCGCCGAGAATTCAGGGCTTCTGTGGCGATTGGAGTTTCCTCTGAGAAATAGAAGAGATTGATTTTCCGTGGACTCAGTAAATGATTTCAGGCTAGGTTCTAGAACAATGAATTTTTAGGGGACAATACAGGTGGGATTTTGTTATAAGGGTCTTCCTTGAAATAAATGGAGTTTTGTCTTGTCTTGGACTTATGGATTTTGTTGTTGTTTTGATTTAGAGATAAAGAAAGGTTTTTGAGGTATTGGCATTTTCTTAGTGTGAGTTCAGCTTTATGCTTATTTAATTTGAGTAAACTTTAAAAGTGAATGTGAAAACCTGTGACTTTATATGCATATATCCAGTAATTAGCATTTTCATTCATGATATTTTTTTCTGCCAGCGTTGCTATATAATGCTTTTGATTAGAAAACAATGCAAAAAATACTGTAAGTGTGCTCATTTGAAGGTTGCCTGAGCCATCTGCAAAATGAAATTATTTGTAGTATTATAAAGTCAGTTATTTGATAAATACAAAATTGAAATTGGGAATCAATCCCAGTTATGTTGTCTTTTCTAATATAAAACCATGATTCATATAGGTATGCAATAGTACATTCACTTGTTCAATTCTACATGAGCCATCCAAATTAAATTAAAAAAAATACAGAGTTGTAGTCTTCCTGATAAATGGCACATTTATTAGATGTTCACATTTATTCAATGAAATGACAAGCAAAGCTTTATTTGAATCAATGCACAAATATGTTAACCTGGAAATACTGCATAACACATTCTTGGTTTCCAGTTGTATATAATAATGTTGAGTTAACCTGTAGGATTTTTTAAAAACTAAGTTTGAATTTTCAATTTAAAAATTAAATTTGAGGCAAACATTGACGGAATCCATAAATAGTGTGTTTTACAAAATTTTTTGTGGAACATTGTGATTCCTGGGAAAATCTATAATAAGAAAAGCGTAATATGCTAATTAGACCGATGTCCTGCTAGATGTCCTTCCGGACGACCTTCTGGACAAAGCCAGGCTGCGAGGGAAGCCGGTGCCGGCAGCCGGGGGAAGGAAGCCTCCTCTTGCATGAATTTCGTGCATCGGGCCTCTAGTGTTTGCATAAACACACGGTTGCCTCTTCTAAACGCCATCTAGAGATGGGTATGAGTAGCCTGCCAAACTGACATGGGTCACAGAACCAACAGGATGTTTTAATGTTTTTTATTCAGAGATAATTGGAGGAACTCTTTTACATCATAGTTGTCTGACAAAGTTACTAAAAATGTTTCTTATCATGTAATTTCTTATCTCCTAGAAAGTGACCATGCCGTGTTCTCAGGAGTAGGGCGTTGGCCTTCATTTGGTCTCCAACGGGAACACTTGGCTTTGACGCTGTCTAAGGTTTCATGTGAAGACATACTCCTTTCCCGTTTAATAATTAAGAGTCTTCAAAATGGTGGCGCTTAAACCGAAATTATAAAATCAGCAAAATCATAAGTATTTTATCTCCTTTTGAGTAAAATACCCTCATGCATGTACTGATATCCTGTCATTCTTTAGCATTTACAATGTGTTCGACTCAGTGTAGAGCAGATCACCACTTTAGGCAGCTCATAAAGTTTAAGTCAAGTTATAAAACTAGAAAGGACAGTTTTATAATCTAGATTTTTTTTGTATGTTTCTTTTTTTTTAAATTTAATAAATCTTTATTGTTCAGATTATTACAATTGTTTCTCCTTTTTCCCCCCATTGCTCCCCTCCACCCGGTTCCCACCCCACCCTCTGCCCTTACCTCCCCCGCACTGTCCTCATCCACAGGTGTACAATTTTTGTCCAGTCTCTTCCCGTACCCCCCACACCCCTTTCCCCCTGAGAATTATCAATCCCCTCCCATTCTATGCGCCTGATTCTATTATATTCACCAGTTTATTCTGTTCCTCAGATTTTTAATCACTTGATTTTTAGATTCACTTGTTGATAGATATGTAGTTGTTCATAATTTTTATCTTTACCTTTTTCTTCTTCCTCTTCCCAAAGAATACCTTTCAGCATTTCATACAATATTGGTTTGGTGGTGATGAACTTCTTTAGCTTTTTCTTATCTGTGAAGCTCTTTATCTGACCCTCAATTCTGAATGATAGCTTTGCTGGGTAGAGTAATCTTGGTTGTAGGTTCTTGCTATTCATCACTTTGAATATTTCTTGCCATTCCCGTCTGGCCTGCATAGTTTCTGTTGAGAAATCAGCTGACAGTCATATGGGTGCTCCCTTGTAGGTAACTAACTGTTTTTCTCTTGCTGCTTTTAATATTCTCCCTTTGTCTTTTGCTCTTGGCATTTTAATTATGATGTGTCTTGGTGTGGTCCTCTTTGGATTCCTTTTGTTTGGGGTTCTGTGAGCTTCCTGGACTTGTAAGTCTATTTCTTTCACCAGGTGGGGGAAGTTTTCAGTCATTATTTCTTCAAATAGGTTTTTAGTATCTTGCTCTCTCTCTTCTTCTGGCACCCCCATAATTCTGATGTTGGTACGCTTGAAGTTGTCCCAGAGGCTCCTTACACTATCTTCAACTTTTTGGATTCTTTTTTCTTTTTGCTTTTCCGGTTGGGTGTTTTTTGCTTCTTTGTATTTCAAATCTTTGATTTGATTCTTGTGTTCCTCTAGTCTGCTGTTGGGTCTCTGTAAAATATTTTTTATTTCAGTCAGTGTATGTTTAATTTCTAGTTGGTCCTTTTTCATATTCTCAAGGGCCTCGTTAAATTTATTGGCCTTTTCTAGGAAATTCTTGAAAAACCTTATAACCGTGGTTTTGAACTCTATATCCAGTCGTTTGTTTTCCTCCATTTCTTTTGTTTGGGATCTGTTTCCTTGTCTCCTCATTTTCGCTGCTTCCCTGAGTTGGTAGGGTAGCTTTGTGTACTAGGTGTCCTATATGGTCCAATGTGTTGGCCTCCCAGTTACCTGAGGTGGACACTCTTGGTGCACCCCTTTGTGGACTGGACTGTGTGTACAGCCTTGTTGTAGTTAAGTCTTGATTGTTGTTGGTGTCACTAGGATGAATTGACCTCCAGGCCAATTGGCTGTGAGGACCCGCTGTGTCTATAATGGGACAATTGCTGTGCTGGAGACACGCTTATGGGGCAGGACTTGTTCCAGTAAGGCTTTGGTGCTCACTGAGTCTGCCTCCTGAATGTGTCCCTTATGAGAATAGTTGAAATCTGGTGTCGTCTCACACTGACCACTAGATACACTAGCTTCTGGATCTCCAATGGGGTGCAGGTCAGCTACTGTCTGAGGCCACCCAGCAGGAGCTACAGCGAGAACTACAGTTTTCTCCTCTTTGCTTGGGGTTTGGAGATTTTGGAGCTGTCTGACCAGAGCTGCAGTTTGTTAGGTTAAGCTGCAATAGGGCAGGCCATTCATATGCAAAAGCCGCTGCGTGGAGCTTGGGTGGGTTTGTAGATTGTGCGGGGCGGGGTCTCAGGGAGTCACTAGGCTAGGGCGTGGCAAACAGCGATGGCTGCCAGTCAGCCGTCTCTGCGTCTCCGCGTTTCCAAGTCCCCGTGTCTCGTGCCCCAGCGCAGTAAACAATGATTGCTGCATGCACCTCTGCAAGCAAGCCACCCTCACTTTCCGACCCGATGGCAGACAGTCCAGCTTCTCCCCGTAGGAGTTTGGGTCCCCAGCGTCTCCCCAGAAACTGGAGTTCAGAGTAATCGGGAGCTTGTCTCCCTTCGGGTTGAAAAAAGCAGTGCACCCAGTCGCCCGCCGCCAGCCCGGTTCGCGCGCCTCCGTACCTCAGCTTTTCAGCGCTTGTGCGTGTCTCAGTGCTCTTTTCTCTTTCCTTCTAGTTGTAGAACTTCCACTCAGCCAGCTTTCCCGTGGTTCTGGGTGATAGACGTTTTGTCTTTTAGTTGTAGTTTTGAAATTGTTGTGCGAGGCAGCAGTGTAAGTGTTTACCTATGCTGTCATCTTGGTTTCTCATCTATAATCTAGATTTTTAATCTAGATTATTTGGCTCTCAAGTCTCCTACTTTTTCACTTTAAATTATTGTCTTTCTACATACATTATTTTTTCTTCCCTACTTTCCAACCTGACCAAGCCCAAGTGGGATTTTGTCTCTTATAGTATACTTTTTAGTACCTTGTCTGTTTTAATTTTAAGTGATTCTAGAGTAGCTGCTCATCACTTTCTCAGGAGACTGCACAGCAGTCTAATCTCATAATCAGGACACGTTTTTAGTTTAGAATTTTGGAAACATGCCAAATTTAGAGCATTTTACTTTTTCAACTTAGGATATCTAGAGTACCAAGATAGCCATATATGAAAGAAGTTTGTCAAACAGCTTCTAATTTATATTAGCTTCTAATATAGCTTCTAAAAAATGCCCATGAAGCTAATATCAATAATTTTCAGCTTTTTGCTTCTGCAGAGGTAATACACGATGATGCCGAAGATCAGAGGTTTTGCCAAAATGGCATAAGCATACAAGACTGACTTTTAAAAAAAATATTTTTATTGGTTTCAGAGAGGAAGGAAGAGGGAGAAAGAGATAGAAACATCAATGATGAATTGGCTGCCTCTTGCAAGTCCCCCACTGGGGATCGAGCCCACAACCCGGGCATGTGCCCTGACCGGAATCAAACCTGGGACCTTTCAGTTCACAGGCCGATGCTCTATCCACTGAGCCAAACCAGCTTGGGCACAAGACTGACTTTTAATACAAGGAGAGACACACTAAGTTTAATTTAGTGAATTAGTTAATGTAGCTGACAGATTAGGTTCTTACTGGCTTCCTAGTGTTGAGAAACATGCAAATGTAATGGCCAATGAAAAAGTGGATTTCCTGTCTTGGGACTGTGAGTAACAATTCAGGAAGAAATGGGAAATATGTTTTAAAACTCGGGTTTAGTTGGTGCTTACTTGTCACACTGCTTTTCCTTTTAATATAAAACTGATTGTCATTTAAAGAAATTGCTTTGAGACTACAGTTTTGGTTAAATATTATATTTAAATGCTGATTTTAGATTCACTTAAGATATTAAATAGGAGTTTGTAGGTCTTCTGTGGGTTCAGAAAATGTAGATTATTCTATTGTTGAAAGACTGAAGACGTCATTGGCATGTGAAGAAATTGTATGTGTAATGCAGAAGGCGGCTGTATCTTATCCAGAAGACTAGTAAGTCCTCAAATACACTTGGAACATACAGGAAATCTGTGAGGGTGCGTAGACAGTCTTCCATAGATGTTAGATGCACTGTCTGTCTGTCTGTCTGTCTTCCAGACACAAGCTAATATGCTGTGGTTTGCCCTGTTCGTCTTTGTGGTTTACTCAGAGGAAGTGGTTCTTGTGGGTGAAGGTCTGATCTTGTCAGAGATTGTTGGTGGCACATGCACTGTCAGCTTATTTCCTGTTTTATTGGCTGTTTGGGGCAAGACCTTCTCAGGGCACGTACTGCTGAGGGGTATTTAAATATTTTGTAGTGAAAAGGATGGATTATTACAATGTGTAACATCTACCTCTCAGGCGAAATGAGGGTTAATGTTTGTGAAGTGCTTTGAGATGCAAGTCTGAAAGTACAGACATTTCCTAATCGTATTTGCAAGATACTGCTATGCTCAAATATTGCTCAAATTAAGTAAAAATATGTTCACGTAGTTAAGTCTTACTCTATGGAACTTGACTTCTGTAACCTTTCAAGTGTTTAATCAAGGCAAGAGTCATGGTTAGAATTTTTTCCTTTTTTTTTCTTCTAACTCTTTTTAATAATTTTAACCTACATGGGCTAACTTAGTAGAATAAAATACCTTGTCTGTAGTAGCACTATTTGAGTCTTGTTCACAAAACTTAATGCCTAGAGCAAGCTTCCTCATCAGTTTACTGGTGTACTAAAGTAATGTAATTGAGAGAATTTCCTTTGAGATCAGTACCACATAACCCAAATCCCTGGGTTTGCTTTGCTGAAACCTGCGTCATGCTCCTGTGGTTTATTTATTTATTTTTGCATTTAGCCTTTACCACTTTAAAAAATTAACAGTTGTTTTTTTTTCTGGGGGGGGGGGAGACACTTTTTAAAAAGCTAAATTATCAACAATTTTTTAGTTTCTCAAGGGTAGAAAGATAGCTCTTAGTCATTTTTAAGTAACTATTATTTGCTTAAATATATTTTTAATACTAAAATACATAGGAAATAAAAAATAGCTCAAATTTTATCCAAGTCCCTAGATGATGATGTTCAGGTTTAAAAAACATACACAAGAAAATTCAATGACATGTGATGGTATAAATAAAGTCTCTCTGGTCTTCTCCTTATCCCTGTACACCCACCAGTTCTCAAACTGTCTGCCCAGAGTTAACCATAGTTAAATTTTTTTGTCTGCTTTCTAAAACATTCTTATAAATATACTAGCCTTTCATTTTAACATGCTTTGTACCTAGCCTCTAGCGTATCCATCAGCTTTTGCTAGGTTATGCTACCATAGCAACCCATTCAAATTTCAGTGGTGTACAACGGGGTTTATTTCTTGCTTACATTGTATCATGTCCGCTGTGGACCGGCTGCAGCATTTGTGGAACCCTGGCTGAGGGAAAGAACAGGAAAACTGGTGCAAACATACGATGGCTCTTCAAGTTTCCACGCAGTCCTGGTGTCCATCAGTCCCTCCGCTTACACATGCACTGGCCAGAGTAAGCTGTGCGGTCAGGCTGGTGGTCCGGGGTCAGGGATGTGGACCTGCACAGGTGGCATTGCAGGCCACATCCTAATGGCAGGGCTGCCTAAGCCTCAAGGAAGCCACGGGGAGAGGGAGGAGTCATTGGGAACCAGGGGAAGTGCTCAGTAACTGCGTGGTAAATGCATTGTTTTGAATCTGGGAAGTTTTTAAGGGAATACTTCAAACATACAGAAACGTAGAGACTGGCATGGTGAACCCCGCTTTCACATCCTTTCACATCCGCGCGTGGACAGTCGCTCATCTGTCTCCTGCTTCTGTTTCTCCACTGGATGATTTTGAGGCAGTTTCTGGATACCATCATTTTACCGTAAATATGCCACTATCTCTGAAAGGTAAGGTCTGACAGTATCCCGTCTTTTAGTAGATTCTTACTGTCTAGTTAATATTCTTACCTACTAGACTCTAGGAGGTTGAGGTAATGGCTCTGTGGGTTGATAGGTGTTAAGTAGGGAAGGATGTTTATTGAGTGACAGCCAGAAACCTGTTCTGTGTCATTTTGGGTATTTCTGGAGGAGGCTTACAGCAGAATGTCACTTGTGTTTCCAGCATCATCTTTACTCTGAGACAGAGAGAGAGAGAGAGAGAGAGAGAGAGAGAGAGAGAAGGAGAAGAAGAAAGGAAGAGGAAGAGGAGGAGGGGGAGGGGGAGGGGGAGGGGGAAGAATAGGGAAGGGGAGAGGAGGGGAGAAGAGAAGCAGGGAATAAGCCTCTGGGGGGAACATTACAACAGATGTGATTTGCAGGAGGTTTCATTTCTCACCGAGCCTCTGTTGAAATGATGCCATTTGAAAGGAATCCTAGCCCGAATGGCTCTCAGTCTTCTGGGAGTTCCCAGTCAGTGATGTGATTTACTCTGGAGAAGAACATTGGAATCATTTATAAAAATCCTGTATTCACTATTCGATTTACTGTCCAGAGAAAGGCTCTGTCAAATCGTTAAGGATGTCCTCAGGATAATATAAAAGTAAGGAAATGAGTCTATCTGATTTTCTGTTATTTTGATTGAATGTGTTGGGGCGATATTGGTTAATAACGTTTCACAGGTCTCAGGTACACAATACTACAGACCGTCATCTGTACACTGTGTACATCCCAAGTCAGGTCTCCTGCCGTCTTGTTTTTTTTTTTTTTTACAGAGAGGAAGAGAGAGGGATAGAGAGCTAGAAACATCGATGAGAGAGAATCATCGATCAGCTGCCTCCTGCACACCCCCCACCGGGGATGTGCCCGCAGCCAAGGTACATGCCCCTGACCGGAATCGAACCTGGGACCCTTGAGTCCGCAGGCCGACGCTCTATCCACTGAGCCAAACCGGTCTCGGCTCCTGCCGTCTTTAAAGCCACTTTCAACTGCTCGTGTTTAGATGGTTAAAGCCTCCACTTTGAGTCAAGACTTCACAGACTTTATTGGCATGCCGCGTGATGCGGTGCGCTCACCTGTCCTTCCTGTGGTTGTAGGCGGCGGCAGGCAGTGCGTGTGGACCGGGGTCATCAGTTGCCCGGCACGTTCTCTGGGGAGGGGTGTTAGTAATCACAGTGGGAAGCAGGTAAAACTGACTAATGCCCTTTAGTTTGTAGATTCGCAGGTGGCAGTGAGGTGATCAGAGGGGATTTATACAGGCTAGTGAATAAATAATTATTGTAATTAACATGACAATAGCTTATTTTAGTATAGTACTACTATCTAATTTTTTAAACTTCTTTCACTGTGTATAGAGACATTTAAAGTAGTCTTTCTAGATATTTAAAAGTTTTGGTTTTCTTTAGTTAAGTTCTATTGTTTACCTCATTTCAGAATCCATGTAACTGCAGTAGAAAAATGGCTATCATCTATAATAATAAAAGTGTAATATTAGACTATAATAATAAAAGTGTAATATTAGACTAATTAGACTGGACAGCTGAACGACCTTCTGGACGTCCTTTGGACGACCTTCCAGAGGAAGTCCAGGCTGCGAGGGAAGCCCAGGTCCCGGGTGCCAGAGGGAAGCTGGTGCGGGCAGCCGGGGGAAGGAAGGCCTACTCTGCACGAATTTCATGCATCAGGCCGCTAGTTGACTTGTAAATTTAATTTGAGTTTTTCTTGTCATTGAATTGATTTTGGCTTTTGTTGCTTGGGATAATACAGTTTGTTTTCAATGTGTATGATTTTTTTTCATGGAGTATAACTCTTTGATTTGCCATTGTTCGTGTTATTTTTCTGTTATATCATGATTAAAAACATTTATTTTCAAAGATAGTTTGTCATTCCTTAAAGCAGTGGTCGGCAAACTCATTAGTCAACAGAGCCAAATATCAACAGTACAACGATTGAAATTTCTTTTGAGAGCCAAATTTTTTAAACTTAAACTTCTTCTAAAGCCACTTCTTCAACATAGACTCGCCCAGGCCGTGGTATTTTGTGGAAGAGCCACACTCAAGGGGCCAAAGAGCCGCATGTGGCTCGCGAGCCGCAGTTTGCCGACCACGGCCTTAGAGTAATGTGCTTTGGTTGTGGTTTAGTTTCATGGGCAAGCTGCACAGTTTGGGGAAAGTTTC
Organism: Cnephaeus nilssonii; assembly: GCF_951640355.1. Lineage (NCBI taxonomy): Eukaryota > Metazoa > Chordata > Mammalia > Chiroptera > Vespertilionidae > Cnephaeus > Cnephaeus nilssonii. The sequence continues at coordinate 83,427,349 of NC_137084.1, forward strand.
GTGGCTTCAGTTACTGTATTTATTCAGAAGCTCTCCATGATCAGAGTTCTCGAGACTGTTTGAGTATGTTGCCTGTGAATAGTAAAAAAAAGAATCTTACCACTAGCAATCATCACTTAATAGGATTAGGATGCTAGGTACAATTGTTTCAAAAAATAGGAATCAAGTAAAATATTAAGTGGATAAATAGTAGTGATTATGTTAATCTTTATTCCCTGGCAAAATTATTTTTGAGACTATCCTGTTTGTCACAGATAAAACGCTTTGAAAAGAAAAGCTATTTCAGCTCTTACTTTTACATATTTTCCGTTTTCAGCCTTTGAAGGAGAAGAGCAGTGGAAGGGGCCTGAATGAGGGGCTGAGGAGAACGGAGCCTGGGTGTTGTGTGTGAGACTTGTCCTGCTGCTTACCAGCTGAAAGTCCTTAGGCAGACGCACCTCTCGGAGCAAGCAGTTTACTTTCCACATCACTAAAAATGGGAATAATAATACTTAATTTGCAGAGTTGTCATGAAGATTAAATGAGAATGTACTTAAATGCCTAGCACCAATAAATTATAGTAGCTGTTACTGTTTAAATTTCAGAAATTAGTTATGTTTTTCTAAAACTGTGATCTATGCGTCTAAAAGGACTTTGAATTCATATGAACTTGCTGCTGTTATGACTGTGCCTTGTGAAAATATTCCTTATCCTTTATATTTCAAATTATAGGCTGTTTTTAAAATTAAGGTACATTTGGAAGTAAGAAGAGACTTAAGAGACACAGTTATTTCAGTTCAGACTATGAAGCAATAACATGTTTAGTTGCAGAATTGGTTAGATGTTTAGGATTGGCTGTCAGCTTTTAAATCTGCCTTCAATAACTCAAAATTTGTCCAGTTCTGTCTTTACACATTAGTTTATTTATTTATTCAGTAAATGGTAATGTCTGCTCTGTATAGGTCATTGTTTTGGCAAAGTTATTTTGAGCTCTTGTTACCTGTTGATTTATATTTAAGGATTAAGAGATTTACCTGTTAGAGTGATATTAATTGACTAGTGGCCCGGTGCATGAATTCGTGCACATTGAAAGGAAATTAATTAGAAGAAATATTTTAATATCACTGTTCGCCCTTTCTCTATAATAGAAGTGTCAACCAAATTCATGATCGACAACAACAGATGGAAACACATGCATGTGATTGGCACCAGCGAGAGTTTTATATTTATTGTGCATGCGTGAGTCAACTTAGCCTTTTATAGATATAGAATAAACTTGCTTAATTAGATCTGCTTTCTGATTTAGCTAAACTTTTTCCAGCCCAGTGAAACACCCCAACTTCTCTTTCAGGTAATTGTCAGCAACTCAGCAGTAAATAGCAACATGAAGCAGATTATTATCGTAGATCAAGCAGGGAGAACAAAGGGTAAACTATTTAACTGCAGCAGTGTTTGACTATATCCTGCTCAGTGAGAAAACCTGAAGTCATTTTCAAGGTCCACCATTTCTTACTTCTTTTCAGTCAGGCCAAGCCACTAAGCTTTCTAAATCTCCATGTTCTGGCTAATGAAAAGAAAATAGGATTCCACCAAGTCTCCTGTCTACCTACTCTAGGACTTCTGTGAGGATCAAATAAGATGAGGCAGGGGAAAACGCTTCACAGACATTTGGTTAAAGTGTGAAATGTTTGCACCTGGCTATAAAGCAAGTCGTGTTCCTGGGCTGAGGAAACTGCAAGGAGGCTAGTCGCTAAGGAGAGGAAGCCGGGCATTGCTATGTGACGTACCTGGACGGTTGGACACTTAGCATACTAGTCTTTTATATATATAGATTGTTGAAGATAAAGATGAGAAGTCCTGTGTATTTTTCAGAAGTAGTGGTATGTGAATCATAATTAATGAGTGAATTTATCTTTTCCAAATTAAAAAAAATTAATGTAACTTCCTATCACATACTATTTATTTATCTATTTGTTTACTTATTTTCTTTTAATTATATTTTGTTGAGTTACCTAAAGTAAAAAGAAAACATGGTATAAGTTGAAATTTAAGAAACTTTAGGTGTTCGGTGCTTTATTTTCCTTTGAATTTATTTTATTGGTGAGAGTATTACAGATGTCTCCCATCCCCCCCCCGCCTTTCCTCCCCTCCACTTATATCCTACCCCATCCCAAGCCTTCACCTGTCTGCGTCTGTGGGCTATGACTGATTTGTATTTCTAAATCCCTTCATCTTTTTTACTCATCCCTCCAATCCCACCCGCATCTAGCAACCATCAATATGATCTCTGTATCTGAGTGTGTTTCTGTTCTGCTTGTTCGTTTATTTTGATTTTTAGATTCAATTGTTGATAGCTATGTATGTATTGCCATTATATCGTTCATATTCTTTATCTTTTTTCTTCTTTTCTTAAAGAAGACCCTTTAACGTTTCATGTAGTACAGGTTTGGTGGTGATGAACTTGAGCTTTTTCTTGTCTGAGAAACTCTTTATCTGACCTTCAATTCTAAATGATAGCTTTGCTGGGTAGAGGAATCTTGGTTGTAAGTCTTTGCTATTCATCACTTTGAATATTTCTTGCCACTCTCTTCTGGCCTTAAAAGTTCCTGTTCAGAAATCAGCTGACAGTTGTATGGGTGCTCCCTTGTAGGCAACTATTTTTCTCTTGCTGCTTTTAAGATTCTCTCTTTGTCTTTAACCCTTGGCATTTTAATTATGATGTGTCTTGGTGCGGGCCTCTTTGAGTTCATCGTGTTTGGGACTCTGCACTTCCTGGATTTGTATGTTTATTTCTTTCACCAGGTAAGGGAAGTTTTCTGTCATTTTCTCAAATAGGTTTTCAATTTCTTGCTTCCTCGTGATGCAAATGTAGGTAGGCTTGAAGTTGTCCCAGAGGCTCCTTACACTACTTTTTTTTTATTCCTTTTTTCTTTTTGTTGTTCTAATTGGGTGCTTTTTTGTGTCCTCATATTCCAAATCACTGATTTGATTCTTTACATCCTCTACTGTTGATTCCCTGTAAATTATTCTTCATTTCAGTTAATCTACCCTTCATTTCTGATTGGTTCTTTTTTATGGTTTCTATGTCCCTTTTCATGCTGTTGAAGTTCTCACAAAGTTCCTTGAAGTTCTTAGTAAGTTTTTTGAGCACCCTTATAACCATTGTTTTGAACTCTGTAACTGGTAGTTTTCTTGCTTCCATTTTATTTAGTTTTTTTCCTCCTGGAGATTTCTTCTGTTCTTTCATTTGTGACAAATGTCTTTGTCTCCACATTTTGGCTACTTCGCTGTGTTTGTTCCTTTGTATTAGGTAGATCTGCTATAGCTCCCAGACTTGGTAGAGTGGCCTTGTGTAGTAAGTCTCCTGTAGGGCCCAGTGGCTCAGCCTCCCCAGTCACCTGAGCTGGGCACTCTAGGTGCGCCCCTGTGTGGGCTGTGTGCACTGTTCTATTGTAGTTGAGCCTTGGTTGATGTTGTTGTTTTTGGGAGGGATTGGCCCTTAGGTCAATCATTTGCCAGGATTGGCTGTGACTACAGTGGAAGAGCTGCTGTGTAGGAGTTGACCCTCGCGAGCAGGACTTGCTTCAGTGGGGCTTTGCTGCTCACTGAGTCTGCCCGTTGAGTGTCTCACTCATGGAAGTGGTAGGTTTGTAATCCAAAGTGGTTGAAGCTGACCACAGGGTGCACTGGCTCTGGAGCCTCTCAGGAGGTGCAAAGTCAGCCACTGCCTTTGCCCTGAGCAGGGCCACCCCGCCTGAGCTACAAAGCAATCTGCAGATGACTGCTACTTGTGTTGGGCTTGGAGGTGCTCAGGAGAGACCAAGCTCTGAACCAAGGTGGCTGCTGCTAGTGCCGGGCCTGGGGCCACTTATCAAGAGGTACAGGGTACACTGAAGCCAGCTGCTATTTGTTTGAGAGATTTTAGTAAAGTCCAAAGCATGAGCCAGGAGAGGCCAGTTGTATGGAAAAGCCACTGTAAATGACTTGGATGAGCCTGCAAGTAGGGAGGGGTGAGGTCTCAGGGAATCACCAGATTGGGGCAAACAGTATGAGCCAGGTTGATGGAGATTTAGAGTCCTGTCGGCTCTGTGGCAGGCAGGGTTCAGCAAAGGAACACTGGCCTCTGCTGGCATTGTGTCTGGGAGAAAGCTGCCCCTCCAGCTCTCTCTCTGATTCCAAACAAGTTAGGTCCTCCCCAAATGTCCCAGGCCCCTTTCCAGCTGCTGCCCCAGTTCTGGAGCTTAGAGGGGGTAAGTTTGTCTACTGGCCCTTTAAGAGGAACTGCCTGGGACTCCAGCAGCCTCTGTATCACTCAGCTACAATCCACGCTGGTTTTAACAGCCCAAAGTTATGGGGATTTCTCTTCCCGGCTCTGGAACCATGGGCTGGGGGTCTTGTGTACTCCTGGATCCTCAGGGAAACCTCTACAGCCAAGATATTCCTCCTGATTTTAAAGTCACCACACGTCCTGATTGGGTGTTTTCTGCTACCTTGTCTTTCAGATCGCTGATTTGATCCTCTGCTTCATCTAACCTGCTGTTGATTTCCTCCAGTGTATTTCAGTTATTTTATTCTTCACTTCTGACTAGTTCTTTTTTATGTTTTCTATCTCCTTATTCATGTTTTCTGTCTCTGTTGAAGTTCTGTATTTAGGTATTTTTCATTTCAGTTCATTTAGCATACTTATAACCAGTGTTTTGAACTCTTTGTGTGGAAGATTCCTTATCTCCATTTTGTTTACTTCTTTTTGTGGAGTTTTGTCCTGTTTTTTCATTTGTGACATGTTTCTTTGTCTCCTCATTTTGGCAGCCTCCTGGGTTTGTTCCTGTGTATTAGGTAGGGCTGCTTGACACTGTGGGCTTACATAGAAGATGTCCTGAGGGCCCAGTGGTGCTGTCTCCCTGATTATCCAAGCTGGTGCTCCTAGGGTTTCCCGAGTGGGTTGTATGTGCCCTCCTGTTGTAGTTGAGCCTCAATTGCTGTTGGCATGCCAGTGGTTGGAATGACTCTCAGGCTGACTGGCTGTGAGAGTTGCCTGTGACTACAGAGTACGAGATGTTGTGTGGCTGCCAATCCCATGGAGTGGGAGTCGCTTTCTCAGGCTCTTACCAGATGAGCTTAAACTGTGGGAATGTCATTTTTGGAGCTGGTGGGTAGTGGTTTGAAGCCTGCCACTAGGTGTGATGTTTTTGAAACCTTTCAGAAGGGGTTTCTGTGTAGGCCAATATCAGCCTCTGTTTGTGCTGGGCTTGGGGCTTCTTGGTAGGTGCTACAAAGTGACCTGCAGTTGGTTGCTGTTTATGCTGGGTTTGGAGGTGCCTGGGAGAGGCTGTGATGCAAACCTCGGCCTGCTGTCACTTGTGTTGGGCTCAGGACCCTTTTTTTGGGGGGCACCATGATGTGAGCGAGGCTAGGCCACTTAGCAAGAACTACAAGGTGCTCTGAGGCCAGTAACTGCTTTTTTAGTGTTTGTAGACCTTTGTGAGATTTTTGGGCAAGTCTATATATGAATGTTTTATTCTTTGAATGTGTTAATTCTAAATTTTAAAAAGGAAAAAAGAAACCTATGTGTTTTTTTTTAGTGGTATTAAATATGTCTCACCTAGCTGCAACATCTAATTTTTAAATTTCCCCTTTTTCATCATTTTACTTCATTGTGAAATATTGCAAGCATAAATCAAAAAAGAAAACAATCTAGTGAACATTATCTATGTACCTACTACTTAGCAGCATCTTTTTGTGGGGAAAAGGAAGATAAAGTTGGGACTAACTCCACCTGCTGGCTTGGCTCAGTGGTTGAGCTTCAACCTATGAACCAGGAGGTCACGGTTCAATTCCTGATCAGGGCACATGCCCAGACTTATCCAGGTACTTTCCCATGAAGAATCAGAGATCAGAGTCATTGTTGGCAGAAGCTATGGTTTTCAGGTCTAGCAGGAGCTTGGTTAACTTTTTCTCCAACTCTAGAGCAGACTGTAGAAAGCTTGTCTGCCGGTTCCCCAGTTATCTCTCTCAGGCCCCTTAATCACTGGAAGGCAGGTTCCCTCTTCACTGCAGCTTGGTTTTCCAAGAATGCGGCAAAACAAGGTTCTCCTGGGCTTTCAGTGTAATAGCAGGCCATCCTACCTAATAATAGACAAATATGCAAATTGACCGCACCTTCGCTACGCCCAAGCCATGCCCACCAGCCAAGCCACGCCCACCAACCAATCAGGATGAGTATGCAAATTACCCTAACAAAGATGGTGGCTAATTTGCATATCAAGACAGCTTAGAAAGAAGCCAAGAGATGCTGAAGGGAGCAAAGCTGCGGAGAAGCAAGCAAGCCGGGGGGAGGAGACAAGGGAGGAGCGGAGGCGGGGCCGGGGGAGAAGGAAGGAGAGCGGGGCGGGCTGGCGGAAAAGGCGGGCCGGGGGACAAGGGAGGAGCGGAGGCGGGGCCGGGGGAGAAGGAAGGAGAGCGGGGCGGGCTGGTGGAGAAGGCGGGCCGGGGGACAAGGGAGGAGCGGAGGCGGGGCGGGGTAGAGTGCAGCAGGAAACCCTATTGCAGGATTTTTCCGGCAACGGAAACGCTAGTCTATATATAGAAAAGCCTAAGCGACCATTACCACTGGTCAACTGAACGACTGGTCTATCGGTTGCTATGATGCGCACTGACCACCAGGGGGCAGATGCTCAAGGCAGGAGCTGCTCCCTGGTGGTCAGTGCGCTCCCACAGCCAACCTCCCGTGGTCCCTTCCCCTGGCTGGCTGGCCCCAATTGGCCCTGATCGGGACTGGGCGAGATGGCCCCGATCAGCCCCGATCACTGGCCAGGCCCAGTAACCCTACCTGTGCACAAAGTCGTGCATCGGTCCTCTAGTAGATAAATAAGCATCACTGATGGGCAGCTCATAAGATGCCACATGATTAATAGGAACCTTACACTCTTCAGAGAGGAGGTGCTGGGCTGCCATCTCAACTTTAGAGAAAACCAGGCAGAAACATTGTTCTTTGAGTTTTTAATTTCTCTCAAAAGATTCTATAATTTTCAATATAGAGCAGGGGTCCTCAAACTTTTTAAACAGGGGGCCAGTTCACTGTCCCTCAGACCGTTGGAGGGCCGGACTGTAGTTTAAAAAAAACTATGAACAAATTCCTATGCACACTGCACATATCTTATTTTGAAGTAAAAAAACAAAACGGCAAAAACACCCGCATGTGGCCCGCGGGCCGTAGTTTGAGGGCGCCTGATATAGTTTAACTTCATCTCTATTATTTCATGTGTTTTGAGGTTATCTTAAATGGTATTCACAGTTAATTTTTAATTTGTTGCTAGTGTATAGAAATACAGCTGCTTTTTGAATATTGATCTTATGTACTACTAGAGTAGGCATGAGTAGGCCTTCCTTCCCCCGCTGCCGGCACCAGCTTCCCTCCAGCATGCAGGACCCGGCTGCTTCCCTCTGGCTGCCAGCAGGAACCTGGGATCCGGGATGTTTTGCTCCGGCCTCATCTTCGTCTGGAAGGATGTCCAGAAGGACATCCGGTCTAATTAGCATATTACTCTTTTATTAGTATAGATTACCTTGGTAAACTTATTCCACAAGTTTTTATAGATTCGGGTGGAGTTTTTACATAATCATGTTATCTATGGTTAAAGACAAGTACTTTTTTCTTTTCAGCCTGTAAGCCTTTTATATATTACTAATGACCCAGTGTACGGATTTGTGCACATTTAAAGGAAATTAATTAGAAGGTGGCCCACAGGGCGGGACTGGGTGAGATGGGCTGGACAGGCCCTGGAGCCAGCTTCCTACGGTCCCTCCCTGGTGTTTGCGGAGTGAGCAGGTGGGGTCCCTAGGCCTGGCCCATGGGGATTGGGCTGAAACTGGCTCTCCAACGTCCCCTGAGGGGTCCTGGAGTGTGAGAGGGTACTCTGCAAAGTTGCTATTGTACAGGGTGTGGAACACAAACACAAGTGAGCAGTAAACCAGATTCAGGGCCGACAGTGCCGCAGCAACAACATAACCCACCACCGAAGGTGGAATCGCGTGGCCCCGTGAGGAATTGGGCTCCCTCCTCTCTGATTCTGGGGTGTGTCACCCGAGAACCGCTGCTGCCAAGTCACTGCAGCCCGGCAGCTCCTGCATTGAGCGTCTCCCCTCTGGTGGTCAGTGTGCATCATAGCGACTGGTCGGACACTTAACTATTAGCCTTTTATATATAGAGGTTGCCTTGCTCCTTTGGGCAACATGCTTACTAGAATTTGTGAGAGTAGACATGTAGACATCCTTGTATAGTTCTTGATTTTAGGGGAAAGACATTCAATCTGTTACTGTTAAGTATGATGTTTTGTGTTTGTTTTATATAGATGCCCTTCATCAGTTTTGGAAAGTTACTTTCTATCTTAGTTTGTGAGAGATTTTATCATTAGCTAGAGGCCCAGTGCACGAATTCGTACACCGGTGGGGTTCCTTGGCCTGGCCTGCAGGATTGGACCGAAACTGGCTCTCTGACATCCCCCAAGTGGTCCCAGATTGCAAGAGGGCGCAGGCCAGGTTGAGGGACCCCACTGGTGCATGATCAGGGCCAGAGAGAGACAAGGGAGGTTGGCCAGCTGGGGAGGGACTGCGGGAGGGCTCCAGGTGTGTCTGTCCTGTCCCGCTCAGTCCCGATTGGCTGGACCCCAACAGCAAGCTAACCTACCGGTTGAAGCTTCTGCCCCTTGTTGGTCAGTGCACATCATAGCAAGTGGTTGAGCTGCCTGAGCATATCATTAGCAATTACGCTTTGATTGATTCAACGGGTGACTGGACACTTAGCATATTAGGCTTTTATTATATAGGACAAGAGGCCCGGTGCACGGATTCGTGCACTGGTGGGATCCCTCGGCCTGGCCTGTGGGGATCAGTGCACCTCCATGCCACTGCAGTCCGGCCTTACCCGCCAGCTCATTGGGCTCCAGCCCACTGTCCGCATTGATCCCACACAGCACGAAGTAGTGCGGGAAGCGGCAGGTGGCCAGCGAGGAGCCTGAGCCCGGGCTGGGTGCTATGCCTCTCCCACTCATCCCAGCCCTGTTGCACCTGCTGCAGGCTTGCACCCAGCCATTCCTGATTGGGAGAGGCTCACGCCACCCCCAGCTGTGAGCCCTGCATCTGGTGCCCGTCGATCAACTGAGTGGTGCTCCTGCTGTGGAGTACACTGACCACCAGGGGTAGCCCCTGCATTGAGCGTATGCTCCCTGGTGGTTAGTGCGCATCATAGTGACCGGTTGACCAGTTGTTTGGTTGTTCAGTCATTTGGCCACTTAGGCTTTCATTTATATAGACTAGTAGCCCATTTGCAGGAAAAATCCTGCAAGCGGCCGCTGCGGCCGCATGCACTGCCGCCGCTGCCACTGCTGTTGCGGCCTCCGCGCCTGCACCCGCGCCGCTGCCACCCGCCCTGCTCCGCCCCACTCCGCCCCGCCCTGCCCCGGGCTTTCCCTCTGGCAGCCATCTTGCTTTCCGGTTTTCCTCCGTCTTCCTTCTAAGTTGTCTTCAGTCTTTTTTTTTTTTTTTCCAATTTTTTTATTAAGGTATTATATGTGTACATATCTTACCATTGCCCTCCCCACACCCCACTCCCATATATGCCCCCACCCCCCAGAGTTTTGCATCCATTGGTTATGCTTATATGCATGCATACAAGTCCTTTGATTGATCTCTTATCTCCCCCACCTCTCCCTAACCTTCCCCTTGTAATTTGACAGTCTGTTTGATGCTTTACTGTCTCTGTATCTATCTTTTTGTTCAAGTTTATAATGTTCTTTATTATCCATAAATGAGTGAGATCATGTGGTATTTTTCTTTCATTGACTGACTTATTTCACTTAACATAATGTTCTCCAATTCCTCCCAGGTTGCTGCAAATGATGAGAATTCCTTCTTTTTTATGGCAGCATAGTATTCCATTGTGTAGATGTACCACAGTTTTCTGATCCAGTCATCTGCTGACGGGCACCTAGGCTGTTTCCAAATCTTAGCTATGGTGAATTGTGCTGCTATGAACATAGGGGTGCATATATCCTTTCTAATTGGTGTTTCTAGTTTCTTCGGATATATTCCCAGGAGTGGGATTACTGGGTCAAATGGGAGTTCCATTTTCAGTTTTTTGAGGAAACTCCATACTGTTCTCCACAGTGGCTGCACCAGTCTGCAATCCCACCAGCAGTGCACGAGGGTTCCTTTTTCTCCGCATCCTCGCCAACACTTGTCGTTTGTTGATTTGTTGATGATAGCCATTCTGACAGGTGTGAGATGGTACCGCATTGTTGTTTTGATTTGCATCTCTCGGATAATTAGTGACGTTGAGCATGTTTTCATGTGTCTCTTGGCCTTCCTTCTGTCTTCTTTTGAAAAGATTCTATTTAGGTCTGTTGCCCATTTTTTTATTGGATCATGTATCTTCCTTTTATTAAGTTGTATAAGCTGCCTGTAGATGTTGGAGATTAAACCTTTATCAGTGATGCCATTTGCAAATATGTTCTCCCATGCAGTGGGCCTTCTTGTTGTTTTGTTGATGGTTTCTTTTGCTGTGAAAAAGCTTTTTATTTTGATGTAGTCCCATTTGTTAATTTTCTCTTTAGCTTCCATTGCCCTAGGGGCAGTGTCAGTGAAGAATTTCTTTTGGCATATGTCTGACATTTTGCTGCCTGTGGATTGCTCTAGTATTTTTATGGTTTCCCGTTTTATGTTTAAGTCCTGTATCCATTTTGAGTTTATTTTTGTGTATGGCGTAAGTTGGTGATCAAGCTTCATTTTTTTGCATGTATCTGTCCAATTTTCCCAACACCATTTATTGAAGAGACTATCTTTATTCCATTGTATGTTCATGCCTCCTTTGTCAAATATTAATTGAGCATAGTGGTTTGGGTCAATATCTGGATTCTCTATTCTGTTCCATTGATCTATGTGTCTGTTCTTGTGCCAGTACCAGGCTGTTTTGAGAACAGTGGCTTTGTAATACAGCTTGAAATCTGGTATTGAGATCCCTCCTACTTTATTCTTCTTTCTCAGGATTGCTGTGGCTATTCGGGGTCTTTTTTTATTCCAGATGAATTTTTGGAGAGTTCTTTCAAGGTCTGTGAAATATGCCGTTGGTATTTTAATGGGGAGTGCATTGAATCTATAGATTGCTTTGGGTAGTATGGACATTTTAATGATGTTGATTCTACCAATCCATGAACATGGTATGTTCTTCCATCTGTTTACGTCTTCCTCTATCTCTTTTTTCAGTGTCCTGTAGTTTTCCGTGTATAGGTCTTTTACCTCCTTAGTTAAGTTTATTCCTAGGTATCTTAATTTTTTTGGTGCGATGGTAAATGGGATTGCCTTTTTAGTCTCTCTATCTGTAAGTTCACTATTGGTGTATAGAAAGGCCATAGATTTCTTGGCATTAATTTTGTATCCTGCTACATTGCCGAATTCATTTATTAAGTCTATTAGTTTTTTGACGGAGTCTTTCGGATTTTTTATGTACAATATCATGTCGTCTGCAAATAAAGACAGCTTTACTTGTTCTTTTCCAATTTGGATGCCTTTTATTTCTTCTTCTTGTCTAATTGCAATGGCTAATACTTCCAGTACTATGTCAAACAGGAGTGGTGAGAGTGGGCATCCCTGTCTTGTTCCTGTTCTTAGGGGAAATGTTTTTAGTTTTTGTCCATTGAGTATGATGTTTGCTGTGGGTTTATCATATATAGCTTGTATTATGTTGAGGTATGAGCCTTTTATTCCCACCTTGTTGAGAGTTTTTATCAAGAAAGGGTGTTGGATTTTGTCAAATGCTTTTTCTGCATCAATGGATATGACTATGTGATTTTTATCTTTCAATTTGTTTATGTGATGTATCACGTTTATTGATTTGCGGATATTGTACCATCCTTGCATTCCTGGGATAAATCCTACTTGGTCATGGTGTATGATCTTTCTGATGTACTGCTGGAGCCGATTTGCTAGAATTTTGTTGAGGATTTTGGCATCTATGTTCATGAGGGATATTGGTCTGTAATTCTCTTTCATTGTGTTGTCTTTATCTGGTTTTGGTATTAGGGTGATGCTGGCTTCATAGGAGGAGCTTGGAAGTGTTCCTTCCACTTGAATTTTTTGGAATAGTCTGAGGAGGATAGGTTTTAGTTCTTCCTTGAATGTTTGGTAAAACTCTCCTGTGAAGCCATCAGGCCCCGGGCTTTTGTTTGCCGGAAGCTTTTTGATGACTGCTTCAATTTCGTCCATAGTTATTGGCCTATTGAGCTGTTTAGATTCTTCTTGATTGATTTTTGGAAGGTTATATTTTTCTAGGAATATGTCCATTTCCTCCAGGTTGTCCAGTTTGTTGGAATAGAGTTGTTCGTAGTATTTTGTAACAATCCTTTGTATCTCAGCGGGGTCTGTTGTTATTTCACCTCTTTCATTTCTGATTTTGTTTATTTGGGTCCTCTCTCTTTGCTTCTTGGTGAGCCTGGCTAGAGGTCCATCAATCTTGTTTATCCTTTCAAAGAACCAGCTCTTGGTTTTGTTGATCTTATGTATTGTTTCTTTGGTCTCTATGTCATTTATCTCCGCTCTGATCTTTGTTATTTCCTTCCTTCTGGTTACACTGGGCTTTTCTTGCTGCTCTTTTTCTAGCTCTTTGAGTTGTAGGGTTAAGTAATTTATTACCATTGTTTCTTGTTTTTTGCAATAGGCTTGTAGAGCTATGAACTTCCCTCTCAAGACTGCTTTCGCTGTGTCCCATAGATTTTGGATTGTTGTGTTTTCATTGTCATTTGTTGCCATGATGTTTTTTATTTCTTCCTTGATCTCTCTGGTGACCCAGTCCTTGTTTAATAGCATGCTGTTTAGTCTCCATGTGTTTGATTTCTTTGGATTATATTTATTGTAGTTGATTTCCAGTTTTATGCCACTGTGATCTGAGAAGATGCTTGATATAATTTCTATCTTCTTGAATTTGAAGAGACTTTGCCTGTGACCCAGCATATGGTCTATCTTTGAAAATGACCCATGTGCACTTGAGAAGAATGTATATTCTGTGGCTTTGGGGTGAAATGTTCTGAAGATGTCAATTAATTCCATCTGGTCTAGTGAGTCATTTAGGATTGCTGTTTCTTTGCTGATTTTTTGTTTAGAGGATTTGTCCAGTGGTGATAGTGGGGTATTAAAGTCTCCTACTATGATTGTGTTGCTATTAATCTCTCCCTTGATATCCTCCAGGAGTTTTTTTATGTATTTGGGTGCTCCTATATTGGGAGCGTATATGTTTACCAGAATTATTTCTTCTTGTTGGATTTCTCCCTTTAGTATTATGAAGTGGCCTTTCTTATCTCTTGTTTTGGCATTTACTTTGAGGTCTATTTTGTCAGATATAAGTATTGCTACCCCAGCTTTTTTTTCATTTCCATTTGCCTGAAAGATATTTTTCCATCCCTTCACTTTCAATCTGTGTGAGTCTCTTGTTCTGAGGTGGGTCTCTTGTAGACAGCATATATATGGGTCGTGTTTTTTTATCCATTCAGCTACTCGATGTCTTTTGATTGGAGCATTTAGTCCGTTTACATTTAAAGTTATTACTGAAAGGTATTTGTTTGTAGTCATATCTATTTTTGTGTCTGTATTCCTTCTTACCTGTTTATTTCTTCTTTTTACAGTATTCCCTTTAGCAATTCTTGCATTGCTGGTTTGGTGGTGATAAACTCCCTGAGGCTTTTTTTGTCTGCAAAGCTCCTGATTTCCCCTTCAATTTTGATTGATAGTCTTGCTGGATATAGTATTCTTGGATTCAGTCCTTTGCTTTGCAACACTTTGTATACCTCCTTCCATTCACTTCTAGCTTGTTGTGTTTCTGATGAGTAATCATTTGACAATCTGATGGGTGTTCCTTTGTAGGTAACTCTCTGTCTCTCTCTTGCCGCCTTTAGGATTCTCTCTTTATCATTTATATTTGCCATTGAAATTATGACATGTCTTGGCGTGGGTCTTTTGGGGTTGATCCTGCTTGGGACTCTCTGTACTTGCGTAACTTTTATCTTTCCCATATCCGGGAAGTTTTCTGTCATTATTTCTTCAAATAGATTTTCTAATCCCTGCTGCTCTTCTTGTCCTTCTGGCAGCCCTATTATACGCATGTTACTTCGTTTCAGGTTGTCCCGAAGCTCTCTTAGGCTTTCCTCCTGCTTTTTAATTTTTTTCTCCAATTGCTGTTCATATTGAGCTTGTTTCTGTACCTGATCTTCTAACTCACTAATTCGGTCCTCTGCTTCTTGTAGTCTACTGTTGAAACTTTCCATGGTGTTTTTGATTGTAGCTATATCACTTTTCATTTCTTCCTGATTCTTGCATAAGTTGTTGATTTTCTCATCCATCCGATGTATAAATTCCATGACCATTACTCTGAACTCCTTGTCGGTCATGTTGCAAGCTTCAGTTTCACTAATTTCCTTTCTTGGCGACTCCACATTTTCTTTCCTCTGTGAGTTATTTCGTTTCCCCATTCTGGCTATTACCAGAAAGCTCAAGCTTCCGTTTGCGTGGACCTGGGCCATGTGCTGTGGGGACTTCGCTCCACCCTAGTTTCACTGAAGTGCTCTGACACTAGGACGTGTGGCTGTCTTTGGTTGGTGGGAACCAGACTTGCCCAGGATCAGTGTCCCCAGTGTTCCGTGTGGTCTCGTGTGCACGTTTAGAATCAGGGGCCCTGTCTGCACCACATTGTTGGTATGTGCCGAGAATGAGATCCTTAGCATGTGCCAGGAGTCAGAGTTTCCCTGTGTCTGCACCAAGACTCGAGTGTCAAAGTCTCTGTTGCCTTGTGCGGTTTCTCGTTGAGAATCAGGGTCCCTGTGTGTGCACGCACCAACAATTGGGGTCGCTGGCTCTTAGTGTGAATGCGCTGTGAGTCAGGGTTCCCAGGCAGCTGTGTCCGGCGTGCCAAATTCCCTGAAGTGGAGCTGCGTCCTGTGTGTGCTCTCTCTACTGAGCCAAACCGGCTAGAGCACACATTCTTAAAAACCTGAAGGTGAGCCGGCTCAGTGCACTCTCCCAAAGTCCCGTAAGGGGGGCGGAGTCCGTCCTGCGCGCCAAATTCCCCAAAGGGAAGCCCCTCTGTGCACGCTCTTAAGAATCCCCGAAGGGGGAGCTGTGACCCGCGAGCCAAATTCCCCCAAATTCCCCGAAGGGGAGCCCTCTGTGCGCACTGACAGATTTCCCCGACGGGGAGTTGCTTCTGTCCCGCGCGCGAGCGCGCGCCAAATTCCCTAAGAGGGAGCGCGTCCCTGCGCAAAGCTCGGCAGCTTGGGCCAGGGGCGGGTCTATCAGTTACTATGGCGCTGTCTGTGCGCGCGCCTGTGAGCAGCTTGGGCGAGAGGCGGGTCTATCAGTTACTATGGCGCTTTCCGCGCGCTGTGGGCGCTCAGCAGCTTGGGGGAGGGGCGGGTCTATCAGTTACTATGGCGCTATCAGCGCCCGCGAGGAGGGGGATAGGCTCTTTGACTCACGGAAATCTGCGGGGAAGTCTGGATTCTTGTTGTCTGTTGGTCTGAAGCTGTGATAGCAGTTCTCTGTCCCCAGTGGCTGCAGGGTCCTGGTTTGTGTCAGAAGCCAGGATCCGAGTCTCAGGCAGTTCTGTTTCTCAAGATGGCGTGGTCTCCGCGTCCGCACCAGCCACCGAGAAGTGTCCGCTTTGTGCGCGGGGCTCCGCCGTCTAGGGCTGCCCTGTTCGGGAGCCCCTTGGAAGACCTGCAGAATCTAACTGACCCTATCTCATACACACACACACACCACACACATCTACACTCTCCTCTATGGGTTCCTCACTCACACTCTCTCTCTCCCTACCTTCCTGCCGGTCGCCATCTTTTTTCCACCCGGTTCTCTGTCTTCAGTCTTCACTCCTCCCTCCCTCAGCGTATGCAAATTAACCGACATCTTTGTTGGGTAATTTGCATACTCGCCCTGATTGGTTGGTGGGCGTGGCTTTGTATGGTGGGCGTGGCGAAGGTGTGGTCAATTTGCATATTACTATTTTATTAGGTAGGATGGGTGAATTTTGTGAAACTGTTGCTGCATCTGTTGAGATGATAATATGGCTTTTCTTTTTCAGAGTGGTGATAATGGCAAATTATATTGAATTAGAATGTTGAGCCAACCTTACATTCCTGGGTTAAGCCCCATATAGTTATTTATTTTTATTTATCATTAGGAGATTTGGTTTGCTAATATTTTGATGAAATTTTCATATTGTGTTCACAAGGGATTTGGTTTTTCATTTTCTTTTAATGCCATTGACTCATTTAAAAATAAATGTATATACATTTATTGATTTTAGAGAGGAAGGAGGAGAGAGAAAAGTAGATAGAAACATCACTGATGAGAGAAAATCATTGATTGGCTGCCTGCTGCATGCCTCCTACTAGGGATTGAGCCCACAACTCAGGCATGTGTTCTGATGGGGAATCAAACTGTGACCTAGTCCATAGGTCTGTGCTCAATCACTGAGCTGCACCAGCTGTAACCATTGCCTCATTTTGATATCAAGGTAATGTTGGTCTCAGAAAATAAGTTGGGAAGGGCCATCTGTTTTTCAGAATGAAAGAGTGTGTGTAGGGTGTTATTATCTTTCCCTTTAAATGTTTGTGAGAATTCACCAGTGAAATCACCTGAATCTGAAGGGTTTTTTTGGGGGAGGGTGTTTTTATCCAACAATTGGTATCATTAGATAAGAGTACCTAATATCTGACTTTTAGCATCATAGACTAATTACTCAATAACTTTATTATCTATATATATGAAAGCGTAAGTGACCATTATGACTGGATGACCAGATGACTAGCAGGTAGCTGTCATGCGCACTGACCACCAGGGGTAGCTCAGTGTAGGAGCTGCCCCCTGGTGATCAGTGCACTCCCACAGCCAACCTCCCGCGGCTGGCCAATCTCCTGTGGTCCTTCCCCCGGCCGGCTGGTCCTAACTGGCCCCGATTGGGACTGGGCAAGACGGCCCCGAACAGCCAGGAGGGGACCCCACCTGTGCACAAATTCATGCACCAAGCCTCTAGTTTTGGAATAATTTTAGATTTACAAAAAAGTTACAAAAATAATATAGATAGTGTATTTCACACCTAGTTTTCTTGTTAATATCTTACGTCACTATGGTACATCTGTCAAAACTAAGAAACTGACATTGGTATTAACTAAACTACTTTAAACTGGACTTTATTTGGGTCTCAATAGCTTTTCCTTGAATGGTCACTTTCTATTTTAGGGTCCAGTCTAAGATATCACAATGCATTTGGTTTTCATGTGTCCCCAGTGTCTTCTGGTAACAGTTTCTCAGTTTTACTATGTTTTCATGACCTTAACAGCCTTGCAGAGTACTGGTCAGATATTTATTTTATTTTATTATTTTTTTCTTTTTTTAATATTAAATCTTTATTGTTCAGATTATTACAATTGTTCCTCTTTTTTCCCCCCATAGCTCCCCTCCACCCTGTTCCCACCCTACCCCTGCCCTTACTCCCCCTCACTGTCCTCATCCATAGGTGTATGATTTTGTCCAGTCTCTTCCCACCCCCCCACACCTCTTTCCCCTTGAGGATTGTCAGTCCACTCCCTTTCTATGCCCCTGATTCTGTTATATTCACCAGATTTTCTGTTCATCACTTGATTTTTTAATCACTTGATTTTTAGATTCACTTTTTGATAGATATGTATTTGTTGTTCATAATTTTTATCTTTACCTTTTTCTTCTTCTTCCTCTTATTAACCCTTTGCACTCGCTTGCTTTTTTCTCGATTCCTTTATTCTACTTGGGATTTAATTTTTTAAATACCCCAGATTTTATGAAGCACGGCAGTAGAATAAAAAACTGGAGTTTCTTTTCATAAAAACTTATTTATTTGGGTTTTTTTATATTTCAAATTATTGATACATTCAAAGAGTAATTTTAATCTCGACATCCGAATGCAAAAGGTTAAAGAATACCTTTCAGCATTTCATATAATACTGGTTTGGCGGTGATGAACTCCTTTAGCTTTTTCTTATCTGTGAAGCTCTTTATCTGACCTTCAATTCTGAATGAGAGCTTTGCTGGGTAGAGCAATCTTGGTTGTAGGTTCTTGCTATTCATCACTTTGAATATTTCTTGCCACTCCTGTCTGGCCTGCATTCTGTTGAGAAATTGTTTCAGCTGACAATCGTATGGGTGCTCCCTTGTTGTAGGTAACTAGCTGTTTTCTCTTGCTGCTTTTAATATTCTTTGTCTTTTGCCCTTGGCATTTTAATTATGATGTGTCTTGGTGTGGTCCTCTTTGGATTCCTTTTGTTTGGGGTTCTGTGCGCTTCCTGGACTTGTAAGTCTGTTTCTTTCACCAGGTGGGGGAAGTTTTCTGTCATTATTTCTTCAAATAGGTTTTTAGTATCTTGCTCTCTCTCTTCTTCTGGCACCCCCATAATTCTGATGTTGGTACACTTGAAGTTGTCCCAGAAGCTCCTTACACTATCTTCAACTTTTTGGATTCTTTTTTCTTTTTGCTTTTCCGGTTGGGTGTTTTTTGCTTCTTTGTATTTCAAATCTTTGACTTGATTCTTGCGTTCCTCTAGTCTGCTGTTAGGTCTCTGTGTAATATTTTTTATTTCAGTCAGTGTATGTTTAATTTCTAGTTGGTTCTTTTTCATATCCTCGAGGGTCTCACTAAATTTATTGGCCTTTTCTAGAAAATTCTGAAAAAACTTATAACCGTGGTTTTGAACTCTATATCCAGTTGTTTGTTTTCCTCCATTTCTTTCATTTGTGACCTGTTTCCTTGTCTCCTCATTTTGGCCGCTTCCGAGTTGATAGAGTGGCTTTGTGTGCTAGGTGTCCTATTGTTGTAGTTAAGTCTTGTTGTAGTTAAGCCATGATTGTTGTTGGTATCATTGGGAGGAATTGACCTCCAGGCCAATTGGCTGTGAGGATCAGCTGTGTCTACGATGGGATAACTTCTGTGCTGGAGACACACTTATGAGGCAAGACTTGATTCAGTGGGGCTTTGGTGCTCACTGAGTCTGCCCCTGAGTGTGTCTCTTATGGATCTGAGGAGTTGTAATCTGGATGGTCCCACTCTGACCCCTTGGTACACAGGCTCTTGGATCTCCAAGGAGGTGCTAATTTAGCCTCTATCTGAGGCCACCCAGCAGGAGCTATGGAGAGATATGCAGATTCCTCTTCTTTGTTTGGGTTTTGGAGGTGCCCAGATGAGGCCCAGCTGTGAAGCAATGCAAGCTGCTGTGGGGCCTTGGACCTTCTTTTCGATGTTCTGGGTCTCTCTGACTCAGCTGCAGTTTGTTAGGTAAGTTTAGATTCAAAGGATCAGACCATTCATATGCAAAAGCCTCTGCACACAGCTTGGATGGGGCGGAGTCTCAGGGCAGAGCAGACAGCAATGGCTTCCCATCAGTCCTGCCCTACGAGGTCCCCGGGTCTCAGTGTCCCTCAGTAATCGCTGCAAGCACCTCTGAGAGAAAGCCGCCCTCAAGTTCCGCCCGCTGCCAGACAGTCCAGTTTCTCCCCGTATGAGTCTGGGTCCCCAGAGTCTCGCCCGGAACTGGAGTTCAGAGCAGTCAGGAGCTTGTGTCTCCCTGCTGATTGAAAAAGCCAGCTGCGTCCTCAGTTGCCAGCCCTCTCCGCGCACGCGCACCTCCGTACCTCTGCCTTTACTTCCGCAGCTCCTCTGAGTCTCAGTGTGCTTTTCTCTTCCCTTCTAGTTGTAGAATTTCCACTTAGCCAGCCTTCCTGTGGTTCTGGATGATGTCTGTTTTGTCTTTTAGTTGTAGTTTTGAAGTGGTTGTGTGATGCAGCAATTTTAGGTGTTTACCTATGCCGCCATCTTGGTTTCTCTTTGGCCAGATATTTTTTAAATTATTCTCTAGTCTGAGTTTGCTGCTGTTTCTCATTATCAGGGTTATGCATTTTGGAAAGAATACAGCAGAGGCAAAAGTGCCCTTTTCATTTCATCAAATCAGGGGCATTTGATGTCCAAATGACATCCATAGCACATCATATTAACCACGACTGCTTGGCTAAGGTGGTATTTGTCAGATTTCTCCACTCTGAAGTTACTCTTTCTTTTCCCAGTCAGTGTTTCTCAGTGGTTGTGCATTGACCCATTAACCAGGATGTCATGGTTTGATTCCCAGTCATAGCACATGCCGGGGTTGCGGGCTCCATCCCAGTGTGGGCATGCAGGAGGCAGCTGATTGATGTTTATCTCTCATCACTTATGTTTCTATATTTATCTCCCTTTTCCTTCTTGTCTCTGAAATTAATTTTGCAAAGTTACTTTTGTTTTTTCTTTCCATACTCTATTTTTTAGAAGCAAATCACTGAAGTCCAATCCACACTTGGTGGGGTGGGGAGGAGGAAGTATCTACATGTATGATTTGGAATCCTTCTGTAAAGAAGGTTTGTATTTTCCTTTATTTATTCAGTTATTTATATCAGTATAAACTAATGTATATTTATTTTATACTTTAAGTTCTAGTCCAATACTGTATTTTTATTTTGTTGCTCATATTTTTGTAACTTTGAGCATTAGAAAAGCTTTCAGATTGGCACTTGCTCCATCTATTTGCTTTTTGACCACTTTTCTACTTTCTGGCACTAGAAGATGCTCAGGGCCATCTTGTATTTTTGTCGCCCTTGTTTTAGAATAACCATTTTACCAAGGGACGGATTCCTTTTATTGGGGGATGGCATTTAGAAACCAAAATGTGGTTGCTGGGTGTGCTCATTGTTATTGAGGTGCCATTACTTTTAGGTCTTCCCAAGGGATGGAGCTAGGTTACACACACACACACACACACACACACACACACACACACACACACTAACCCATGTGTACCCAGATATCTATACAATTGTTTCTGTGTCCATGTGTATGTATGTTAAGCATGAGTTCATATTGATGTCTCTGATTTTAATCCAGTCCCACAGGGTTCTGAGGTCTAGTCTTCCTTTCTTATATGTACATGACTTCGCAGTCTGGTGGTGAGAAACCTGGCTCCAACCATGTAGTACACATGCAAAGCTATTTCAGAACTGCTATCTCATATGCCCACGAGACACAAATTTTCCAACTAGAGTATAGTGTTTATTTTTGTCATTAGCTTTATAATTTCTAGTCAGAACGTTGTTTTCCCAAATTAGTTAGGTCAGCTCATTTCCCCCCACTCTTTCAATGCAGTTCTGTCATAATTTGTAATGTAGGTAGATCCATTTGTCATAGTCCACCTTTCATTTTGGAATCTGCCAGCATTCTGGTTGTTGTTGGGTCAGCATCCATTGAACGCTCTTCACAATGCTCTGTGGGTTCTGACAGCTCTGTATCCACCACCCTAACCCTAGCACCCAAGGAAGGGATCTGCACTCTAAATGTTCCCCTGTGTGTCCCCTTTGTAGTCTCAGCAACTGCTAATCTGTTTTTGTTGAATCCTTTTTTATTTTGCATTTTCTTTTCTTTAATTAAATTTTTAAGTGATTGATTTCAGAGAGAGAGAGAGAAACATCAGTTTGTTTTTCCACTTATTTAAGCTCTTATTGGTAGCTTCTTGTATGTGCCCTGACCGGGACTGAACCCACAGTCTTGGTGTTTTGGGACGATGCTTTAACCAACTGAGTCACCTGGCCAGGTTTAATTTTGCATTTTCCAGAATGTTATATGAATAGAATGATATGAAAATCTTTGGATTTTACAAATGTTTTCTTTAACATAGTAATATGCATTTAATATTTATCTGTATTGTGTGAGTTTATAGTTTATACTTTTTAAATTGTTAAAGAGTATTCCATTTTATGGGTGAATTATAATTTTTTTTACCTTTCCCCCATTGAAAGGCATCTTGCTTACTTCCAGTTTTTAGCAATTATGAGTAAAGCTGCTATAAACATCCAAGGACAGGTTTTTGTGTGAACATAAATTTTCACATCACTTGGATAAACACCTAAAAAGTGCAATTTCTGGGTCATATGGTTGTATGATAAGTAGTATGCTACTTTCCTACTAAATACTAATAAGCCATAAATTCAATAAGTTAGTTACTTAATATTGCCCAAGAAGATTATTAAGTCGATGGTCTCCAGTTTAGAGAATCTGCGAAATCTACTCATCCACCTGTCCTTTGGTTCTTATTTTGTTTACTTTTGACAAACTGCATTTGCCATTGTGGGGTTTCTTGGAAGCTGATTCATCATAGTTCACTAATTATGGTTCTGGGGTTCTGTGAATTTATAAACAAAGAGTTTATGTGAGTGACATGATTACTGGGTTTAACTTAAAAGTAGATACATTAAAATATTTTAGGGAATATGTTTTATAAAACAAAGAATATGTTTTTCATTATTACTAATACTAGAGGCCCGGTGCACGAAATTCGTGCATGGAGAGAGGGTTACCTCAGCTCTGCCTGCGCCCTCTGCAATTCGGGACCCCTACACCTTTTTCTTATCTAGCTAACCTCTTCAAATTTAAAAAAATTAACTGAAATATCACCTACTCTAGAAAATCCTCTTTGAACAAATGTCTTTATAATCTGTATTAAGTATTTTCATAGTATACCATTCTTTTTCTTTAACAGCTACTTAGAATGGATGCAATGTGGTTTTCATTCTTGCATCTGAATTTTTTCTTCTTGCTCTTGTAATAGCAAAGCTTATTCAATTTACATTTGCCCTTCAAGGGCTTATATTTGGTTCAGTTTCTAATTGGCTCCCTGTTTTATTTTGTTTTGTTTTTTACTTTTTAAAAAAAATATATTTTGTTGATTTTTTTAAATAATAAATCTTTATTGTTCAGATTATTACAGGTGTTCCTCTTTTTTTCCCCTCCCCCCATAACTCCCCTCCACCTGATTCCCCACCCCACCCCAAGCCCTTACCCCCTCCCGCCACTGTCTTCATCCATAGGTGTAAGATTTTTGTC
The DNA here is from genome assembly GCF_951640355.1 of Cnephaeus nilssonii. Taxonomy (NCBI): domain Eukaryota; kingdom Metazoa; phylum Chordata; class Mammalia; order Chiroptera; family Vespertilionidae; genus Cnephaeus; species Cnephaeus nilssonii. The sequence continues at coordinate 83,450,300 of NC_137084.1, forward strand.
CAATCTCTTCCCGCACCCCTCAGTCCCCCTTCCCCCTGAGAATTGTCTGTCGCCTCCCTTTCTATGTCCCTGATTCTATTATATTCACCAGTCCATTCTGTTCTTCAGATTTTTTTATTCACTTGATTTTTAGATTCACTTGTTGGTAGGTATGTATTTGATGTCTTTTTGTTGTTCATAATTTTTACCTTTACCTTTTTTTTTCTTCTTCCTCTTCTTAAAGAATACCCTTCAGCATTTCATGTAATCCTGGTTTGGTGGTGATGAACTCCTTTAGCTTTTTCTTGTCTGTGAAGCTCTTTGTCTGACCTTCAATTCTGAATGATAGCTTTGCTGGGTAGAGCAATCTTGGTTGCAGGTTCTTGCTGTTCATCACTTTGAATATTTCTTGCCACTCCCGTCTGGCCTGCATAGTTTCTGTTGAGAAATCAGCTGAAAGTCGTATGGGTACTCCCTTGTAGGTAACTAACTGTTTTTCTCTTGCTGCTTTCAAGATTCTCTCTTTGTCTTTTTCCCTTGGCATTTTAATTATGATGTGTCTTGGTGTGGTCCTCTTTGGATTCCTCTTGTTTGGGGTTCTGTGCGCTTCCTGGACTTGTAAGTCTATTTCTTTCACCAGGTGGGGGAAGTTTTCTGTCATTATTTCTTCAAATAGGTTTTCAGCATCTTGCTCTCTCTCTTCTTCTGGCACCCCAAAAATTCGGATGTTGGTACGCTTAATGCCGTCCCAGAGGCTCCTTACGCTATCCTCACACTTTAGGATTCTTCTTACTTTCCGCCTCTCTGGTTGGGTGTTTTTTGCTTCCTCATGTTCTAGATTTTTGGTTTGACTCTTGGGGTACGGTGATCTACAGTTGAGTTTCTGTATATTCTTTATTTCAGAGAGTGTATGCATAATTTCTGACTGGTCCTTTTCCATTTTTTTGGTATTCTCATTAAGGTCCTTGAAGGTCTCTTCAAGTTTCTCAGCCGTTTTTAGAAGATTATTGAGTAACCTTACAAATGTAGTTCTGAACACTGTGTTGTCCATTAATTTACTTTCCTCCATCTCTTCTATTTGTGACCTGCTTCAGTGTCTCCACATTTTGCCTGCCTCCCTGTGTTGATGGAGTGGCTTTGTGTGGTCAGTGACCTATAGGGGCCGGTAGCTCAGCTTCCCCAATCTCCCTAGGTGGTCGCTCTTGGTACCCCCCTTTGTGGGCTGAGTGCAGAGTCTTGGTGTTGTTAAGCCTTGATTGCTGTTGGTACACTGGGAGGATTTGACCTCCAGGCCAATTGGCTGTGAGGATCAGCTGTGTCTATGCCAGGAGACAGCCTTATTCAACTAGACTTGCAAAATTGTAAAAGCCTCTGTGCTCAGCTTGGATGGGGTGGAGTTTCAGGGTGGAGCCTACAGCCTTGGCTTCCCGTCAGCCCCGCCCTATGAGGTTCCTGTGTCTCAGTGTCCCTCGGTACTCCCTGCAAGCACCTCTGAGAGAAAGGCGCCCTGGAGTTTCGCCCTCTGCCAAACAGTCTAGTCTCTCCCTCAATGAATCTGGATTCCCAGATTCTCGCCCGGAACTGGGTTTCAGTGCAGTCGGAACTGGGGCTCAGTGCAGTCCGGAGCTTTTGTCTCCTTCCCACCAGGGCAATCCAGCGGCACAGTCAACAGTCCGTCCTCTGCGCGCATTCACGTGCGCGCCTCCGGAGCTCTGCCTTTCGCCGCTCCCCTGAGTTTCCGCCTTACAGCCCAGATTCCCCCGGTATGAACCTGGGTCCCCAGGGTCTCGCCCAGAACTGGGGTTCAGTGTAGTCAGATCTGGGGTTCAGTGCAATCTGGAACTTTTATCTCCTTCCCGCTAGAGAATGCCGGCCAGGCCGTCAGCCGCTCCATCCTCTGCAGCTCCGTCCTCGTCGCACGCGCGTGCGCCTGTGTCTCCGCCTGTGTCTCCGTACCTCAGGCTTTTACGACTCCTCTGATTTTCCCTGTGGTTTTCTCTTTCCTTCTAGTTGTGGGTGTTTCAGTCAGCCAGCTTTCCTGTGGTTCTGGATGATGTCCGTTTTGACTTTTAGTTGTATTTTTGAAATTGTTGTGTGAGGCTGCAGGTTAGGTGTTTACCTATGCCGCCATCTTGGTTTTAGCCTCACTTGTAATCAAGTCTGTAGGTCTCTCTATCTAAATATTTCTATAATACCTATCACTTTAGCATACCAGAGATTGTGTTCGTTTATAGAAATTAAGAATAATGTCACCTGATCATTTGATCTTCTAGTAATATTTTATAGCAAGATGTATTATTTTAGTAATTTAACTATTACAAAACTGTGGCGTACAGAAATAAATTACGTTGAACAATAAAGAATGACTCCAATATCAAAGCATGGTACACTTAGGGCCTCCCTTGTCCTGTGCCTCAGATATCATAGCATAGTTCACAGTTCACATGGAACTCAGCTTCCTTTAAAATAGGAGGGGATGCCATACTCATGAAGCAGCTGCTTCCACACATATTTTTTTATTTAATTCACAGCACATACTCTTTGTACTAATTATTGGAAAATCACCCTAGCAATTGCCTCTGTTCCTCTCTGTATTGTTGCCTTACATTCTGATGTCATTACTGTGCTTTTATCATCCACTCGCTCTAATAAGACTGTGAGTTTTTTAAGGGTAGAGATCATGACTTGAGCTTGTGTTTCTCTGTCATGGTGCCTAGATAAATACTCAAATGCCATCCAGTCCAAATGACTGTGATGAGAGAGGCCCACCGTTGCTGGAGACCTCTGATTTTTATTTAAGGGCCTCACTTGTTCTGTGCCTTTACAGAGGGGTGAGTATGGGCTGAGGGAATTTGAGGAAACCCAGACAGAATCCTCCTCCTAAAAGATTTTGCTAAGCTGGTGCCCAGGACCACCGGGCATTTGTCCAATTAAAACCCGGACACACAGCAATAACAAAGGCACTGGTCTCCTACTGCTAATGTGGGGGGATCAAACCCCAGCCTGCAGGAACTCACCCCCGCAGTCAGGACCAGGCCGCTGGGTAGACCTGGGCTGGTGCTCCTAACTCTGGGGAGAGGGAGACTTCTGGCTGCAGGCTAGAGGCCCCGGACTCTGCACCATGTGCTGCGCAGGTTGGTCAGCTGAGAGGCTTCTTCGCCTGGGATTGCAGGGGGGCTTGGCCAGGCTCTGCCTGGCCTGTTCACCCCATGATCTCTGGTCACCTCGGCCTGTCACCCCGTGATCTCAGGGCGGCTTGGACCCGGGCTCTTCACCCTGTGATCGTGGGCGGCTTGGACCCGGGCTCTTCGCCCCGTGATCGTGGGCGGCTTGGACCCGTGCTCTTCGCCCCGTGATCGCGGGTGGCTTGGACCCGGGCAGGTGACATCGGGCGCCACCTGCCCCGGTCCAAGCCGCCTGATGCTGCCTGCTTGGGTCCCCATCTCAGCTTGGATCCGCTGCCGCCTGTCCAGGTCCCAACTGCAGCTTGGATCCTATCTGCCGCATAGGGCCTCTGCCTGCGCCGCCTGCATATGCAAAGTTACCCGCCATCTTTGCTGGGTTAATTTGCATATCACTCCTGATTGGCTGTGGGCGTAGCGAAGGTACGGTCAATTAGCATTTTCTCTTTTATTAGTGTAGATATTGATCCCAGGAATTATGTGTGTGCATATTGTCAAGGTGGGTTGATGGTTCAGGAAAGGAAAGGAGAGGCTAAATGAGTCTTCTCAGATGGTGATGCATTTGGTAGAGAGCGGTGTATGAAGTAAATTACAGTTTTAGTGAAATTACAGGGCTTCTAGGGATTAGATTGAATGAGTGTGTCTCTTGTCCCTCCCTTGTTTTACGTAAGTGGCAGGGATACTCGTTTAGAGTGCCTGGGGCGTTGTTAGAGATTTATTATCAAACACAAACTGACAGCATAGCATGAAGAAATTTCAATCCTCCAGCCTTACAAGTGTAATTAGGCTTATTGAGGCAGAAAATGTTTTCCCTCCTTCCATTTTTTTTTCTTCCCCATTCCCACTTCCTATCCCAAATTATCTTTGAAGGGGGTCACACTACCAAAAAAAGGAGTCTTTTAAAAATAAATAACAATTTATTTGGTTTATTTGGCTTTAAGGAAATGAGCCGTAGCAACAACAAAACTTTAAGATATTTGAGGACCTCCATTTTTGGCAGAGACACTACGTTTTTCTAAAAACTATACTTTATTCAGGAAGTTCTAACAAAAATTAATTTTTTTGGCTCTGTCATTGGATCTTGAACGGGTGTTGTTAACCTTGTGGGAGGGGCTTGGCTTGCTCCCTTAGCAACCCTCTGCTAAGCCTTTGCTTCCTTCTCCTTTCTGCACCTGTCACCGGGCAGGCGCCCCGGGGCAGGCGGCCGCTGCTCTGGCCCTGCCCCTCGCCATGTAGGCCGGCTCCAGCGGATGTGGTAGGTGACGGGAGGGGGGGAAAGGTGGGATCCTCCCTCTGCTCAGCAATGCCACCAGCCACATGCCTTCCCAAGGACCCGCTGTGTGTGTGGAAAAGCCTCGGCCTGTTAGGAGAGGGCGAGGGCTTCCTCCTCTGCTCCATGGACAGGAGCCTGTGAGCTTGGACTTGCTGCTGTGCCCAGAGACCCAGGTAATCCGGAGCAGTCTTTGTTTTCTCCTGGTGTGTGAAATGTAGCAAAATGCTAGAAAAATAGCTTCAGTGAAAGGGATGTGCCTATAGCAGAGGAATAAAATAAAAAAGAAAAAGGATGTTTTTGCATTATTATTCTTACAATAGCTTTTAAGGTTTCTTCATCTTTTAAAAAGCCTAATTTGACCTCAGAGAAGAAAATTGCTTGTTTTGAAAACCTGTGCTTTAATTGCTTAGCTTGAGAACAAAGGTTTTAATATCCAGCATTGCAGGGATATTTTTTTATTCAGTAGGAAAAGAAGCAACATCCTTCTTTTATGTTTTTAGAGCTGAATTGACATGGCTCCTCTTGAATCTTAGCTGGGGCTTTATGGTTCTGTAAACTGTGACTTAATTCTCTGAAGCTTCAGGATGGTTTTCCCCTTTATTCCCAAGGGATACTGGATGGGATATTGGGGGTTGCAGGGAGGAATCTTACAGTGGGGGAAGGGAATGTTTTTACAAAGCAATCTTCATGATCGTTTCTTATTTGAAATCAAATTGGAAAATATAATCATTTGGAAAAGGCATCTAACACTGTTACCCTTTTGAATTATTTTATTCTTTGCTCAGTTTGTACTTATTTTGCTGTTGTCAGCTAAAAGGATGGTTATAAATATAAAGAAGAAGCTGCAGATTGCTATGATGGCATTGGTGGAATTGCTTTCTGCCTTTTATTTTTTTATTTTTCCATTCATCTCTGTGAATACAGGAACAGCGGCATGAATGTGAAAAGTAGACACGGTATACAATGCTGTGGGCTTTTTAACTTTCTCCTAAGGGGTTTTTCATGGTGGACGTTATTTTCTTTTAGCCAGAAAGACCCAAGATCATGGTATCTGACACTAAAAGGTGTTCAGTGCTACAGACTTCGTTTAGAAAAGATAGATAAAAAATATTTTCAGCATACTTGGAAGCTTCCAGTTAATTTATCTCTATCTTAGTGATAGGAGTCATCATGTTTGCAACATTTTGAAAGCTGGTTGACTCCTCAGAATATTAATTAATGATGCTTATTTAGTATTTATATAATATTTAGTATTTTGGACATATACAAGGTTTGTAGTCTAGTAGAGAATATGAACAACCCACACATATGAATGTCCTATTTTTTGTGCTAGTATACAAATGTTGGTTATACTGTATATTTGTGTACTGTACTGATACATCAAGTTCATAAATGATTTTTAGTCCTAGCAACCCAGGAACAAAATGATCACCATCTCTCTTCTATAGATGATGAAATTTGTATTTCGCCTGGTTATTTACCATAAGTAACAACACCATGAAGCGATGAAGCCCAGGCCAAATTTCAAAACTCTTCCCACTGTTTCCATATCAGCACATTACAGCATTTTATCATAATTATTTGACATCACAAAGAATGATGCCAATAGAGTGACTAGGAGATTGGGATCTTAATCTCTGCCAAAAACGGAGTAACTTAATGACATCTGTAAGGTGTGAGGGTTAGACTAGGTCACCTAAGATCAGAACTAACGTTACCCGGTTCTTTTCAGTATAAGATAAGGTGACCAGACGTCCCGCTTTTGGCGGGACAGTCCCGATTTTTAACAATTTGTCCCGCGTCCCGCGGCGTTTTAAAAAAGTCCCGATTTTTGGAAAGAATGCACGACAAGCTAGGGAACGGCGGGAGAACGGGAAGGGAATATACGGTTTTCAGCGGCCATGTGGCTATTTAGCCAGGATATGAGTTTTATATTATTTTTGTTAATTTTATCATGTTAAACTTTAATAATAACAAATAATTGTTGAGAACTGACTATCGAGAACTGCTTATCAAAGTTCGCATTGCTGATCAGTTGTTAGAATTCGACCACCATTGTTTGGACTTAATGAACAATGGCATTTTTTGGGATTGGCAACGACGAAAACATTTTGTAACTGTCTCTCAGACGATACACATCGTACTGCGTGCTAGTAAGCTAGTTAAACAAGTGATGTCATTACAAATCAGCTATGCAGATAATTAGGTAAGTATTTCAAAAATACATAAATTTTCTTGAATTTAGCAGACAGTATTCGTATTATTTATATTTTATAGTGGCGGCAAAAAGTCTAGCGCCGGCCTTGAAAGCGACACTTACGACTTACGTTACGGCAAATTCAGAGGAAAAATAATATAAGTTAGTATTGTTATTATTTAGAAAGAAATATAGGATTAAAATAATTTTTAAAATATAGTTACTTTATAACAGTCAAATTAATTTAATTTATAAACTAGCAATAAACTATGTTCATGTAATTATGTACCTACTTACTGTGTTTTTAAGCAATATGTATATAATAATTTATAATATAATTTTAAATTATTTTTTTTTAGATTTTTAACATAATGAGTAAGAAAAGAGGATGCAAATTCAACGATGATCTAAGAAGTGAATTTCCTTTTATTAAAAAAACCAAAAGCGATTACAATATAGACCAAATTTTTAATCAAGAACGGCCCCCCCCCCTCCCCGGTTCGAAACCGGTTTGGCTCAGTGGATAGAGCATCGGCCTGCAGACTCAAGGGTCCCAGGTTCGATTCCGGTCAAGGGCATGTACCTTGGTTGTGGGCACATCCCCAGTAGGGGGTGTACAAGAGTCAGCTGATCAATGTTTCTCTCTCATCGATGTTTCTAACTCTCTATCCCTCTCTCTTCCTCTCTGTAAAAAATCAATAAAATATATTTAAAAAAAAGACACCCCCCCCCCCCTCACCGGTCAGTGGTGTCCCGCTTTACCGATGTTAAAATCTGGTCACTTTAGTCTAAGCGATTCTTGTGTAGCTGTGGGAACAAGCCTCATGCTCTACGTTTTCATTGTAAGTGTATTTAGTTGGCACCCTGGTGCTGCATATGCTGCTGCACTGTTGTTGTTGTTTCCCCTGGGGAGAGAAGATATCTATAATTCATACCACCGAATATATTACAGTGTATATTTATTTATTGACATTATTATTGTCTGTTGTCTCCCTCTTTCCTTTTCCCCCAAGTTTATTTCAAGGACCTAGAATAGTGCCATACTATATTATATTATATTATATTATATTATATTATATTTATTATGCATATATATATATATGCATTTATAAATTAATGAATGATGTATTTGTAAATACACTGGCAAAATATATAAGTAACTTCATACTTTTTAATACAGAGTCTCTTGGGGCTAAAATATCTCATTTTATTATTGTAATGACCCTTTAAGGAACTAATTAGTGTGAGAATCTTGAAAAGAAGAAAACCTCCATAATAATTACGTTTAGGCAAGTAAACTTAAGTTTGCTGGAATTTCCCCATACAAAATAATGACAGTATAGAACTTGATAACCATAGGTTTACCCAGTGTTCTACTTAACAATACTTTCCTAAAGCATTATTAGATACTTTTTCCACATATACAAAGAAAAACATAGTAGCAAAGCTCCTTTTTGGTTTATCTGTTAATTTAAGTATACTCTGAAATGCTAATTACAAGGGATACAACATATTTAAACCATTGAATCTTATACTTAAAATTAAAAAGACATTTAATGAAGTATGACATCATGTGTACTGGTAGTTTTGGTTCATTTGAACATTGGGCTTTTTGAGATGTTATCAGCTTTATGGAGGTATAATTGGCACATAATAAACTGTGTGCGCTAAAGTATCAGCTGCTAGGCTTTTATATATGCATACAACTGGAAAGCTGTTCACCACAAGCAGGATGATAGACATATCCACCCCCAAAGGCTCTTTTGTAATTGTTTCTTCCCTACCCTCTCCACCCTCCCCCAGGTACCCAGTGATATTGCTGTTATAGATTAGTTTGAAATTTCTTGCTTTTTGTCATTATAGAATTAGTTTGCCTTTTCTGGAGTCTTATATAATTGGAATCTTACAATATGTGCTCTTTTTGTTGGACTTCTTTCATTCTGCATTGTTATTTTATAATTTGTCTATGTTGTTGTGTGTACCAAAAGTTCATACCTTTTTATTGCTAGTGATATTTCAGTATATGGATATGCCAATTTATTCATTCATCCATTGATGGACATTTGGATTATTTCAAGTTTTGGACTACTAAAAAAAGTTCTTTGGACATACAAGTCTCTGAATGAGCTTAGGTTTTTATTTCACTGGGGAGTGGATGGCTGGGTCATGGGTAGGAGTGGAGTTAACTTTCTAGGAAACTGCGAACTCTTTTCTCCAGTGGCCGATTGTCTGACATTCCCACCAGCAATAGCCACGCACTCTGCAGTCTCACCAATACTTGGTATTTTTAGCCATTTTAGTGGGTGAGCAATGGGATCATTTTGTAGTTTTATTTGCATTTCATCAAATGCCCAGTGATGTTGAACATCTTTTCACGGGTTTATCATCTATACGCCTTCTTTCATGCATTGTCAGTTTAAATCTTGTTTTTAATTACACTGTCTTTTTATTATTGAGTTGTAAATGTTCATTATGCATTCTGGATGTAAGTCCTTGATTAGATAAATGATTTTGAAATATTTTATCCCAGTCTGCAGCTTGCTCTTTCATTCTCTTAGTATTTTCTCTCTTTTTAATAAAAACAGATTTATTGAGCTGTCAGTCACATTTTGAAGATCAGAAGTTGTAAATTTGAATTCCAATGTAATTTTATTTCTTTCATGAATTGTACATTAGAAATACTTATCTAACCAATATTTTCTCCTAGGTGTGTTTTTTAGAAATGTTACAGTTTTAACTTTACTTTTAGGTCTGATACATTTTGAAGTAATTTTTTAATAGGGTATGAGGTATAGATTGAAGTATATTTTCTTTGCATATGGATATCCAAATATTTTAGTACCATTTGTTGAAAACTATCTTTTCTCCAATGAATTGCCTTTGCACCTTTGTCATAAGTCTGTTGTCAGTGGGGGTGGGGGGGTCTTGATTCTGTTCTGTTGATCTTTTTGTCTGTTGACCCCATACTGTTTTGTTAGTCCTCCAACTTTGTTCTTTTTCAAACCTGTCGACTTTTCTATGTTCTTTGCATTTTCTTATGATCTTTGTAATCAGTTTGTCAGTTTCTGAAAAAACAAAACACACACACACACACACACACACACACACCCACACACACCCATCTTTTTGGGTTTTGTATGAAATTGCCTTGAATCTGTAGGTCAGTTTGTGTATAGATGTCATCTGACCGACCCTGAGTGCTCCCGTTCATGAACACGGAGTCCTGTCCCTTTCATTCAGGGCCTGGTTCTCTGAGCCATGCTTCCTCTCCTCAGTTTCACGGGCTGAGTGTTCAGTATGTTAATGGTATCATGAACGGCATTGTCTTTTCAGTTTCAGTCTCTGATTGTTCATTGCTTATACAAATACAGACATACAACTCATTATTGGTGTTTAATTCTGCAGCCTTGTTAAGTTACCAATTAGCTTTAGTAGCTCTTTCGTTATTTCATAGTTTTTTACATATATCATCGTGCAGTCAGTGAATAAAGACCATTTTACTTCTTCCTTTCCAACCTGGATGCTTTGTATTTATTTTCCTTGCCATGCTGCACCGGCCAGAACAGTACAGTGTCAGTAAAAGTGGGGGGTGGGCTGTCCCTGTTCCGGATCCTGGGGGGAAAGTGTTCTGGGTTTCACCAGTGAGTATGATGTTGCCATTATCAGGTGGACATTGTGTGAGTGTTTATTGCTATAAGAACTAGAAATAGAACTGATAACACTACTGTTCAAATTAAGTAAAAGTTTTAAAAAGTTTCAGAGATCACATTTTTTTTTTTTTAAGAAGAAAGGCCTTCAGAGTATTTTTCAATATAATTCTCTTTTTAACAGGTGAATTCTACCACTGTCAGTATTCTGGCATTGCAAGGGAAATCATAACTAAACATTGTTAGCATTTTCTTTGCTGTGTAATTGTTTTGACATAAATTATCTGACAATAATGATAAAATGTGGCAAATAGTTAAAAAAGAGAACAGGGTAACTATGGGAGGTAGTACCAGGAAGGACCTGATTTAAATTGAGGAGCAGCGGCCAGGAAAGGCCTTGCTGAGGTAGTTGTCTAAGCAGAGAGCTGAGCACCGTTGGGGCTGGGGTGGCGGGCTGAGTGTCCTAGGTAGAACGGCAGCATGCCGGCTGCGAAGCGCTGACGGCCTCTGGCAGGAGCACGGGAATGGCGAGAAAGGCAACGGAAGCTCGGGCCTTCCGTGTCATGCTTGGTGCCGGATTTTTTCCTAATGCAGTGGGAAGCTATGGAAAGAATTGAAACAGGGAGGGACACATGAAGATTTGTGCTTCAAAATTATAGTTGCTGTATAGGAAATGGGGTTGGAGGATGTGCAAGAGTAGAAGTGTCAAGACCTGGAAAGCTGCTGCCTGTCTAGGCTGAGATGAGTCAGGGGCCAGCTCTAAGCTAGCATTGGCAAAGGTCAGAAATAGGCACATTTGAGATCTGCAGTTAAGATAAAATCAGTAGAATTTGATGATGGATGTTAACTCCGTGAACATGGGGAATTTTATTCATCTTGTGTCTCAGCCTGTAGAGCAATGCCTGGTTTATAATAAATGCTCAAACAATTTGTTGCATGGATGGAGAGTTGGATGTTTTGGATATGAGGCCTGAGGGGGAGGAAGGTATCAGGTAGGCTGATGAAGGTCTATTGAGATGGAGAAGCAGGTTTTGAGAGGCAGAGTAAGAAATTAGTTTAGAATTGATTGAATTTCAGATGCCAGTGGGATATCTACATGGATATGCCCTGCTGGCAGTTGGTTAGAGCTCAGAAGATAGAGCAAGTCCATATGCCCATGTCTCATAGCTGTTCTTTCATTAGACAAATATTTATTGAGCATCACTCCATGCCTAGCACTCTCTTGGGATTTAGCAGTGAATCAGGGATCTTGCCATCAAAGAGTTTATTTTTGTTCCTTGAAGTTGGGAGTTGGGTGGGTGATATATCAAATGATCATTTTTTAAAGTATTTATTTGTTGAGTACTGAGAGCAGAGAGGTACCATCTGAAGTAGAGTAAGTGTACAAAGTTAAGGCAAAGTCACCATTGAGCTAACACTAGTGTTTGATTGGGTATCAGGGGGGACTGTTGGCTTTGATTACAGGTACAGTTGACTCTTGAAAAACACAAGTTTGAACTATGTAGGCTCACTTTTAGGCAGATTTTTTTCCCCCAATAAAAATGCAGCTGGGCCTCCTGGTTTCACATCCTTGGATTCAACTAACCAGGGTGATTGAAACAGTATTTTTATCCACAGTTGGGAATTCCTGGTCTGCATCTTTCTATGCTGCTGTAAAAGGGACTTGAGCATCCACAGGTTTTGGTGTCTGGGGGCGGGGGGGGTGGGGGGGGGCGGTCTGGACCCAATCCTCAGGGTGAGAAGTTATACTGGAGTTTCCACTCGGGTTGATGCCCTTCACACCCACATTTCTGTATGTTGATTGATCCAGGGCTTACCCTCAATCTTTTACCTTAGTTTCTACATTCCTGAGTTTTTATTTTGATTATATTTTTATTGGATGGATTTTGTCTTCAAGTACTTTTTCCCTCTCCAAGAATGGCTTGTAGGTGCTTTATTTTCTTATTTCTTTAAATGTTCCTTATGTCTCTATTTACAGTATGCATAAAAACTTTTAAAAGAAATTTTAGACATTGTCTGACATTGGGGTCATATCTTATGGTATATGGAATCTTATTGTGGAGAAATCTTGAGGCTAATTTATTATTTCCAACTTGCATATAACTTAAGTTTTGTGTGTTGTTGTTTTTTGTCTAGGTGCTTACGTAGTTCTTTATTTTAAAACTAGAGGCCCATCCGTGCACTGGTGCGGTCCTCAGCCTGGCCTGCGCCCTCTCGTAATCGGGACCCCCTCGAGGGATGCAGTAGTGCGTGAAGCAGCAGGCAGCCGGGGAGGAGCCCAAGACGGGGCCAGGCATCGCGCCGCTCCTGCTCATCTTGGCCTCACTGCGCCTGCTGCCCCTGCTGCATGGTAGCGCTGCCACAGAGGCGAGAGAGGCTTGCGCCGCCACAGCTGTGTTCGCCAGCAGTGAGCCTGGCGTATGGCGCCTGTCGGTCAGCTGAGCGGCCCTCCCCCTGTGGGAGTGCATTGACCACTAGGGGGCAGCTCCTGCATTGAGTGTCTGCCCCCTGGTGGTCAGTGCACATTATAGTGACTGGTCAAATGGTCGTTCTGTCACTCAGGCTTTTATTTATATACTAGAGGCCCCGTGCACGAAATTCGTGCACGGGGTGTGTGTCCCTCAGCCCAACCTGCACCCTCTCCAATCTGGGACCCCTCGGGGGATGTTCGACTGCCGGGCCTAAACAGGCAGTCAGACATCCCTCTCACAATCCTGGACTGCTGGCTCCCAACTGCTCGTCTGCCTGCCTGATTGCTCCTAACCGCTTCTGCCTGCCAGCCTGATCACTCTCTAATCACTCCCCTGCCAGCCTGATCGACGCCTAACTGCTCTCCTGCCGGCCTGATCGTCCCCAACTGCCCTCCCCTGACAGCCCGGTCACCCCCAAATGCCCTCCCCTGCATATTCCCTCTTTATTAGATAGGGTTTTTTCTTTAACATATTGGACAGCCCTAACTGGTTTGGTTCAGTGGATGGAGCAACGGCCTGCAGACTCAAGGGACCCAGGTTTGATTCCAGTCAAGGCCATGTACCTTGGTTGGGGGCATATACCCAGTGGGGACTGTGCAGAGGCAGCTGATCGATATTTCTCCCTCATAGATGTTTCTAGCTCTCTATCCCTTTCCCTTCCTCTCTGTAAAACATCAATAAAATATATATAAAAAAAGAAACATTTAAGATTTCTCCATATCTGCCTGGCTGGTGTGACTCAGTGGCTGAGACCCCAGGCTGGGGGCGGGGCCCGATCGCCACGTGGGTGCCGCGCCGCCGCCAGCCCGAGACCCCAGGCTGGGGGCGTGGACCCAAACCACCGCTTGGTGCTAGAGCATTCCCAAGTGGCTGCAGGTGGGGCGGGAACGTCCCCGCCCCACCCCCAGCCTCTTGGCGCCTGCACTCATAGGCTCCAAGTGGCCAGGGGGCATTCTGGGACCCCTGCCGCTCAGGGCCTATGGACCTACAGGCTCGGAGCAGCCTAGGTTCAGAGGATGTTCCCGGGACCCAGGCCAATCAGTGGCTGCGTATGCAAATTAACCACCATCTTTGTTGGGTTAATTTGCATACTCGCTCTGATTGGCTGTGGGTGTAGCAAAGGTATGGTCAATTAGCATTTTTCTCTTTTATTAGTGTGTGTGTATACATATATATATGTGTGTGTGTGTATGTGTGTGTGTATATATATATATATATATATATATATTTATATAGACTAGAGGCCTGGTGCATGAAATTCATGCATGGGGGGAGGGGAATGTGTGTCCCTCAGCCTAGCCTGCACCCTCTCCAATCAAGGACCCCTCGAGGGATGTCCGACTGCCCTTTCAGACCTCATCCCTGGCCTAAAAGGGCAGTCGGACATCCCTCTCACAATCCAGGACTGCTGGCTCCCAGCCTCTCGCCTGCCTGCCTGCCTGCCTGATTGCCCCTAACCACTTCTGCCTGCCAGCCTGATCACCCCCTAACCACTCCCCTGCCAGCCTGATCGACACCTAATTGCTTCCCTGCCGGCCCGATTGCCCCTAACTGCCCTCCCCTGCTGGCCTGGTTGCCACTAACTGTCCTCCCCTGCAGGCCTGGTTGCCCCCAACTGCCCTCCCCTGCTGGCCTGGTCATCCCCAACTGCCCTCCCCTGCAGGCCTGGTCACCCCTAACTACCCTCCCCTGCCGGCCTAGTTGCCCCCAACTGCCCTCCCCTGCAGGCCTGGTCAACCCTCCCCTGCAAGCCTTGTCCCTCCCAAATGCCTTCCCCTGCAGGCCTGATTGCCCCTAACGGCCCTCCCCTGCCAGCCCGGTCACCCCTAACTGTCCTCCCCTGCTGGCCTGCTTGCCCCTAACTGCTCTCCCTGCTGGCCTGGTCACCCCCAATGGCCCTCCCCTGCATGCCTTGTTCCCCCCAACTGTCCTCCCCTGCAGGCCTGGTAGCCACTAACTGCCCTCCCCTGCTGGCTTGGTCAGCCCTAACTGCCCTCCCATGCTGGCCTGGTTGCCCCCAACGGCCCTCCCCTGCAGGCCTGGTTGCCCCTAACTGCCCTCCCCTGCAGGCCTTGTCCCCCCCCAACTGTCCTCCCCTGCAGGCCTGGTCCCCCCCAACTGCCCTCCTCTGCCGACCCAGTCACCCCTAACTGCCCTCCCCTGCCGGCCATCTTTGACCACATGGGGGTGGTCATCTTGTGTGTTGGAGTGATGGTCAATTTGCATATTACCTCTTCATTATATAGGATATTAAATTTTCATAACTTGAACACTGTATGTGTTAGTGTTGACTATTTTGTGTTTGTTTATATAGGACAGTGTGCTCTTTCTGTCTTCCGATTCAAATTATTCTCTATTTTTAAATACATTTTTCTAGTATTTTAAAAATATTCTTATTTCTGCCCTAAGCAGTTTGGCTCAGTGGATAAAGTATCATCCTGTGGACTGAAGTGTCCCAGGTTCAATTCTGGTTAAGGGCACATGCCTAGGTTGCAGGCTCGATCCCCAGCCCTGGAAGGGG
Source organism: Cnephaeus nilssonii (assembly GCF_951640355.1). Classification (NCBI taxonomy): domain Eukaryota; kingdom Metazoa; phylum Chordata; class Mammalia; order Chiroptera; family Vespertilionidae; genus Cnephaeus; species Cnephaeus nilssonii. The sequence goes on from NC_137084.1 coordinate 83,465,570, forward strand.
TGCATGCAGGAGGCAACCAGTCAATGTGCCTCTCTCATCACTAATGTTTCTGTTTCTCTCCCTCTTCCTTACTCTCTGAAATTAATAACAATATATTTAAAGCATAATAAGCATAATAAGAATTAAGAACACGGCTGTAGAACTATAAGGTCTGGGCTTACATCTGAGATTCTCTGTTTACTGTCTGACCTTGGCCACGTTCCTTCATCTCTCTGTGCCTTTGTTTCTTCACCTGTAAGTCAGGGATAATAATAGTATGCACTAAGAATTAAGTGAGTTAATGCGTGTGACGCAGGCACACGGTTACTGGCATATGTGACACGCACAGTAAGCCTTAGTTATTAGTTGCTCCATTTTCCTGTGGCTGTGCGTCCTGTCAGGGTTCCATAGGCCTCTGTTGCTCGCAGCAAAGGTCTTGAGGTCACGGGCTCCTGTCTGTGTTCTGTCTTTCCATCATCATCTCTCCTGCCCTCCAGTGGTGCCCTCCAGTGGTGCCCTAGTCCCCAGGAATGTGTCAGCATTTTTTTTCTTTAAATTTTTTTTCTCCTGCTCTTCTGGATCTCTACTCCCTTGTTCTACGCATACACCTGGGTATTACCTTTCTAATCAAAGGGTAGTTAGATCTATATTTCAAATCTCTGATCCTTAGATGTAGGGAAATCTGTTCCAGTCTATCAGGCCTTTCTTGGTATGCATGGATCCTGAATTTTATTGAGCTGGCAAGTATGTTTTGTAGTTAGTGTTTTAAGGTTATAATCATGTCCTTTCCTGGAAGATGAATTTCTTTTCTTCTATTTTTTTCTGTTAGTGTTGAGGAAGGATAGATTGCTTTTGTTCTCTTTCCTTTATTTTTACCTAGAATTTACTGCATAGTTATTGGAGGAACGAGTGGTGGTGAGAATGGTGCCATGAAGAAACACTTTCAGTGGATATCTTTAGGTGTAGCTGGCAAGTCACCCATATAGCAAGTGTATAGAAATGGAATTCACTGAGCGTTAGGGTTTTGGAGAGACAGATTCTCTATGATTGGAAGTGCTTTGTAACCAGTTTATATTGGCGTATCTTTGCCTAAAACTATATAGGGTCTTAATCCAGGTAAACGTTTTTGTAGTTGCACCAGATCTAGTTTTCTGAGCTCACTCATGTGAAAACACCATTCACAGGGAAGACATGTGGGAAGGCAGGAGCTAGAGGCTGAGAGCAGGGCTCTAGTGGAGCGGAGGGTTTAAAATCCAGGCGTCCTCAAACCACGGCCCGCGGGCCACGTGTGGGTGTTTTTGCTGTTTTGTTTTTTTACTTCAAAATAAGGTATGTCCATAGGAATTTGTTCATAGTTTTTTTTTAAACTATAGTCCAGCCCTCCAACAGTCTGAGGGACAGTGAACTGGCCCCCTGTTTAAAAAGTTTGAGGACCCCTGGTTTAAATCAACGGTTTCATCTGGTTACATAACTTGTGTACGTTATTCAACTTCTTTGAACCTCACATTTTTCTGCTATAAAATGAGGCTAAAGTAATAACTATGTTTTAGAATTATTGTTAGAATTAAATTAATATGTATAAAGTACTCAAAACATAGACTGGCAACGTTAAGTACGTAAGTAAAACTACTCAAATAACTTCTATATATTATTATCACTATTCTAATGGTTGATAATTATTATCATGGATAATGGAGGATCAATGTACCTAACATAATTTTCTACTACCAAGTGTAACTTCAAGGTATTGAGTATTCCTTAACGAATCATTCTTCCCAGGGAGTATTTTTCAGGAACCCAGCACCAGGAAATACGGAACAGCTTGCTGTGTTATTCTCTACCTCTCCAATTCACATTTGTTTTTAGCCAGTTCACCTCCTCTCTCCAGACACGCGCACGCACACACACACACACACACACACACACACACACACACACTACATAGTTTTATCTAGCAGGGTCTTCCTGCCCTTACAAAGGCCACAGGAAGCACAGCTGCTGGGGAAAACCCTTTTTCTTCTCTGGCTTATAAATGCTGTTCTACAAAAATACCCTGACATCAGCTCTTGGAAAATCCGAAGACTTGTGTTAGAGCAGGACTGATACACTTGCCTGGACAGAGACTAAATGGCCGAACTCGAGTTCTAAGTTGCCTGTCTGACATGTTATGCTTAAAAAAAAAAATCTACGTATTTCAAATATTATCTGGAGAAATTATGTTAGAACAATTGAACATCCACACTTCCATGTTTTGCTAATTTATCTTCATTTTAGTTTTTCCCCTAAATGAAATCTAAGCTTAAGATAATGTGGAATTCATGTGTGGTGAGGACAAGCTAGATCAGTGTTACAAACTTTGCGTAGTGTTCTCACATATTGGGTGCACCATAGCATTTGATGTTTGGGGCCAAATACACTAACTGTAAGCATGAAATGAATTTGACTTTCTTAGTATTCAACTTGGACTATAAAGGTTTATTCATTCATCAGAGTTCTCCTTTAAGACATAATCAGATCATGACTTAAAACCCTCCAGTGGTATTCCATTGTATTTTCAATAAAACCTGAATTTGTTTACATGGCTCACATTCTTAAATTACCTGGCCACTGGGTACATGTGTTGATCTCCTCTCAGCATTACTCTTAGTCACTCTCTGTGCTCAAGTACAGTGGAGTCTGTATTCTTCAGCTCCACCAAGCTTCTTTGCCCTTGTGACCCTTGTACTAGCTCTTGCCTTTGCTTATAATGCTCCTTCCCTCACTTAGGTCTCAGATCCAATGCCTTAGAGATCTTCTTTGAATAAACTAAATTCATTTAGTCGAAGTCGCATCTCTGTTACTTTTCTCATAGTCACTCCCTGAATTCATTTGGTACAGTTATTTGTTTGCTTACTTTGTCTGGTAGAATATAAGATTCTTGAGAGGGGAGGCCTTATTTGTTCCCTGAGGTACCCTTCAGTGTCTAGAACAGTGCTATTTGTGTAACTCAGGATGCATTAGGCTGCCTGTAGGAGGAACCTATGTCCACCTGACAGCAATGAGGACGTTAACTGGCTCACTCTACTAGAGGGAGTCCAGTCTTGATTTAGTGGCTTAATTGTCAAGGGCCCAGGTTCTTCGCATTTTTCCGCTATTTGCCATCAGTGTTAGCTTCATCTTAAACTGGATCTTAAGGATGGATGCTAAGTAGCAGTCAGGACTACTTGCTTCCTCGTTTAGTCTAGTGGGAGAGAGAAAAATAAGTTTCTTTTGGTTCTCTGTTAAGAGTAAGAAAATACTTTCACAAATTCTTGGGGTAAACCTTGTTTCTATTTTCATTGTCTCTTTCTGAACCCATCAGTTACCCCAGAATGGGATTCCCACTGGGCGGAAAAGCCCCCTGCCTCTGCACCCGGGCAGCTTCCTCTGCGCAGCGGGCCCAGCAGAGCGTCCATAGCTGAGGAAAACAGGCTTTTCTTAGGAGGGTGCGATTTCGGGATTGAGAAGTCCTGATAGCGTCTGTAATTCAAAATAATGTTTTTGAATGAATGAATTCATTTGGTAAATGTGTTGAATTGTCAGATATATGCTCATCACTATACTAGTAAATTAGAATATAAAATCAGATAGAACATAGTACTTTCAGATAATGTAGATTCTAGCGAGTCATAAGTTATCAGAATATTAAAATTGTTTTTAAAATAATTCAATTAATTGATTAAAATTTATTAAAATTTTTAAGACATAAAAAGTGAAAACAGGCAACAAAGTGACAGACAAATAAAAAGCATATAGCAAAGTGACAGACTTAAACCTAGCCATACCAATAATCACATGAAATTTAAGTGGTGCAAACACCTCAATTAGAAGGCAGAGCTTATCCGATTGGATAAAACAGCAAAGCCTAAGAAACATACCTACAGGAAACATCCCTTAAAAATAAAGACACGCATACTTTAAACAGATGGAAGGAGATAGGCCATGCTAACACTAATCAAAGGAAAGCCGGATGATTCCACTAAAACCAGCTAAAGTATATTTCAGAGCAAAAATATTATTAAGGATAAAGATGGTCATTTTATGATGATAAAGGGGTTAGTTAAAAAAGAAATATAGCCCTGACCAGGTAGTTCACTTAGTTAGAGCACCAACCGCGCCAAGATTGCAAGTTCAAGACCCCTGACAAGGCCCATGCAAGAATCAGCCAATGGTGCATGAATGGGTGGGACAGCAAATAGATGCCTCTCTCTCTGTCTCTCTCCCTCTCTGCCTCCCTCCCCCTCCCTCCCTCCCTCCCTCCCTCCCTCCCTCCCTCCCTCCCTCTGTTTCTCTCTCTCTCTCTCCCCCCTTCCTCTCTCTCTCTAAAAAATAAAAATTACAGTTCTAAACCTTTATGCACATAATAGCAGAACTTCAAAATTCATGAAATAAAAACTAGCATGACTACAAGAACAAATAGACAAATCCACAATCATTATCAGTGATTACAGTATCTCTTGATAACTGAAAGTAGACAAAAATCATCAAGGATATAGAATACTTAACAGTTGTCCAGTTTAGTATTTGCATTTATAGAAAATTCTAGCCAACAACATAATAAGCTTTACTTTAGCAAGTGCACATGGGATATTTACTAAGGTAGATCGTATTCTGGGCAATAACATAAGTTCTAGTAACTGAAAAGGCTTAGCCCTGGCCAGTGTTTCTCATGGTTGGAGTGTTGGCCCACGCACTGAATGCTCGTAGGTCCGATTCCTGGTCAGGTACCTGGGTTGTAGGTTCATTCCCTGGCAACCAATCCATCTCTGTCACATAGATGTTTTTCTCTCCCCTCCCCCCCACCCCCCGCCTCTTTCTTCTACTCTCTCTAAAAATCAATGGAAAATACCCTTGGGTAAGGATTAACAACAACAACAACAAAGAAAAATCATTGGAAAATCCCCAGATATTTGGCAATTAACACAATTCTAAAGACCATAGGTCAAAATAGAAATCAAAAGGGAATGGGAAATCATTTTGTGCTGAATGAAAATGAACACATAGCATATTAGAATTTGTGGGATGCCACTAAAGCATTACTTAGAAAGTTTTAGCATTAAACACCTATTAGAAAAGAGGAAAGATCTAAAGTCAAAGACATCAACTTCCATTTGAAGAAACTAGAAAAACAAGAGCAAATTAAAATCAAAGTAAGCAGAAGAAAAATATTAAAAGTAAGAGGAGGAGTCAATGAAGTAGAAAAACAAAAAATAGGAAAAAATCAATGAAAGCAAAAGCTGCTGCTTTTGAGAATCCTATATAATAAAAGCCTAATATGCAAATTGTGCACTGGCCACCAGGGGGAGGGGCAGGACATGGTGGGCATCAGTGACGTGGCGCTGGCAGCAGGTGGCAGTGGAGGTGCTGCCGGCCCTGATGGGCCCCAACGAGAGCGGGACCAAACTTTCAAACCACCACAAAGAAAGAGGCCTCTGATTTCATAGGGAAAGGTGATAAAATTCGCTATGTGCATGCCATCTTACACTTTCTTCTGCAAGAGTTTTTCTTGACCCCAAACCAAGAAATTAAAGCTGGGGTATACTTTCATCAGTATAATGGCTCATCATAGCACCAGCCAATCAGGAGTGAATATGCAAACTAACCTGACAAAGATGGGGGTTAATTTGCATACACAGGCGCCGGGCCGAGAGCAGAGCGGGAGAGCCGGCGGTGAGTGGAGCGGCTTGGGGAACTTGGCTCCCCAAGTTGCCAGACGGAGAGCAGAGAGGGAGAGCTGGTGGCTTGGAGGACTTGGCAGAGCGGGAGGCCATGGGACAGAGACAGAGCAGGAAGGGAAAACCAAGAGCGTGGGAAGCACCAGGAATTCTGGGAATAGTAGTTCTTGTGGCAGCCCCAGGACCGGAAGCGGAAGCCCGGAGTGCGGGGAGCACCAGGAATGCTGGGAATCGTAGTTCTGGTGGCAGCCGGATCTCCTAGACACTAGAGCAAAGTGAGCCTGGAGCAAGTTACTGTTGCGGGTGGGGGATGGAGGGAAAGCAAAGGTGAGAGACATAAATAAAGTCAGTGTCTAGGAAAAATTAAAGGGAAGATATCCTAAAACTTCCAGGAAATCTCCACCAATGAAGCAAAGGAAAAAAAATGCCTCTAATATTTTGTGAGCAACAAACCCAACTGGGTTGGGGTCTCAGACAATTCGCTCCTATGATTGCAAAGACAGACAGAAACTCCTGGATTGGAGAGGGCTCCCCTGAGGGCTCCCAGATTGGAGAGGGTGCAGGTCGGGCTGAGGGACCCACCCCCCGTGTGCGAATCTTCATGCACCGGGCCCCTAGTCATCAGTAGTACTCTGTAGTTTGGGAGTTATTGTACTTTGAGTTTTTCCTTAACCTAAGATTTTAGAAATAAGAGACTCCTATTCCTGTAATTATGTTGGTACTTGATAGAAATGTTTAGGAACATTTATGATAAATTTACTTTTTTGTTTTTTTATAATATACTAGTGGCCCGGTGCACAAAATTCATGCACATTAAAAGGGAATTAATTACAGGAAATATTTTAATATTGCTATTTGCCCTTTCTCTATAAGTGTCAGAGATGAAAGAAAATTAGTAAAATGTATATGAAAATCTTCCTCCTGTCAGAATCTGGGGGGCACCATGGGACCCAGAGTAAAGTCCGTGCCCATCCACATGCGCCTTAAAATCGCACGAGACCCAGACCCGGCCGGTCCCACTCTTGTCAAGCCCTGCCACACAGGGGGGTGCAGCCTCAGGTCCCCTGGCCTGGTGTGGGGTGGGGGACATGACATGAGGTCCCTTGTCAAGCCCTGCTAGGTGGGGGGCACTGCTTGAAGTCCCCCGGCCCGGCGCCAGGGTGGGGTGTGTGGCCTGAGGGGCACAGAGTGTGGTGCCAGGGCAGGGGGCACACTGTGAGGTTCCCCGTCAAGCCCCGCTGGGTGGGGGGCATGGCCTGAGGTCCCCTGTCAAGCCCCACAGGGGCAGGGGGGCACAGCCTCAGGTTCCTGCTGATTGCTTGTTAAGGCTCGTTATGGGAACTCGGCCTCTGCTGTGGGTGCAGCCATCTTGTGTTACAGAAACCCCACCTCTTCTGTGGGCGCAACCATGTTTGTGGCAGAGTGACAGTCAATTTGCATATTCCCTCTATTATATAGGATTAGAGGCCCAATGCACGTAGATTCATGCAAGAATAGGCCTTCCTTCCCTTGGCTGCTGGTACCCGGGACCCAAGCCTTCCCTCTGGCTGCTGTCTTCCGCCTTCACTCAGGCCCGGAGATGCCTCCCACCTTCACACACTGCCCAGAGGCCTGGAGCGGCTGGGGTGGGGCTGAATGCCTGTGTCATCACCATGGCTACAATGCAAGCGTCCTAGGTCATCCACCGCCATCTTTGTCACGTCAGTTTGCAAAATCTCTCCTTATTGGCTGTGGGCGTCACCATCTTTGTCGTGAAGTGATGGTCAATTTGCATATTCTGTCTTTATTAGGTAGGGTATTTTTTAATGTTTTTATTGATTTGAGAGAGGAAGGGAGACGGAGAGAGGGATAGAAACAATGATGAGGGAGAATCATTGATCGGCTGCCTCCTGCACGCACCCCCACTTGGGACAAGCATGCAATCCAGGCATGTGCCCTGACTGGGAATCGAACTGTGACCTCCTGGTTCATAGGTTGACGCTCAACCACTAGGCCACACTGGCTGGGCTATGATAAATCCTATCTAATAAAAGAGTAATGTGCAAATTGACCTTCACTCCAACACACAAGATGGCTGCCCCCACGTGGTCAAAGATGACTGCCCCCATGTGGACACAAGATGGCCAGCAGGGGAGGGCAGTTGGGAGGGACCAGGCCTGCAAGGGAGGGCAGTTGTGGGTGATCAGGCCAGCAGGGGAGGGCAGTTGGGAGGGACCAGGCCCTCAAGGGAGGGCAGTTGTGGGCGATCAAGCCTTAAGGGGAAGGCAGTTAGGGGTGACCAGGCCGGCAGATGAGGGAAGTTGGGGGCGACCGGGCCTGCAGGGAAGGGCAGCTGTGGGGGGGGGGGGGAGTCAGGACTGCAGGGGAGGGCAGTTAGGGGCAATCAGGCTGGCAGGGGAGCAGTTAGGCATCAATCAGGCTGGCAGGGGAGTGCTTAGGGATTGATCAGGCTGGCAGGCAGAAGTGGTTAGTTAGGGGCAATCAGGAAGGCAGGCAGGCAGGCGAGCAGTTGGGAGCCAGCAGTCCTGGATTGTGAGAGGGATCCCAGATTGGAGAGGGTGCAGGCTGGGCTGAGGGACACCCCACCCCCCTGTGCACGAATTTCGTGCACTGGGCCTCTAGTGTATTATAATCAAATATGTAATAACACAAAACTTTCTCAGTCCTTTTCAATTTTTTTTTAATCCAGAAGAAATTCTATTTACATCTTAAAGGGATAATCCAATTGTAAAATCAAGTATGTGTATATATCTTGTAGACTAGTTAAACCTATTTAAAAATGGAAGTTTTACACGTTATATAATTTTGGGGGGTTAGGGCACATTTCCCTATCCAATCTAATAAAGAAGGGAATATGCTAATTGACCGTCACACCGTCACAAAGATGGAGGTGCCCGCAGCCAATAAGGTAGGAATATGCTAATTGACTGCCCCGCCCTCATAGATGGCGGCACCCACAGCCACAAGATGGCAGTGCTCAGTCCCCTCAGCCCTGCCAGGTGGCAGGCGGGCCTGGCCACTCTGCACGCCTGCCTCTGGAGTCCCCCAGTCCCTTGAGCCCCCCAGCTGCCCAGGGCCAGCCCGAGGTTCAGGAAAGCCTTGGATGGCAGCTGGCCAGCCACCCAGGGCTGGCCTGAGACACAGGCAAACCTCAGGTGGTGGCTGCCCAGCCGCCGAGGGCCAAACGAGGCTCAGGTAACCAGGGCTGGCCGAAGCTTGCGCTGCCAGCAGTGGCAGCAGTAGAGGTGTGATGGGGCGTCGTCTTTCCCTGATCGCCAGGTCGCCTCCTGTCCCTGAGGGCTCCCGGACTGTGAGAAGGGGCAGGCCTGGCTGAGGAACCCCCCTCTCCAGTGCATGAATTTTCATGCACTGGGCCTCTAATCTCATAGAATAAAAGTATAGTATGCAAATTGTCCCCTTGATTGGGAGTTTGTCTAGGAGTTCAACCAGGGGGCAGGGCCGGCCAGGGTTAGGGAGGGAGGCCTTGGTGGCGGCGGCAGCTGCTAGCATCCCTACCAGTGCATGAATTTCGTGCACTGGGCCTCTAGTCCACTATAATAGCATATTGGAAAGTCTGTAAAAATAGAAAAGTCAGACCCTGGACAGGTGACTCAGTTAGTTGGAACATGGTCCCGTACACCAAAAATGGTTGCAGGTTTGATTTCTCAGTGAAGTGCATATGGAGTGCATATGTTTCTCTCTGTTTCTATCTTTCTTTCTCTGCCTCTCTTTCTCTCTCTCTCAAAATAAACGTATTCTCAAGTGAGGTTTTAAAAAAAATGGGGGGAGACCTCTATATATTGTTACCTAGGGCTTTAACCCTTTGCACTCGCTTGCTTTTTTCTCCATTCCTTTATTCTACTTGGGATTTAATTTTTTAAATACCCCAGATTTTACAAAGTGCGGCAGTAGAATAAAAAACTGGAGTTTCTTTTCATACAAACTTATTTATTTGGAATTTTTTATATTTCAAATTATTGATACATTCAAAGAGTAATTTTAATCTCGACATCCGAGTGCAAAAGGCTAATATTAGAGCTGAGAACTAACAAGGAAAAGGCATCTATCCTTAGTCAAGCGTGTGACATTTAAGGCTTTTGTTTATGATTTCTGGCATGTGAGTATACTGAGTATAGATCAGCAATTTTCAGCCTTCATCTCATGGCACATAAACTAATTACTAACATTCTGTGGCACACCAAAAGTATATTTTTTTGCCAAACTGACAAAAAATAGGTATAATTTTTATACATTTGCACAAGATCGTTGTTGTTGTGTTGGCTGTTGTCATTTTTTTATTTGACAGTTTAAGGAAAAAGGAGAACTAAAAATTCTAACAGCACACCAATTGAAAATTAGGTAATCAAAATAAGGCTGTCTAGTCACCTTATACTCAAATTCCTGATAATCTTTTTATTTATTATGGTTCTTCGTTTTGGTACTTTGATTTTGCCTTATATCTGGAAAAAATATTTACATATGTGTGTGTGTGTGTGTGTGTGTATGTGTATGTGTGTGTGTGTGTCCCTCAGCCCAGCCTGCATCCTCTCCAATCTGGGATCCCTCGAGGGATGTTCGACTGCCTGTTTAGGCCTAGGCCTGATCCTGGTGGGTTTGGGCCTACACTGGCAGTCGGACATCCCTCTCACAGTCCAGGACTGCTGGTTCCCAACCGCTTGCCTGCCTGCCTGCCTGCCTGCCTGATTGCCCCTAACTGCTTCTGCCTGCCAGCCTGATCACCCCCTAACTGCTTCTGCCTGCCAGCCTGATCACCCCCTAACCACTCCCCTGCCAACCTGATCGATGCCTAACTGCTCCTCTGCCAGCCAGATTGCCCCTAACTGCCAGCCTGGTCACCCCTAACTGCCCTCCCCTGCTGGCCTGGTACCACTGACTGCCCTCCCTTCCCAGCCTGGTCACTCATAACTGCCCTGCCCTGCCGGCCTGTTCGCCCCCAACGGCCCTCCCCTGCTGGCCTGGTCACCTCTAACTGCCTTCCCTTGCCAGCCTGGTCACCCCTAACTGCCCTCCCCTGCCAGTCCGATTACCCCTAACTGCCCTCCCCTGCCGGCCTGGTAACCCCTAACTGCCCTCCCCTGCCTGCCTGGTCACCTCTAACTACCCTACCCTTCTGGCCTGTTCACCCCTAACTGACCTCCCCTGCTGGCCTGGTCACCTCTAACTGTCCTCCCCCGTAGACCTGGTCCCTCCTAACTGCCCACCCCTTCAGAACTGGTTACCTCTAAGTGCCCTCCTGTGCTGGCCTGGTCGCCCCCAACTGCCCTCCCCTGCAGGCCTGGTTGCCCCCAACTGCCCTCCACTGCAGGCCTGGGTCCTCCCCAGCTGTCCTCCCTTGCTGGCCTGGTCGCCCCCAACTACCTTCCCCTGCAGGCCTGATCGCTCCCTATTGCCCTCCCTTTCAGGCCAGGTCACCCATAACTGCCCTCCCCTGCCGGCCATCTTGTGTCCACATGGGGCGGCCATCTTGTGTGTTGGAGTGATTGTCAATTTGCATATTACCTCTTCATTATAAAGGATACATCATATATAAATAGGTGCACAAACATGTTCATTGTTGGCTATGTGTCCAAGTCATCACTGATGTTTTCAAAAGGCAGACAGTTTGACTAGGCCAGTGATGGGCAACCTTTTGAGCTTGGTGTGTCAGACTTCGCCAAAAAACTGAGCATAACTCAGGTAGTGTGTCACTTTGAGGAAAAAACATTATTTCGCAAATGTTTCATCCTCGGCATGCGGCCGCTGGGCGGCCGCGTGTCATCAGAAATGGCTATGCGTGTCAGTGCTGACACACGTGTCATAGGTTCGCCATCACTGGACTAGGCACATCTAACATACGTATCAGCATTCAAATGTAGCTGTTCTACATAAATATCTAACCAAAGGAGATTATCACAATTTTGTTATTTACTACACAACAGACAGAGATTTGAAAATACAGAGTTTTGAACACCAGAATTGTTTCATCAGCCTAGTATTGGGCTAATTTGTTGCTTAGAATATGGCCAATTATTAGCCTTTATGCCTGCATTTTGCAGCATTTAACAATATTGATTACCTCTTCTTTCTTGGCCCCTATGACAGCTCTTTTTTTCTGATTTATCTTCTTCACTGGGTCCCACATTCACTGTCATTCAGAAGCTAGTCCCCCCACCTCCCTTCCCACCTGCCTCACGATTTGATCCTTCATTTAAAAAAAATACATTTTTATTGATTTCAGAGAGGAAGAGAGAGGAGAGGGAAAGAGAGAAACATCAATGATGAGAGAGAATCATTGATTGTCTGCCTTCTGCACGCCCCCCACTGGGGATCAAGCCTGCAACCCGGGCATGTGCCCTTGGCTGGAATCGAACCCGGGACCCTTTAGTCCGCAGGCCGACGCTCTATCCACTGAGCCAAACTGGCTAGGGCGATCCTTCATCTTTACATGCTGTTTTCAATTGTGACCATCTATGGATGGGTGACTCGACTCTGAAGACTCTAAAAAAGCAATTTTAAAACCCAATTTTATAATAAATCCTGTTCTGATTACTTTTTCTTGGGGTTCTAGCTTCCTATTTCCAGCTATCTGATTGCATCTCCATCTCAGCATCAAGTAGATGGCACAGAGGGAACAAGTGCAAAAGCCAGGAAGTCCCTTGACATCATTATGTGTATATGCAACTGCACATACATATAAACATACGTATTTGCTTCACCACATAATCTAAAGTGGAATTTAGTGACTAGAGAAAAAGTATTATGATTTAAAAATGTTTTATTGAGAAAAGTTCTTTATTTGTATTTTATGAATCCTATCTAATAAAAGACTAATATGCAAATTAACCACCACTCCACTACACCCACAAGCCACGCCCACCAGCCAATCAGGAGCAAGTATGCAAATTAACCCAACCAAGATGGCTGCGGCCACGGAGAGAGCAGGAGGGAGGCTTGGGTTTCCCCAGCAATGGAGGAAGCCAAGCTTTCCGCACTCCCTGGCCAGCCCAGGCCTCCACTTAAGGCTACAAAGTTTCAATTGTAGAAGATAAATAAATTCCAACAGAAATGGCTGCTGCCACTGAGTGAGCAGAGGCTTAGCTCCACTCAAGGCTACAAAGATTCAGTTGTTGAAGATAAATAAATCCCAGATACCAGGGCCTCCGCTTGGGTCGCTGGGGGACATGGCCGGCCTGCAAACCACCACAGGCCCCTCGCCCAGGCCGCCCCATGCCCCAAGGGAACCCCCACCCTGATCTCGGACACCCTTTAGGGTAAACCAGCTCACCCCCACCCCTGTGCCAGGCCTCTATCCTCCTATCTAATAAAAGAGTAATATGCAGATTGACCATCACTCCAACACACAAGATGGCTGCCCCCATGTGGTCAAAGATCCTGCCCCCATGTGGACACAAGATGGCCACCACAAGATGGCCAGCAGGGGAGGGCAGTTGGGAGGGACCAGGCCTGCAAGGGAGGGCAGTTGTGGGTGATCAGGCCAGTAGGGGAGGGCAGTTGGAAGGGACCACGCCTGCAAAGGAGGACAGTTGTGGGTGATCAAGCCTGCAGGGGAGGGCAGTTAGGGATGACCAGGCCAGCAGAGGAGGGAAATTGGGGGCAAACAGGCTGGCAGGGGAGCAGTTAGACATCAATCAGGCTGGCAGGGGCGTGGTTAGGGGTTGATCAGGATGGCAGGCAGAAGCGGTTAGTGGCAATCAGGGAGGCAGGCATGTGCAAGCAGTTGGGAGCCAGCAGTCCTGGATTGTGAGAGGGATGTCCGACTGCCCGTTTAGGCCCCATTCCCACTGGACAGTTGGACATCCCTCGAGGGGTCCCAGATTGTTGAGGGTGCAGTCTGGGCTGAGGGACAACTCCCACTCCACGTGTTCGAATTTTGTGCACCGGACCTCTAGTATAGTAATAGATTATGATAAGCAAGTTATACTGTAGCGTGGTCCTTGTTCTTCGTCTTCTCTTTCCATTTTTTCCTCTTTTATACCCTCCTTTTTCATTTCCTGCAAGATAAAATAGCTCAGGAAGCTGTCTTACCGTCACTAGTCTGGCAACTTCCGGATTCTTTTTTTAAAAAAATAAATCTTTATTGTTCAGATTATTACAGGTGTTCCTCTTCCCCCCCCCTCCCCATATCTCCCCTCCACCTGATTCCCCACCCCACCCCATGCCCTTACCCCCCGCCACTGTCTTCATCCATAGGTGGAAGATTTTTGTCCAATCTCTTCCTGCACCCCTCACAACCTCTTCCCCCTGAGAATTGTCAGTCCACTCCCTTTCTATGTCTCTGATTCTATTATATTCATCAGTCCATTCTGCTCATCAGATTTTTTATTCACTTGATTTTTAGATTCACTTATTGGTAGGTATGTATTTGTTGTCATTTTGTTGTTCATAATTTTTATCTTTACCTTTTTCTTCTTCTTCCTCTTCTTAAAGAATACCTTTCAGCATTTCATATAATACTGGTTTGGTGGTGATGAACTCCTTTAGCTTTTTCTTGTCTGTGAAGCTCTTTATCTGGCCTTCAATTCTGAATGATAGCTTTGATGGGTAGAGTAATCTTGATTGTAGGTTCTTGCTATTCATCACTTCGAATATTTCTTTCCACTCCCTTCTGGCCTGCATAGTTTGTGTTGAGAAATCAGCCGGAAGTCGTATGGGTACTCCCTTGTAGGTAACTAACTGTTTTTCTCTTGCTGATTTCAAGATTCTCTCTTTGTCTTTTGCCCTTGGAATTTTAATTATGATGTGTCTTGGTGTGGTCCTCTTTGGATTCCTCTTGTTTGGGGTTTCTGTGCTTCCTAGACTTGTAAGGTGAAAGAAATATTTCACCATGTGGGGGAAGTTTTCTGTTATTATTTCTTCAAATAGGTTTTCAGTATTTTGCTCTTTCTCTTCTTCTGGCACCACAATAATTTGGATGTTGGTACGCTTAACGTTGTCCCAGAAGCTCTTTACACTCTTCATATTTTTGGATTCTTTTTCTTTTTGCTTTTCTGGTTGGGTGTTTTTTGTTTCCTCATATTTCAGATCTTTGGTTTGATTCTTGGGGCCCTTTGATCTACAGTTGAATTTCTGTATATTCTTTATTTCAGACAGTGTATGCTTAATTTTTGACTGGTCCTTTTCAATTTTCTTGGCATTTTCATTAAGGTCCTTGAAGATCTCACTAAGCTTCTTGGAGGTCTCATCAAATTTCTTGTTGGTTTTTAGAAGATTCTTGAGTAACCTTATAACTGTGGTTTTGAACTCTATATCCAGTAGTTTGCTTTCCTTCATTTCTTTCATTCGTGACATGTTTCTTTGTCTCCTCATTTTGGCTGCTTCCCTCTGTTGATGGAGAGGGTTTGTGTGGTAGGTGACCTATACGACCCAGTGGCTCAGCTTCCCCAATCACCTGAGGTGGATGCTCTTGGTGTACCCCTTTGTGGGCTGAGTGCAAAGTCTTGTTGTAGTTAAGCCTTGATTGCTGTTGCTGTCACTGGGAGGAATTGACCTCCAGGCCAATTGGCTGTGAGGACCCGCTGTGTCTATAATGGGAGAACTGCTGTGCTGGAGACACAGTTATGGGGCAGGACTTGTTCCAGTGGGGCTTTGATGCTCACTGAGTCTGCCTCTTGATTGTGTCACTTATGGATGTGAGGAGTTGAAATCTGGTGTTGTCTCACACTGACCACTAGGTACACTGGCTTCTGGATCTCCAATGGGGTGCAGGTCAGCTACTGTCTGAGGCCACCCAGCAGGAGCTACAGCGAGAACTACAGTTTTCTCCTCTTTGCTTGGGGTTTGGAGGTTTTGGAGCTGTCTGACCGGAGCTGCAGTTTGTTTGGTTAAGCTGCGATAGGGCAGGCCATTCATATGCCAAAGCCGCTGCGTGGAGCTTGGGTGGGTTTGTAGATTGTGCGGGGCGGGGTCTCAGGGAGTCACTAGGCTAGGGCGTGGCAAACAATGATGGCTGCCAGTCAGCTGTCTCTATGTCTCCGAGTTTCTGCGTCCCCGCGTATCGCACCCCAGCACAGTAAAGAATGATTCCTGCGATCAGCTTTGCAAGCAAGCCACCCTCACTTTCCGACCCGATGGCAGACAGTCCAGTTTCTCCCTGTATGAGTTTGGGTCCTCTGCGTCTCCCTAGAAACTGGAGTTCAGAGTAATCGGGAGCTTGTCTCCCTTCGGGTTGAGAAAAGCAATGCCCGCCGCCAGCCCGGTTCACGCGCCTCCGTACCTCAGCTTTTCAGCGCTTGCACGTCTCAATGCTCTTTTCTCTTTCCTTCTAGTTGTAGAACTTCCACTCAGCCAGCTTTCCCGTGGTTCTGGGTGATAGACGTTTTGTCCTTTAGTTGTAGTTTTGAAATTGTTGTGCGAGGCAGCAGTGTAGGTGTTTACCTATGCCGCCATCTTGGTTTCCTTTGAACTTCCGGATTCTTGACCAGAACCTCCCTGGGTGTGGCATTCCCTGACACAGCAACATTGCTTGGGGGTAGGGATGTTTGCAGTGGCCGCCAGGCAGTGACCAAGGTTGCTAACTGCAGCTGTTAGCCTTTGGCAGAAACTCAGCTGCACATTCTTTTTCCCTCCAATTCTCATATAGTCCTCCGTGAGTTACAAATACATGTTCGTAACCCCCCTCCCCGTAGTAGGATGGATTGCGTAGGAGTATTTACTTCTGAAGATTCGGTCATCTTTTGTAACCAGTATATTCTCTAGAGCAGTGTTCTCTTAGCCCAGAACCCCTTTCCTTGTTATTCGTAACTTTGTTGTGAGTTAACATGCTTATTAGGCAAGTTTTTAGATTCTTTGTCTTTCTTAGAATCAATTTTGATTCATACAGGAGTTAAAGGGAATTTTAATTAAACTTGTACTTTTTTTAAAACTAAACTCCATGCCAAATGAAGTAGTCAATTAGGTATCATTGTTTTATATTTATCTCTTACTATCTTTACTACTAGACTTTTTTAAAAACCCAATTATACTGATATTTGTAACATGTTACCTGTTTTTATTACTAGAATAAATAATATTACATAAAATGCCACAGGTTGAGATAATTTCTAAAAAGGACAGAAATTGATGAGAGGAATGGGAGGAAATTTAAGCACTCATTTTAGACTTAGATTTGCATCTATGTATAGCATCAAACTCGTATCAAGAAGCCTCCCATCATAATGCTTTTAAAAAAGACAAGCAAGAGGAAATGATTTAGTTCTTTTAGCTTATAGAATTGAAAAAAGAAAAACATCCCTTTTGTTTTCTACTTTAGGAACATATTTTTAATAATAGATACTACTGCAATAGTAACATTTTCTAGGTTCCTGTTATTAAAGCGAAACCTAAAAATTGAGGATCATGCTTTGATCATGATCAAAGGGTTGAAAGGTCAATAGAGCAATAATCAGCATCCAGGTATTTTATGGGGTGTGGAGAAGTGATGGACAGGAAGGAACTTTTTCTCTTAGGGAAACAAAGTGTAACATCTTAATGGTAAAATATCTCTGCCCTTTTTTAAAAACCTGTAAAATGGAATTATATCTTCATAGTTATTTTTTAGGATTAAATAAGATAATACATATAAACAGTTTAGAGCAGTACCTAGTATTTAGTAAGCCCTTAATAAAGTTAGCTGTTGTTATTCTTATTTGGATTTCTTTTTAAATCCTCACCTGAGGATATTTTTTCCATTGATTTTTTTTAGAGAGTGGAAGCAAGGGAGGAAGGGAGGAGAGAGAGAAACATCGGTGTGAGAGAGAGGCATCAATTGGTTGCCTCCTGTTCACACCCATACTGGGGCCAGGGATGGAACCTGCAACGGAGGTACATGGCCTTGACTGGGGATTGAACCTGTGACCCTTTGGGCCATGGGCTGATGCTCTAACCACTGACCCACCTGGCCAGGGCTATTATTTGGATTTTAAAAAAGAGAAACCATACTCAGGGACAGCTGATTATAAATACACCTGTAATTTAAGATTTAACAAAGTATTTAAGATATTAACAGTGGTACCCAGCGTCTTCACCTGTTCGTTGAATTGCTTTGGGAAGTTAGCATAAAATTTAAAATCCTTATTTTGTTTAATAGAATGCAAAAAATGTAATGACTATCTTACAAGTGAAATAATTACATTTATCTTTTATTTATTTATTTATTTATTTATTTATTTATTTATTTATTTATTTTTTACTTTGTTTCAGGTTTCCCCTCAAAAAACCTATAAGGTAAGTTGTTCAGTTGTTCTTCATATATTTAGGTTAAATTTTCATTAGAATTATTTCTTTGAAATTATGATGGATTTTTTGTGGCTTTTGAAATGTAGATTTTAGTTTAAAATTTCAAAGTATTTTACAAATTAGAATGTAATAGGTGTTTCTGTTTTTTCTGGAAGATAGCATTGTTTTGATAACATTTTCAGTGTTTTTAATACAAGCATTTTAAAAGTTCAAATTGGTATTAAGGTCACTCCCTATGAAGAGGTTAAAATTTTTTTTGCTTTTATTTTTTCCCCCCTTTCCTGTTCTTTTTATTATCATTATTTATTTTTATTGTTGACTCTTACAGATTTTAAAATCTATTGTGACGTATTTGGTTGTGAACAGCTTAGGGAGTGTAAATGGGTTATAGTTTTTGATGTGTTTTAGCATCTGGTAACTGTAACTGCCTTTAGTTATGAACTTTGGCAAACTGGATCAGTCTTAATTACTTGAAGACAGGAAAGGGAAAAATCCAAAATGTTCAGATGTCTGTGCCCATATCCATATCTGCACATTTATTAGTTTCCCAGGATTAAATGCCTCTTTCTTAACACTTGTTCTTCACCATCTCTCCCTCTCTCATCTTGCCATAAATATTATTTAAAATGTAGGTAGTATGTCATTCCTACCTGCCTTTTTTTTTTCTTTTTTATTCCTACCTACCTTTATTGTAAATTCATCATTTTTAATGACACCATAGTCCAGGATACAAATGTTAATCTTGGGATTTCAATTAATTAGTTGTGTATGCATTATAGTCAGTCTTATTTACTGCCCGGCCATTATATGATCAGTGTAATTTGATAGACCATAAGAAAATAATCTTAGTGTCATCTGGGCTTGCTTAAGAAAGACTGCTGTGACTAGAACTATTTGCAGGTTTTAAGTGCAGCTTCCCCCAAATTTTTTTTCAGCTGCTCACATCAGTGCTGTATTTCTACAGTGATTTCAAATCTGACCGTGGTATACTTAGGTTTGGGGAATGTGTTGAATTACTTGTAGGCATGGTTTTCTCATCTGTTAAATGAAAACATTAATGAGTAGCCTTTGAAAATCACTAAAAGAATTTAAGCAGTATATCTAAGAATAAAACAAACTTTATTCCTGAATAGTACTTTTATAATTCTAAGCACTTTTTATAACCAAGTAAAGAGCCACTGTGTTACATGTAGCATAGACTGAATGTTAAAACTTCTTGAAAAAATAGAGAGGTTTATGAGACAGTGTAAGGTAAACTGATTTCTTGGTCTCTCTCTGTAAGACACACGAGATTTTTAAATTAAGTTTTTATTCTACCGACTGTTCTCTTGTACCTATTTGATTGCTTTGATTTGATTTAGGCATGGAAGTATTTTGAACCGAGAGTCACCAGCTGATAAGAAGCAGAGAGTCGAGCGCAGTGCATCACATGATTTTGACCCCACAGGTAAAAACACTGTTTGTTCTTCCAAAGAATAGTGAAAGCAGTGAGCGCCTGAATACTATCACTTCAGCTGCAGAACTGCCGGGAACACCTGCTTCAGAAGTAGGACTCCTGTTTAGGACTCTCCTCCTCCTTCAGTTATAGCATAAACCCTTTCCATTCAGGAGAAATGCAGCATTTTTAACTTTCAGTACCTTGTATTCCACTATGGAAGCTTCATTGTAAAGTGTATCATATTTAAAAATAGTGATTATAATAGAAATAGTTTTTATATCATAATTGAGTATTTTGTTACAACCAAGGACATAGAATTAAGATAAATCATAGGTATGGACTAATAAGTAAGTAGTATGTCATAAAATTAAGTCTACAACAACTACCAATTTCCATAGTCATTTAAAAATTCAGGTCTGGAGTAGATAAAATGCAACTTCAAAATTAATTATCATTTTAGAGTAAGCAAATGAAGAGACCCTTTGCTCAGTCAAAGAGGATTCTGCACTCAGAATGTCTTTCCCCCTTTCCTAGCATTTTCATGTCAGTGGCCTCCTTACAGCCTTTATTTATACAGAGTTTGACCTCCTCTTGTAAAATACAGGCATTTGCTTTCTCCTTATAAAGGTACCAAGTATTTAATTGATAAAAATTGCTTGATAATTCTGCTTTCACCGTTTGAAACTGCTGTGTGTTCTTTGTGCACATACTGTTTTATTCAGTGGTATGTTCCTGTGACCAAAGATAAAGTAAGTAAATGCTGAGGTCCCAGATACATAAATATAATCTATCTGCTTTTAGATATTTTCACTTAGAAATAAAATTTAATTTTTAATAGAAAGTAAGTATATTTTTTGTGTCTAATTAAGATGCTAGGAAGGAAAGAATAGAAAGTGAATAACTAATAACTTACCTGCATCTTCGGTAGTAGGTAAAAGTGAAACCTCAATAATCAATTTAGAAAGTTTTGGTGGTGGGAGTATGTAATATGTAACTTCTAGATCTCCATTAAAGGATACTTTTTAAAAATTTTTTGACACCTGATTTTGACATCATGGGTCACAGAAGCTTTTACTTATATGATTACTTATTGTCTTGCTAGCAAGGTATTGTTCATCTGTGATGTGACACATTTAGCAAAGTGATATGTAATGCTTCATAATGAGATTATTATAGCTTTTAGTGCTTTTGCTGTCTCTAAAATTTTCAGATGATGTATTTTGTAGACTATTCATGCTTTGTTTTGTTTGAATATATATTTTTGCACTGTCTTTTCTTTGGTAAGTCTGTAAAATATGTCATTACCTGTGCTGTTTGTGACTATTCTTAAGTGCTGTCACCTGTGATGTTCATACTTTGTTTGCACGATTTAACTTGATCATGATTCATCTTTCCCCCCATGAGTTTCCCCTTACATTGGTCTCCATATTTTCTATATCTCTCTCCTTTTCTCCCGCTCTTGTGCAGATAGCTCCTCCAAGAAGACAAAGTCTAGTTCAGAGGAGAGTAGATCCGAGATATATGGTAAGCTCACATAGCCAATCAGCCTTGCACCATTGGAGCTTGCTTCATGCTGCTTCCTTTTTAAAACAACTACAGCCTTCCTGTGTCTGCTCTGCATGGCCTGATGCACTGCAGGGAGAGGGAGCCGGGGCCAGTGTGGCGGTGACTGGAAGCTTGAGGCTGCCAGGAACTAACATTGTCCAGTAAGGATAGGCACGGTGCTCCTCCTCTCCTGCACTTCGTTCACGGAGGAAAGTGTCTTCACTGTCTTCGGGTCAGGTTCCTCCATGTCACATGTAGGCAGTGGTTTCTTGTTTTCTTCTTCCCATGTCCCATTGGCAGAGTTTGCATCATGTAGAACTTGGGTAATGTAATGTGTGTGAGCAGTTCTTTGGATCTTTTATTTTATTTTTTGTTTGTTTCTTTATTTTTAATCACCTCATCTTTTGGAAATGCTTGTATGATTTATCCACAGCAGCAAAAATACCTTAAGTTTTTATTTTTGTAACATGAAGTATTTGTCTATGCCTGTCATAAGTTTCCCTAAAACTTATGACTGGACAGTTTAAAAATGGCACCTTGGAATAATTTTTATGACGAGCAGGTCTCAGCAGAAGGGTCAGCGTTGTTTCTTTGTCCCCGTGTTCTCTCTTCTCGGCGGGTCTGCTTCTGTCGTTCTCCCCCCTCCCCAGGCGAAACCGGACCTTCCTGGTGCGGTGCGGAGCTCCTCCGGGCCGCGTGTTTGCGCCCGGGGGGACCGGTGCTCTGGGGCTCGCAGCTGTTCGGTGGGTGCCATGGTTGTAGGTTTTCAGGTCCCGACACCATCCACTCTCCCCTTCAGGGGGGCGCGGTCCCCGCTCCGAGCCCTTCGCTCCGGGAGGGATCCCAGCAGCAGTGGGGGCTGCGCGGCCAGGAGAGCCCCGGCCGGCCGGCCGCCCCCGCCTTCTCCTGGAGTGTAGCTGTCCCCCAACTCACCCACAGACACTCCCCCTGTGTTCTCACCCACACGCGGCCTTGCAGCCTGCCTTCCGCCGGCAGCCGTCTCCCTGTGCCCGCTCCGAGAAGCCACTGGGAAGCCTACACCCACTTCCCTGTGCCTTTGCCTAGTTTTACTTTCCCTCTTTCCTTGTTTTGACATCTCATTAGTTTTTTGAGAAAAGTGGCAGGGCCTGGGACCAATACTTTAATCTCTGAAAGAATAAGTTTTTTTAAAAAATCATTTTTATTTTTATTGATTTCAGAGAAGAAAGGGAGAGAGAGATAGAAACATCAATGATGCGAGAGAATCATTGATTGGCTGCCTCCTGCACGCCCCCCACTGGAGATTGAGTCCATCTTGACCAGAATTGAACCTGGGACCCTTCAGTCCTCAGGGTGATGCTCTATCCACAGAGCCAAACCAGCTAGGGAAGAAGTTTTTCTTGTTTTTTTTAAAAAGACGATTTCAAATTCAGCATCAAAGGAAAACCATGTCTTCTCTAATACAGCCAAAAGTCTATTAAATAGAGGTTTCCCCAGGTGTAGCTGTTTCCTAGTTTGATAAACATGAAAGGAAAATAATATATGACATTTTATAATTTATATCTCCCGATAAAATGATGAGGCCTCCGTGTTTGGTTCCAAAGCAGTAAGTGCTTCTTTGTTCGATACACACACTTGCTTCTTTGCTTGGGTTTTTGTGCCCAGAGTTTTCTCTGTGTAGTTAACAAACCTTTTACAGGACAGCAGTTCAACAGGAGACGTCACGTTTATGTTTTTTCTTCCTAACTATCAGGCACCACATAAGTAAGAAATAGCTTCTGATTTTCTCGAGACTTTTTTCTGTTCTCTATAGAGTTCGTTTATTCTCCCCTTAGGAATGGGGACACTACCTTTATAGCCCCATTCATTTCGAGACATTTGCAACTTTGCATTTTGCCCCCCCCACCACCCCATTTTCCTAGATCTGTGGATCTGTGGTATGCATGAAAGCTTGTTGTTTGCTTTGGATGTCAATATTCCAGTGATAGGAACACCGGCTAAGACATGCCATTGCTGGTAGTCATCGGGAAGTGGGTGTGGGTTCTCTGGGTGTGTGTTTCCTGAAAACCCTTAAAACGCCTTTTGTAGAAGAAACTGAACCACGAGTCCCAAAGAGTATTTACAGAAGGACGAGTTTACCAGAACCGAGTTAGCATTTAACTTCAGTCTCTTTGGCATCACAAACATTGTGTCCATTGTGTGCATAGACTTCTTCAGGCTGTGTGCACTTGGCGTGGTAAAGAGGAATCTCGCCTCTGGGAGCCACGGAAGCTGGGCCATCCTGGAAGATGAGACGAGAGCAAAGAACTGGTGACATTGCGCAAGGTCTCTTAATCAGCCAGCTTCTAACTTTTGAGATTATACATTGTCTTGGAGTAAAATTTATTAACTGGATACTTAACACAAATGTCATTTATTCAAGTATAAATTATATTTATTTTAAACTTTCTAAGCCATTTTCAGAGCTGTTTTATCAGATGGATTTACTTTGCGCATTTTAAAAGGAACCCAAGTGTTTGTTTTATAGTGATTCCTTTTGTTAATTTTCTGCCCAATGCAGTAGGTCAGTATTTATTTCCTATCACCTTATTTTCCCTGTACCTTTCGGAGTCTGTTGATGATACTAGTATACAGGTGTATTTTTTGATCTGCAATTTTAATACTTACTTTCCTCTTTTTTTTCACTAATATTGTAATGGAGAAATTTTGTGGGGTATGAGATTTAACAAGGGAATTTTGAGTTAGACTACTTCTCCTAACTTCTGTCTCGGTTTCATGAAGAGATTCCAGCTGATAGTATTTTGTACAATAAAATAAACAATGCCTTTTTGAAGCTGCCTCACTCTGTTGAGGCTGCTATAACAAAATGCCGAAGACTTGCTTTGAGTAACAGAAATTTAATTCTTTTCTCACGGTTTTGGAGGCTGAAGTATGAGATCAGGTGCCAGCATGGTTGGGTTGTGGTGAGAGCTCTCCCCCCGGCTTGCTCTGGCTCACTCAGCATATGCATTTTGTGGGGTACACAAACATGCAGTCCGCGACAGGCAAACCGTTAGCACTTGAGACATCCTGGTTTGGATACTTCAGAGTACATGTTTTTAAAATTCATATGTTTTTCCTTTTTTAATGTATTTAATTGACTTTATTGGGGTGACAGCCTATCTAATATAGAGGGAATATGCTAATTGACCGTCACACCCTCACAAAGATGGAGGCGCCCATAGCCAATAAGGCGGGAATATGCTAATTGACCGTCACACCCTCACAAAGATTGCGGTGCCCACAGCCACAAGATGGCGGTGCCCATTCCCCTCAGCCCTGCTGGGGCGCCTGTCTCCGGAGTCCCCCAGTTCCCTCAGCCCCCCAGCCACCCATGGCCGGCCCAAGACACAGGCAAGCCTTGGGTGTCAGCTGCCCAGCTGCCCAGGGCCAGCCCGAGGGACAACCAAACGACTGGACAAGCAGGCTGCGTGGGGCGACCAGGCCGGCAGGGGGGTTAGTGAGGGACGACCAAATGACTGAACAGCAGGCTGTGTGGGGTAACCAGGCCAGTGGGGGGGCCATGAGGGGCGACCAGGCTTGCGGGGGGCTGTTGTGGGTGACCAGGATAGCAGGGGGGAGCAGTTGGGGGCAACCAGGCCAGTAGGGGGGGCAGTAAGAGGCGACCAGGCCAGCGGGTGGGGGTACAGTTGGGGCAACCAGGCCGGCAGGGGGGGCAGTAAGAGGCGATCAGGCTGGCGGGGGGGGCAGTTGGGGGTGACCAGGCCAGCGGGGGAGGGGTGCAATTGGGGTAACCAGGCCGGTAGGGGCGCAGTTCAGGGTGATTAGGCTGGCAGTGGGGGCAGTGAGGGGTGACTAGGCTGGGGGGGGGCAGTTGGGGTGACCAGGCCAGCCCGCAGAGGCAGTGAGGGGTGATCAGGCCGGCAAGGGGGGCAGTTAAGGGTGACCAGGCAGGCAGGCAGGCAGGCAGGTGAGTGATTAGGAGCCAGCGGTCCAGGATTGTGAGAGGGATCCTGGATTGGAGAAGGTGCAGGCTGGGCTGAGGGGACCCCGTTCCCCCATGCATGAATTTCGTGCACCGGGCCTCTAGTTGGTTAATAAAATTATATAGATTTCAGGTGTACAATTCTATAATACATCATCTGTATATTATTGTATTGTGTGTTCAGCATCCCATGTCAAATCTTCCATTACCATTTATTCCCCCTATTACTCTCTTCTACCTTCCCCACTCTCCATCTTTTTTAAAATTTTATTTAAGCTTCTCATATATGTAAAAGGAAAAGTTCTTAGTTTGTTTCTTACTTTCACATAGTTATTATTCTCTTTTTCTCCTCAACTTTGCAAAGAGCATTCTACAGTATGAACCTTCAATGTCCTTATAAATCATTACTTCTTAACCTCTTGAAATGTGAAATCTAAACACATACTATTGTGAAGCAGCAGTTTGGGTCCCTGCCACAGACACCATCCCGGAGGGCTCAGTGAGGTAAAAGCCAGGGGCACCCCAAGCACCTGCAGCTGACACCTCTGGGACAGACTCTGTTGGGGAAGGGAGTACAGCTCAGAACAGGACCAATCAACGCTGAGACTCAAGGCAGACCCAGCCTCTGGGTTAAGGAGTCCCTGACCATTGGACTACTAATGGATTCAACATCTCAGACCTCAATCATGTTGCCCAGGGCCAGAAAGGGACAGTGACTCACATTCACCTGCACTAGAGAAGCTCCCAGGAGGCCCACAATAGACACACCAAGGGAACAGATTCAACAAAATCCAGTGAGCTCCACAAATAGTGGAACCAAAGCACCTCTATAAGAGCTGGCACAAAGTCAGAGGGGTGAACCTCACTGGCAGCAAGTCAGAGAGGTGATCCCTCCCACAAACAAGACATCAACAATCAAGTCCCAGTTGCAACAGGAGAGCCCAAACAATGCACACAAGGGGCATTCCTAGAGCATCCAGCTCAGGTGAACAAAGAGACTACACCACTGGACCCTTCAAGACACTTTCTACATAAGGCCATCCCACAAAGACTGGGAGGCATAGCAGTTCTACCTAATACATAGAAGCAAATACAAAGAGACAGCTAAAATGGGGATACAAAGAAACAACCCCCAAATGAGAGAAAAGAGGGCATCTCCAGAAAAAGAAGTAAATGAGATGGGAAAAAGCAATCTATCAGACATAGAGTTCAAAACAATGGTTATCAAGATGCTAAGGAACTTAGTGCAAATTACAGCAGCAAGAAAAGGGAAATAGAGGCCATGAACAACAACCAGACAGAAATGAAGAATGATATATCTAACATCAAGAGCACACTGGAAGGTATTAACCCTTTGCACTCGCTTGCTTTTTTCTTGATTCCTTTATTCTACTCGGGATTTAATTTTTTAAATACCCCAGATTTTACAAAGCGCGGCAGTAGAATAAAAAACTGGAGTTTCTTTTCATACAAACTTATTTATTTGGATTTTTTTATATTTCAAATTATTGATACATTCAAAGACTAATTTTAATCTCTGTAATTTTTCATGGTGTGATATTTTTTGAAACATTCACCCACATGAAGACCTGGTTTATATTCACATGTTTCACAAATATAAATCGTCTCTCTTCTTCCTCCTTTGATTTTTCTGTTAGAACAAACAACACAATCTTTGTGTTTTTTGTTAGGGTGAGGTGCGATTATATGGAGCTTTCCATCTAAACGTTGCTCTAAGTTAGTGGATAATAATCTACCCCTGGAAGTTATTGTACCATCTCTGAATTCTCCAACAAGATCATGTACTAGTTTCCTAATAAATTTCACATGCATTATCGGTTTTTCATTTTTTTCTTTTTTGGCATCAGTTGAGATGGCATTTACATTTTACTTGTCCTTTCATGCTAATGAAAACAAGAAAAGATACTGGAAAAATAGACAAAAATCCCCCTTCCCCCCGCGGTGAAACTACATGTCGAGTGTGGCTCGACATACGAGCTGCTACCGATGTTAACCGTGTCGAGTCACACTCGACATCCGAGTGCAAAAGGTTAAGAGTAGATTTGGATGAAGCAGAGGATTAAATCAGCGACTTGGAAGATAAGATAAAAATACCAGGTGTACTGGTTAATAATGTGGATTTTTTCAATAGATGGAGTTACATATATGTTGATATATATGCGATTTGATATGTATGCTACTTTGTTGTATTGATAGCAAGCTTCAAAACTTCATTTGTCATTTTCTGAAGGTGTTCACATCATAGATATTTTTACACTTAAAAATGTCGAATTTCGTGCTAAAACAAAAGAGCATTTGCGGGAAGTTTTAATTTATTATTTTGAAGAAAAGTGCTGCTGAAAGTTATTGTATACTTCGGGAAGCTTATGGTGAACATGCTGCATCTCAAGATACTTGTGAACACTGGTTTAAATGCTTTAAAAGTGATGATTTCAAAGTGAACGACAAAGAATGTCCAGGTCAACCGAAAAAGTTTGAAGACCAACCATTACAAGCATTATCGGATGAAGATGCATGTCAAACTCAAAAACAACTTGCACAAAGATTAAACGTTGCTCAGCAAACAATTTCCAATCAATCAGTGACACATGCACTTTTTGAGCAGCACTTCAAAACGTACGAAGAAGTGGA
The DNA here is from genome assembly GCF_951640355.1 of Cnephaeus nilssonii. Taxonomy (NCBI): domain Eukaryota; kingdom Metazoa; phylum Chordata; class Mammalia; order Chiroptera; family Vespertilionidae; genus Cnephaeus; species Cnephaeus nilssonii. Next base: position 83,493,075 of record NC_137084.1, read on the forward strand.
AAAATGGGTCTCTGAATGGTTTGCCTCAAAACAAGAAAAGTTCTATTGGGATGGTATCCACAAATTACCTGAAAGATGGGGGAAATGTGTAGCTAGTGATGGACATTACTTTGAATAAAGCAATTTTGATGATTCTCTTGAAATTATCATGTTTTCTTTGATTACAAAATCCGCATTATTAACCGGTACACCTGGTAAATACCCATTTAGAGCAGCAAATAGAAAAAAGAAATAAAAAGCAGGAAGACAGACAGCTAAGGGAGCTCTGGGATTATATGAAATGTAATAACATCTACGTTACAGGAATACCCGAAGGGGAAGAGGGTGAGCAGGGAACAGAGAACCTGTTTAAAGAAATAATGACAGAAAACTGTCCCAATCTGGTGAAGGAAATGTCACACAAGTCCAGGAGGCACAGAGAATCCCAATCAAGATGAACGCAGAGACCTACACCTAGATACATCATAATTAAAATGGCAAATGTTAAAGACAAAGAAAGAATCTTAAAGGAATCGAAAGAGAAAATAAAATTACAAAGGAGTTACCATTAGATTGCCAGCTCATTTATCAATGAAAACACTTTAGGCCAGGAGGGAGTGGCATAAAGTCCTTGAAGTAATGAAAAGCAAGGGCCTAAATCCAAGACTACTGTATCCAGCAAGGCTATCATTTAAAATTGAAGGTGAAGTCAAAAGCTTTCTAGACCAAAAAAAGATTGATGGAGTACATTACCACCAAACCAGCAATGCAAGAAATGTTACAGGGACTGCTTTAAGAAGAAGAAAAGGAGAGAGGATCATAGCCATAACGAAAATAAAAATGGCAATAAATAAAAACCTGTCAATAATAATCTTAAATATAAGTCGATTAAATGCTCCAGTCAAAAGGCAAAGGGTGACTGAATGGATAAGAAAACATGATTATATATATAAGATACCCACCCACCTCAGAACAAAAGAAACACACAGACTGAGAGTAAAGGGATGGAAAAATATATTCCATGCAAATGGAAATGAAAAAAAAGCTGGGTTACCAATGCTCACATCAGACAAAATAGACATCAAAAGTAAGGCAATAACAAGAGACAAAGAAGGCCACTTCATAATACTACAGGGAATGATTCAACAAGAAAATAGAACCCTTGTAAACATATATGCATCCAATATCGGAGCACCCAAGTACTTTAGAAAAAACAAACAAACAGCCCTCTTGATGGGCTTAAAGGGGAGAGATTGACAGCAAGACTGTTATAGTAAGGGACTTCAACAACACCCCACTGACATTACTGGATAGATCTTCCAGACAAAAATTTTATAAGGAAACAGAAGCCTTAAATGACACATTAGATCAGATGGATCTAACCAATATTTACAGAACATTTCACAGAAAAGCAACACAATGTACATTCTTCTCAAGTGCACATTGAATATTCTCGAAGATAGACCACATGTTAGGGCACAAAACAAGTCTATACAAATTTAAGAAGAGTGATATAATATGAAACACCTTCTCAGATCACAATGACATGAAGTTAGAAATCAACTATAATAAAAAATGTCAAAAACACTCAGCTACATGGAGGCTAAATACCATGTTATTAAACAATGAATGGTTTACCAATAAGATCAAGCAAGAAATTAAAAACTTTCTGGAAACAAATGAAAATGAACGCACAACCACCCAAAACCTATGAGACACGGTGAAAGCAGTGCTAAGAGGGAAGTTTACAGCACTACACACCCACCTCAAGAAACTAGAAAAAAGCACTAGTAAACTAACCCTACAATTAAATTAATTAGAAGGAGAATAGCAAGAAAAGCCCAGAGGAAGTAGAAGGAAGGAAATAAAGGTCAGAGTGGAAATAAATGACTTATAGACTAAAACAGTACAAAAGATCAATAAAATTAAGAGCTGGTTCTTAAAAAGGTAAACAAGATTGATGAGCCTGTAGCAAGACTCATCAAGAAAAAGAGAGATAAATAAAATCAGAAATGAAAGAGGTGATATAACAACAGACACCACAGAAATAGAAAGGATTGTAAGCAAATACTGTGCACAACTATATGCCAATAAAATTGACAATCTGGGCAAAATGGACAAATTCCTAGAAAAGTACAATCTTCCAAGACTCAGGAAGAATCAGAAAACCTGAGTAGGCCAGTAACAATTGATGAAATTGGAGTAGTTATTTAAAAACTTCCAGCCAATGAAAGTCCTGGACCAGATGGATTTACAGGTGAATTTTACCAAACATTCAGAGAAGAAATAACACCTATGTTCCTCAAACTATTAAAAAAATTCAAGAGAAAGGAACACTTCCAAGTTCTTTTTACAAAGCCAGCATTATCCTACCAAAACCAGATAAGGACACTACAAAGAAAGAAAATTATAGATCAATATCCCTGATGAACACAGATGCTAAGATCCTCAACAAAATATTAATAAATTGGATCCAGCAATCTATAATAATAAAAGTGTAATATGCTAATTAGGCCGGATGTCCAGAAGGACGTCTTTCTGGGACAAAGCTGGGGCTGCAGCCCCAGGATCGAGGCAGCCACCACAGCTGCGAGGGAGGGATCGAGGCAGCTGCGGCTGCGAAGGCCTACTCTTGCATGAATTTCGTGCATTGGGCCTCTAGTATATTAAAATGATCGTACACCATGGTCAAGTGGGATTTATTCCGGCGATGCAAGGTTGGTACAATATTCAAAAATCAATAAATGTGATACATCACATAAACAAATTGAAAGATAAAAACCACATGATCATATCAATAGATGCAGAAAAATCATTTGACAAAATCCAGCACCCATTTTTGATAAATCTAGTAAAGTGGGAATAGAGGGATTTTGCCTAAATATAATAAAGGCCACATGTGACAAACCAACAGCCAACATCATACTCAACGGACAAAACTAAAAGCGTTTCCCTAAGAATAGGAACAAGACTAGAATGTCCATTTTCACCACTCTCATTCAACATAATACTGGAAGTCCTAGCCACAGCAATCAGACAAGAAGAGATAAAAGGCATCCAGATTGGAAAGGAGGATGTAAAACTGTCATTATTCACAGATGACATGATAGTGTGCATAGAAAACCCTAATATCTCCACTAGGAAAATACTAGGCATAATAAATGAATTTGGCAATGTAGCAGGACACAAAATCAACATCCACAAATCTATTGCATTTTTATACACTAGTAATGAACTCTCAGAGAAACTAAAAAAGCAATCCCATTTACCATTGCAACAACAACAAAAAATAAGATACCTAGGAATAAACTTAACCAAGGAGGTAAAAGAACTGTACTTGGAAAACTATAGGACATTGAAAAATCAAACAGAGGAAGAAAGAAATAAATTGAAGCATAGACCATGTTCATGGATTGGAAGAATTAACATCATTAAAATGTCTACACTACCCAAAGCAATCTATGGATTCAGTGCAATCCCTATTAAAATACCAATGGCATACTTCACAGACCTAGAACAAATATTCCAAAAATTTATATAGAACCATAAAATATCCTGAATAGCTGCAGCAATCTTGAGAAAGAAGAACAAAGTAGGAGGGATCACAATATTGGATATCAAATTATACTACAAAGCCATTATTAACAAAACAGCCTTGTACTGGCACAAGAACAGGCATATAGACCAATGGATGACAACACAGCCCCCAGAAATTGACCCAAGCCATTAGGCTCAATTAATATTTGACAAAGGAGGCAAAAACATACAATGGAGAAGAGATAGTTTCTTCATCGAATGGTGCTGGGAACGCCAGACAGATACATGCAAGAAGATGAAACTAGACCACCAACTTACACCATACACAAGAATAAACTCAAGGTGGGTAAAAGACTTAAATGAAACCATAAAAATCTTAGGGGAGAACATAGTAAAATCCCAGACGTGTCAAGTAGTAGCATACTTATGGATACATCCTGTAGGGCAAAAGAAACGAAGGGAAAAATAAACAAATGGGACTACATCAAAATAAAAAGCTTCTGCACAGCAAAAGAAACCACCATCAAAATGAAAAGGGAACCCACTGAATGGGAGAACATATTTGCCAATGATACATCAGATCAGGGGTTAATATCCAAAATATATAAAGTACTCATACAACTCAACAAAAGGAAGACAAGCAATCCAATTAGAAAATGGGCAGAAGACTTGAATAGACATTTTCCCAAAGAGGACATACAAATGGGCAAGAGACATATGAAAAAAATGCTCAAAGTTACTAATCAGAAAAATGCAAATTAAAACCACAATGAGATACCACCTCACACCTGTCAGAATGGCTGTCATCCAAAAAACAAGTGCTGGGAGGATAGGGAGAAAAGGGAACCCTGGTGCACTGCTGGTGGGAATGCAGACTGGTGCAGCCACTGTGGAGAACAGTATGGAGTTTCCTCAAAAAACTAAAAATGGAACTCCCATTTGCCCCAGTAATCCCACTTCTTGGAATATATCCTAAAACCCCCAAAACACCAATCAGAAAGAATATATGCACCCCTATGTTCATAGCAGCATTATTTACAATAGCTAAGATTTGGAAACAGCCCAAGTGCCCATCAGTAGATGAGTGGATAAGAAAGCTGCGGGACATTTACACGATGGAATATTATGCAGCTGTAAAAAAAAGGGATCTCTTACCCTTTGGGACAGCATGGATGGACCTGGAAAATATGCTAAGCAAAACAAGACAAATGTCACATAATCTAACTTATTTGTGGAATCGAATGAACAAAATGAATTGACTGACAAATAAGACCCGAAGCATGGAGGCATGGAACAGGCTGTCATACCTTGATGTGGCGGTGGGGGGAGGAGAAGAGATAAATCAAAGGACTTACATACTTAAAAGTATAGCCCATGTACATAGGCAATAGGGTAGTGAAGACTTGGAGGGGTGGGTAGGGGTTCAGAAGATGGGGGTAGAAGGAGGAAAGGTGAGATATTTGTAATATTATCTATAATAATAAAAGGGCAATATGCTAATTAGACCAGACAGCCAAACGACCTTTTGGATGTCCTTCCAGACGCCCTTCTGTGCGAAGCCATGGTGCTATAGCAGTGGGGGGGGGGGGGGGGTTGTCCAAAGCAGAGGTGGATAGGGCGATGAGGCAGGCAGGCAAGCAGTTAGGGGTGATAGGCAGGCAGAGGTGGTTAGGGACAATGAGGCAAGCAGGCAGGCAGTGGTGATTAGGGGCAATGAGGCAGGCTTGCGAGTGGTTAGGGGTGATCAGGCAGGCAGGCAGAGGCAGTTAGGGGCAATCAGGCAGGCAGGTGAGTGGTTAGGGGTGATCGCCAGGTAGACAGGCGAGAGTTTAGGAGACAGCGGTCTCGGATTACACAGGGATTGGGCCTAAACGGGCAGTCTGACATTCCCTGAGGGGTCCTGGATTGTGAGAGCGTGCAGGCTGGGCCGAGGGACACCCCTCCCTCCGTGCATGAATTTCGTGCACCGGGCTTTTAGTCAACAATAAAAAATATATTTTAAAAAGTAAGTAAACACATACTATCTGGAAGGTAAACGAAAATATTTGACTTAAAAATCTATGAAGTTATTATCAGTTCTCACCTTCTCTCTGAACCATTTGACAATGCTGATACATTTTCTTTGGTTTCTATAATATGGTATTAACCTGGTTCTTTTCTCTCTATAATTTTGTCTTTTCTTTACTGATTGCTGTTCCCTCTTGCAAATGTAGACATGACCTGAGTTTTCTGTCCCTGATATTACTTTTACCAGGTTTATATTTTTAACTTTTTTGAATACTTTCTTTTTTTTAAAAAATATATTTTATTGATTTTTTTACAGAGAGGAAGGGAGAGGGATAGAGAGTTAGAAACATCGATGAGAGAGAAACATCGATCAGCTGGCTCCTGCACACCTCCTACTGGGGATGTGCCCGCAACCAAGGTACATGCCCTTGACCGGAATCGAACCTGGGACCCTTGAGTCCACAGACTGACGCTCCATCCACTGAGCCAAACCGGCTAGGGCTTTTTTGAATACTTTCTCTCTGTCCTTCAAATTCAGAATGACAACTTGAAATTCATCATTTTTCATCATGGCTAGAAGTCAGTTTTCCTGATTCTTTCAGTGGCACTGTCATTCTTTGGTTAACCTTGTCTTATTTTTATAGTTATCTTTACTTCTCCCTGTACCTTGTCCTCTCTAGTCAACTGACCGTGAGGTCCCATTGACTGTACCGTCACATTATTTTTCATCCCTTACTATTTCGTTCCATCCTCACTGCTTTGTTCAGTTTTCATCTTTTCTTTTTTTTTAAATTTAATAAATCTTTATTGTTCAGATTATTACAATTGTTTTTCCTTTTCCCCCCCATAGCTCCCCTCCACCCAGTTCCCACCCCACCCTCTGCCCTTACCTCCCCTCCCACTGTCCTCATCCACAGGTGTACGATTTTTGTCCAGTCTCTTCCTGCACCCCCACTCACCTTTCCCCCGAGAATTGTCAGTCCACTCCCTTTCCATGCCCCTGATTCTATTATATTCACCAGTTTATTCTGTTCATCAGATTTTTAATTCACTTGATTTTTAGATTCACTTGTTGATAGATATGTATTTGTTGTTCATAATTTTTATCTTTACTTTTTTTCTTCTTCCTCATCTTAAAGAATACCTTTCAGCATCCTAACTAATAATAGACAAATATGCAAATTGACCACACCTCCAACACACCCACAAGCCACACCCACCATCCAATCAGAGCGAGTATGCAAATTAACCCATCCAAGATGGCTACAGCCACAGAGAGCAAGGTTTCCCAGTCAACAGAGGGAAACAAGCTTTCCGCCAGCCGTTGCAGGCCTAAGCCTCCACTCAAGCTACAAAGTTTCAATTATAGAAGGTAAACAAATTCAAACAGAAATGGCGTCAGAATGGAGCTTGAGACAGCAGGCCAGGGTTGCCACCGGCAACAGGGGAAACAAAGCTTTCCGCACACCCTGGCCGGGCCCACCCGCTTAAGGCAACAAAGTTTCAATTATAACCCCAACAGAAATGGCTGCTGCCGCGGAGGGAACCCCAGGCTTGGCTCTGCTCCCGGCTACAAAGTTTCAATTGTAGAAGGAAAATAAATTCCAGATACCAGGGCCTCCGCTTGGGTTGCCAGGGGGGCGTGGCCGGCCTGCAAACCACTACAGGCCCCTCGCTCAGGCTGCCCCACGCCCCAAGGGAACCCCCACCCTGATCAGGAACACCCTTCAGGGCAAACCAGCTGGCCCCCACCCCTGTACCAGGCCTCTATCCTATCTAATAAAAGAGTAATATGCAGATTGATCATCACTGCAACACACAATATAGCTGCCCCATGTGGTCAAAGATCCTGCCCCCATGTGGACACAAGATGGCCAGCAGGAGAGGGCAGTTGGGAAGCACCCGGCCTGCAAGGGAGGGCAGTTGAGAAGGACCAGGCCTGCAAGGGAGGGCAGTTGGAGGTGATCAACCCTGCAGGAGAGGGCAGTTAGGGGTGACCAGGCCAGCAGAGGAGGGAAGTTGGGGGCAAACAGGCTGACAGTGGAGTGGTTAGGGGGTGATTAGGCTGGCAGGCAGAAGCGGTTAGGGGCAATCAGGAAGGCAGGCAGGCAAGGGAGCCAGGGAGCCAGCAGTCCTGGATTGTGAGAGGGATGTCCCAGATTGGAGAGGGTACAGGCTGGGCTGAGGGACAACCCCCCTCTGTGCACGAATTTCGTGCACTGGGCTTCTTGTTTCATATAATACTGGTTTGGTGGTGATGAACTCCTTTAGCTTTTTCTTATCTGTGAAGCTCTTTATCTGACCTTCCATTCTGAATGATAACTTTGCTGGGTAGAGTAATCTTGGTTGTAGGTTCTTGCTATTCATCACTTTGAATATTTCTTTCCACTCCCTTCTGGCCTGCATAGTTTCTGTTGAGAAATCAGCTGACAACCGTATGGGTGCTCCCTTGTAGGTAACTAACTGTTTTTCTCTTGTTGCTTTTAATATTCTCTCTTTGTCTTTTGCTCTTGGCATTTTAATTATGACATGTCTTGGTGTGGTCCTCTTTGGATTCCTTATGTTTGGTGTTCTCTGTGCTTCCTGGACTTGTAAGTCTATTTCTTTCACCAGGTGGGGGAAGTTTTTTGTCATTATTTCTTCAAATAGGTTTTCAGTATCTTGCTCTCTCTCTGGCACCCCCATAATTCTGATGTTGGTACACTTGAGGTTGTCCCAGAGGCTCCTTACACTGTCTTCAACTTTTTGGATTCTTTTTTCTTTTTGCTTTACCGGTTGAGTGTTTTTTTGCTTCTTTGTATTTCAAATCTTTGACTTGATTTTTGTGTTCCTCTAGTCTGCTGTTGGGTCTCTGTATAATATTTTTTATTTCAGTCAGTGTATGTTTAATTTCTAGTTGGTCCTTTTTCATATCCTCGAGGGTCTCACTAAATTTATCAGCCTTTTCTAGGAAATTCTTGAAAAATATTATAACCGTGGTTTTGAACTCTATATCCTGTTGTTTGTTTTCCTCTATTTCTTTTGTTTGTGATCTTTTTCTTTGTCTTCGCATGTTCGCTGCTTCCCCGAGTTGGTAGGGTAGCTTTGTGTGCTAGGTGTCCTATATGGCCCAGTGGGTTGGCCTCCCCAGTTACCTGAGGTGGACACTCTTGGTGCACCCCTTTGTGGACTGTGTGTACAGCCTTGTTGTAGTTAAGTCTTGATTGTTGTTGGTATCACTGGGAGGAATTGACCTCCAAGCCAGTTGGCTGTGAGGATCAGCTGTATGTACACTGGGAGAACTTCTGTGTTGGAGACGGCCTTATGGTACCAGACTTGCAAAATTGCAAAAGCCTCTGTGCTCAGCTTGGATGGGGCGGAGTCTCAGGGCTGAGCAGACAGTCTTGGCTTCCCGTCAGCCCTGCCCTATGAGCCCCCTGGGTCTTAGTGTCCCTCGGTAATCGCTGCAGGCACCTCTGAGAGAAAGTCTTCCTCGAGTTTCACCCGCTGCCAGACAGTCCAGTTTCTCCCCGTATGAGTCTGGATTCCCAGATTCTCACCCGGAACTGGAGTTCAGAGCAGTCGGGAGCTTCGGGTTCCCTCCAGCTAGAGAAAGCCTGAGGCACACACTGTGCGTGCACTTGCGCACACGGCTCCAGACCTCTGCCTTTCGCGGCTCCCCTGAGTTTCCACCTGACAGTCCAGATTCCCCCCCGTAAGAGCGTGGGTCCCCAGGGGCTCGCCCAGAACTGGGGTTCAGTGCAGTTGGAAGTGGGGTTCAGTGCAGTCTGGAGCTTCCGACTCCCTCCCGCTAGGGAAAGCCAGCGGCAACCTCCGCAGTCAGTCTTCTCTGCGCGCACGTGAGAAGTATTTTTTTATTGATTTCAGAGAGGGAGAGAGAGATAGAAACATCAATGATGTAAGGGAATCATTGATCAGCTGCCTCCTGCAGGCCCCCTACTGGCGATCGAGCCAGCAACTCAGGCATGTGCCCTTGACTGGAATCGAACCCAGGACCCTTCAGTCTACAGGCCGACACGCTATCTACTGAGCCACACCAGCTAGGGCTAGACTTAATAGACTCATAACTTTCTTTCACTTTGATTTCACATTGATTCACTTCTCCATTCTTATATATTTTGTAAGATTAGTATTACTAAAATCAGGATCTGGGCATTCACTTGCTAGGAAGTACAAATAGTTTTTAAGATATACTATAATTTGTTTCCAGTTTATAATCCTACTTTAATTTACTATTCACCTAAATGTACTACACTCTCTTCCAAAATTTCATTCCTGGAATATGGCTTCACAGTCTTCCTTTATTCATGCCATTCCCAAAGTGTTGAGAGGTTTACCCAGTATAACTTCCCGTTAGAACTCTCTTCATCCTTCAGGCCCATTTCAAATATTGCCTTCTTCCAGGACTTCCCTAGAGTTGTTCAGCTGTTTTTGTTGTCTGAGTTTTGACATCCTGCGTTGTATTCTAGTTATTTGTACTTATATTTGTCTTCATGTCTCCCATAATGCTTTACATACTAGAGACACTCATTCAGTTTTGATTGATTGTTGAAAGTGGGATGAGTATTGTAGTAAAGAGAATTGGAATAAAATGTTGACTCATCTTGGATTTTTCTTCTGAAAAAGTTTAAGGTAGAAGAAAATGTAACTTAGGAAAGAGACATAACTGTCAGAGTGATAGTCAAAAGAATGAAGTCAGCATACTTGGAATGGAAGGCACCTCTTTCCAGCAGCACTGTGCATTTAGAATCCAGGAGCCTCTTAGTGAAAGGATTATCTGAGGTCTCACTCATAAAATAACGAGCTCTTTTTAGGAGATTGTACATGGTTTTTCTCCTCACCCTTTCCTGAACTAATTTTGAAGACATGAGACTTAGAGAAGCTTGATCATGTAATGAAATCAAAGGTGAAAAAAAAGTGCTTTCACTAAAGTAAATGTGGTTTCATTAATTTGCTGTTTGGCAGTATAGTTGTGTCTCTCCCCCCCCCCCCCCCCCCGCCCCCCCCACGAATGTGTTATAGTGAAACTTTGTCACCTTTTTTGAATAGTTTTTTATGACTTCTTCCCTTCCCCACTTCGTAACATTACAAAGAACCTAATTTTTTCATTTTCAAAATATAATGCTTGGTAATTATCTTTTAATTTGTCTTTATTGTTGTATTGTAGTATTACAGATGTCCTCCTTTCCCCCACTAACCTCTCTCCTCCCCACTCCCGTCCCCCCTTCCCAGGCCTTCACTCCACTATTACCTGTGCCCATGGGTTATTCATACATGCACACATGGTCTTCGATTGATCTCTTCCCTTCCCAGCACCAGCTCCCCCTACTCCCTCAGAGGACCCTCAGTCTGCTCCATGCTTCCATGTCTCTGGATCTACTCGGTTTGTCAGTTTATTTTGTTACGTAGATTCCACCTATGAGTGAGATAATGTATACGTGTCTTTCTCTGACTGACTTACTTCACTTAGCGTGATACTCTCCAGATCCCTCCATGCTGTCTCAAAGGGTAAGAGATCCTTCTTTTTACTGCTGCATCGTATTCCATTGTAAATGCCCCACAGCTTTTTTATTCACTCATCTGCTGATGGTCACTTGGGCTGTTTCCAGATCTTGGCTTTTGCATCTCTCTGATGATTAGTGAACATTTCTTCATGTCTCTGCGCCTTTTGTATGTCCTGAGCATTTCTTCATGTCTCTGGGCCTTATGTCCTCTTTGGAAAAGTCTTCTCCCCATTTTTTTAATTTTATTATTGGATTGTCTTCCTTTTGTTGAGTTGTATGAGTACTTTATATATTTTGGAAATTAACCCCTTATCAGATGTATCATTGGCAAATATGTTCTCCATTCAGTGGGTTCCCTTTTCATTTTGATGGTGGTTTCTTTTTCTGTGCAGAAGCTTTTTATATTGATGTAGTCCCATTTGTTTATTTTCTTCTTATGTTTATTTTGTCCTAGGCGATGTATTGGTGAAAATTTTGTTGCATGAGATGTCTTATATTTTGCTGCCTATATTTTCTTCAAGGATTTTTATGGTTTCACAACTTACATTTAAATCTTTTATGCATTTTGAGTTTATTCTTGTGTGTGGTGTGAGTTGGTGGTCTAGTTTCATTTTTACATGTAGCAGTCCAGTTAGTCCAGCACCATTTATTGAAGAGACTGTCTTTACTCCATTGTATACTCTTGCCTCCTTTGTCAAAGATTAACTGAGCATAATGGAGTGGGTCAATGTCTGGGTTATATGTTCTGTTCTATTGATCTATATGCCTGTTCTTGTACCAGTACCAGGCTGTTTTGATTATGGTAGCTTTGTAGTAGTATAGCTTGATATCTGGTATTGTGATCCCTCCAACTTTGTTCTTCTTTCTAAAGATTGCTGTAGCCTTTTTGGTTCCATATAAGTTTTTGGAGTGTTTGTTCTAGATCTGTGAAATATGTTGTTGGTGTTTTGCTCTAGATCTGTGAAATATGCTTTTGGCATTTTACTAGAAGGCCTAGCCACAGTGATCAGACAAGAAGAAACAGACAAACAAAAAAGGCATCCAAATTGGAAAGGAAGATTTGCAGATGACATGATATAGTACATAGAAAACCCTAAAGACTCCACCAAAAAACTACTAGATTTAATAAATGATTTTGCCAAGGTAGTAGGATACAAAAGTAACACCCGGAAATTGTTGGCATTTTTATACACCAATAATGAACTTTCAGAAACAGGAACTTAAAAAACAATCCCAGTTACCACTGCAATAAAAAAAATTAAGAGCCCTGGCCTGTGTGAAAAAAAAATTAAGATACTTAAGAATAAACTTAACCAAGGACGTAAAAGACCTGTTACTCAGAAAACTATAGAAAGTTATGAAAAAAGATGGAAGAAGAATAAACAAGTGGAAGAAGATACCAAGTTCATGGACTGGTAGAATCTATATATATATAAAAGGCTAAGCGACCATCGCATCCAAAACAACCAAACGGACGACCGAACAGGCTATGTGGGGCAACCAGGCTGGCAGATGGGTTAGTGAGGGACAAACAAACAACTGAGCAGCAGGCTGCATGGGGCTACCAGGCCGATAGGGGAGGCAGTTGGGGGCAACCAGACCGGTGGGGGGGTGAGAATGAGGGGCGACCAGGTTGGCGGGGGGGGGGGGCAGTTGGGGGCGACCACGCCAGCAGGGGGTGCAGTAAGGGGCGACTAGGCCAGCGGGGAGGGGGGCACTAAGGGGTAACCAGGCCTGTGGGGGGGGGCAGTTGGGACTGACTAGGCCAGCAAGGAGGGGCAGTTGGGGGTGACTATGCCTGCAGGGGGGGCAGTTGGGGGCAACCAGGCGAGCAGGGGGGGCAGTTAGGTGCAATCAGGCAGGCAGGCAGGTGAGCAGTTATGAGCCAGTGGTCCTAGATTGTGAGAGGGATGTCCGACTGCCGGTTTAGGCCCGATCCTGGGGCCTAAACCGGCAGTCGGACATCCCCCGAGGGGTCCCGGATTGGAGAGGGTGCAGGCTTGGCTGAGGGGAACCCCCCCGTGCACGGATTTCGTGCACCGGGCCTCTAGTTAACATAATAAAAATGTCCATACTACCCAAAGCAGTCTATAGATTCAGTGCAATCCCCATTAAAATACCAACATCATAGTTCACAGATCTAGAACAGACACTCCAGCCATTTATATGGTTTTTATCTTTTGAGTAAAGAGTAATCTTTTTATGTTGGTTTCACTTAACCACATCATTCTAAAAGGGAAAAAAAAAGTCCTTTGTTAGAAAGAGAAAATGAAATTTAGGAAAGGATAGTGTTTACTAAATTTGATAAAACATGTTTATTTCACAGATGCCATAAAACCAGATATCTGTTGTTAGCTTCCATGTGAAATATCATACTCTTTAAAAAAAAAAACAGGCAATAAAAAATGTGTTTATAAGTAGAGGAGTTATTTTATGTTTGTAACTAGTTATTTGTAACTAGAGTTATTTAGATGGGAATCAAATTATTTTAATTAGAATTTAGCCAGTGTCCTTATAGGAGTATTTCTCTACTTTGCATAGTTTTCAGATCTATGCTATTACTTTTTCTTAAAAAGTGGCTGGATATGATTTATTTAAAATATATTTTATGTAAAATACATTCAGTTTTACTTAGCAAATATTCCTTGAGCAGCTATTATATGCCATGCACTATCAGTGATGGGAGACAAAGATAAGGGAAGATTATTCCTGTTTTCTGGAAGTTCAGTCTAGTACAAAAGGAAGAATTGTAACATGTTTAGGTAAGCACAATAATAGAATATACACTAGTTTGTGGAAAAACCTTTATATGGCACTAAGAACGGTGAGAATGAAGATCACTATGCTAAGTGTTAAGGAAGTATAAGCTTATTATTTCACTGCTAAATCCTTTTTCTGCCTGTCTTCATGCAAACTGCTTGGATTCAGCTGATAGTAATGTAAGTTTGTGACCTTATAAAATTCATATTGAAAGATAAACACATTTATATGGTAATTATAGTTAATAATATGTGTACTAGACAGTAGGGATTTAGCAAAACAAACCAACAAACAAACATGGACTGTATGTGTTTGTTAAAATCAGGAAAAGTAGAAATTAATTTTGAAAATGGCTCTTTTGGAGTTAGGAGTCCATTTTTATTTTTTATTTTTTTAAAATAACACACAGGGCCTGTCATCTGTACCAGCCTCTGACTCTTAGTAGGACATTGTCCTGTCTCCTTATTTGTTTCTCTGCTGTTCTCCATGTCAAGATTTGAGTTTTTTGAGAGCATACTTGTAGTAGTTTTGTATTCCTCACAATATCTATAGACTGCAATGTTAAATAGCTAGGAGATAATAAATACAAATTTGCTAAAATAAAGAAGTGGATTTTTTTTCCAAAAAGGACATTTCAAAGTTGTCATAATTTAGTCAGTGATTTCAGTGTTAAGGGTGCATTTATTCTGTGCAGTGGGTTAAAACAATTTTTGGTCTACAACAAGTAGAAAGAACATCACTCTCAAGAAAAAACATTTATTTTATTTTGAATGAGAAGGAACATAATAGAACTAAGCATCTGAGAGGCTGGATTTCTGAATTTTGAGATATGGCAGCTTAGTTTTCAGTTAATTAAGTTTATGCAGATGGCATAGATTAATAGGACAGAATAGTATCATTAGTTTGAATTTCATAGGTTCTTAATTGGCTGTATATATAAGGTATGTTTCCTTTTGTATTAGTCTAGTAATCTACACTAAAAAAAAAAGAGAAAGATGCAAATTGACCATACCTTTGTGACTCCCACCAGCCAATCAGGAGTGAGTATGCAAATCAACCCAACCACGATGGCAGGTTAATTTGTATGCGCAGGTGCTGAGCGGCCAGGGGTGACAACACAGGCCTTCTGCACCGCTCCAGCTGCTCAGGGCCTCTGGGCAGCGTGGGAAGGTGGGGCCGGAGATGAAAGGAGGTGCCGGTAGCCAGGGAAAGGAAGGCCCATTCTTGCATGAATCTTCGTGCATCGGGCTTCTAGTTCTTACATATTAAAAGATATCAGATTCTTAGGTTAGTAGATGTCATAATATTACATGGACAATGTAGTGGGTTTGGGGAGAAGAGACAGGGGAATAGGGTGTGCCCATTGTTCTTTCTCCTTTTCCTCTTTCTCCTTTGTTCTCCCATCTTTTTTTAAAAAATATATATGTTTCCATTGATATCAGAGAGAAAGGGAGAGGAAGAGAGAGATAGAAACATCAATGATGAGAGGGAATCATTGATTGGCTGCCTCCTGCATGTTAGATTGAGCCCACAACCCATGCAAGTGCCCTTGACCAGAATCGAACCTGGGACCTTTGGGTCTGCAGGCCGACGCTCTATCCAGTGAGCCACACTGGCTAGGGCCTCCATATTCTCCTTTTGATTTAGAATTAAAGGGAAAGTTACTAGACTGAACAATTTTGAATTGGAGAAAACAGATTTGTAGTATTTTGAGGGAATCTTGTTGTATTTACTCAACCCTTAAAAGTCTGTTAGGGCCCTGGGTCTGTTTGCTAAAGTTGACTGTGTGTACTGGTATTTTTTTTCCCTCTTAGATCACCTCCCTTTCTGAGTTTCCATCCTTTCCCTAGACTCTTCTACTTATCCAGTTTTCACTTATTTATTAGCAATTTTTAAAAAAAGTTTTTCCTGTGCCAGGCAATTGCCAGGTCCTGACATAAGACTGTAATAAAATAGAGCCCCTGTCCGTTTCCTCGGAGCATATACTCTGAGGAAAGGACAAGACGAATATAAATCAGATGGCACTGTGGGGTAACCAGAGGTGCAGGGGGGCTATAAGGACTCCCCTCCTCCAGTCTGGATCGTCGGAAAAGGCTTCTAAGAGGAGGTGATTTGTTTCTCGTAGCTTTTCTATTGTCTCTCATCTCTGAAGTTCCCTATTCCCAGAAGTCCTGCTCTGTTAAATTTCTTCTCTCTTCCTGCCCCATTTAAAACTAATTTGCTTATCTGTTAAAGTAAAATTTAGACAAAGACATAAATGAGGATTGTTCCTTTTAAAGGAGAAATTGCAAAAATGATAGGAGTTAGTTAACATACAGGTGTTAATTGGTTTTTAACTGATGGCTATATGTCTGATGAGGAAAGTCCAAAGACAACTTACCTTCAATCATAATAAAACTAGAGGCCTGGGGCACGAAATTGTGCATGAGTAGGGTTCGTAGGCCTGGCTGGCGATCAGGGCTGATCAGGGCCTTCCGGCTGCCGGGTCAGGCCTTCCTTCCCTGGCTGCCAGCTGGGCCTTCTTTCATTCTGCACCGCCCCCTGGTGGTGACTGCATGTCATAGTGAGTGATCGAACTCTGGGTCTCCCGGTTGAACTCCCGAGGGGACACTTTGCATATTATGTTAGCCTTTTATATCAATAGATAATACTTAACATTTATGAGCCCTTAGTATGTGTCAGGCATTAAATAATTACTTTATGTTCATTGTATTACAGTGAAATGGCCAAACATGCAAATTCTTAACCCTCACTCGCCCTCATTTTCACAAGCACCCGGTTCTCTAAAGCAGCAGTCGCCAACCGGTGGTTCGTGAAGTCTGAAAGGTTGGTGACCGCTGCTCTAAAGTGACCTGAAGATGAGTTTGCGAGTGGCTGAGTACAATGAACACCAAGATTAGAACCTTCAATTCACTGACTTGCAGCTTGTGGGAGAACTGGGGAGGTGGATATAGTATGAAATGTGTGTGTGTGTGTGTGTGTGTGTGTGTGTGTGTGTGTGTGTATTCAGTGTTGCAGTTGTCTTGATTTTTACTTGAAAGTCGCAATATATAATTCATTTTGAAATTTCAAGTAACTCTGGAAAGGAGGACATCGGGTATTTATGTTTTCAAAACCATATATTTTTAAAATTACATTTATTGGGGTGACATTGGTCCACATGAACATACAGGTTTCAGGTGTGGGTTTCTTTGTGACAGGATCTGTGTATGGCACACTGAGCCCACCACCCAGAGTCAGATCCCCTCCCGTCACCTCATATTAGGACGCCTTCTCCGCATCCCCTTCCCTCTGGCAACCGCCACACTGCTGTGTGCCGCGAGTTTCCGTTTTATGTCCCACACGGGAGTGAGAGCCTAGTGCTCTCAGCTGTTCTGACTGACTGACTGCACTCGGCATACTGCTCTCACGGTCCCTCCATGTGGTTGCAAGTGGCGCTATTTCATCCTTTCTTATGCTGAGCAGTGTTCCACTGTGTGTATGTTCCAGCCATCCCTCTCCTGGGTATACGCCTGAAAATCTCGAAATCATGTATGCACAAAGATATATCTGCCCTATGTTCACTGCAGCACTATTCACGGTGGCCACGACATGGAAACGGCCAAAGGGCCCTGCCATGGAGGACTGGGTAAAACCATGATTTTTTAAAGCTTCCTGTACAACACTGCTCTTGATCTATTTTGAGGTTCTCTCATTTCTATATTTGTTGTATTCCGTATTAGAAACTTATAAAGAATGCCTTTTTCTTGTTTTTATGTATCCATATCCATTCCATTTATAGTTTTTCCTAGTTACTTGAAGGAAGCAACATTAAGCAAAGGAAAATGGTTGATTTTGATGGGCTGTCTTTCCTCTACCCTCATTACAATGGACTATTTTGTGGTAGTGGTAAATTCAAATACTATTTAATATTTAGTAGTTTCTTGAGTTGAGTGGTAACACATTTTTTTAATGTTGAAAATCAACTTTCTTGGTGTACAATTTACATAAAATAAGATATATCCACTTTAGGTGTGCAGTTCAGTAAGTTTTGACAAGTGAATATACTCATGTAACCATTACCTTAATTAAGTACCGGACGTTTCCATCGCTCCCCAAAATTCCTTCATGTCCCTTTGCACTCATTCTCCCCAGTCTGCCCCAGGCAACCACTAACCTGATCTCCGTTACTGGAGTTTAGTTTGTCTGTTTACATTGGAACCAGACGGTGTTCACTGCCTTTTGTACCTGCTGTCCATTGCTTAGCATTATGTTTTGTGATTCATTAGTTGCATATATGCCTAGTTCTTGTTTTATTTCCTAGTTTTGGGGTTTTATGAATAAAAAACTGTTATGAACATTTGTCTACCAGTCTTTATGTACATATGAGTTTTCATTTCTCTTGGGAATGAAATTGCTGGGTCAGTTATAAATACATGCTGAAATTTCTGAACTGTTTTTCAAAGTGTACCATTTACATTCCCACCAGATGGATGAACATTCTAGTTGCTCCACAGCTGTGCCCGCACTTGGTATTGTCACTCCTGTTTTCAGCCATTTCAGTTAGTGTATACGGCATCTCAGTGTGATTTTAATTTGCGCTTTTCTGATGCCTGTAGATATTGAGCACCTTTGCATGTGCTTATTATGCATTGGTATTTCTTTGTGATGTGTCTATTCAAATCTTTTGTCCCTTTTAAAGCAGCGGTCGCCAACTGGTGGTCCATGGACCACTGGTGGTCTGTGAGGTCTGAAAGGTTGACAACCCTGGTTTAAAATATCTTCCATTTTTAAATTGTAGAGTTTTTCAAATATGTAATTTGGATATAAACATACATATTTGTTTTGTGAATATTTTCTCCCAGTCTGTGGCTTGCCTTTTCATTTTCTTAGTGTCTTTTAGAAGAGCAGATGTTCTAAATTTTTAGTTCAGTTTACCAATTTTTTCTTTTCTAGTTGGTACATTTTGCATCCTCAACTATCTCTGCCTACCCTAAGGTCTTGGAGATTTTTTTCTGTGTTTTCTCATGAAAAATTTTAGCTTCATGTTTAGGTCCATGATCTGCTTAAGTTAAATTTTGTATAGGGTTATGAGTTAAAATTTAAGATTCATATTTTTCATGCTGGCATCTAGTTATATTCTTTCATCTGCAGTAGGCTCACATACTTGTGACATTTCATTAACAGCTAGAAATCTACATAAATCTATATAAAAATAAGCAGTCTTTAACATACTCTTTGTTTTATAAAAGATCATGGCTCTGTATAAAAATCTTTATTTTGAAGAATATTTTCTAACCATTATTATACCTGCTGTTTTACAGCTGTTTATGTATTGATTTTATATGTTTTTATTGATTTTAAAGAGGAAGGGAGAGGGATAGAAACATCCATCGGCTGCCTCCTGCACGCCCCCTACTGGGGATCAATCCACAGCTTGGCCTTGTGCCCTGACTGGGAATCGAACCAGTGACCTCTGTCTGATGCATGAGATGATGCTCAACTAACTGAACCATACGAGCTAGGGCTGAAGATTGATTTTCGGTGAAATGATTAGATTCTGTAAAACGGAAAGTGTGTACTGGGTCTTTGGTTAACACAGTAGAGGATCTTCCTGTCTGACCCACAGTACAAGGGCTGGGACTAAGGAGGCTCCTCCGTCACGGACAGCCCTGCCCCTGGGCGGCGCTCTTCCCCCTGGCCCTGGCAGCTCCTTGCTGTTTAGCTGGGAGGAAAAGACCTGCTCCGAGGAGGCAGGTCAGCTATGAAAGGGAGAGAGAGTTGGTGGAGCTCACAGATCCTTTATCTTTTCTACTTTCTTATCTTTTCTGGTTTTTTTCTTTGAGCCAAGGTTTTTCTGCCCTTTGTAGCTTTCCTTTTTTTCCTTTCTTTTGGGACAAGAGTGGCAGGAGCTCTGCGAGCACCTTCTTTCTTTATGCAGCCTGTGTTTCTGAGCGGGTTCCCGAGAGGGAGGCGGATTTCTCTAGAATGTACTGTGGGCTGCTTCTAGCTTAATGTCCCAAATGTTTGGTTGTGCGTTTTGTTTTTTTGGGGGGTGGTTAAGAGCACCAAGACACAGGGTGGTAGGGAGGATTTTAAATTACCAGTAATAGCATAGATGTGAATGGGCGTTTCTTATAACTGTCTCCTCTCCAATACTTCCTCTTTCCAGTTTGCCAGAGCTGTGGTTAATCTTGGACCCATTCCACGCTGCCTCTCCAGTGAGAGACCATGTATATGACTGTGTGATGTTCTCATGTTTGTTTTGCTCATGGGGTCAGCGCTCTTGTTTTATATATGGGTTTCATGTGCTGCCTGGTATTTCTCCAGAAAGAATACAGTTCATTGCTACTATGTAATTATTATATTTTCTCCCTTTGTTTTTCTCTTCCTTCTCTCTGTCCGTGGTTCCCGTGCAGGCCTTGTTCAGCGCTGTGTGATCATCCAGAAGGGTGACAATGGATTTGGGCTGACGGTCAGTGGAGACAACCCAGTCTTCGTACAGTCTGTCAAAGAAGGCAAGGCATTTTAAAACTGTCTGGTCACTCAAGAGCAGAGTAAGAACAGAAAAGTACAAATAAAATCTGTTGCCCAGAATAACACAGTCATATACAGTGCAGGCTATATAGCCGTGCTGCTAGATTTGTCTTTAGTATCGTAGTTTTAGGCATGAATTCCCCCAGTTGGTTTTCTTTGCACTTTATGGTTATAGAAATCATAGTACTCTGTGTCGTGATACTTTATGCATCATCACTTACAGAAGTTTGTTGAATATTATTTCTGTAGAGATGTTTGGTAGAGACAGATTAAGCAGATGGTTATAGGCTCAAAAATATCTATTCTTTTTCCAAAACAGCAACAGTATCTTTTACTGATATTACCATATATTGAATACTTACTTCATGCTGGGTGCTGTGACTTGAGGTAGTATTTTTATCTCCTGTTTTATAGGTGATATTGAGGCTTAGAGTAAAAAACATAAAAGCAGTCCAAGGTCACACAGCTAGTGAGTGGCAGGGGCAGCATTTGAACCTAAGTCTGTCTGACTTGACAGCCCGTGTTTGTGAGCACTTCGTTATGCTCCTCTCTTTTAAGAACTTGTCAATCAGTGCCAGTGAGTTACATTTTAATTAATTAGCTTCTCTTACAGATGGAGCAGCCATGCGGGCTGGAGTACAGACAGGTGATCGGATCATCAAGGTAAGGAAACAACCTATAGAATTTATGATGGAATTAAAAACCCATAGCATACATTAGCCATATTTTTATTTTTTTCACTTGGATTTTTGTAAAACGCAGCACATTACATATGTTGGATTTGTGGTCTATAAAAACTCATTTTAAAAAAATTAATATTATCCTATACTGAAAGGCATAAAAAGGGCTTGAATAAATGGAGTAATGTATGTTCCTGGATAGGAATGTAATTCACTGTTGTAAAGATCATTTCTCCCCATATTATTTTTTAACAAGTAATTCTCATTAAAATATACTGTTAGAATTGGGGAGGTCTGTCATTAGTTGTCTGATTATTCTTTCAAATGAACTTTACAAAGGTGTAAGAATCGCTGATGAACAAGTGTTCTGTGGGTAGGTTTGGGTGAGGTGACAGGGTGTGGGGGAAGGTAGGCAGTGTCCCTGGTCTGGTGTAGATCCATCAGTGGAATAGAGAGCCCAGAGCAGCCTTGAATCTGACCAGGAGGAAAGAATGGATTAGTCAGTAATGACGCTTGAGACACTTGACTCATCTGATTCCTTCCTTCCTTCCTTCCTTCCTTCCTTCCTTCCTTCCTTCCTTCCTTCCTTCCTTCCTTCCTTCCTTCCTTCCTTCCTTCCTTCCTCCTTCCCTCCCTCCCTCCCTCCCTCCCTCCCTCCTTCCCTCCCTCCATTTCTTTTTTTTTTTTTTTAACATTTTTGTTGATTTTAGAGAGGAAGAAAGAGGGAGAGAGAGATAGAAACATCAATGATGAGAGAGAATCATTGATTGGCTGCCTCCCGCATGTCCCCTATCGAGCCTGCAACCCAGGCAGGTGCCCTTGACCGGAATCGAACCTGGGACCTTTCAGTCCGCAGGCTGCAGACTGACGCTCTATCCACTGAGCCAAACCAGCTAGGGCTCATTTGATTTCTTGGAACAAAATTACTATCCAGGAAAAGATACCATGAACATACTTAACAAAGAACAATCTGGAAAAAAATACTTGAAACATATTACAGAGTATATTCTTAATTATAAGGAGCACTTTTCAATTACCTGTACTAAGAAAAGAATAAACTAATAGAAAAATGGGCAAATAGTTTTATCAGGCAATTCCCCAAAGTAATTGAAATAAGTAATATATTAATAAGAGTATGTCCAACCTCACTACTAAATTAAAGATACATGAAAATATATTTGGTTGTCAGAAATTCTAAAGATTGATGATATGTATTAGGTATAGTTTGGGCATGGTAAAATGGCTACTCTCATAAGCTTGTCATGGGTATAAATAAGGTAAAGTCTGGATGGGAATTGTGAATATGTATAAAAAAATATATACTTTAAGTAAGTATATTACCCTTGACCAGCAATTTTGCTATTAGGAATATATCTAAGGAAATAAGTATACAACTATGAAATGTGTACAGGGAAATTCATTTCGGTTTCATCATATTGACAACTTATAAACAACCTACATATGCATAAACAGAGCTAGAGAAATAAATTGCATTTTATCTGCAGCTTTTAAGAATGTGTATACCTATAATGAAAGATATACACAATACAGTGATAAGTATTTACAGAAAAAAGACAGTAATAATTTATGTATTGTGTGTCTGTGTATGTGGTGTATATGTGCTAGAATAGTGTCTAGGATTAAACATCATGGTTAACAAAGGTGGTCTCTGGTGGTCATGATGAGTATACCTTTATTTCTGGTTTATACACTGACTAGAGGCCTGGTGCATGAAATTCTTGCAAGGGGAGGGAGTCCCCTCAGCCCAGCCTGCACCTGCACCATCTCCAATCCGGGACCCCTCGGGAAATGTCCAACTGCTGGTTTAGGCCCGATCCTGGGGATCGGGCCTAAACAGGTAGTTGGACATCCTTCTCAGAATTCGGGACCACTGGCTTCTAACTGCTCACCTGCCTGCCTGCCTGATCACCCCTAACTGCCCCCCTGCCGGCCTGGTCACCTCCAACTGTCCCCCCTGCCGGCCTAGTCGCCCCTAATTGTCCCCCCGCACCGGCCTGGTCGCCCCTCACTGCCACCCCCTGCTGGCCTGGTTGCCCCCAACTGCCCCCCCCCCCCCATGGTCCTGGTTGCTCCATGCAGCCTGCCTTTTGGTTGTTTTGTCGCCCCTCACTAACCCCCCTGCTGGCCTGGTCGTCCCATGCAGCCTGCTGCTCAGTCATTTGGCCGCCCCTCACAAACCCTCCTGCCGGCCTGGTTGCCCCCAACTGCCCCCCTGTGGGCCTGGTCGCCCCATGCAGCCTGCTGCTCAGTCGTTTGGTCGCCCCTCACTGCCCCTGCACCCCCGCCAGCCTGGTTGCCCCCAACTGCCCCCCCCCCCCCCCCCGTGGGCTTGATCGCCCCACGCAGCCTGCTGTTCGGTCATTTAGTCGCCCCTCACTAACCCCCCTGCCGGCCTGGTTGCCCCGCGCAGCCTGTTTGGTTGTCCGTTCAGTTGTGGTGGTCACTTAGGCTTTTATTGTTATAGGTAGTATTTTAACTTATAAAAATCAGAGAAAAATAGTTTTAACGTTAGATCCATGTTTGATATTTTTACCTTAATTTGTATTGTCCAGTGGAGACTTTGGATAACATTTCCTACATTTAGCCTCTTTGAAAACCCCTTCTTTATAAAGATTAGGTCATAATTGGGAAACTAAAAGTAAATTGAATATTATTTTGGTAATAATTTTTTTATCTTTTAACAATGCATATGATTTTAACAAATCACTGCATTTATAATTAAAGGCAAAGAGATACTTTCTATATGCAAGAGCCCTCCACTGTGAAGGCTTGTAAATCTGTTGTACGTTATGTTTCATCATCTGTCATGGTGAATACACTGCAATGCCCTTTCATTCAAGGCCTTGTTTTGCATTCAAGTTCATTTTATTGCTGAGTATATCTGATGGGACAGTGGTAAAAGTGAAATATTGAATCAGACATATACATATTTTAGTATATACATAGTCCCATCTACTGTATTATAATTGACTATACTACACATAATAATTCCTGAAATCAGTTTACCTATGTGTCTGTGGAATGTATCTGATATGCACTATTTTCATTTTCTTGCAGGTGAATGGAACTCTGGTGACTCATTCAAACCATTTGGAGGTGGTAAAGTTAATCAAATGTAGGTGAATGTTGCTGTTTTGTTTTCTGAAACCCTGAAGCAAGGATCAGCAAACATTTTCTATAATAGATCAGATAGTAAATACTTTAGGCTTTGCGAGCCCCATGGTTTACAATGTGACTTTGTCATTGTAGCACAAAAACAACCCTGAACAGTATGTAAATGAATGGGTGTGGCTGTGTTTCAATAAAGCTTTATTTGCCAAAATAGTATGTGGCTAGGTTAAGCCGCTTGGCTATAGTTTGATAAGTCCTGCATTAAAGGAAAGTCTGGGGTGAAAATTCTTAACCAAATACTTATTTCCTGTCACTTCATAGATGTGGTTGATTATGCTGTCCTTGTTATCTTGGTAATATTGAAAACATATATTTGAAAGAAATGTCTAAGCCACCTGAGACGGGAGGGGTGGGGGGGAAGATTGGACACAATGACCTAGATCAGTGGTTCTCAACCTTTCTAATGCCGCAACCCTTTAATACAGTTCCTCATGTTGTGGTGACCCCCCAACCATAAAATTATTTTCATTGGTACTTCATAACTGTAATTTAGCTACTGTTATGAATCGTAATGTAAATATCTGTGTTTTCCGATGGTCTTAGGCTCTACAGCAGCAATTCTCAACCTGTGGGTCGCTGTGACCCACTAGCAGGGTCGCCTAAGACCATCGGAAAACACAGATATTTACATTATGATTCATAACAGTAGCAAAATTACAATTATGAAGTAGCAACAAAAATAATTTTATCGTTGGGGGTCACCACAACAGGAGGAACTGTATTAAAGGGTTGCGGCATTAGAAAGGTTGAGAACCACTGACCTAGATGAACAGTAACCCTTAAAAAATGTATATTCTTAAAATTCCCCCAAATCATAGTACTTATGACAATTAAGTATAAAAAGAAAACCTTTTTAGCACCTCAAATGTGGTGAAATAACTGACAGTGAGTTCCATAGTAGTGTTAAATTGCCAAAAATGTGAAATACTGTACATTTAAAAGTTCTATTGAAAAGTCTAAGAGAAAGATTTTTGTCAATTAAAGATCAGTTACGTGAAGAAGTCATTTACTTGGAAAATCTCATTTTTTTCTTCATTCTAGATAACTAATGAATGTCTTCCGTTGAGTCTTTCTGGTCATGGTTAATTTTGCTTTCTGTTTTCTCCAAATATATATATACATATACATATACATATACATATACATACATATATATATATATATATATATATATATATATATATATATATATGTATATATATACACTAGAGGCCTGGTGCACAAAATTCGTGTACGGGGGTGGAGGGTGGTGTTCCTCAGCCCAGCCTACAATCTCTCCAATCTGGGACCCCTCAAGGGATCGTGCGCGAATGGGCAGTTGGACATCCCTCTCACAATCCAGGATTGCTGGCTCCCAACAGCTCGCCTGCCTGATTGCACCTAACCACTTCTGCCTGCCAGCCTGATCACCCTCTAACCACTCCCCTGCCAGCCTAATTGACACCTACTTGCTCCCCGGCCGGCTTGATTGCCCCTAACTGCCCTCCCCTGCCAGCCTGGTTGCCCCTAACTGTCCTCCCCTGCTGGTCTGGTCCCCCCAACTGCCTTCTCCTGCAGGCCTTGTCCTTCCCAACTGCCCTCCCCTGCCAGCTCGGTCACCCCTAACTGCCCTCCCCCTCAGGCCTGGTCACCCCCAACTACCCTCCCCTGCAGGCCTGGGTTCCCCAACTGTCCTCCCCTGCAGGCCTGTCCTCTCTCCCCCCAACTGCCCTCCCCTGAAGGCCTGGTTTCTCCCAACTCCCCTCCCTTGCAGGCCTGGTCCCTCCCAACTGCCCTCCCTTGCAGGCCTGGTCCCTCCCAACTGCCCTCCCCTGCTGGCCTGATCACCCACAACTGCCCTCCCCTGCTGGCCATCTTGTGGCGACCTTCTTGTGTCCACATGGGGGCGGCCATCTTGTGTGTTAGAGTGATGGTCAATTTGGATATTACCTCTTTATTAGATAGGATTTTATGGTGCAACAGACTTTATCTGTCTATCTATTTATCTATCTATCCAGTCTATCTATTTATTGTTGAGAGTATTACAGAATGTCCCCCATTGCCTGTTCCACCCTGGCCCACCCCCCACCAGGTCTTTAGCACACTATGGTCTGTGTCTGTGGGTTATGTATAGATGTTTAAAAGTTCTTTGGTTGATCTCTGCCTGGCAGCCCTAACCTCTTCCCTCTGAGATCCATCAGTGTGTGCCATGCATCTCAGTCCTTGGATCTATTTTGTTTGTTGGTTTATTCTATTCATTAGATTCCATATGAGTGAGATCATATGATACGTATCTTTCTCTGACTGGCTTATTTGCTTAGCATAATGCTCTCCAGGTCCCTCCATGCTGTCGCAAAGGGTAAGAGATTCTTCTTTTTCATAGCTACAATAGAGAGGCCCAGTGCACGAATTCGTGCATCAGTGGGGGTACCTCAGCCTGGCTTGCGGGATCGGAACAAAACCAGCTCTCTGACATCCCCCGAGGGGTCCTGGATTGCGAGAGGGCTCAGGCCAGGCCAAGGGACCCCATCAGTGCACGATTGGGACCAGGGAGGGACTGCGGAAGGGTTCCAGGGCGTGTCTGGCCCCATCTTGCCAGGTCCTGATCGGGGCCGATCTGGGCTGGCCAGAGAGGGATGTGGGAGGTTGGCTCCAGGGCATGTCCGGTCTGTCTCACTCAGTCCCAATTGGCCAAACCCCAGCACAAATTAACCTACTGGTCGGTGCGTCTGTGCACATCATAGCGAGCAGTTGAACGGCCTTAGCATATCATTAGCATACTAGAGGCCTGATGCATGAAATTCGTGCATGGGGTGTGTGTCCCTCAGCCCAGCCTGCACTCTCTCCAATCTGGGACCCCTCGAGGGATGTCCGACTGCCAGTGAGATCGGGCCTAAAAAGGCAGTCGGACATCCCTCTCACAATCCAGGACTGCTGGCTCCCAATGCTCGCCTGCCTGCCTGCCTGCCTGCCTGCCTGATTACCCATAACCGCTTCTGCCTGCCAGCCTGATTGCCCCTAACCACTCCCCTGCCTTCCTGATAACTCCCTAACCACTCCCCTGCCAGCCTGATTGACTCCTAACTGCTCCCCTGCTGGCCCAATTGCCCCTAACTGCCCTCCCCTGCCAGCCTGGTCACCCCTAACTGCCCTCCCCTGCCGGCCTGGTCACCCCTAACTGCCCTCCCCTGCTGGCCTGGTTGCCCCTAACAGTCCTCCCCTGTAGGCCTGGTTGCCCCTAACTGCCCTCCTCTGCCGGACTGGTCGCCCCCAACTGCCCTCCCCTGCTGGCCATATTGTGGCGCCCCTCTTGTGTCCACATGGGGATGGCCATCTCATGTGTTGGAGTGATGGTCAATTTGCATATTACCTCTTTATTATATAGGATTATGCTTTGATTGGTTGAATGGATGACTGGACAACCAGACACTTAGCATATTAGGCTTTTATTATATAGGATAGTATTCTATTGTGTAAATGTACTACAGTTTTTTATTCACTCATCTACTGATGGGCACTTGGGGGGCTGTTTCCAGATCTTAGCTATTGTAAATTTTGCTGCTATGAACATAGGGTTGCTTATATTCTTTTTGTTTGGTGTTTCGGGTTTCTTAGGATATATTCCTAAAAGTGGGATCACTGAGTCAAATGATAGTTCTATTTTTTGAGGGAACTCCATACTGTTCTCCACAGTCTGCATTCCCACCAGCAGTGCACTAGGGTTCCCTTTTCTCCACATCCTCACCAGCACTTGTTGTTTGTTGATTTGTTGATGGTAGCCATTCTGGCATGTGAATAATTTGTATCTCTCCGATGATGAGTGACATTGAGCATTTTTTCATGTCTCGTTCCTGTCTATATGTCCCCATTGGAGAAATGTCTGTTTAGGACCATCACCCATTTTTTTAAATTGGATTGTTTGTCTTTCTTTTGTTGAGTTCTTTATATATTTTGTTGAGTTCTTTATATATTTTGGAAGTTAACCCCTATGAGATGTAGCATTGGTAAATATGCTCTCCCATGCAATGGGTTTCTTATGCATTTTGAGGATGGTTTCTTTAGCTGTGCAGAAGCTTTATAGTCTGATGTAGTGCTATTTATTATTTTTTCTTTTGTTCTCTTGCCATAGGAGATGTTTCTGTGAAAATCCTGTTACATGAGATGTTTAAGATTTTGCGGCCTGTGTTTTCGTCTAAGATTCTTATGGTTTCATGACTTGTAATTAAGTCTTTTATCCATGTGGAGTTCATTCTTGTGTGTGGCATAAGTTGGTGGTCAGGTTTCATTTTTTTGCATGTACCTGCCCAGTTTTCCCAACACTATTTATTGAAGTGACTGCCTTTAATCTAATGTATGCTCTTGCCTCCTTTGTCAACTATTAAATAAGCATAATGGCATGGGTCAATTTCTGGGTTCTCTGTTCTATTCCATTGATCTATATGCCTGTTCTCGTGCCAGTATTAGGCCAGTACTATAGCTTTGTAGTATAGTTTGATATCCAGTATTGTGATCCCTCCAGCTTTGTTTTTCTTTCTCAAGAGTGCTAGAGCTATTTGGGGGTGTGTTTTTTTTGGTTCCATATACATTTTTGGATTGTTTGTTCTTGATCTGTGAACCTTGGTATTTTAATAGAGATTGCATTGAATCTATAGATTGATTTGGGTGGTATGGACATTTTAATGATGCTAATTCTTATCCATGAACACTGAATATGGTTGCACTTGTTTGTATCTTCCTCTATTTCTTTTTTCAATGTCCTATAGTTTTCTTAGTACAGGTCTATTATGCCCTTGGTTAAGTTTATTTCTAGTTACCTTAATTTTTTAGTTGTAGTGGTAAAAGGGATTTCTTTTTATAGTTTCTAAATCAGAGATCATTATTTGTGTATAAAAATGCCTTTGAGTCCTAGCTGGTTTGGCTCAGTGGATAGAGCATTGGCCTGTGGACTGAAGGGTCCCAGGTTTGATTCCCATCAAGGGCACATGCCCAGGTTGTGGGCTCGATCCCCAGTTGGGAGTGTGCAGGAGGCAGCCGATCAATGATTCTCTCTCATCATTGATGTTTCTCTCTCTCTCTCCCTCTCCCTTTCTCTCTGAAATCAATAAAAATACACTTTTAAAAAATGCCATTGATATCTGGATATGAATTTTATGTCCTGCTACTTGGACAGATTCATTTATTAACTCTAGTAGTTGTTTTTTGTTTGTTTGTTTGTTTGTTTTGGATTCTGTAGTCTTCACTGTGTACAATATCAGGTCATAAAAGAGAAACATGCAAATTGACCATCATTCCGCTACACCCGCCAGCAAATCAGGAGTGAGTATGCAAATTAACCCAACAAAGATGGAGGTGGCCACGGAGCTGGAGCGAGCAGGAGGCTTGGGTTGCCCCCGGTGATGGAGGAAGCCAAGCTTCCCGCCTGCCCTGGCCAGCCCTGGCCTCAGTTCAAGGCTACACAGTTTCAATTATAGAAGATAAATAAATTCCAGATACCTGCTTCTAGCCGGCCCTGGCTTCCGCTCAAGGAGGCACTGACAAAAAAAAAGAAAAAAGAAAAAAGAAAAAAAGGAGAGGCTGGGAGCTTGGGTTGCCAGGGGGTGTGCCCAGCCAGCAAACAGCCATCAGCGCCTCACCCAGGCTGGCCAGACACGCCAGCTGGAACCCCAACCCTGAAGGGGGTGTGGCCAGCCTGAAAACAGCCCTCAGCCTCTCACCCAGGTGGGCCACACCCACATGGCCAGATTTCTATAAACGGGCAGCCGAACACACAAGATGGCTGCTTCCATGTGATCAAAGATGGCTGCCCCCATGTGGACACAGGATGGCCGCCACAAGCTGGCTAGCAGGGGAGGGCAGTTGGGGATGATCAAGCCTGCAGCGGAGGGCAGTTAGGGGTGACCAGGCCGGCAGAGGAGGGATGTTGGGGGTAACCGGCACTGCAGGGAAGGGCAGTTGGGTGGGACGCAGGCCTGCAAGGGAGGGAAGTTAGGGTTGACCAGGCCTGCAGGGGAGGGCAGTTGGGGGCAAACAGGCTGGCAGGGGAGCAGTTAGGCATCAATCAGGCTGGCAGGGGAGTTGTTAGGGGGTGATCAGGCTGGCAGGCAGAAGCGGTTAGGGGCAATCAGGAAGGCAGGCAGGCAAGCAGGTGGGAGCTAGCAGTCCTGGATTCTGAGAGGGATGTCCGACTGCCCATTTAGATAGGTGGGATCGGGCCTAAACGGGCAGTTGGACATCCCTCGAGGGGTCCCAGATTGGAGAGTGTGCAGGCTGTGCTGAGGGACACCCCCTCCCCGTGCATGAATTTCGTGCACTAGGCCTGTAGTCCTACCTAATAAAAGTAATATGCAAATTAACCATCACTCCTGTATACCCATAAGCCACGCCCACAAGCCACACCCACAAGCCAGTCAGGAGCAAATATGCAAATAAACCCAACCAAGATGGCTACAGCCACAGAGATCAGGAGGGAGGCTTGGGTTTCCCAGGCAATGGAGGAAGGCAAGCTTTCTGCCTGCCCTTGCCGGCCTAGGCCTCCACTCAAGGCTACAAAGTTTCAATTATAGAAGGTAAACAAATCCAAACAGAAATGGCGGCAGCCACGGAACTGGAAAGAGTGGGAGGCTAGGGTTGCCCCCGGCAATGGAGGAAGCCAAGCTTTCCGCACACCCTGGCTGGCCCAGGCCTCTGCTTAAGGCTACAAAGTTTCAATTATAGAAGATAAATAAACCCCAACAGAAATAGCTGCTGCCACGGAGCAAGCAGAAGGCTTGGCTCCGTTCCAGGTTACAAAGTTTTAATTGTAGAAGATAAACGCCAGATACCAGGGTCTCTGCTTGGGTCGCCAGGGGGCGTGGCTGGCCTGCAAACCACCACAGGCCCCTCGCTCAGGCCGCCCCATGCCCTAAGAAAACCCCCACCCTGATCCGGGACACCCTTCAGGGCAAACCAGCCAGCCCCCACCCGTGCACCAGGCCTCTATCCTATCTAATAAAAGAGTAATATGCAGATTGACCATCACTCCCACACACAAGATGGCTGCCCCCATGTGGTCAAAGATCCTGCCCCCATGTGGACACAAGATGGCCACCACAAGATGGCCAGCAGAGGAGGGCAGTTGGGAGGGACCAGGACGGCAGAGGAGGGAAGTTGGGGGTGACCAGGCCTGCAGGGAAGGGCAGTTGAGGGGGACCCAGGCCTGCAGTGGAGAGCAGTTGGGGGGGACCAGGCCTGCAGCAGAGGGCAATTAGGGGTGACCAGGCCTACAGGGCACGGCAGTTAGGGGTGACCAGGTCTGCAGCTGATGTCAGTTAGGGGCAATCAGGCTGGCAGGGGAGCAGTTAGGCATCAATCAGGCTGGCGGAGTGGTTAGGGGGTAATCAGGCTGGCAGTCAGAAGCAGTTAGGGGCAATCAGGAAGGCAGGCAGGCAAGCAGTTGGGAGCCAGCAGTCCTGGATTATGAGAGGGATGTCCGACTGGATCAGGCCTAAACGGGCAGTCGGACATCCCTCGAGGGTTCCCAGATTGGAGAGAGTGCAGGCTGGGTTGAGGGACCCCCCCCCCCACATGCACGAATTTTGTGCACCGGGCCTCTAGTCCTACCTAATAAAAGAGTAATATGCAAATTGACCCTAACTCTGCTACACCCACAAGCCACGCCCACCAGCCAATCAGGAGCAAATATGCAAATAAACCCCAACCAAGATGGCTGCCACCACAGAGAGCAGGAGGGAGGCTTGGGTTTCCCCAGCAATAGAGGAAGCCAAGCTTTCCACACACCCTGGCGGGCCCAGGCCTCCACTCAAGAATACAAAGTTTCAATTATAGAAGATAAATCCCAAGAAAAGTGGCGGCAGCCACAGAGCTGGAGAGAGCAGGCTAGGGTTGCCCCCGGCGACTGAGGAAGGCAAGCTTTCAACCTGCCCTGGCTGGCCCAGGCCTCCGCTTAAGGCTACAAAGTTTCAATTATAGAAGGTAAACAAATCCAAACAGAAATGGCGGCAGCCACGGAGCAAGCAGAAGGCTTGGCTTTGCTCCAGGCTACAAAGTTTCAATTGTAGAAGATAAATATATCCCAGATACCAGGGCCCCCACTTGGGTCGCCAGGGGGCGTGGCCAGCCTGCAAACCACCACAGGCCCCTCGCCCAGGTTGCCCCACGCCTCAAGGGAATCCCCACCCTGATCCGGGACACCCTCCAGGGCAAACCAGCTGGCCCCCACCCATGCACCAGGCCTCTATCTTATCTAATAAAAGAGTAATATGCAGATTGACCATCACTCCAACACACAAGATCAAGATATCTGCCCCCATGTGGTCAAAGATCCTGCCCCATGTGGACACAAGATGGCCACCACAAGATGGCCACCACAAGATGACCAGCAGGGGAGGGCATTTGGGAGGGACCAGGCCTGCAAGGGAGGGCAGTTGGGGGCAATGAAGCCTGCAGGGGAGGGCAGTTAGGGGTGACCAGGTTGGCATAGGAGGGAAGTTGGGGGCAAACAGGCTGGCAGAGGAGCAGTTAGACATCAATCAGGCTGGCAGGGCAGTGTTTAGGGGTTTATCAGGCTGGCAGGCAAAAGTGGTTAGGGGCAATCAGGAAGGCAGGCAGCTGAGCTGTTGGGAGCCAGCAGTCCTGGATTGTGAGAGGGATGTCCCACTGCCCTACATGGGCAGTCAGACATCCCTCGAAGGGTTCCAGATTGGAGAGGGTGGAGGCTGGCCTGAGGGACAACCCCCCCCCCCCTGTGCACGAATTTCATGCACTGGGCCTCTAGTATGTAATAAAAGGCTATTATGCAAATCAACCACACAGTGGAATGACTGTCGCTATGACGTGCACTGACCACCAGGGGCAGACGCTCAATGCAGGAGCTGCCCCCTGGTGGTCAGTGTGCTCCCACAGGGGGAGTGCCGCTCAGCTGGAAGTCAGGCCCACGGCTGGTGGGCACAGTGGTGGTGGCAGGAGCCTCTCTCACCTTTGCGGCAGTGCTAAGTACCCCTCGGGGGTTGTCCTACTGCCGGCTTATGGTTTCTCATAGTATTTTTTTAGAATACTTTGAATTTCTATGGTGTCAGTTGTTCAACTCTTTCATTTCTGATTCTGTTTATTTGAACTCTCTGTTTTTTGATGAGTCTAGCTAAAGGTTCATAAACCTTGTTTATCTTTTCAAAGAACCAACTCTTGGTTTCATTGCTCTTTTGTGTTGTGTTTTGTTTTTAGTTCTATGCCATTTATTTTTGCTTTGATCTTTATTTGTTCCTTCCATCTACCTACTTTGGGCTTTTCTTACTGTTTTCTGATTCTTTTATTTATAGGGTTAAATGGTTTATTAGTCCTTTTTCTTGTTTCTTTAGGTAGGCCTATATTGCTATGAACTTCCCTCTCAGGATTGCTTTCACTGGTCACGTAGATTTTGGGTTGTTGTGTGTTCATTTTTATTTGTTTCCAGGATGTTTTTGATTTCTTGCTTGAGCTCATTGGTAACCCATTCATTGTTTAATAACATGTTATTTAGCCTCCATGTGTTTGATTGTTTTTGAGTGTTTTTATTGTAGTTGGTAACTAGTTTCATGCCATTGTGATCCAAGAAGATGCTTGATATGATATCAATCTTCTTGAACTTGCAGAGACTTACATTGTGTCCTAACATGTGTCTGCCTTTGAGAAAGTCTCGTGTGCACTTGAGAACGTATAGTTTGCTGTTTTTTTGGGAAATGTTCTATAAATTTTCAATTAAATCCATTTGATGTAGTGAATCGTTTAAAGTCGTCTCCCTGTTGGTTTTTTGTTTGGAAGATATATCTGGTGATGTTAGTGGGGCGTTAACGTCCCCTGCCACTGTAATGCTGGTGATCTCTCCCTTAAAGTCCTCCAAGAGCTTTTTTATGTATTTAGGTGCTCCTATAGGGAGTGTGTATATGTTTACAGGGTTATATCATCTTGTTGGATCAATCCCTTTAGTATTATGAAGTGACCTTCTTTGTCTCTTGTTAAAGCCTTTGCTTTGAAGTCTATTTTGTCATATGTAAGTATTGTACTTATGCTTTTCTTTATGTTTCCATATGCATGGAAAATTTTCCCATCTCTTTTATTCTGGTTGGGTCTTTTATTCTGAGATCTAACACTTACAGACATCATACATATCGGTCATGTATTCTTTTTTTTAAAAAAAAATATATTTTATTGATTTTTTACAGAGAGGAAGAGAGAGGGATAGAGAGTTAGAAACATCGATGAGAGAGAAACATCGATCAGCTGCCTCTTGCACACCCGCTACTGGGAATGTGCCTGCAACCAAGGTACATGCCCTTGACCGGAATCGAACCTGGGACCCTTGAGTCCACAGGCCGACGCTCTATCCACTGAGCCAAACCGGTTTCGGCGCGGTTATGTATTCTTATTCATCTACCTTATGTCTTTTGATTGGAGCATTTAATCCATTTATATTTAAGGTTATTATAGAGTAGAGGCCCGGTCCATGAACATTCATGCACTGGAGGTGGGGTCCTTCAGCCCGGCCTGCCCCCCCTCACAGTCTGGGAGCCCTCAGGAGTGGGAGGTGTCCCGGCGATCAGGGGAAGGCGACGCCCCCATCACACCTCTGCTGCTGCCATGCCAGCAGAGCAAGCCTCAGGCAGCCCTGGACGGCTGGGCAGCCGCCATTCAAGGCTTGCCTGCATCTCGGGCTGGCCCTAGGTGGCTGGGGGGCTGGGGGCGGGTCCAGCCGCACTGCATGCCTGCCACTCTCCTCCCTCCCCCCGGCAGGGCTGAAAGGACTGGGACTCCAGTGGGGCTGAGGGGACTGAGCACCACCATCAGTGGCTATGGGCACTGCCATCTTTGTGCCGGGCATGATGGTCAATTTGCATATTCTCTCTTTATTTGATAGGATAGGTACTTATTTCTTGTCATTTGTATTGGTTATGGTCCTCTCTTGTTCTATTTCTTCTTACAGAAATCCCTTTAGTATTTCTTTAGCCTTTTTTTTTTTTTTTTGGTCTGGGAAGCTTTTTATTTCACCTTCAATTTTGAATAATAGCTTTGCTAGATAGAGTAGTCTGGGTTTCAGATCCTTGCTTTTCATTCCTTTCAATATTGTATGCCATTCCCTTCTGGCCTATAGTGTTTCTATTGAGAACTCATTTGAGAGCCTTATGGGAGCTGCCTTGTAGGTCACTGACTATCTCTCTCTTGCTGCCCTTGAAATTATCTCTTTGTTTTTACACATTAAGCACCCAGCCTGTTTTGTCTTCTGGATGGAAAGTATAGTGTCAGTCCCTGGTGACTGACATGGGGCTTAACGTGTTAATGTTTGCTATTTTAATTATGATGTGCCTATGTGCCTTGGAGTGAGTTTCTTTGGGTTCATATTGATTGGTACTTTCTGTGAGTCCTGAACTTGTGTGGCTTTTTCCTTCACCAGGTTAGGGATGTTTTCTATCATTATTACTTTAAATGGGTTATGTATTCCTTGCTCACTGTCTTTTCCCTTTAGTAACCCTATGATGTGAATGTTGTTCCATTTGATGGTGTCCCTGAGTTCCCTTAAACTGTCCCCATGCTTAAGTATTTTTTCTTTTTGCTGCTCTAATTGAGTGTTTTTTTTTCTGCCTTGCCTTCTCATTCACTTATCTATCCTCTGCTTCATCAAGCCTGCTTTTAATTTCTTCCAGTGTATTCTTGATGTCCTATATAGTCTTCATTTCTCCCTGGCTCTTAATTCTATGGCTTTTTTCATGCTGATGTAGTTCTTCCTAAGTTCCTTGTCATTCTCACTATGTTCTTGAGCATCTTTATAACCATTACTCTGGACTCTATGTGTGGTAACTTTCTCACCTCCATCTTATTTATGTATTTTTCTGGCTATATCTCCTTTCCTTTAAGTTGGGGGTTGTCTCTTTGTGTTTGTATCTGTAAATTAGACTTGCTATGACTTGCAGTCTTCTTGGGGTGGGCTTTTTTAGTACATGTTCTGTGGGACCCAGTGTCCTGTACTACTGAGTTGTATGTCCTAGGAGTAACCCTTTTGTGGGTTATTTGGGCTCTCCTGTTATAATTTGGTCTCGATTGTTGTTGTCCTGTTTGTGGGTGGGCTCTCCTCTCAGGATGGCTAACTGTAAGGCTCACCCAAATCCATGTTGTTCGAGCTGTTTTACATGTGCTAATAAGGGAAGCAACCACAAAAGTGAAGAGAATTAGTAAAGAGATAAGAAAACAAGAATAGTAAACAAAAAGAAAGAGAGAAAAAGATAATATTACTAATAGCAAAATGAAAAAAAAAGAATAGTGGAAAAGTGACAGAAAAAAATTCTTGAAGAACAAAGGGAGAGCAAAAAGTATGAATAGAGAGTAGGAAAGGAAAAAGGTAAAAAAAAGAGACAAGAACACAGAGAAAGAAAGGGAAAAAATTATGCACTGGTTAAAAGAAGAAAGGCAAAGGTAAACTGAAAGAAAGACTGAACAGGAAAAAGAAAGAAAAGGAAGGAGGCTTATAAGATATGAGAGAAAAGAACCAAAATATTAATGACAATAATACTAAAGCAATAAAGAAGAAAATATTGAAAAAAGAACAACTAAATCCAGCCACGTGGCGCTCATCTGGGTGGGACATGATCAGACGCACTGTTCTGTAATTTGATTTCAGGCTTCCCGGGAGACTTTAGTGTCAGCCAATGTTAGGAGCTGTCCACGTTTGCCTCTGGGTGTCCTGTTGTAGCGTTGGTCAGTCTGAGGCTGTCTGAGGTCCGCTCCACATGTCAGCTACTCTGCACGGCCCCCCCCCCCCCCCCTAAGTGCCTGGTTTTCCTCCAGTGTTTTCTGAAGAGTCTTCAGGGTGAAGCTAGGCAAGCACAGCTAGAGCTAGTGGGCCCCGGCTTAGAGATGACTCATCAGGCTCCCACTGAGGGGGAATGAATCTGCTGCGAAGCCACACTCCTCAGTCTACCACATCCTCCAACTCTAGTTCCCCGTCAGGTGACCCGGTGCAGGCTCAGGTTGGACATGGCCTGCCGCCCATTCTGCAGGAGAAGTTTCTGCTGCCCTGGCTCAGTGGGATTTATCAAAAGAGATCCCGAGTGAGAATGTTGCCAGTCTCGCCCTCAGGACCGGGCTAAGCCTTTTCTGCTGCTAGACAGCGGCCTCTGAGGGTCTTACTCTCGGGATGTCCTACTCTGTGCTGTTTCCCTGCCCCCACCAAAGTGTGTCCAGCAGGGGATCTGGTCTCCTTCAGGTAGGGGTGTTCCCAGCCCAAAGAGGGGGAGACAAGCTCCACCCCTCCTTCCCGGGCCTGGACACACAGGGAGTTTGGATGGGTCTCTCCACAATGCAGTCACACAGCCAGCTCACCCTCCTCTGTCTCCGCAGTAGAAGCCTTCCCATGGGATACCATCGGAAAAACTCAGCTCTGCCAGGACCGGTGCCCTTGTGCCCAGGCCCAAGCAGAAGGGATTACAAAGTCGGCCCCACTCAGGACTGAAGTCTCCACTGGCTGGTCTCAGTAAAGCGGGGCCAGTTACCCCAGCTCCACCTGTGCTCTCCTCTCTTCGGTGCAGGCTTAAGATCCCGATCTAGCCTCGCTGGTATGGCTCAGTGGATAGTGTCTTGGCCTGCAGACCGAAGGATCCCAGGTTCGATTCTGGTTAAGGGCACGTACCTCAGCTGCAGGCTCTTCCCCCGGCTGGGCTCTGGTCAGGCTCGTGCAGGAGGCAACCAGTCAATGTGTTTCTCTCACATCGATATTTCTGTCTGTCTTTCCCTCTCCCTTCCACTCTCCCTAAAAATCAGTGGGAAATATCCTTGGGTGAGGTTAAAAAATAATAAAATAAAATCCCCGATCTGCCTGCTGCCAACCCCGCGGCTCCACAGGTGCGGGCGGGTTCCAGCCCCGCACTACAGGTGCCGATGCCCTCTGGGCTCTGCGTGAGCCTGTCAGGAAAGCCCAGCGCCCTTCACATCGCTGCTGGGTGCAGCCCTCAGGCCCCGTGTGTTTTGAGCCGACACTGCTCTGCAGCCTCTGCAGTCAGAGCCTGCGGGCATCCCCCCGGGGCAGCAGCACCTGGCGCATTCTGTCACGGGGAGGGAGGACCATCTGTCACGGGGAGGGAGGACCAGCTTCCTAGGCAGGCAGAGCCCCCTGGGCCCTTGGCCCGATGCTGCGATGCTGCGATGCTGCGTGGGTTTCCTTCCAGTCTCTGCTGCTTGGGGTTGGGGGTCCCTGCGTGGAGGGTGCTTTGCAGCCAATATCACTTGGGCCTCCTCCGAGCATCGCCCCGGGGGGATCCCCCTCTTACAGTCTCTGCGCTGTTTCTTCAGTGCTCCTTAGACACCCCTGTCCAGTCAGCTACACTTCTCCGTTTTCCAGGCAGCCGCGTAGCATTTCAGCTGTAAGTCCAGCCGGGCTGGGAGCATGGGCACGAAGTCTCCTGGTCCCACAGCCATCTTGCCCCATCAGTCTTCTCCAAATTTTAAAAATTAATCTCATTACTTATTTATTGAGGGTTTTGTGGGACACTTTTTTGTCAATTTTATTTAGTAAAGTTAATTTAAAATTGCATCATTATATTCTAGAAAATTAGTTAAACTCTGCCTAATTAATATCTTAAAATGATTTTTAAAAATTTGCATTTAAGAAAAATTTTTAAAAATATACTTTTATTGATTTCAGAGAGGAAAGGAGAGGGAGAGAGAGAGATAGAAACATCAATGATGAGAGAGAAGCATTGACCAGCTGCCTTCTGTATGCCCCCCACTGGGGATCAAGCCTGCAACCTGGGCATGTGCCCTTGACTGGAATCAAACCCAAGACCCCTCAGTTTGCCTGCCGATGCTCTATCCACTGAGCCAAACCAGCTAGGGCTTTGCATTTAAGAAATTAAACATAGTCATTAGTAGATGGTTGGTATTAATTCACTCTTCTCTAATTAAAAAATTGGGGGGTTATACATTTTATTTGCTTTTAAGTAATATGAGTAGTAATTTGCTATCTGAAAATGACGTTGTTCTTTTAGATTCTTAGAGGATTCATAAAAAAGACATTGGGTTGTTTTTACGTGGACCAGTGGTTAGCAGTAGGTGCAGCTTTCTCACATGACTGGATACTTTTAGAACTGTCAAAGGCTAAGTAGTGAAATGCTGTAAAAACTTGTTTACAGAGTTACTTTCCCTTTCTTTTCTCTCCCACCCAAGCTGGTTCCTATGTAGCTCTCACTGTTCAGGGACGCCCCCCTGGGATGCCCCAGATCCCACTTGCTGATTCTGAAGTAGAGCCATCCGTCACTGGACATATGTCTCCTATCACGACATCTCCTCACTCACCTGGAGCATCTGGGAATATGGAGAGAATTACTAGTCCTGTGCTCATGGGGGTAAGAGCGGGAAATGTCTTTGCAAATACTCAGTTGCATAATGCCTTTACTTTTTATATTCAGAATTTTGTGGTATTGAGCTGATAAGCAAATTTAAGTTCAAGATTCCAGAAAACAACTTTCTAATATAATAATTACATAATACAGTTGACCCTTAGACAATATGGGTTTGAATAGTGCAGGCCTACTTATGCATGGATTTTCCCCCCCAATAAATACATACAGCCCTATAAATGTATTTTCTCTTCCTTATGATTTTCTTAATAACATTTTCTGTTCTCTAGCTTACTTTATTGTAAAAATTCAGTACTTAATACAAGTAACATACAAAATATGTGTTAATCGGCTGTCTCTGTTATTGGTAAGGCTTCCTGTCAATAATAGGCTGTTAGTAAAGTTCTGGGGGAGTAGAAAGTCACACGGAGCTTTTCGACTGCAGAGGGCTCGCATCCCTAACTCGCACATTGTTCAAGGGTCAGCTGTAATTTGGAATGATTACTGAGTATTGGGATAGATTTAATTTTAAAAATATTAAACGCCTACTATTCACAAAACCATTTGCCTCTCACAAAAATATTTAAAATATCCTGTGTTCAAGGTCCATACTTTGAAAGAACATGGGTTTTTTGTTTGTTTGTTTGTTTTGTTTATTGAGCCCATAGTTTCTGAAAAAAAATACCTAGTGCTTGGCGTAATAAACCTTTGTTGTTTAAGATGGAGTCAAGTGTATACAAGTAATTACAATACATAGGCAGAATGTGACATGAGGGGGAAATAGTAAGTTCTATAAGAATTCCAAGGGGGGGAGTACATCCAGTTGTGATAAGGAAGGACTTCGCCGAAAGCTATTTCATTGTTGAGCCTTGAAAACTAGGTAACCCGTGAGTGGTGCGGTGGAAATGAGGGCAGGCAGCTCAGGGAGAGGGAAGCGCCAAGAAAGCACCAAGTCCATGCGGCAGGAGCTGCTGCCTGGGAAGGATTTATGTAACGGGAGAGGAGCTTGGAAACTTCGGACTCTTTATTTTCAGAAAACTCACGACTACAAGGTTACTTTATATGTAACTAGATAGGCAGTGAGATCCATTAAAATTTCTTTTGAGCAAGAGAGTGTTAGGGTTATAGCAGGATTTTAGGAAGACTAATTTGATTAAATAAAGGGTTATAAAACAAGGAGAGATGGCGTGAGGTCAGGTAGGAAGCCATGTATGGGGGCTGACAATAATGACCTAAAGTTGGGAAAGTATAAGTATTATTCCTATACTTAAGCCAACTTCATTTTTCCAACTAATTATTTAATGTTTTCTTGAGCCTAGTTTAGTAAAAGTGAAAGGGCTAAAATTTCCCTGTAATCTTTTATCTTTAGTGTCATGTCTAAAAGTCCATCCTTTTAAGTGATGGAAATAAAGAAAATCGTAATAGATATTGAAAACCAGAGCTGGGGCATAGCATTATATGTCTCGTTTTCCTTATTTATTTTAGCTTCACTTTCCCTGTATTGGTTCTTTTTTGTTTGTTGGTTTTTTTATCTTTTTCTAGGAGGAAGACAATGTGGTTCATAACCAGAAAGTAGAAATTCTGAGAAAAATGTTACAGAAAGAACAGGAACGGCTGCAGGTACTGCCTTAGGAAAGGGCTGTGTCCAGGCAGTCAGAATGCGACTGGCTTCTTCTCAGAGTCGCAGGCCATCAACTATTTGATTAAGAATAGACTTTCTCTATTTTCTTGACATAAGCAATCAATTATTAAAATGTTTTTATAACTTTTCAGTTACTGCAGGAAGATTACAACCGAGCTCCTACCCCGAAGTTGCTAAAAGAGATCCAAGAGGCCAAGAAACTCCTCCCTCAGCTGCAGGAGCAGCTCTCCAAAGCCGCTGGCCCCCCGCAGGTAGCAACGCCCCAGCCTCCCCTGCCTGTGGGAGCCCGCTCTGCGAGTTCTTTCCTAAAGGAGGCCCTGCAGGGCATGGCAGAGATAACGGTTCATTAATAGAAATGTGGGCTTTGATTGTTGCCTTGCTCATGATTTGATGTTTTTTCCCACAATAATTTTAAAAACATTGCTTTTGCTTTAATGTGACAAATTACTAAAATGTAATTTTTGAGGTTCCTTCTGCAATTATGTTTTTAAGTATAGTTATAAGGTCTTACAAATTGACAGGCCTTGTGCTAAGTACTTGGACAGGATTTTCTTAGTCTGCACAACAGCCCTCTTAGATGAGCTGCTTTGATGTTTCCCCCCATTTTACACACACACTTAAAGAATTCAGAAAGATTAAATAACTTGCTGAGATCATGTAGCTCAGAAGCAATGGAACTGGAACTTAAGCCCAGTCTGATGAATTCAAAGCACATTCACATTCCTGATACTATCGTTTCATTGTAATTTTAAAATAGATTTCAACTGAATTTGGTACGTAAGTATAAGTATGGAGATGATGGTGTCATTAGAAAAAATAGCTTAGCATTAAGTCTCAACCAGATTTATATTCTACTAGAGGCCTGGTACACAAAATTTGTGCACAGAGGGAGGGTTCCTCTCAGCCCAGCCTGCACCCTCTCTAATTGAGGACCCCTTGGGGGATGTCCAACCCCTGATTTAGGCCTGATCCCGGCCTAAACTGGCAGTCAGACATCCCTCTCACAATCCTGGACCGCTGACTCCTAATCGCTCACCTGCCTGCCTGCTTGCCTGGCCATCCCTCACTAACCCCTTGCAGTCTGCTTGTTCAGTCGTTTGGTCGTCCCTCACTAACCCCCCTGCTGGTCTTATCGCCCCACGCAACCTGCTGGCAGTCAGACATCCCTCTCACAATCCTGGACCGCTGACTCCTAATCGCTCACCTGCCTGCCTGCTTGCCTGGCCATCCCTCACTAACCCCTTGCAGTCTGCTTGTTCAGTCGTTTGGTCGTCCCTCACTAACCCCCCTGCTGGTCTTATCGCCCCACGCAACCTGCTGTTCGGTTGTTACTGTGATGGCATCCTGGACAATTTGCAAAATCCTCTAATATAGATAATATCAGATGTGGTATATGAAAAGCTCCTTTACTTCATTTTAAAGCAAAAAGGGTGAATTGCCTATATCACTTAAAAGCAGTAAGAGCTGTTGATTTGCTCTTCGTCCTCAGTTAGGCCTGGCAGTGACAGCCAGGCTCAGAGCACTGACAGCACTCTTTAGGTCGTTTAGCTAAGGTGGTGAGAACTAGGGCCTAAGCTGGTCACGTGACTTACACAAGGTCACAGTCTTAAGGTCTCCTGACTTGCTGGGTTAGTGTACTTTCTATTACACATTATTTATTTTTTCATCACTTTCAGTTCCAAAAACATCCATAGATGTTTTTAGAATTACCCTTCAGTTTTGTTGACAGTTTTATGTTGTTATTACTGAGCAAAGACTGTCTTCAAATAGTAAAAGTGTGGTTCCTGATCTAAAAGCTTATCATTGTGTTATAGCATTGTATCTCAGTATTTGTGATTTACTGAAATTCTGAAGTGTTGAAAGGCAGTGAACCAGATGCTATGTGTAATAATCTTTACGAATGGGCAGGAAATAGAAATCATGTAGCTTAACAAACTGTTTTACCTTTACGTTAAAACAGTTTGTTAAGCTACATGATTTATATCATAAACTTCTTTCCTCCTTACTAAACTGTCTTTGATCATTGCCATTTTAGAACCACAGAGTTAGTAGTTGTTTATGTTTTTAACTTTTAGATCTTTAGGCATTCTTGATCACATCTAACTGGCCAGATGCTAGCGCTCTTCTTTAGATTGTAGTGCAACTCGATTTCTTCATGCAATCCACAGTGAAAGTCTTTTTAATGTGTTTGTGTGTAAACCATTTTAGGATGCAGCTGTAATTACATCCTCCAAGCCTTTCAGTGACATACCAGCAGGCAGTGAGGTGGAAGCAGATTCTGGTGATGGACGAGGCAGAGGTGACTGTAGCAGCGGAGAGGCATCGTGGCCCAGCAGTGACACCGCAGATGTAAGTTCCACATCTCTGTCTTCCTGGGTCTTCTGAAAGCTGCTCTCTAGGTTTAATTTTAAGTCGCATGAGTTAGAGTTATGTTCTGGTCCTGCTTATATTTTTATTGTTGCCCTCTTTAATGTAGCAATTGGAGAAGCAGAAATTCTGGACATTGTTGTATAGGAGCTTTTAATTCCAGAGCTCACTTTTCCCTTGCACACCATTGACACATGTTTCTTTAGAGGAGATGGAATTTCCCAGCAGGTATCTTGTTTGAGGGTAGAAAAGCTAATAACACAAGTGCTTTCTTACTGAACCGGGAGGCCAGCTGTTGATATCTTTAAGAGCATGTTAATATTCCATTTGTGGTCAGAGTTACTCAGTCTTGAAACATGGGGCCCTTGGCCGTTGCAAAGAGGAAAAGACTTAGTAGTTCTATTAGGTAGACTTATGTTAATAGCCCATGTTTAGTATCAGTTTCTTGATTAACCCAGAAATTGCTAGATGAACTTGGATATTTGTTAAAAGATAAAATATTTGAAGTTGAATATGATGTGGCTTCATAGTCATATGAATACTTAAAAGCTAAATTCCGTGTTACTCAGCATTTCTTTGTAAGTAGTATGCAATGATAGAATAATGAATTACAAATAGATCACTCTTTTTTTAAAGTAATGAGCAAAGTAGTCTAATGCAGCATTTTAAAAACTGGTTTATGAAATCAATTTAGTTGGTTGGGACCAGCATATATTAAAAAAAAAAAGAATAGGAAATAAGAGTGCTTTGCATGTAGAGGTGGTGTTACTCTTTCTGACTTTGTTGTATGTGCATGT
This sequence comes from Cnephaeus nilssonii, assembly GCF_951640355.1. Taxonomy (NCBI): domain Eukaryota; kingdom Metazoa; phylum Chordata; class Mammalia; order Chiroptera; family Vespertilionidae; genus Cnephaeus; species Cnephaeus nilssonii. The sequence goes on from NC_137084.1 coordinate 83,537,391, forward strand.
ATACATGTGTACACACATACACAGAGACACACCCAAGTATTATATTTAACAGTAAAATTCCTGCCTTCCTGAAGGTTCCACTAAAACAGAAAAGAAAAGGAAAGCGACTGGCCTAAGCCATCATCCCAACCACCTTTTGAGGCTTAGGCCCAGTGACTCAGTGAGAGAAAGATGACAGTAGGAGTCTTATGATTGGGTAAGCTAAAGGTTTTAATGAGAAATCCAGTTTGACTCAAGAAAAAAAATATAACAGCTAACGTTTATTATGCATACATATAATATGCTGTCACAGTGTTTTACATCCCTATCTTAGTTAATTCTCAAAACAGCCATGTAATGTAGTACTGTTGTTATCATAACTTTACAAAAGATAAAGCAGGCTAAATGGAGTTATCTAACTTGCCAAACTTACCCAGGTGATAAGTGAGCTGCCTTTACCGAGGTGCAGAGTGCGAGCACTCTATAAGCAAAGGCACTTTTGTGTGGAAGCGCCTCGCCTGGGAGAGCAGTGGGAGTTTTCCTGATACGTTAGGGCATGGAGGAAACGGCTGTCGTTTATCTCAGAAACAGGCGAGCCCACGCGTCACCGGTACCAGCATTGGCTGCGGGTGCCTTTCTCATGCCCTCCTTTCTGCTCTAGTGCTGCTTTTCCTTCTCTTCCCATGGCTTGGTCCTACCATTAGAGGGAAGTGTCTGAGTGCAAAGGGACTTTCCTGTTTACCTTTTTGCTTCCAAAGCCTGGCATATCATAGGGATTGAGAACAAGTCATAAGAAAGAAAATTGTGGCCCTGGCCGGTTTGGCTCAGTGGATGGAGCGTCAGCCTGCCGACTGAAGGGTTGTGGGTTTGATTCCAGTCAAGGCACGTGCCTGGGTTGTGGGCTTGGTCCCAGTGTGGGGCATGCAGAAGGCAGCCGATCAATGATTCTCATCATTGATGTTTTTCTCTCTCTCCCTCTCCCTTCCTCTCTGAAATCAATAAAAATATATTAAAAAAAAAAGAAAATTGTGAATTTTGTATTTAGAGTGATGTTACAATAAAATCTGTGGCTTAGATGTATCTATCTAATAAAAGAGTAACATGCTAATTGACCGTATCTTCGTGACGCCCACCAGCCAATCAGGAGTGAGTATTCAAATCAACCCAACAAAGACGGTGGGTTAATTTGCATACACAGGCGCTGAGCGGCCAGGGGCGGGACGCTTGCGTCGTTGCCGTGGCGACAATGCAGGCATTCCGCACCACCCCAGCCGCTCCGGGCCTCTGGGCAGTGTGGGAAGGCAGAAAGGCGTCTCTGGGCCGGAGTGGAGGCGGTGCCAGCAGCCCGGGGAAGGAAGGCCCATTCTTGCACGAATCTTCATGCATCGGGCTTCTAGTATACTTTATAAAATAGAGTGAACTAGCAAATGTGGAAACAGGCATTCCAGTGAATTAAGAGTGTTTGATACGTAATTAGTGTTTATTAAGTACTAGTGGACTGGTGCACAAAATTCGTGCACATCAAAAGGGGATTAATTAGAGAAAATATTTTAATATTGCTATTTGCCCTTTCTCTATAATAGAAGTGTCAGAGATGAAAGAAAATTTGTAAAATGTATATGAAAATCTTCCTCCTGTCAGAGTCTGGGGCGTACCACGGGACTCAGAGTCAAGTCCCCACCCACCCACGTGCGCCTCAAAATCGCACGAGACCCAGACCCGGCCGGCCCCCCCATTGGGCTAGATTCAGACCAGACTGGCCCCACCCCTCAGCCTCAGGTCCCCTGGCCCAACGCCGGGGCAGGAGGCGCGGCCTGAGGTCCCCCAGCCCAGCACCGGGGCAGGGGACGCACCTTGATGTCCCCCATCAAGCCCTGCTGGGTGGGGGGCATGGCCTGAGGTCTCCCGTCAAACCCTGCTGGGTGGGGGGGTGCTGCCTGAGGTCCCCCGGCCTGGCATCAAGGTGGGGGGCATGGCCTGAGGTCCCCTGTCAAGCCCCATGGGCGAGGGACGCAGCCTCAGGTCCCTGCTGATTGCTCGTTAACCCTACCAGACCTGAGGCCCTGAACCTAACTGTCCCCTGTACCTGGGCTCCTGAGCATTAAAAAGAAAAAATCAACATGATACAGAAAAATGTTAGTTACATGCAAACAAGTGGTTAGAATAAGATGGAACTTGGAGACATTGTAGAAAATAGGTCTAGGCAAAGTACCAAAAATTAGGTACAGCGGTATAGCGGCAGATTCGGAAATTACTGAAAATCGGTACAGCGGTCTGGTAGGGTTAAGGCTCGTTATGGGAACTCTGCCTCCACTGTGGGTGCAGCCATCTTGTGTTACGGAAACCCCGCCTCCACTGTGGGCGCTGCCATCTTTGTGGTGGAGTGAGAGTCAATTTGCATATCCCCTCTTTATTATATAGGATTTGAATGAACAGCAAAAGGAATAATTAAAGAGTTTGGTCTTTGTCTTGCATGCAGAACGTAGGCCCACTGAGAACATGTCCGTGTGGAAAGTGAAGGGGGCAGAGGCAGGAGATCTGTAGGGAGAGAGGACTGCTGCCCGGCTGGCGGCTCCACTGGCGCAGCGTTGTCCCAGCACCAAAAGGCTGCAGGTTCCGTTCCTGCTCAGAGCGCCTGTCTTGTTGCAGGTTTGATCCCTGACTGGGGTGTGTACGGGAGGCAACCGGTTGGTGTTTCTCCCTCTTTCTGTTTCTCTCTCTCTAAAAATCAATAAATATATCCTCAGGTGAGGATAGAAAAAAGACTACTTGGCTTACTAGGAACAAATCTGTGTTGAATGGCTAATAATGCGTTGTGCCAGCAGTTGTACCTAATACTTGACACATACTCTTTTTAGCTCTCATAATAATCTTCAAGGCGCGGTATTACCATTTTATAGATGAGGAAACTGAGACTACATAAATAAATGACTTTTGTAGAAATCTGGGTGAGAGATGATATACTGTAGACAAGGATATTTACTGAACACATAAACTAGATTAATTTCTAGTTCTTCAAAATGTGTCTTTTTGAAGCTAAGATATGCTGTTGTTAGTTTATGGGTTTCCATTATATTAAGATTATAGGAACCGGTCAGTGTTTTATATTTTAAAAGAGCACTTTAAAAATTTTTTCTTTTTCTGCTCATTTTTATAGAATAATCTCCTTGTGCTGTTTGTGATATCATTATCATTGCAAAATTCCCTGCTTGTGTCCACTTCAAAGGTGATTCTAATGAATACCCACACACCAGTTCTCACAAAGAATCATAAAGAATTCAGAGCATCTACCTCTCTAATTTTTAGTACGTAAATGAGATAAAAATACCTTATGGAAAAGTTTTAAATCTGTTCAAAAGTAGAGACGCATAATGATCACCTGTGCACCTAATCACCCAGCCTCAGCCATCATCAACAGGTGCTCAAACCTCTGGATTACTTTGAAGTGAAATCCCAGACACTAGTTCATTAATATGCGTCTTGAAGAGGAAAGAATACTTAAAAACTTAGCCAGCGGAGAGGCAGTATGGCTGTAGAGTAGCTGGAGGTTGCATGCTTTTGCTCCCAGATAAGGACCAGGTTTACAGCTGAATACTGAGTAATCAACTTGAAAAGCCCGGTGAAGTGTACCTGATTGGACATAGTCCATCTCGGAGCAGGAGACGCCGTGCAGAAACTGGCCAGAGGAGGGGAGCTGATGAAAGGAGAGGCCACAGCAGCGCAGTGGCTGAGAGGACGGGACGCTGTTGCCTCAAAGCTCCGTCGCCCTGGGAGTGTGGTGTCTCAGCCCCCACAGGGATTCCAAACCCAGAGCAGCAGAGACAGCAAGAAGAGCTTCGGTAGCATCGGGCAGAGGGAACCTGGGGATTCTGTCTGCCTGAGACCGGACAGCAGGTTCCCAGTGAAAGAGCGCTCCTATTGTTAGCACCCAAGCCTGAGGGGTTTGCTTGGGCTCTGACTGCTGGAGAGGCTGTGCTGCCATGTTTGGGTCCAGCAGAGGGGTCTGTGGGGGCCCGCTTCCTTCTTGAAAGGCATTGTGCAGAGCCCGGCCATGACGAAGCTGTTTGGCTTAGGGAAAGGGGAAAGGATTCTTCCACCTGGAGCACAGGGCCGGACCCCTCCCCCACCCGCGGAGCCTCCTGGACTGCTCCACCTGGTGTCATGGGGACCAACACAGATTGGGGTTTGGAGCACCAGTGGCTATTGGAATTTCAACCCCACTTTGTTGAGACCAGCCATGTGGGAAAATATTCCATGCAAATGGAAACAAACAAAATGCTGGAGTAGCAACTTTATATTTGACAAAATAGATTTCAAAATAAAGGCCACAAAAGAGACAAAGAAGGTCACCATAATAATAAAGAGATTGATGCACAAAAGAAAATAACCCTCATAAACGTATATGCACTCAATATAGGGGCACCTAAATATATAAAAAATACTTTGTGTAGACTTTAAGGGAGAAATTGTCCGCAATACAATCATAGTAGGGGACTTTAACACCCCACTGTCAACAATGGATAGGTCTTCCAGACAAAAAAATCAACAAAATCAACAAGCAAACAATGATCTTAAACAACACACTAGATCAGATGGATTTTTTTTTAATTTTTAAAAAAATATTTTTATTGACTTTTTACAGAGAGGAAGGGAGAGGGATAGAGAATTAGAAACATCAATGAGAGAGAAACAGCAATCAGCTGCCTCCTGCACACCCCCTACTGGGGAGTGAGTCTGCAATCAAGGTACATGCCCTCAACTGGAATCGAACCAGGACCTTTCAGTCCACGGCCCGATGATCTATCCACTGAGCCAAACCAGTCAGGGCAAGATCAGATGAATTTAATTGATATTTACAGACATTTCATCCCAAAGTAGCAGACTATACATTCTTCTCAAGTGCACATGGAACATTCTCAAATAAAGACCACATGCTAGGACACAAAGTAAATCTTAACAAGTTCAAGAAGAATGAAATCACATCAAGCATATTCTCAGGTCATAATGGTATAAAATTAGAAATCAACCACGATAAAAAAGCTCATAAAATATTCAAACACATGGAGGCTAAAAAGCATGTTATTAAAGAATGAATGGGTTACCAATGAAATCAAGGAAGAAATAAAAAATTACCTAGAAACAAATGAAAATGAATACATAATTACTCAAAATCTGTGGTACACAGCAAAAGCAGTATTGAAAGGGAAGTTCCTCTCATACAGACCTACCTCAAGAAGCCAGAAAAATCTCTTGTAAATAATCTAACCCTGGACCTAAAATAATTGGGAAAGAAAATAGCAGGAAAAGGCCAGAGTAAGTAGAAGGAAGGAAATAATAAAAATCAGAGCACAAATAAATGACATAGAAACTAAAAAAAATAAAATAAATACCAAAGATCAATGAATCCAAAGCCTGGTTCTTTGAAAGGATAAATGAGATTGATTAACCTAGGAGGGAGGATCCAAAGAAATAAAATTAGAAGTGAAAGAGGAGAGGTAACATCTGATATCACAAATATAAAGGACTGTAAGAAAATATTATGAACAACTATTTGCCAACAAAATAGACAACTTGGATGAAATGGACAAGTCTTAGAAACATACAATCTTCTAAAACTCAATCAAGAAGAATAAAAAACCCGAATAGATAGGAAACTAATGAAATTGAAGCACTAACCATGAAAAACTCTGCAGCCAGAGAGTTCTGGACCAGAGGGTTCACAGGAGAATCTTATCAAACACTCAGAGAAGCACAACAGTTTTGTCTTCAAACTGTTCCAAAAAATACAAGAGGTGGGAAGACTTCCAAGCTCTTTTTAGGAGGCCAACATTATTTTAATATCAAAACCAGAAAAAGACACTACAAAAAAAAATTATAGGCCAATATCCCTGAGGAACATAGATGCTAAAATCCTCAACAAAATATTAGCAAATTGGATCAAGCAATACATTTTAAAAAATCATACACCATGATTAAGTCAGATTTATTCAAAGAATGCAAGGTTGGTCCAATATTCACAATTCAATAAATCTGATACATCACATAAACAGTGAAAGATAAAAATCATGTGATCATATCAATAGATGCAGAAAAAGCATTCAGTAAACTCTAGCATCCATTTATGATAAAAACTCTCAGCCAAGTGGAAATGGAGGGATCCTACCTCAACCTAATAAAGGCTATATATGACAAATATGGAGCCAACATCATACCCAGTGGGCCAAAACTAAAAGATTTTCCCTTAAGATCAGGGATGTCCACTTTCACCACCCTTATTCAACATAGTACTGCAAGTTCTACCATAGTGATCAATCAAGAAGAAGAAATAAATGGCATCCCAGTTGGAAAGGAGGAAGTAAAAACTGCCATTATTTGCAAATGGCATGATGGTGTATATAGAAAACACTAAAGACGCCACCAAAAAACTACTAGACATAGTCAATGAATTCAGAAATGATGCTAAATACAAAATTAACATCCAAAAATCAATGGCAGTTTTATATACCAATAATAAACTACCACAAATAGATACTAAGAAAACCCATTTTTTATTGCAATAAAAATATAAGTTACCTAGGAATAAATTTAAGCAAGGAGTTAAAAGACCTGCACTCAGAGAACTATATGACATTGAAGAAAAAAATTAAGAAAACTACAGATAAGTGAAATCATACACCATGTTCATGGGTAGGAAGAATTAACATCATTAAAATGTCCACACTACCCAAAGCAAGCTATAGATTCAATGCACTTTCTATTAAAATACCAGTGACATATTTTACAGAACTAGAAACATATTCCAAAACTTTCATGGAACAAAAAAAAGGCCCTAAATAGCCTCAGCAATCTTGAGAAAGCAAAACAAAGTTGGAAGGATCACCAAACCTGATATCAAACTATATTACAAGGCCATAGTAACCAAAACAGCCTGGTACTGGCACAAGAACAGGCATATAGACCAATGGAACAAAACAGAGACCCCAGAAATCGACCCGTGTCTTTATGTTCAGTTCATATTTGACAAAGGAGGTAAGCGCATACACTGGAGTAAAGACAGTCTCTTCAATAAGTGGTGCTGGGAAAATTGGACAGGTACGTGCAAAAAAATGAAACCAGACCACCAACCTACACCATCTATACTAATAAAAGGGTAATATGCTAATTAGACTGGGAGACCTTTCGGACAAATCCATGGTGGTGGAGCCTAGGCAGAGGCAGTTAAGGGGTTGGGGGCAATCAGGCTGGCAGAGGGGCAGTTGGGGATAAGCAGGCTGGCGGGGGGGGGGGGGTCAGTTGAGGGCAGGCAGAGTGGTTAGGGGCCATCAGGCAGGCAGGCAGGTGAGCGGTTAGGAGCCAGCGGTCCTGGATTGTGAGAGGCGGACATCCCCCAAGGGGTCCCAGATTGGAGAGGGTGCAGGCTGGGCTGAGGGACAACCCTCCCCCCCACCCCATGCACGAATTTCATGTACCGGGCCACTAGTACAGAATAATAAACTCAAAGTGGATAAAGGACTTAAATGTAGTCGCCACACCATAAAAATCCTTGAGTGAAACATAGGCAGTAAAATCTCTTGAAGCATTTTTGTCGATAGGTTTCCAAGGGCAAGGGAAACTCGGGAAAAATGAACCATCAGGACTATATCAAACTAAACAGACTCTATTCCGCACAGCAAAAGAAACTACAGAAATGAAAGGGAGCCCACTGCATGTAAGAACATATTCGCCAATGATACATGTCATAAGGAATTAATTTTAAAAATATGTAAAGAACTCATACAGATCAACAGCAGGCAGACAAACAGTCCAATTGAAAAATGGCCAAAGGACCTAAATAGATACTTTGCCAAAGAGGACATACAGATTCAAGAGACATATGAAAAAATGCTCAATGTCACTAATCATCAGAGAGATGCAAATTAAAATGACATGAGGTACCACCTCACACCTGTCAGAATGGCTACCATCAACAAATCAACAAACGACCAGTGCTGGTGAGGATGCGGAGAAAAAGGAACCCTCTTGCACTGCTGGCAGGAATGCAGACTGATGCAGCCACTGTGGAGAACAGTATGGAGTTTCCTCAAAAATTAAAAATGCAACTTCCATTTGACCCAGTAATCCCACTTCTAGGAATATATCCTAAGAATCGCAAAACACCAATCAGAAAGAACATATGCACCCCTGTGTTCCTAGCACAATTCACCATAGCTAAGATGTGGAAACAGCCCAAGTGCCCATCAGCAGATGAGTGGATAGGAAAGCTGTGGTGTATTCACACCAGGGAACACTGCAGCTGTGACAAAGAAGGATCTCTTACCCCTTGTGACAGCATGAGAGACCTGGAGAGCGTCATGCTGAGTGGAATGAGCCAGTCAGAGAAAGACAAGTATCACATGATCTCACTCATGTGGAATCTAATGAACAAAATAACGTGACAAGTAAAATGGACTCAGTAGCATGGGTATGTGGAATAGACTGGCCAGTTCCTGAGGGCAGTGGGGTGGGGTGACTGGATAAAGAAGGTGAAAGGATTAGCTAAGGAACATATATACATATCCCCTGGACAGGGACAAGAGTGTGATGAAGGCGAAAAGGGGGAAAGTTGGGGGAGAGGCGGGCATGGGGGCGGAAGTGGGATAAGTCTGCAATGACAGCATTACAAATTCTTAATAAAAATATTTACCCACTAGAGGCCCGATGCACAAAATCCGTGCAGGAGTAGCCCTTCCTCCCCCCGCTGCCAGTACTGCTTCCCTCTGGCACTCAGGACCCGGGCTTCCCTCGCAGCCCCGGCTTTGTCTGGAAGATTGTCTGGTAGGACGTCTGGTCTAATTAGCATATTAAGCTTTTATTATTATAGACTAGAGGTCCAGTGCATGAAAATTTGTGTACTGGGGGGGGGGGGTCCCTCAGCCCGAACTGCCCCTTCTCACAGTCCCAGAGCCCTCAGGGGATGTCCTACTGACGGCTTAGGCCCCCCTGGGAGAGCGGGCCTAAGCTGCAGTCTGGCCTCCCTCTGCAGGAGGCGACCGGGCTGATCAGGAGAAGGCACGGTCCCCATCACCCCACTGCTGCTGCTGCCACTGCCAGCCGTCACAGCTGCGAGGCCTAGCCCCGGGCCTCGCCTCCGCTGGGGCTCATGGCTGCCTGAGCCCACAGCTGCCTGAGCCCCGGGCCTCGCAGCCGCTATGGCTTTGTTCGGATGGATGTCTGGAAGATGTCTGCCCTAATTAGCGTATTACCCTTTTCTTCATATAGATATTACCATCAATCTTTAGAATTACTATTTCCTTAATTTGCAGTTTGACTACCCTGATTGTCTTATAATGATCTTTTTGCAATTTATTTGAATCAGAATTAAGATTTTCAACCTTTGTTCAGTAAGTCTCTTAATTTATGATGGTTCCCTCTTTTGTTGTTGTTGCCAATTTTTGTTAAAGAAACTAGATCATATGTCCAGTATTGTGTTTTCACGGTGTTGTTTAACATGTTCCTCCATGTATATTTCCAAAAAACTGATAGTGAGATCCAGTCTTGATCAGATGGAGGTTTGAGAGTTGTTGTTTATCAAGAACAATTCATGGGTGGCACTGTGTATGTACATCCTGTCCCATTGCATCATGTGGTGACTATCTGGTGGTGGTGGTGGTGGTTTGTGACCTTAAGTTTGTTTAAGGTGTTCAGATGTTGTGAGCATGATTCTTTCATTATAAAGTTCTCCATTAAGTTTTTATCTCATGTGTTTTACCTGCCCTTAATGGTGAAAATGCCTGCATCTATTATTTAATTAGTTGCTTCAAAATTATATCATTGTTTTGTCATTTCTTCTGTGTATATTATATGGAATTATTGTATAAAGAATAGTTTTCCATTACTAGTTTTTAGATTACCCTAAAATATAGCTTATGCAGGAAGGGTGGTATAAATGCTTGATTCTTTTCCTTTATGAATCTGTTTTCAGAAGAGTTCTTACCTTAACAAACTCCAGAGGTCCCCAGTGTGGGGATGTGTGTACATTCACTGTTGTGTATGATATTTTGAATCGATAGATTTTAACATACTTGCCTAGTGTGTTTCAGTCCATTGCAATCATTATTCTTTCTGGTGCTTAAATTGTTCTTTTTGGGCCAGTGGAGTCTCCTTAAGTTGTCTTCTGTCTTCTTGTGACCTGACTCCCAGTAGGTGTGGCAGCTTTCCTGTCTCTCTGTCGCGCGGTATTTGGTGTCTGTATAGAGAGCATGTATAGTCCCTATTGGCATTCACACAAAATCTCTGTGCCACGTTTCAGCCGCTCTGAAGAGTGGCTCCATTGCTTTGGGGTATTCCTTACCCTCCAAAATGGAAATTCTGCATGTCAGAGAGTTTGTGTTTATATTAGGTCATTGCAAACATATTATGTAAATTTTATGAAAATCCATACATCCGTTTTACACAAGGTAGTAACAGCAAAATAGAAGCTTAATATCATTCATATAAATAGTCCGAAATGCTTTTCTCTTGGTACAGAGGGGATTAGAGGAGATGGATAACGATAGAGATTGATTTTGACATAATGAGTTTGAGATATGTAATATATCTAGTTACACTTATTTGGTAGAAATATGCCCTCAGGCCCAGAGTTAAAGTAAAACTATACTATTGTTTGTAAATTGTTTTTTGTTATTGTTTGTTTTGTTAATCCTCATCCAAGAATATTTTTTCCATTGATTTTTCGAGAGAGTGGAAAGGAAGGAAGTAGGGGAGAGAGAAACATAAATGTGAGACCTGGTCAGGAATAGAACCTGTAACCCAGGAATGTGCCCTTGACCAGGAATTGATCCCAAGACATTTTGGTGCACGGGTCGATGTTATAACCACTGAAAACACTGGCCAGGATGGTTCTATATTGTTTTACTGGTATCAATATAAAACTAAAAAGTTGAGAGAATAAGTGATTTGCTAAAGTCAGGAAAAAAATTAGCAAAGCCAGATATTACATGAAAGATACTTAGTGGTTTCAAAAGATATATATGAAATTCAGAAGATTCTTTTTCCACATTATTTTTTAACTCCCCTTTTGGTGAGCCTGTTGAAATGAACTAAATACCTTTCTTCTTTTTCTTTTTAATTAGAGTCCTAAGAGTGGCCTGAAAGAGAGGATTTATCTGGAGGAAAACCTGGAGAAAAATGAAGTGATTCAGGACACTGTGAGTATAAAACCTGTGAAATGTAGTGCTTTCCTGATACTTAAAGTGACAGCCATTTCTGCTATTTGGTTTTTGTTGTTTTTGTTTGTTTGTTTGTTTTGAGAGAAAGCTTAAACTTTAAAGCAACTGAATAATTTTTTTTTGATAAATGGAGAGGTACCCCACAGTCAGTATTATTAGGTGGTTTAATGTTTTTATTGTAGTGAAGCACACATAACATAAAGTTTGCTGTGGTTGTTTTAAGTGTGCAGTCGGTTGGCAGTCTGTTACCTTCACGTTGTGCAGCAGCACAGCACACATCTCAGAACTCCCATCTTCCCTCAGCTGAGACTCGCACACTGACTCGAGGTCATCCTCTCCCTCCAGTCTCTGGCAGCCACCTTCCTGCTTCCTGCCTCTGGGAATATGACTCCCCTAAAACCTAGGGCAGTGGGATCATACAATAATGGTCCTTTTGTTGACCAGCCTATTTCACTTAGCATAGTGTCTTCACGATTAATCTCTATTGTAGCAAGTGTCAGAATGTTTGTCCTTTTTAAGGCTGAATAATGATCCATCGACTGTACCACATTTTGTTCATCCATTTGTCAGTGAGCACTTGGGTGGTTTCTATCTCCTGGCTGTTGTGAATAATGCTCCTCTGATCACGGCTGCACACATAGTGTTCAAGTTCTTTCGGGTCTTTTTTTTTTTCTTTAATTCTTTCTTGTTTAAAATATTACATATAGTATTACATATGTCTCCTTTTCCCCCCATTGACCTCTCCCTGGCCACTCCCACCCCCCAGCACGTGCCCTCACCCCCCTACTGTCCATACCCATTGGCTATGCTTATATGCATGCATACAAGTCCTTTAGTTGATCTCCGCACCCTCCCCCCCTCCCCTGCCCCCCACCTGACTTCCTTCTGAGGTTTGACGGTCTGTCCAATGCTTTTCTGGCTCTGGCTCTATTTTTGTTCATCAGTTTATGTTGATCATTATATCCCACAAATGAGTGAGATCATGTGATATTTCTCTTTTTCTGACTGGCGTGTTTAGCTTAGCATAATGCTCTCCATGTCCATCCATGCTGTTGCAAATGGTAAGAGTTCTTTCTTTTTTACAGCAGCGTAATATCCCATTGTGTAGATGTACCACAGTTTTTTAATTTTTATTTTTTTAAATGTCTTTATTGATTAAGGTGTTACATATGTGTCCTTATTCCCCCATTACCCCCCATCTCCCCTCTCATGCCCCCACCCCCCTGTTGCCTGTGTCCATTGGTTAGGCTTATATCCCCCACCCACCCCTACCTTCCCTCTGAGGTTTGATGGTCTGATCGATGTTTCTCTGTCTCTGGATCTGTCCCTGTTCATCAGTTTATGTTGTTCATTTCTCTGACTGGCTTATTTCACTTAGCATAATGCTCTCCAGTTCCATCCTTGCTGTTGCAAATGGTAAGAATTCCTTCTTTTTTACTGCAGCGTAGTATTCCATTGTGTAGATGTACCACAGTTTTTTAATCCACTCATCTGCTGATGGGCACTTAGGCTGTGGTGAATTATGCCACTATAACATAGGGGTGCATATATCATTTCTGATTGGTGTTTCTAGTTTCTTGGGATATATTCCTAGAAGTGGGATCACTCAGTCAAATGGGAGTTCCATTTTTAATTTTTTGAGGAAACTCCATACTGTTCTCCACAGTGGCTGCACCAGTCTGCATTCCCACCAGCAGTGCACGAGGTTTCCTTTTTCTCCAAATCCTCGCCAGCACTTGTCGTTTGTTGAGTTGATGATAGCCATTCTGACAGGTGTGAGATGGTACCACATTGTCGTTTTGATTTGCATCTCTTGGATGATTAGTGACTTTGAGCATGTTTTCATATGTCTCTTGGCCTTCTGTATGTCCACTTTCAAAAAGTGTCTATTTAAGTCCTTTGCCCATTTTTTGATTGGGTTGTTTATCTTCCTTTTATTAAGATGTATAAGTTCCCAGTAAATTTTGGAGATTAGGCCCTTATTGGATATAACATTGACAAATATGTTTTCCCATGCAGTGGGCTTTCTTGTTTTATTTTGATGTAGTCCCATTTGTTTATTTTCTCCTTAGTTTCTATTGCTATGACATATAGCTGATATTTTGCTGCCTATGGATTCTTCTAAGATTTTTATGGTTTCCCATCTTACCTTTAAGTCCTGTGTCCATTTTGAGTTTGTTTTTGTGTATGGTGTTAGTTGGTGGTCTAGTTTCATTTTTTTGGATTTATCTGTTCAATTTTCCGAACACCATTTATTGAAACTGTCTTGACTCCATTGTATGCTCTTGCCTCCTTTGTCAAATATTGAGTATAATGGTTTGGGTCAATTTCTGGGTTCTCTGTTTTGTTCCATTGGTCAATATGTCTGTTCTTGTGCCAGTACCAGGCAGTTTTGAGAACAGTCGCTTTATAGTATAGCTTGATATCCGGTATTGTGATCCCTCCAACTTTGTTCTTCTTTCTCCAGATTGCTGCAGTTATTCGGGGTCTTTTTTTATTCCATATGAATTTTTGGAGAGTTTTTTCTAGATCTGTGAAACATGCCATTGGTATCTTAATGGGGATTGCATTGAATCTATAAATTGCTTTGGGTAGTATGGACATTTTAATGATGATGATTCTACCAATCCATAAACACATCAGTGATGGCGAACCTATGACACGTGTGTCGGCACTGACACGCATAGCCATTTCTGATGATATGCCGAGGATGAAACATTTGCTGCTCCTGAGGATGAAACATTTGCGACTAGAGTCTTGGAGTTAATGTTTCATCCTCCCCTATTAGACACTCTGTGCCGGAGGTCTGTAGGCCAAAACAACAGAAGTCCGGCACAGAGCGTCTAGTTCTGGGACTTCTGGTTAAGCCGGGATCTTTGCCCTCACTTCCACTGGCAGAGCAGGGAGCAGCGGAATGCAGTGGGGGACGCATCTCTGGGGGCCCTGCCATTACCAGTAACCAAATAACAGTTAACCACAGCAACCATTATCTACTGTTCTGGGGTGTCATGGATTTCTAATCCATCATTACTGAGATAAGTGAGGGGGAGGCTGGGAGAGGCGAGGGTTTGTGGCGTGCTATGGGTGCCGTTTCCCGCCATTAGAAATAGCGGCAGCCATTTTAATTCACATAAGGAACACCATCTTGCTCCATAGTGCAGACTCCATTTCACCACTATTACTGTTGTGCATCCTTATTAACCCCTATTTCTGCTTATTAACCCTGCCCTTACCTAAAAGACAGTTATATGCACCATTTTGTGGTTAGTTAGGCTAGTTAACCCCTAATTGCCTGCAGGCCTAACAAGCTATCTATAATTCTATCTTCTGTCACTGCCCCCCTGATGGAGAACCCAAAAAATAAAAAACTAAGGTTAAGTAAAGGAAGTTGTAGTAGCAGTGGCCGACCCTTTCAAGAGACATGGACCGAGATGTATGGCTTTATAGAAAAAAATGGCAGATCATTTTGCATTCTATGTACTGAAATGGTAGTAAGCAGAACGTGGAATATAAATAGACATTTTGAAACTAATCATTCCCAGCTCTTGGAAAAAAGTGAGGATGAAAGGAAGGAATACATTTCCAGGCAGCTACACCTTTATAAGAGCCAATCTAATTCCATCCTTAAATTTATGAAAGGCTCTACAAATTTAACATCTGCAAGTTTGAGTATTGCTCACTCTATAGCTCAGCATGGAAAAGCGCTCAGTGAGGGAGAATTTATTAAAGAAACTCTCCTAAGATGTGCACCAGTTCTATTTCACAATATGCAAAATAAAGATGCAATTATTAAGAGAATATCTGAGATACCACTCAGTAGAAATATCATAAAAGATTGAATAATGAGACTGAACACAAACGTACAACATCAATTAAAGAGAGACATAAGAAAGTGTAAATATTTTTTGATCTCTCTTGATGAAACTACTGATGTCACATCACATGCTCAGTTGGCCATTATTGGTCGATATTCTGATGGTCTCACAATGAGAGAAGAATTGATAAAGTTAGTATCAGTGTCAACAAGTAAATCAGGAAGCGAAATATGTAAGGTTGTTATACAAACATTTCGTGACCTAAGCATTGATATCTCTAAAGTTGTGTCAGTGACGACAGATGGGGCACCAAATATGGTGGGGGAAAAAGTCGGATTTGTCAAATTGTTTACAGAAGCTATTGGACATCTGATTGTGCCTTTTCATTGTATTATCCATCAGGAGGCTTTATGTGCCAAGGCAGGATTCACCGACTTAAACGACTTAATGTTAGTTGTTACAAAAACAGTTAATTTAATAGCTGCTCGCCCCCTTCATAAGCGAGAATTTTCGGCACTTTTACTGGAGGTTGATTCCACCTACAGTGGGCTGCTGATGTACAATAATGTAAGATGGCTGAGCCGAGGCAAAGTTCTTGAGCGCTTTGTGGAGTGCTTTGAAGAAATTAAGGTATTTCTTGACGATAAGGATCTGGGAAACTTTCCTCAGCTTAATGATGATAAGTGGGTCAACACCCTGATGTTTTTTACAGATCTCTCTGTTCATATTAATGAACTGAACTTAAAATTACAAGGTTTTGGCAAAAGTATTGATGTTATGTTTGGGTACATAAAAGCTTTTGAAAGTAAAGTTAAAATTTTCAAGCGAGATGTAGAAACTAAAACTTATAAGTATTTTCCTCGAGTAACAAAGTATTTTGAGAAGGCCAGTGCAGCTGTACAAAATGAAATGGAACTCTTGCATATGAAGTACCAGCATGTTTTAGACTCGTTACTTGACCAGTTTAGTGATAGATTTAGTCAATTTTAGAAGTCTAGAACAGACCATGAAAATAATTAAGTATCCTGATGTAGTAGTCTACAGTAGTTTGGAATTAAATGGTTTCCAATGGATGCAAATTGATGATTTGGAGATGCAACTTGCAGAATTTCAAGACAGTATCTGGGCTCAGGTGTTTGTCGACTTGAGGTCAAAGCTTGAGAATCTGGAAAGGTGCCACTTGGAGAATCAAGAGAAGTGCCACTACGAACAGGAAATTTGGAGTGCCTGGAACCGACTACCAGACACTTTTAGCACCCTGAAAAATATAGCAATGGCTTTACTCACAATTTTTCCCTCTACATACTTTTGTGAGGCCTTATTCTCAGCGTTAAATAATATCAAAACCAACAAAAGAAACAGATTGACAGATGAAGTTAGTAGCGCTTGCTTGGGGCTGAAGTGTACAAAATACCAACCTTCAATTGAAGATTTAGCCAATGAAATTCAGCAAGAAAAAAGTCACTAATAGGCAGGTTAGTTAAAGAATTCCCCCTCCCCCTCACTTATCTTAGTTCACGGCACCCCACACAAGCTAAATAATACCAAGACCAACAAAAGAAACCGACTGACGGATGAACAAAGAAGTCACTAAGCAGGTAAGTTAAATATTTAGTTTTTGGCTTATTAAATACAATTATATATAACAATTATACATTTATGTTATTTAAACGATAAATATCGTGAAATAATGTTTTTTCCTCAAAGTGACACACTCCCTGAGTTATGCTCAGTTTTTTGGCGAAGTTTGACACACCAAGCTCAAAAGGTTGCCCATCACTGCTATATTCTTCCATTTGTTTATGTCTTTCTCAATCTGTTTTTTCAATGTCCTGTAGTTTTCCGAGTACAGGTCTTTTGCTTCCTTAGTTAAGTTTATTTCTAGGTATCTTAATTTATTTGGTGCGATGGTAAATGGGATTTTTTTTTAGTTTTTCCTTCTGTGAGTTCTTTTTTTTTTTTTTTAAATAGATCTTTATTGTTCATATTATTACAGGTGTTCCTCTTTTTTCCCCCCATAGCTCCCCTCCACTCGGTTCCCACACCACCCTCTCCCTAACCTGCTCCCACTGTCCTCGTCCATAGGTGTACGATTTTTGTCCAGTCTCTTCCAGCTGTCCGACACTCTATTTCCCCGAGAATTGTCAGTCCACTCCCTTTTATGCCCCTGATTCTATTATATTCACCAGTTTATTCTGTTCATCAGATTTTTAATTCACTTGATTTTTAGAATCACTTGTTGATAGATATGTATTTGTTGTTCATAATTTTTATCTTTACCTTTTTCTTCTTCTTCCTCCTCTTAAAGAATACTTTTCAGCATTTCATATAATACTGGTTTGGTGGTGATGAACTCCTTTAGCTTTTTCTTATCTGTGAAGCTCTTTATCTGACCTTCAATTCTGAATGATAGCTTTGCTGGGTAGAGTAATCTTGGTTGTAGGTTCTTGCTATTCGTCACTTTGAATATTTCTTGCCACTCCCTTCTGGCCTGCATAGTTTCTGTTGAGAAATCAGCTGACAATCGTATGGGTACTCCCTTGTAGGTAACTAACTGTTTTTCTTTGCTGCTTTTAATATTCTCCCTTTGTCTTTTGCTCTTGGCATTTTAATTATGATGTCTTGGTGTGGTCCTCTTTGGATTCCTTTTTTTGGGGGGGGTTCTCTGCGTTTCCTGGACTTGTAAGTCTATTTCTTTCACCAGGTGGGGGAAGTTTTCTGTCATTATTTCTTCAAATAGGTTTTCAATATGTTGCTCTCTCTCTTCTTCTGGCACCCCCATAATTCTGATGTTGGTACGCTTGAAGTTGTCCCAGAGGCTTCTTACACTATCTTCATATTTTTGGATTCTGTTTGCTTTTTGCTTTTCCGGTTGGGTGTTTTTTGCTTCTTTGTATTTCAAATCTTTGACTTGATTCTTGCAATCCTCCAGTCTGCTGTTGGATCTCTTTATATTATTTTTAATTTCAGTCAGTGTATGCTTAATTTCTAGTTGGTCCTTTTTCATATCCTTGAGGGTCTCACTAAATTAATCGGCCTTTTCTAGAAAATTCTTGAAAAACCTGATAATTCTGGTTTTGAATTCTATATCCAGTAGTTTGCTTTCCTCCATTTCTTTCATTTGTGACCTGTTTCTTTGACTCCGCATTTTGGCTGCTTCCCTGAGTTGATAGAGTGACTTTGTGTGGTAGGTGTCTTATATGGCCCAGTGGCTCAGCTTCCCCAGTTATCTGAGGTGGACACTCTTGGTGCACCCCTTTGTGGGCTGTGTGCACAGTCTTACTGTGGTTAAGCCTTGATTGTTGTTGGTATCACTGGGAGGAATTGACCTCCAGGCCAATTGGCTGTGAGGATCAGCTGTGTCTAAGCTGGGAGAACTTCTGTGCTGGAGACACCCTTATGAGGCAAGACTTGCTTCAGTTGGGCTTTGGCGCTCACTGAGTCTGCCCCCTGAGTGTTTCCCTTATGGATCTGAGGAGTTGTTATCTGGATGGTCCCACCTTGACTCCTCAGTACACTGGCTCTTGGATCTCCAAGGCGGTGCTAATTTAGCCTCTGCCTGAGGCCACCCAGCAGGAGCTATGGAGAGATCTGCAGATTCCTCTTCTTTGTTTGGGTCTTGGAGGTGCCCAGATGAGGCCCAGCTGTGAAGTAAGGCAGTCTGCTGCTGCTGCCATCCTTTGGTCCTTCTTTTGGAAGTTTTGGAGCTCTCTGACTCAGCTGCAGTTCGTTAAGTTTCAGGCTGCAAAAGGACAGGCCATTCATATGTAAAAGCCGCTGCACATAGTTTGAGTGGGGTTGTAAATTGGGTGGAGCGGGGTCTCAGGGAATCACCAGGGCGGAGCAATCAGCAATGGTTTCCAGTCAGCCCTGCACCGGAGAGGTCCCCGGGTCTCCAGGACCCGTGCCTCCCTGCAGGAACGATGATCGCTACAAGCTCCTCTGAGAGAAAGCCGCCCTCGTGTTCCGGCCAGATGCCAGACAGTCCAGATTTTCTCCGTATGAGTCTGGGTTCCCAGAGTCTCACCCGGAACTGGAGTTCAGAAAATTGGGAGCTTGTATTTCCCTCCCAATTGAAAAAAACAACAACAGCACACCCAGTTGCCAGCCCATTTCACTTGCTCCTCCACACCTCCTACCCGTCTCAGTGCACTCTTTTCTTTCCTTCTAGTTGTAGAACTTCCACTCAGCCAGCTTTCCTGTGGTTTTGGATGATCGTTGTTTTGTCTTTTAGTTCTAGTTTTGATGTGATTGTGGGAGGCAGCAAGTACAGGTGTTTACCTATGCCGCCATCTTGGTTCTCCCCTTCTGTGAGTTCTTTATTGGTGTATAAAAAATTGTAGATTTCTGGGTGTTAATTTTGTATTCTGCTACATTGCCAAATTCATTTATTAAATCTAGTACTTTTCTGGTGGAGTCTTCAGGGTTTTCTATGTAAAATATCATGTCACCTGGGACTAAGGACAGTTTTACTTCTTTTTCAATTTGGATGCTATTTATTTCTTCTTCTTGACTGATTGCTGTGGCTAGCACTTCCAGTACTATGTCAAACAGGAGTGGTGCGAGTGGGCATCCCTGTCTTGTTCCTGTTCTTAGGAGAAATGGTTTTAGTTTTGCCCATTGAGTATGATGTTGCCATATATTTTTCTAGGAATATGTCCATTTCTTCTAGGTTGTCGGTTTGCTGGAATAGTTTTTTTTCAGTCCTTTGTATTTCTGCGGAGTCTGTTGTTATTTCACCTCTTTCATTTCTGATTTTGTTTATTTGGGTCTTCTCTCTTTGCTTCTTGGTTAGCCTGGCTAGAGGTTCATCCATCTTGTTTATCCTTTCAAAGAACCAGCTCTTGGTTTTATTGATCTTTTGTTTTTGTTTGTTTGTGTGTGTGTGTATGTGTGCACACGTGCACGCGTGTGTTTTGGCCTCTGAGTCATTTATTTTTGCTCTGATCTTTTTTGTTTCCTTTATTCTACTCACTATGGTCTTTTCTTGTTGCTCTCTTTCTAATTCTTCAAGTTGTAGAGTTAGATAATTTAATACCAGTTTATCTTGTTTTTTGAGGTAGGCCTGTAATGCTATGAACTTCCTTTGCAGGACTGCTTTTACTGTGTCTCATAGGTTTTGGATTGTTGTGTTTTCATTGTCACTGTTTCCAGGATGTTTTTTACTTCTACTTTGATCTCTTTGGTAACCCAATCATTATTTAATAACATGCTATTTAACCTCCAAGTATTTGAATATTTTATTGTTTTTTATTGCAGTTTATTTCTAATATGATGGCATTGTGATCTGAGAAGATGCTTGATATAATTTCAGTCTTCTTGAATTTGAAGAGATTTTGTCTGTGTCCCAATATATGATCTATCTTTGAAAATGTCCCATGTGCACTTCAGAAGAATGTGCATTCTGTAGCTTTATGGTGAAATGTTCTGAAGATGTCGATAAGTCCATCTGATCTAGAGTCGTTTAGGATTGATGTTTCTTTACTGATTTTTTGTTTAGAGGATTTGTCCAATGGTGGTAGTGAGGTAATAAAGTCTCCTACTATGACTGTATTGCTGTCAATCTCTCCCTTCATATCCTCCAGGAGGTTTTTTTATGTATTTGGGTGCTCCTGTATTGGGTGTGTATATGTTTACCAGAGTTATTTCTTCTTGTTGGATTGCTCCCTTTAGTATTACGAAGGGGCCTTCCTTATCTCTTGTTATGTCCTTCACTTTGAGATCTAATTTGTCAGATATAAGTATTGCTACCCCAGATTTTTTTTTCATTTCCATTCGCCTGAAAAACCTTTTTCCATCCTTTCACCCTCAGTCTGTGTGCATCCATTTTTCTGATTTGGGTTTCTTGTAGACAGCAGATATATGGGTCTTGTTTTCTTATCCAATCCGTTACCCTATGTCTTTGGATTGGGGCATTTAATCCATTTACATTTATAGTTATTATTGATAGGTACTTGTTTGTTGCCATTTTTATTCTTTACTCCTGTGTTCCTTCTTTGCTTCCTATTTCGTCTTTTTACAGCACACCCTTTAGCATTTCTTGCATTGCTGGTTTGGTGGTAATAAACTCCCTTAGTCCTTTTTTGTCTGTGAAGCTCTTGATTTCACCTTCAATTTTGATTGATAGCCTTGCTCGGTACAGTATTCTTGGATTCAGATCCTTGCTTTGCATGACTTTATATATTTAATTCCATTCCCTTCTGGCCTGATGTGTTTCTGTTGAGCAATCAATCGCTAGTCTGATGGGGGATCCTTTGTAGGTAACTTTCTATCTCTCTTTGGCTGCTTTTAAGATTCTTACTTTGTCATTGGTGTTTGCCAATTTAATTATAATGTGCCTTGGCGTCGGTCTTTTGGGGTTCATTTCGCTTGGGACTCTGTGAGCTTCTTGGATTTGTGTGGGTTTTTTCTTCCCTGTATCAGGGAAGTTTTCTGTCATTATTTCTTCAAACAGGTTTTCTATTCCTTGCTCAGTTTCCCCTTCTTCTGGCACCCCAATTATGTGGATGTTGTTCCGTTTCGTGTTGTCCCAAAGTTCCCTTAGGCTCTCCTCCTATTTTTAAATTTTTTTTCCTAGATGCTGCTCTGCTTGGGTATTTTTTTTCCATCTTGTCTTCTGGCTCACTGATGCGGTCCTCTGCGTCTTCTAGTCTACTCTTGATGCTTTCTATTAAGTTCTTTACAGCAGCAATGTCATTTTTCATTTCCTCTTGGTTCTTCTTCATTTCCTCTTGGTTCTTACTCAAATTGGCGAATTTGTCTTCCATTCTTTTCAGCCACCTTATGACCATTTCTCTGAATTCTTTCTCTTACAGGTTGCTTGCCTCCATTTTGTTTACTTCCTTTTCTGGTGATGCCTGCTTTTCTTTCTTATGTGGGCTGTTTCTTTGTCTCCCCATGGTCTCTCCTCTCCGGGTTTCTGGTTATGTAGTTCTCTCTCTCATGAGTTGATTTAAAGGCACAAAATACAACACAACCAGGTACAACGCACAAGGCACTGAACTTAAATGTATTCATGATATTAATAACCTCAAATAAAGGAAATTACCAGAGAAAGGCAAATTAGGGGATATGAGAGAAAGAAGAAGAGAGGGAAAAAAAAGAAAAAGGAGTGCAAAAATGAAATTGGGAAGAGGAAAGAGAAAATAAAGAGAATAAGAAAGAAAAGGGGAACAAACTATATATATGGCGAGAAAACTCCTATAGAACAGCCACTAATCCCAACAAATGCCAGCAACAAGTACTTGGAGATGAATACAAACTACAAACAACAACTAATATCAAGCGAGGCGAGGGAAAACAGAAGCAAAAAACAAAGCAAAAAAAAAAAGAATAAGCAAAACAATCTCACAAGAAAGCATAAAAAAATCAATATAATCAACATTCAAGCAAACAACAACAAAAGGACAGAGAGAAAAACAAATTTTTGGATAGTTTAAACAGAGAAGAGAGAGGTGTGTATGGACTTGGAGCAGGGGATTGGAAATTAGATATATAATTAGGGTGAAATTTTAACAGGGGGTAAAAAGAAAGAATAGGGAAAATCTCAAGCAGGAAAAGGGTAAGAGAAACAGGACACCAAAAGGGGAAAATTGAGGAAGAGAGTGATGGCATAAAGGTAGAGTTGAGATAGAGTAAAATGATGCTAAAGGAAAGATGAAAATAGAATGTAGAACACTAATCCCAAAGTAAAATAGAGAAAATAAAATGACACTTTTTTAAAGAAAAGGTAAAATAGTAGTTTGAAAATAAAAATGTAATAATTAAAAAGGTAAAATCAAGTGAGGGAAAAAAAATTAGTTTCTTAGGTAAAAGATGAAAAAAATAAAAATTAAAAAAAAAGTGCAGTAGTGAAGGTCATTCACTTCCTCTACCCTTCTCTTTGGCACGCCTGTTTCCCAGTCAGGACAGTATTGCAGTTCTCTGCATTCCACTGCTCCTCAGTGTTGTAAGCTAGTCCTGATTTTTAAGCAGGCGGTGTCTTAATTTCTTGTATTCCTTTATTTGTGATTACACAAGAGTCAATTTGTGATTAGCCCCTGGGTGGCAGTGTTTCTGGATTGACCTCCGGGTCTGTAGGTCCTCTCTAGCCTGTGCTTAAATCCTGCTTTCCCTGTGGCACTCAATACCGGTTTGTGGGAGTGGGCTGCCCCAGAGCTGGTTCTCCGATGGTCACTCCCCGCTGATCCCCAGGTTCCAGAAAAACAACTTTCCCCTGCAGTCTCCTAGGGTATCCCCATCTGGGTGATCCTATGTATTGGGGTTAGTCATCAGAAGCAAGGATTTGAAGAGGAAAAAGCACAAGTGTGCGAACAACGGGGCTGCGCGCAAGTCTGCGCAGTCCCCCTTTCTCCCTTGGGTCTAAGCAGCCGGCACACTTTTAAAATTTTTAGGCTGTCCTTTTGCATCAGATCAAAATGGGTTGCTTTTTAGAGATCCCTTCTGTTAGCAGCTCTGAGGACCCCCTTCCACATTCACGGATCACGCCAGCCCCAACAGCCACGGTATTTTCTAGGCACAGACTTCCCCCGGTCTCCAGCTCCCGCAGTGCGCGCGTTTCTCTCTCCTGCCGGACCACAGACCCCACCTTCTCCCAGGCGAAATCTGACCTTTCCCTGAGGGAGTGTAGAGCTCCTCCGAATCCGCGTGTTTGCGCCATTTGGGGACCGGTGTTTTGGGGTTCGCAGCTGTTCGGTGGGTGCCGCAGTTGTAGATTTTCAGGCTTCTGATAACATCCACTTTCCCCTCAAGATGGCACGGTCTCCGCGTTTGAGCCCGTGGTTCTGGGAGGGAACCCAGGAGCATTGGAGGCTTCCCGGTCAGGGGAGCCTCGTCCGTCCGACAGTCCCCCACCTTCTCCTGGAGTATAGCTGTCCCTTAACTCGCCAACAAATACTCCCCATGTGACCCTCAGCTGTTCTTTCTATCTGCTCTGGGACAAGGCTCGGGACACGGCTATCTATTCCGCCGCCATTTTTTTCTCCCTCTCCTTTCTATCTCTTTTTACAACAGTTCCTTTAGCATTTCTTGCATTGCTGGCTTGCTAGTGATAAACTCCCTTAGCCTTTTTTTTGTCTGCGAAGCTCCTGATTTCCCCTTCAATTTTGCATGAGAGCCTTGCTGGATAGAGTATGCTTGGATTCAGTCCCTTGCTTTGCATCACTTTTTATACTTCATTTCATTCCCTTCTGTCCTGATGTGTTTCTGGTTGAGAAATCATTTGATAATCTAATGGGAGACCTTTTGGAGGTAACTTTGTTTCTCTCTTGCATTCTTTAAGATTCTTTTTTTTAAAATTTAATAAATCTTTAATGTTCAGATTATTACAATTGTTCCTCTTTTTTCCCCCCTACCTCCCATCCACCCGGTTCCCACCCTACCCTCTGCCCTTACCTCTCCCCCACTTTCCTCATCCATAGGTGTATGATTTTTGTCCAGTCTCTTCCCGCACCCCCCACACCCCTTTTCCCCTGAGAATTGTCAGTCCACTCCCTTTCTATGCCCCTGATTCTATTATATTCACCAGTTTATTCTGTTCATCAGATTTTTTATTCCATTGGTTTTTAGATTCACTTGTTGATTGACATGTATTTGTTGTTCATAATTTTTATCTTTACCTTTTTCTTCCTCTTCTTAAAGAATACCTTTCAGCATATCATATAATACTGGTTTGGTGGTGATGAACTCCTTTAGCTTTTTCTTATCTGTGAAGCTCTTTATCTGACCTTCCATTCTGAATGATAACTTTGCTGGGTAGAGTAGTCTTGGTTGTAGGTTCTTGCTATTCATCACTTTGAATATTTCTTGCCATTCCCGTCTGGCCTGCATAGTTTCTGTTGAGAAATCAGCTGACAGTCGTATGGGTGCTCCCTTGTAGGTAATTAACTGTTTTTCTCTTGCTGCTTTTAATATTCTCCCTTTGTCTTTTGCTCTTGGCATTTTAATTATGATGTATCTTGGTGTGGTCCTCTTTGGATTCCTTTTGTTTGGGGTTCTGTGCGCCTCCTGGACTTGAAAGTCTTATTTCTTTCACCAGGTGGGGGAAGTTTTCTGTCATTATTTCTTCAAATAGGTTTTCAGTATCTTGCTCTCTCTCTTCTTCTGGCACCCCCATAATTCTGATGTTGGTATGCTTGAAGTTGTCCCAGAGGGTACTTACACTGTCTTCAAATTTTTTGATTCTTTTTTCTTTCTGCTTTTCCGTGTTTTTTTTTTTTTGTTGTTGTTTTTTGCTTTTTTGTATTTCAGATCTTTGACTTGATTCTTGCGTTCCTCTAGTCTGCTGTTAGGTCTCTGTATAATATTTTTTATTTCAGTCAGTGTATGTTTAATTTTTAGTTGGTCCTTTTTCATATCTTCAAGGGTCTTGCTAAATTTATCAGCCTTTTCTAGGCAATTCTTGAAAAACCTTATAACTGTGGTTTTGAACTCTATATCCAGTCATTTGCTTTCCTCCGTTTCTTTCGTTTGTGATCTATTTCTTTGTCACCACATTTTCTCTCCTTCCCTGAGTTGGTAGAGTAGCTTGGTGTGGTAGGTGTCCTATATGGCCCAGTGGCTCAGCCTCCCCAGTTATCTGAGGTGGACACTCTTGGTGCACCCCTTTATGGACTGTGTGTACAGCCTTGTGGTATTTAAGTCTTGATTGTTGTTGGTATCACTGGGAGGAATTGACCTCCAGGCCAATTGGCTGTGAGGATCAGCTGTGTCCACACCAGGAGAACTTCTGTGCTGGAGATGGCCTTATGAGACAACACTTGCAAAATTGCAAAAGCCTTTGTGCTCAGCTTGGATGGGGCAGTGTCTCAGGGCTGAGCAGACACCCTTGGCTTCCCATCAGCCCTGCCCTATGAGGCCCCTGTGTCTTAGTGTCCTTCGGTAATCGCTGCAGGCACCTCTGAGAGAAAGCCGCCCCTGAGTCTTGCCCGCCATCAGAGAAACCAGTTTCTTCTCCACT
Source organism: Cnephaeus nilssonii (assembly GCF_951640355.1). Lineage (NCBI taxonomy): Eukaryota > Metazoa > Chordata > Mammalia > Chiroptera > Vespertilionidae > Cnephaeus > Cnephaeus nilssonii. The sequence continues at coordinate 83,563,349 of NC_137084.1, forward strand.
GAATCTGGATTCCCATATTCTCGCCCGAAACGAGTTCAGCGCAGCCGGGAGCCTCTGTCTCTGTCCCGCTAGAGAAAGCCAGCGGCACACTCAGCAGTCATTCCTCTATGTGCGCACTGTCATGCGCCTCCAGACCTCTGCCTCTCGCGGCTACTGAGTTTCTGTGTGCTTTTTCTTTTCCTGACAGTCCAGATTCCCCCCATATGAGTCTGGATCCTCAGGGTCTCGCCCAGAACTGGGGTTCAGTGCAGTCAGAACTGGGGTTCAGTGTAGTCGGGAGCTTCCTTCTCTCTCCCGCTTGAGAAAGCCAGCCAGGCACTCAGCCGCCCTTCCTCTCTGCGCACGTGTGTCTCCGTACCTCAGCCTTTTGCAGTTCCTCTGAGTCTCGGTGTGCTTTTTTCTTTCCTTCTATTTGTAGAATTTCCACTCAGCCAGCTTTCCTGTGGTTCTGGATGATGTCCGTTCTGTCTTTTAGTTGTAGTTTTGAAATTGTTGTGCGAGGCAGCAGTTTACGTGTTTACCTATGCCGCTATCTTGTTTTTTCTTCTTTTCAAGATTCTTTCTTTTTCATTAATGTTTGCCATTGTATTTAGGACATGTTTTGGTGTGGGTCTTTTGGGGTTTATCTTGTTTGGGATTCTTTGTGCTTGTGTGACTGTTTCCTCCCAAAATCAGGGAAGTTTTTTGTCATATTTCTTCAAATAGGTTTTCTAATCCTTGCTCCTTTTTGTCTTTCTGGTGCCCCTATTATACATATGTTACTTTGTTTCATGTTTTTGTAAAGCTCCCTTAGGCTCTCCTCCTGCTTTCTAATTTTTTTCCAATTTCTCTTTATAAACCTTTTAGATGGTGTGTGTTTTTCTGCCCTGTCATATCTTCTAACTCACTAATGCAATCCTCCGCTTCTTCTAGTCTACTGTTGAAACCTTCCATTGTGTTTTTTATTGTATCTATATAATTTTGCATTTCCTCTTGATTCTTACATAAGTTGTTGATTTTTCTCCTCCATTCAGTTTATGAATTGTGTGACCTTTTCTCAGAATTATTTTTCTGACATATTGCATGCTTCCGTTTTATTTACTTCCTTTTCTGGTGATTTACCAGGGCTGACCTGTAGACTCAGAGCGATGGATGAACAGATTGCTCTGACACATGTTTCTGTGAAAGAGAGGCTAGGGCACTACTTGGCTATTGCTGCTAAGGAGCCCTGTTTATCTTCCTCCCTTGACTTTTATTGTCATAACAGCTTGAACTAAAAGTAACCTCTAGATACAATCAGCAGGTAAGTATCCTTGAGAAAATATATGCTTCTACAAGGTCAGGTCTTTAAAGACTAAATATAGAGATTCTAGCCAAACACCCCGGGGATTGGACTTGTTTGGAAAAGTCGAAGTAGGGGCTGCCACCTTCAGCAAGGTCCCCTCAGGCCCCCGACCTTTCAAATAATCCTCCTTATAGACATTCCAACCAAGTCCAGTGCCCTCCTGCATCTCCCCCCTTTTGTTTTCTTGGCTGTAGAGGACAGAGGGAGATGGTGAACTTTCTGCTTTGGAAGGTTGGAGTCTGCGAAGCACATTTACTGCTCAATTTCTGATTTTGTAGACTGTAAAAAAAATAGAGAATTACAATGACACCAGTGGTTAGTTTAATTAAGAAGACAGGGTGCTTACAAGCATTAAATCTTTCCTTCTAGCAAGGTATAGGGAACAGGATGATAAAAGGGAAGGGGCAAGGGTGCGGGATGTAGCTACGTGCAGGCCTGGGGTCTGTAGACATAGCTATTGTCAGGCGATGAGATGATGTTGGCGAGTTGATGTTGATTTCTGGTGAGTCAGTCTGACCATGCTTACTGGTTGCGTTTGCTGGATTCACAGCTGAATTACCTCTCTAATAACATCGCATAGGCTTTGAAAAGACAACTTTAGGGAAAACTTAACCCCCTATTCACATATAAGGATATGTGTTCTAAGATCTACACTAATAAAAGAGAAAGATGCAAATTGACTGTACCTCTGTGACACCCACCAGCCATTCAGGAGTGAATATGCAAATTAACCCAACAAAGATGGAAGGTTAATTTGCATACGCAGGCGTATAGTGGCCGGGCGGGGTGGCACGCCTGTTATGAGGCGGAGGGCAGGGGCAGAAGGAGCTCCAGGAGCGAAGACTGCAAGCTCCCAGCCCGGGCGCCATGAGCGAAGACTGCAGGTTCGCCGGCCGCGGGGCGGGAACTTGCACCTCGTCGCCATGGGAATGCAGTGGGTGTTCACACCGAGCGGCCGGGGGCGGTGCAGGGAGCTTGCAGTCTTCGCTCGTGGCGCTCGGGCCGGGAGTGAAGGCTGCAAACTTCCAGCTGGCTGGGAGCAAAGACTGCAGGTTCCCCGGCTGGCCAGAGTGAAAACTCCAGCCGTAGCGAATGCCTGGCTCCTGGGTGCCGGAGGAAAACGGGTGCCAGCAGCCAGGTGAAGGAAGGCCTATTCTAGCACAAATTTTGTGCAACAGGCCTCTAGTTTAAAACAATGTGATTACTTTTCAAATTAATTCAGGTGCTCTCTTTATTAGATTTATTATTTAGTATACTTATAATTCCTTTTAAGATTTCTCTTTATAAACCTTTTAGGACCTTTTTAATCATTCTTACAACTTTCACAATTATTCTTAAGTATTCCTACTCTCATTTCCTCTCTTCCTGTTATATTCCTTTCTTTACATCTCTTTTCACAATTTTACCTCCTCAACTTTAGTTCTCCTTTAATTGTACAGACTCTCTGTAACTTATACATACCTTTTAAAATTTATATATACCTTTTATAACTTATATATACCTTCTGTAACTTATATATATATATATATATATCTTCTGTAACTTACACATACCCTTTCAGTTTGTCTACTTCACTTTCTTTTTCCTTTATCTTTATACCTTCTATTATACGAAAACTTTAAATTCCTTCTAATTAGTTATGATTAAAGCTTAGTTCTACACAGGTTCCTCTATGCCTAGCTTCAGAGCAGTTGGAGTGGTGAGAAGTATGTCTATCTCTCCTCTAGTTGGCCTATCATCCTTGCTTATGCCTGTCTAACTGCCTACCACATCCCCCTCAAGGGTCTTGGCTCTGAATTCTTTCAGGGAAAGGGCACACCGGGTTTCTTCTGTAGCTGCCTCGTGCTGAGGCGGGGCAGAGGTTTCTCTCAGAGCCGAGAGATACTTGCTCTCTGTCAGGTGGACGATGAGGCCTAGGCACAGAAGGAGGTGACAATGGTGCCTAGAGGTGGTTTTCCCTAGTTACAAGTAAGGCTTGTAATCTAGTGGAGACAAACTGTGTTATAAAATTTAGTTTTATTGAGCAAACGTTAGAACAGTTTCTGATAATTTCCTGTTGAAACATTTGTTCTCCCTAAAATCATCCTTATTAAGTCTAGTTATAATTTGACCTGATTGTTTGCATGAACACAATATGAATAACAGTTGATTACATAGGCTATTTTTTTTAAAAAACGTGCTTTGCTGGGATCTCATGAGAAAGTGTATTCCCAGGGCTAAAAAGCCAAGCCACACAGTTGCCATCAGGCTTTGCCTGCAATATCTACAGAATTGGGGTGCATTCCTAAAGTTGAGGTCCCCATAGATGTCTTGAGGTTTCTTTCATGCCATCTCCCAGGAAAGCAACCTTCGTTCCTCACCTGGAAAGACTGCCATCAACCACGTGACCAAGCAAGGAACCAGGCTCTTTATCTCAGGGGCTTATCGGCTTCAAAGTCACTCTTCATTCCTTAGAGCTTTCCGGTGACATCCAGAGTCCTGGCATGTCTCTCTCAGACATGGCATTCCAGCCAAGTTTTGGTTAATAAAACCACAATTGGCAACTGACTCATGTCCTGCTATGAAGAAATCAGATTCTTATTAGATTCATGCAAACAAGTGTATTGCATTAGAACAAAAATTACTAAAACTATAATTATTTTTAGTTCATTTAGTCCTATAATGAAATTTCTTTGCTCCTGTATTTCTATAAATTTAGATACTTTATTGAGTAATATAAATGACATGGAATCTTGTCCTTCTTACAAAGCACAATATTCTACAATATTATAACTTATAACACTTGGTTATAAATGAAAGCATATTAGAATCTATTTAATATATAATATATAGAGAGAGAGAGAAAGAGAGAGAATATAAATTTTATTTCCTTATTTGACAGAGCTTCCCATATACCTTAAGTAGAAAATTTTCCTTCATAAGGAGAGAAAGCAAATCTTAAAATTTAAACCCTGGGAATGTAATCAAATACATTATATATTATTATTACTAAAGAGTGTTAAGTAATCTATTCATTAAAGTATTCAATTTCCTGATTAATATAACAATTATTTTAATATATATAAAACCTTTGCGTCCTAGGCAAATACAGGAAAAACCTTTTTTTTCCTTGCTTTCAGAAATAGGCTTATTTTTCCAATGGAAAACATACATCCTTAAGAAGTATAACAGAGAGAGGGAATTCCTTAGCTGAGAAACAATTCCTTGGAACTTGGAAATCCCAAGTGGGCTCCAGTGACTTACTGCACAGTTACTTTCATTTTCTTACTCTTCGTTTTCGAGGATCCGCTGCATTCCGTTGCGTTCCTTGGTACTCACAGAGGGGCACCACTTTGCAGGGGCTGACTCTCCGACCCTGAGCAACGGATGCGTGATGAGTCACACACGTTCTGTGAGAGGCTAAGGCACTGCTTGGCTATCGCCGCCAAGTACCCTGTTCACCTGCCTCCCTTGGCTTTTATTGTCACCACAGCTTGAACTGAATTTAACCTCCTGATGCAATCAGCAGGTGAGCATCCTTGAGAAAGCACATGCTTCTACAAGGTTGGGTCTAAAGACCAAACATAGAGATTCCAGTAAAACACCCGGGGCTCGGGCTTGTTTGGAAAAGTTAAGGCAGGGGCTGCCGCCTTCGGTAAGGTCCCTCCAGAGGCCACCGGCCTTTCAGAGAATCCTCATTTTTTTTTTTAAAATAAATCTTTATTGTTCAGATTATTACAATTGTTTCTCCTTTTTCCCCCCCATATCTCCCCATCACCCGTTCCCTCCCCCTGTTGTCCTTATCCATAGGTGTATGATTTTTGTCCATTCTCTTCCCATAACCCCCACACAGACACCCCTTTCCCCCTGAGAATTATCAATCCACTCCCATTCTATGCCTCTGATTCTATTATGTTCACCAGTTTATTCTGTTCCTCAGATTTGAATTCACTTGATTTTTAGAATCACTTGTTGATAGATATTTGTTGTTCATAATTTTTATCTTTACTTTTTTCTTCTTTTTCCTCTTTTTAAAGAATACCTTTCAGCATTTCATATAATACTGGTTTGGTGGTGATGAACTCCTTTAGCTTTTTCTTATCTGTGAAGCTCTTTATTTGCCCTTCAATTCTGAATGATAACTTTGCTAGGTAGTGTAGTCTTGGTTGTAGGTTCTTGCTATTCATCACTTTGAATATTTCTTGCCATTCCCGTCTGGCCTGCATAGTTTCTGTTGAGAAATCAGCTGACAGTCGTATGGGTGCTCCCTTGTAGGTAACTAACTGTTTTTCTCTTGCTGCTTTCAAGATTCTCTCTTTGTCTTTTGCCCTTGGCATTTTAATTATGATGTGTCTTGGTGTGGTCCTCTTTGGATTCCTCTTGTTTGGGGTTCTGTGCGCTTCCTGAACCTGTAAGTCTATTTCTTTCACCAGGTGGGGGAAGTTTTCTGTCATTATTTCTTCAAATAGGTTTTCAGTATCTTGCTCTCTCTCTTCTGGCACCCCAAAAATTCAGATATTGGTACGCTTAAAGCCATCCCGGAGGCTCCTTATGCTATCCTCACATTTTTGGATTCTTCTTTCTTTCCGCCTCTCTGGTTGGGTGTTTTTTTCTTCCTCATATTCCAGATCTTTGGTTTGACTCTTCGGGTGCGGTGGTCTACTCTGTATATTCTTTATTTCAGACAGTGTATGCATAATTTCTGACTAGTCCTTTTCCATTTTTTTGCTATTCTCATTTAGGTCCTTGAAGGTCTCTTCACGTTTCTCAGCGGTTTTTAGAAGATTCTTGAGTAACCTTATAAATGTGGTTCTGAACACTGTGTCGTCCATTAGTTTGCTTTCCTCCATCTCTCCTACTTGTGACATACTTCGATGTCTCCACATTTTGGCTGCCTCCCTGTGTTGATGGAGTGGCTTTGTGTGGTCGGTGACCTATAGGGGCCGGTAGCTCAGCTTCCCCAATCTCCCTAGGTGGTCACTCTTGGTACTCCCCTTTGTGGGCTGAGTGGAAAGTCTTGATGTAGCCCTGATTGCTGTTGGTACACTGGGAGGAATTGACCTCTGGTCCAATTGGTTGTGAGGGCCGGCTGTGTCTATAACGGAAGAATTGCTGTGCTGGAGACACAGTAGGGCTTTGGTGCTCACTGAGTCTGCCTCTTGAATGTGTCCCTTATGAGAGTGGTTGAAATCTGGTGTCGTCCACACCGACAGAAAAGTCACTCTCACTCTCCGACCGGCCGAGAGTCCCGTAGGCATCTGGGTCCCCCGCGTGTCCCCAGAAACTGGAGTTCAGAGTGGTTGGGATTGTTGGTATCACTGGCGGGAATTGATCTCCAAGCCAGTTGGCTGTGAGGATCAGCAGTGTCTCCGCTGGGAGAGCTTCTGTGCTCAGCTTGGATGGGGCGGCGCCTCAGGGTGGCACAGACAAGCTTTTGTTTCCTGTTGCTCCGCCCTAAGAGGGGTGGTTTCTCTGTGCCCGAATTAATGGCTGCGCGCCTCTGAGAGAAGGCAGCTTTCGAGCCTCTCCCGCTGCCTAAGAGACCAGTTTCTCCCCAGCTGGGGCTGGATTTCAGTGCAGACCAGAGGTTTTATTTTTCTCCCGAACAAGAAATCCAGTCACTGGGAGGGCTGTGCTCAGCTTGGATGGGGCGGAGTCTCAGAATGGCGCAGACAAACTTGGTTTCTATCCGCGCCGCCGTAAGAGGGCAGGTTTCTCCGTGCCCGAATTAATGGCTGCGCGCCTCTGAGAGAAGGCAGCTTTCGAGCCTCGTCCGCTGCCAAACAGACCAGTTTCTCCCCGACCGCAGCTGGATTTCAGTGCAGTCGGGAGGTTTTATTTTTGTCCTAAATGAGAAAGCTAGCCACGCAGCATCTGCTGCCCTCCCTCTCCGCGCGCTGCGAGCAAGCCTGCCGCGTCTTCAGCCGCCCGCCCTTTCCGCGCTCACGGATCTCCGCACCTCCACAGCTCCTGAGGCTCAGCGTCCCCCTCTTTTTTTCTCTAGTTGCAGGTTTTCCACTCTGCCAGCTTTCCGGTGGTTCTGGACGGTGTGCGCTCTGTTTTCCAGTTGTAGTTTCAAAATTGTTGTGATAGGCAACAGTTAGGTGTTTACCTTATGCCGCCATCTTGGTTTCTTCCAGAGAATCCTCCTTACTGACATCCCAACCAGGTCCCGGGCTTCCCTGTAGCGATTCATCCTTTTCTTTCCTTGGGGGGTTGTGTCTTTGTCTCCCCATTTTTGCTGTCTCTTTCTGGCCCTGGGCACCCTTCTTGGGGTTGAGAGGTTGAAGACCCACTCCGGGCAGTGGTCTGGACATCGTTAGCCCAGGGGCTGGGTCTGCCTGGGGTCTCAGCCTTGATGGTCTCTGCTGCGTTGTAGCCCTCTCGCCCACAGACCCGGTCCCTCAGCTGTCTGCTTCAGGTGCTCAGGGCGGTGGGAGCACGTGCACAGTCCCTCTGGCGGGCGGCTCCCTGTGAGGGCCCAGAGCCCTCTGGCATGGGGCAGGGTGGCACCCTAGGTCCCTTTGCCAGCGCACTTGCAGCGCAGTCCTGTGGCCCCTGGCTGGGGACACCCACTTGCTCCGGGTCGCCCTGGCAGTGCTCTCCTGTGTCCCAGAGTGAGGCGTGTGCTGGTTCCTCCAGGCACACCGGGGAGAAGCAGGTGTGGGTTGCTCTGGGTCGCGGTCAGAGCTCCCCTGTGACCTGAGTGGGACACGCGCTGGGTTACTCGGTGTCGCCCTCGCAAGACCCCGGGCTCAGGGCAGAGTGGGCGCAGTTCTCGCTTTGTGGTGGTCCACAGCGAGGTGTCCGCTCCGTCCCCTCCTCAGCGCGGAGCGGGGCTCCTGTCACCGGAGTGAGGTGCACGTTGTGTTGCTCCAGTTTAGCAGATGCAAATACTAAGCGTTGGGACAACGCTTAGGGAGGAAAAACTACAGTGACATGTGATTTACTTAATTTGTAACTTGTTTCAATGACTACTACTTTGCAGATGACTCCCAAAACTTTATAGCCCCACTCTTTTTGCTCAGCTGCTGTCAGATTTAAGCCAACTTTGTTCTTTTCTATTTCTTCCGAAATTGTTACTTCTCTTCATACTCTGGTGTCTTTGAATTTAATATTTGTGGTCTTTAAACATCCCATATATTTTACATTATCCATTAACTAGAGGCCTGATACACGAAATTTGTGCATTGCGGGGTGGGGGGAGGGGTGTTCCTCAGCCCGGCCTGCGCCCTCCTGCAATCTGGGACCCCTCAAGGGACATCCCTCTTGCAATCCAGGACCCTTGCTCCTAACCACCCACCTGCTCACTCCTAACCTCCCTCCTGCTCGCTCCTTACCACTTGGCTCACTGCTCCTTACCTTCCACCTGCTCACTCCTTACCGCTTGGCTCACCACTCCTTGGCACTGCCACAGAGGCTGGAGAGGCTCCCGCTACCACCGCTGCGCTCACCAGCCGTGAGCCCGGCTTCTGGCTGAGTGGCGCTCCTGCTGTGGGTGCACACTGACCACCAAGGGGCAGCTCCTGTGATGAGCATCTGCCCCCTGGTGGTCAGTGCGCGTCATAGCGACCTGTCATTCTGGTTGTTCTGCCGTAATGGTCGCTGGGCCTCTACACTGCCTATTTCATGCTGAATTTTACACAGTGAATTGACAAAGGGATGTTCTATTTCATGGAGTAATATCTGTAATTTATTTTTGTAATTTTGTCATTTTTGTTTCTGTAGCAGTGTTTTATGTGATGGCTTTAAATTTTAATTTTCCTTGTGCCTGTGATTTTCAGCCAGGAAGGATCTTATCCCTGGGACACTTGGTAATATCTGGGAACATTTTTGGTTGCCGTGGCTGGGAGGCTGTTCCTGGCATCCATAGGTGTGCAGAGGGAAGGGTGCTGTTACACACTTTACAGTGCACAGCACAGCTCCCACAGAGCATCACCTGTCCAAAATACCAACAGTGCAGGGCTGGAAGTGCTGCATTGTGCACTTAGGAAAATTAATTAAAAATGAAAAATTAAGGTTTAGTGACAGTTTTCAATATGTGACATTAATAGAAATCTTTGTATTAACCTCTGCAAATTTTGTAATATCATTTCTACTCTGATGTTTCCTTTGCCCTGATGTCTTCACTCACAAATTTAAAATATAACTTTTTAATATTTAACAATTTATATAAGCTAATTTTATTTTTTCTGTAACAAGGTCTAGACATGTATGAAGTAATAAATGAGTATCCTGAGAGTGATTGAAATCAGATAACCAGGAGTATAGTGAGCAAAGAATGTTTATTATTTCCAGGAGAATCGTGCCCCCCACCCCCAAATACTGTTGTAGTTTGTTTGCTGCTGTGGTTCATGGCCTTGAAAACTTGAGACCCACTCTTTTGAGAGTAAAGTACATAAAGAAAACAAATAAAAAGAAGTCACACCTGTTTGGTAAACCACATCTTTATTCCTTCTCTGAATTTGATGACAGGTAATCTTTTTGTTTCTTTTCTCTGAATATCACCAGGACACTCAGTCACTTATCGGGAGCCCTGCGACCCGCACAGCACCTCACATTATTGGAGCAGAGGATGATGATTTTGGTACTGAACATGAACAGGTGATAATATTTTTTTCTAAAAAAAACCCATTAATTTTCTGAGATATTTGATTATTGTAAAAATGAACACTTTTTGGACATTAACTAAAATTAACTGGTTAATTAGTGGGTTAGTTGCTTATTTTAGCTTTAATCAATAAGAATGACTTTGCTTTTAAAATCCTAAGTACTTCATTTTAGGAGAGGGAGGTGTTTTGTAAAGGTTGTTTTTCTTTTTATCTCACATTCCAGTGGCTTATTGATGGTATATAGGAATATGATTGGCTCGGTGCTTCCAGGAGCTTTTTAAAATAGCTCTTTTGGCGCCCTGGCCCATGTGGCTCAGTGGGTAGAGCATCGGCCCACAAACCAAATGGTTGCGGCTTCAAGTCCTGGTCAAGGGCAACCTCTGTTGCAGGTTTGATCCCGCACCCCAGGGCACATGTGGGAGGCAACCAACCGATGTGTCTCTCACATCAATGTTTCTCTCTCTCTCCCCCCACCTCCCTTCCACTCTCTTTAAAAAAGCACTGGAAAAAGATATCCTCGGGTGAGGGTTAACAACAACAAATTTGTGATTTTCTCCATAGGCAACCACGGTGTCTGTGACTAGAGACAGCCTTTTCGTTTCCAATCTGTTTATCTTTTACTTCTGTTGTTGCCGTCACTGGACTGATTAAGACTCCAGTGATGCGGTTGAACTGGAGTGGTGGGGCAGCACGCCTTGGCTTTATTACTAAATAATAATAGTAACGATTAGTCTTCCATCGTACAGTATAATAAGTTAGCTGTGGGTTTTTCACAAACACTTTGTATTACAGGTTAAGGAAGTTTCCTTCTATTCCTAGTCTGCTGAGAGTTTTTGTCATGAATGGATATTGAATGTTATTGAACAAGTGAGATGATTATATTAGTCTCCTAGTATGGATTGATATTAGCCTGTTGAGCCAGCTCTGCATTCCAGGATAAACCCTAATTGGTCATAATGCATTTTCCTTTTTAGACGTAGCTGATTCAATTTGCCATTATTTTGCTGAGGATTTTTGTGTCTGTGTTTATGGGGGATATTATTGTGTAGTTTTGTTTTTTTGTTGTTGTTGTTTTTGTAACTTGTTTGGTTTTAATAGTTGGGTATTGCTGGCTGCCTAGGATGAATAAGAAGTGCTACCGCAGCCCAGCCAGTATGGCTCAGTGGTTGAGCGTGACCTGTGAACCAGGAGGTCAGGGTTCGATTCCCTGTCACAGCACATGCCCAGGATGCAGGCTCGATCCCCAGTGGGGGGCGTGCAGGAGGCAGCAAGTGTTACGGCCTCTTATATTTTCTTTTTAAATAAGAATTGTGGACTTATTAGGTCATCTGGAAAAGCAGGTGCGCTGAGCCCACGATGGTGTCGGCCTCCATTGTGTTTTCTAAGAGAGATTGTATGGGATTGGGACTATTTCTTAGATTAACTTTAGTCTCACCGTAATTCATTTACATGTAAAATTATATGAAAGTTGTGATTTTAGTTACCTTCATTTTAATGATTGCTCTTTTCTGTATGGTAAGGAATATATACATTTATTATAGGCCAGTGTTACTTAAAGTGATACAACTCCATTTTCTACCACCATTTCTGTGATTAGTTCAAAAGAAAAGGAAAAGAGCTGGTTTCTTATTAGGCAGAGTCTTCCAGGACATTTGCAGGATGCTGAGAGGTAGGTGTGTGCTGACTCCGAGATGCCTCCGCTCCTTGATAATTATCTCCTAACCTGCATTCTCCAGGATGGCCTTCCTCCCAGCCTCTCCCCTGAAAGTGCTCATGGCGGAGGAAAAGATTCCATAGCCTGGGTTGCTAGTAAATTCTAGTGAAAGTTCTCCGATCTGGAATTTGTTACGGTGGATCTAAGTAGATTTTGATAGTTATGCTTAGTTGAGCTCATGTGACATTTGCATTTGTGTTGGAGTCACTGATGTGTAATTGTTTCCTTTTCTAGATCAATGGGCAGTGCAGCTGTTTCCAGAGCATTGAACTGCTGAAATCCCGCCCTGCTCACTTGGCTGTTTTTTTACACCATGTAGTTTCACAGTTTGACCCTGCGACATTGGTAATATATTTTACAAGTTAGCACATTCAAAGTTTTTACATTGAGTAATAAACCATAAAACTTTTCACTTCTGTGAAATAAGTGGGAAAGACTTTTTTCAGTTTTCTAAACATATAAGGATAGACATGAAAGATACTTAAAATGTTATTTATTTTTTTAAGCACTTTGTTGAATGTTTTAACTACTACTGTTTCCTTTGTTCGGGTACATTGTTTATGGTGACTTGCCTGTTCCAAACATTCATACTCTATGAGAATATAACAGATTATATTTTTCAAGATTTCTCACTTTTCTTCTTCATTTTCTTCTTTACTACAGCTCTGTTATCTCTATTCAGACCTTTATAAACAGACCAATTCCAAGGAGACTCGTCGTATCTTCCTTGAGTTCCATCAATTCTTCCTGGATCGATCTGCAGTAAGTTGCCAAGTTAATAGTAAACTCTTTGCTCTAGTACACTGAGTTATCGGCCTCCTACTTCCAGTTTTCCCTCCCATTTGATTTTTTTCTTTCACTTTTTTTTATTATTTTAAAAATTGATTTTAGGGATGGTGTGGGGGGAGAGAGAGAATGAGAGAGAGAGAGAGACAGACAGGAGAGAGGGAGAGAGGGAGAGAGGGAGAGAAGGAGAGAGAGAGAGAGAGAGAGAGAGAGAGAGAGAGAGAGAAAACATTGATCGGTTGCCTCCCTCCGTATTTTTGGACTTTATTGTGCTTTGTGACATCTGTCAGTTATTGATTACTCTTGTCTTTTTTTTTTTTATTATTTCTAAATTAGTTGTAGTCATATCTATTGTCACATGTGTATGATTAGGATGAGGGAATAAAAAGAGAACACAAAGATATACATTTATATGTCAGGATCCAAAAGGTAACACTTGCATACTTGAACTCCGCTTGGTCTCTTTGAAGTTTTTAGGTACAAGTTTAACTAGAAAGTGGTGAAAACTATCTTATTTACGTAAATGATAGTAAATGGCAATAGTGTTTCCTAAGAGTTTTATTATTCGCTTTGCTCTCGGGAAAGGAGAAGTGGCCCGAATGCTCCCTGGGTAATCAGTCCCTCCGTGTCCCTGGGTCTCTCTCTCTCTGACTGTGTCACACTTGCTTCCTCCTGGAGCGCCTGTCCCTTCCTCTCCTGTCCTTTTCTCAGCTGAGGACCTGCTTTTGCTTGAGGACTGGGAAGTGGTCTACAGCAGAGAGCGTCTGCAGACAGCCCTCCCCTCCGCCACACCGTGCGCATTGCTTCCCGTGCGGAGACCTGCTGCACGCGCGGCGCTTCCTGCCCGCACCGCCGCTCTGTGTTCTGTGCGGCCCTTTGCGTCCGCCGCAGCCCTCGTTAGTTCTCCCATCTCAAAGCAGTGAGCACGCACAGGAGCTTGGGGCCTCTCCGTTCCTTTACACAGGTGCCCGCACACAGCTGAGTATAATCACCACTAGTGAGGCCTTCCCTGACCAGCTCACTTAAAATGGAACCCCTTTCACTTTATGCTGCTGTCTCTCCTATTATTTTTGTCCATAGAACTTATATTTTATTAACTTACTTTGTTTGTTTGTATTCTTACTCTACCCTGAATCTAAGCTTCGTCAGGAAGATGTTTTTATCCTGTCTGTTCACTGCTGTTCCCCCAATATTAATAGATCACAGCACAGAGTGGACACTCAGATATTTTTTGAATGAATGTTAGGCTTCTGATTTTACTGCCATTGTTTAATATATTACGCATCATATTTATTAAGAAATGACAGCATATTGAAGTGTATTTGAATTTCACATATAGAGCTCCATGCTAAGTTAAAACTTTATATTTTGTTACTGATCTATATAAGTTTATTAACATTAAAATGTAAGAACCTTGATTAATTTGCTAATTATTTTTGACACACAGGTGATATTTTTTTCATATAACTATCCACGTGTATAAATGAACATTTATTTACTTTTTTGCATTTGTGCTAGAAATACTTTTAGGAAAGTTGATTTGAGCTGCAGCATGGCAACATCAGTTAAAGAGAAAGCTTTGAAATCCACTTCCCTGTCCTTCAAATGAATATTAGCGATCTCATAACTTTTAGCAGTGACTTATTTTCAAATATAAAACTTTAGATCTTATAGGAATTGTTTAAATTCTGGAAGTATACGACTTAAGTAGGTGTATAATACAAAGTCAGTATACAGAGGTTATGATATTTACTGTAACCGCAAAAAAAAATTTACTTTTAAGATATTTCCCAAATTGATGGGAAGGAAAACACATTTCTAAATGAATAGCGGGACCAGAAACTGCAATTATTATGGGAGAAATCCAGCTATACAGAACTAAAACACAGTTACTTTAATTAGTTCAGTAGTGTAAATGCTACAGATGGTTGCTGGATATTTAAGACTCCAAATCCTCAGAAATGACATCCACTAACTCTCTCATTGGGAGTGTGACTATTGTGAGGGTTCTTTAAGGAAAGGGACTGGAAATATCATGGTCTGTAGTGGGAGTATCTCAAATACAGTAAATAAAAATTGTAATGATAAAAGCATAATATGCTAATTAGACCAGACGTCCTTCCCGACATCCTTCCAGACGATCTTCTGGATGAAGCTGGGGCTGCGAGGGAAGCCTGGGTCCCGGGTGCCTGCCAGCAGCCAGAGGGAAGCCCGGGTCCTGGGTGCCTGCTGATGGCTGGAGGGAAGCTGGTGCCGGCAGCCGGGGGAAGGAAGGCCTACTCTTGCACGAATTGCGTGCATTGGCCTCTAGTAGTTACATATGAGTGAATTTTCCATATAATAATATATGCACATAGTTTAGTTTTTGCCTATATTAATTCAAATGATGTAGATTAACCAGATTCTAGAAAGTCAAAGTCAGGATTTATTCGTTCCCGAAAGCTACAATAAAGCCAGGAAGAACAAGTAAGGCACGGAAGCATTTAGTCATTGAGTAAATATTGTAGGTAATTCCTTTATAGCGTGATCTGTGGAAAGGGCTCCTCCTCCAGGTGAAACAGTAGAACACACCAGAGCTGTGACATTGGGTGGGGGAGCACAGTCAGTGAGCTTGTGCATAATTGTGCTTGTGAAAAGAGGTGTCCAGGCTCCATTAACTACTTATGCAGGCACTTGTATGCATCTTGAAAAGTCCTGAGTGCTGTCTCACTTTTTCTTTGCATTTCTGTTTTAGCACTTGAAAGTTTCTGTTCCTGATGAAATATCAGTAGATCTAGGTAAGTTTGGAGCATCTATATCCTGGAGAATTATATCTCTCTAGTTACACAGCTCAGCTCATTTGTCAAGGTGTTATGTGTCATGGGGTGACTAGTAGGTCATCGCATTGAAGGGTAAATGAAATCTGAATCATGAGATGAAATACATGAATTAAGTTGAAGAACTCTTTGACTCCAAGACAAGTTTACCCCAGTCACATTGGTACGTTGCCAGTGATAATGCACAGATTATACCTTTAGATCAAGTAAATGTTTCCCTTTTTCTCTTTTCAGAAAAAAGAAGACCGGAGCTGATTCCTGAGGATCTCCATCGCCACTATATTCACACTATGCAAGAACGAGTCCACCCTGAGATCCAGAGGCACTTGGAGGATTTCCGGTAAGCGTGGGGATAGAGCCGTAGCTGGAAGGTTATAGATGAAATCCTTGGCTTAGCATCTGGTCTCCATCTCTGTTACTAAAGCATAATGAGCATCTGGAGTCAAAGTGTTTGGATATTGAGAGTTCATGGTTCCCTCGCCATGTGACTTCCCCGTTGGTCTGTGCTCTGTTGAGTGAGTGCCGTCCCAGCAGAGGTGTGTGCCGGTAGAAAAACCCTGACCTGGGCCTGTTGCTGGGAACTCGCGGCTGTGCAAACGGGTGAGGGAGATAACGCCTCCTGTTCCCCGTAGGCAGAAAAGGAGCATGGGGCTGACCTTGGCTGAAAGCGAACTGACCAAACTTGACGTCGAGAGAGACAAGGACCGGGTCACCTTGGAGAAGGAGCGGGCATGCGCAGAACAGATTGTTGCCAAAATTGAAGAAGTGTTGTAAGTAACAGACGTGACGTAGAAATGCCCCTTATTGTGCTGAGAGGGCACTCTCTGAGCACATCCTGAAGGGGCCGGGCCAGGGGGCGGGGCTACTTCCTTCCTCATGGTGCTTGATAAACTGAATGTTTTACTTACTTCTTTTGCTGATACTTTATTATTTTTGCTGATAATTTATTTTAAATAAAGTTCTTGAGTTTCTTTTTCTGGGTATTAGCAAAATGAGTAACTATAAAATTTCTAGCTGATGAAGAACAGGTTAAATGCTTTCATTGGCTTAAATTCAGAGGTTTGGAAATCACATTTCTGCTATAAAACGTTTATAGTTGATGACAGGACATGAGTGAGAAGCATGCAGCTCCTTTGAGGATAGAGGGGTTTTTCTTAGAATTACAGTCCCTGTGGCTCTGTTCTGCTGTTTCAGGCATCTGGGTTTAATAGCAACTCTTTTCTTAAACTTTAATATTTCATTTGTAAATGTTTTTATTTTTAGGATGACTGCTCAGGCTATAGAAGAAGATAAGAGGTAATACAACTTTTATTCTAGAATTTTAAGGAAATAAAAAATAAACTCTTTTCTTTTGTCAGTCCTGAATTATATATTATTTCTTTTAACTTAAAAAATGTAGACCGTCTCCTTCTGGTGGCTTATATTTTATTTCATTAATATTCTAGTGTTTTGAGATAGAATCCTTTCCTGGTAATTCCTTCTTTTCTATGTGATGAATGAACTCTAAGAATTCCATCACCGAGGTTTTGGAAGTCAGTTGTTATCTTTATTTTACCCACCCTCCTTTTTCTTATTTTTTCTTAATCTGTTCTCCTCCAGTTCAACAATGCAGTATGTAATTTTCATGTACATGAAGCATCTGGGAGTAAAAGTGAAAGAACCTCGAAATTTGGAGCATAAGCGGGGTCGGATTGGGTTCCTTCCAAAAATCAAGGTGAGGCTGGGAGAGCGCTGTGTGCGGTCTCGGTGCTTCCGCCTGCTTAGTGCTCGCTTCTTCAGCAGCTCCGAGCGGTGCTGACGGGACAGGGTGCGGCTCCGTTGTCAGAAACTCCAAACCCACTGAGAGCGCGGGGTGTGAACTAATTACTAGAAAACATGAAAAGTGAAAACAGCAACTTACACAGAGTGCCATCCCCAGCTTACCCTTTTCCTTTGTGGTGCCTGTCACAGTTGATAATTATTTGTGTTTTTGTTTAATGTTTATTTGATCGTGAAGCTCTGTGAGGGCAAGGAGCTCCTTCATCATTGGACCTCCCGCTTTTAGCATAGTGCGCTCACATTGCCTGAGCTTAGTAAGTAAATATTTGCTCAGTGGATAAATGAATCATGTACAAGCTCCCAGTAAATGTGTTATAAAAATATCCTTTTGTTTTCCAAAATTATCAGCTCTAAAGAGTTTGAAAAAATGTCTTAAGTTTTTTATTGAATTTACTGGGGTGACATTGGTTAATAAAATTACACAGGTTTCAAGTGTACAATTGTATAATGCATGATCTGTCCACTGTATTGTGCGTTCACCACCCCTTCAAGTCTCCTTCTATCAGTATTTATCCCCCATATACACTCCTCCACCTCCCCCAGATAGCGTAAGTTTCATCTATACACAGTACTGTGTGCCAGTTTCTAATGAGTATCGTGTGTGTGTGTGTGTGTGTGTGTGTGTGTGTGTGTGTGTGTTTCATTTACATTTAACCAATTTCTTTCAAATGACCATTGGAATTCCATTTCTATGTTTGAAAACAACAAAAGAAACCCACTCTGTTATGTATCTCTTATCTCTTTGATTGTACCTTAACTCTAGCAAAGTATGAAGAAAGATAGGGAAGGCGAAGAAAAGGGCAAGCGAAGGGGATTCTCCAGCATCCTGGGGCCCCCACGGAGGCCCAGCCGTCCTGACAACAGTGCAAGTATGTTGAAGTTTAAAATGCTGTGTCTGCCGTCCCCGCCGCCTTTTAACGGGCTCATTGAGTAGAGGGAATTGCTAGAGAGGGTGCTGGGGACATGGTTCCTCTGAACTTCCAGTGTGCCTTGCTTCCATCTGGTGTCTGTCTGCACTAAACTCCCCCGTGGGGCTTCATAATTGTCCCAAACACCCCCTGTGATGGTGGCAGAGCATCCCATTAGTTCTCCACAATATAATTCACTCACCTGTCCTAATTTTGTTTGTATTCACATTCTGATCATTAAAGTTAAAAATTAAAAACACAGAAAATGTGCATGGGACTCTCCACCATACTTTGTTCAATCCTTTTATACATATGTCTCTCACACTTTTCACCTCTCCACTGTGCTTTATTTTCTGATCTCCCTCCACCGTCAGGCCCAGGGGGAGCGATCAGCCCCTGGAGAGGGCTGAGGAGGACGTGGAGTTGCGGGGGGG
Organism: Cnephaeus nilssonii; assembly: GCF_951640355.1. Taxonomy (NCBI): domain Eukaryota; kingdom Metazoa; phylum Chordata; class Mammalia; order Chiroptera; family Vespertilionidae; genus Cnephaeus; species Cnephaeus nilssonii. Next base: position 83,581,740 of record NC_137084.1, read on the forward strand.
TGTGGGGAAGACACGAGTCCTGTGGGGTCCAGGGCCACGTCTGGGCACACTGGCAGGGTGACGTGGGGAGGGGTTGGGACCGAGTGACTGAACTGTCCTACAGGATGAGGCGCTCTCCCTCAGGGCATCGGCGCCCTTGTGGAGAAACACTGAGAAGGTGAAGGACATTTTTAGAGAAGTTGAGGAGAGGGAGTATTTCCCAGATGCCGACCACGAGTTGCCAGGAGACAGAGAAGAGTCTCTGGAGTGAGGGAGAGCATGGGGGCCTGTGATGTGGAGCTCTGTGAGGGGTGCACTACTGCGAGGAGGGCGCCGAGGTGCGAGCTCCGTGTGGAGTGACTGACAGGAGCAGGAGGGGTACCGATGGACCAGGCGCATTGTGATTGCGTGGTGAGGGTTGGGGCGTGGGGAGCTTCTAGAGCTCACAGAGCTCACAGGCTTCCTCTCCACGGTACCAGCACGTGTGCTCCCCACGGACCTGCCTGCCTCAGCACCCCTCTCCTCCCGCATGGCCACCTCCTTTTCTCTTGCTCGTCTTTGTCTACCTCCTGTCTCCCCTCACGCTGCACCATCTCCCTCTCTCTCCCTCTCAGCCCTCTTCCACCTTCTCCCTCTCCCCCTTTCTCTCATTTCCCTTCCTTTCTGTCTTTCCTCCTTCCCTTTCCTCTCTCTGTGTAATCATTAGCCTTATAGTTTTCTAGGGCCTACCATGTTTTAGACATTTTTCCAGACCTTTGACATCATGGTTCTTTAGCTGCTTTGAAACACATTTTTGACCATTTCTTTCTGTTCAGTTGGCAGAGCCATGGAGCTACAGAAGCAGCGCCACCCTAAGCACTCACCCACACCTCCCCCCGTGAGTCCCGAGCCCCAGGATGCTGCTAAGGCTCGCCAGAGTGGGCCAGCAAGTGACGGAGCCGACGCTGGGTACCCGCCCGCTGGCTCCGTGTCCTCGGTGGCTTCAGTGGCCACTCTCTTCCAAGACGGAGGGAAAGAGAATGATATGGGTGAGCTGTAGTTCAGCTTAACTAAGAGTCAAGATTTTAAAACAATCATACTAAGAAACAGAGTGGCAGGTTATTTTAATCAAGACTGAACCCCAGTTAAATTTAGTTTTAATATTTGACAACTAGTGACGAATCTGCTGAATGATGATTTTCAATTTCTCATCCATTCAAAAACTATTACTGAGCTTTCTTTTAGGCATCAGCTGCATACCAGATGTTAGCACACGATAATTATAAATAGATTCTGCCCCATGCAGCTTAGTCTCCTGGGGGAGAGTCCTACACTCACAAATTCAAATTGTGCTGAGTCCATAGAGGAAAGGTAAAGGAGCAAGGAGGACTGTCAGAGGTTCGGGGCAGATGTGGGAGGTGTAAGGAAGGCTTTTAAAATTAGACTAGAGATGCCTTTTAACTGCTAAGGGGAAGCCAGCTGCTGGGAAGAGGTTGACAATGCAGGGATAAACTGTGGTAACCAATGGAACAAAGTTGTGAAAAGGAGAGAGGAGATGAAAGACTAGGCTATTGCCTCAGAGTAATAACCTTGGTGAAAAGAGGTGATTTAAAGAGTCAAGACAGATACGATGTGATTGTAGGCACCTGGAAACGAGCTTATCGTCATGCTCTTCAGACAGCACGTGTTAGGAGTTTCTTGAGCACGTGAGCAGGAGAAGAGGTGGTTGTACTTGGAGGAGGCAATGCCTGTGTTAGTGATTTGGGAGGCAGTCAGTTTTTGGTGAAGCCAAGGTCAAGGCTAAAGTGGTGGGAGTGGTCATTGAGGTGGCGTGGAGGAAGGTGCTAGAGACGAAGGCAGGAAGGAAGCCGAGGAGACGGGCGTTCGAATAGCTTAACATGCCTGTGGGTTTGAGGACTTGGAGGCCGCAGGCACAGGCGGTGTTCCGAGGTGCCTGCTGTGAGGAAGAGGACATGTGGACTGTCTGGGAGGGAGGAAGCGAGACAGTGGTCTGAAGAATGTGCTGCGGGAGGAACCCACCTCATCTCTACCCTGCCGAGCCCAGGGCGTGACAGAGCGCAAGTCTCTACGGGAGGGGTGGTCGCAGGAAAGGTTGCCTCCCCATGGGATAGGCAGGCTTTTACTTAAGACAGAGAAGTAGGAGGGACATTCGGAGAAAGGGCTGGAGACTGACACAGAACTCTGAAGGTGTTGGATTGTGTACATGCACTCACTCGTGCCTCCATGTCTCAGTGAAATACAAGCATGGTGGGTAGCAAGCAGAGAACAAAAAGGAGCTAGAGGAAAGTAAGGTGTTATCAACAAGTAAGAGATGTCAGCGCCTTTCGGGAGACTGAGCAAGGACAGTGTAGTTTGGTGGGCGAACAACATAAAGGAAGCTGCAGCCCGTAACTCGGTGAAGGAGCCCAAGGCGGCCCTTCGCCCAGAGAGCCTGCAGGCTCAGGGCTGGCTGTGGAGCGCATGGACAGGAGGCAGAGCTGAAAAGGACGAAACCAAAAGTCTAATCAACGCAGTCCTGTCATCAGCTTCTGCTCCTTGCACTGCAGGCTGTGGGCAGTCTGTCCTTTATGTAGAGGGGAAGCCAGGGGCTCTGTTTCAGGGAGGGTGAAGGAAGTGTGTGGGGAGAGGGGAGAGGGAAGTTCTCCACAGGATGATTGTCCTGGAGCTCTAACGTGTGGCCCTCAAGCAGGGTCGCACTGCATCACACTTGCCTTAGGACACTGGGTGCTTGAACACAAAGAGCATTTCTGCAGCTTCTGGAAGGAAGTGGCATCGAACTTAGAAGTCGGTCTGCATTCAGACCCTCCCTAAAGTACAGAGAAAAATAGGAAGGCATTTTCAGATATTCTAGGATTAAGAGTTTAACTGAAATGTTACCTATTACTCGAAAATTATTTTAAGGTACCATTGTAGCAAAATGAGAGTAAATAGGAGGAAAGAAAATGTTATGAGATCCAGGAAAGAATGTGGAGAAGGGCAGTTCGAGGATGATGCCTGTCACAGGCCCAGGGCAGCAGCTCCACGAACACAAGAGCGTGCAGGACAAGCGCGGGTGGAAGCGGGTGTGCGCACACCGCTGTACGATGCAGCAGATGAAAACATTTGAGACTTGATGAAATTCTAATATTTTGACAGTAATAATAGAAAAGCATTTAGAAAAACAGTTGTTCAGAAAGTTAAGTCATGATTTTAAACATGAAGCAAAATAAGTGTCATGATCTTAAAGTAATTGATGAGTATAAGACTTTAACATAATAAACATTTTATTTCAAATGGCCCAGGAATTACATTATCAGACCATATAATCCTAACTAACATACCTTTTGACCTGATAGGAATAATATGTATATGTATGTTATATATTGTATATGACCATATGTATATATTGCTATAATAATGTAAGCATATGTTTGTTTTCAGACTTTGAGAACCAGTCTCTTAGGCAAAGCACAGAAAATTCCGTGGCTACAGATCAGAATGGAAATGTAAAAATCCTATTAATCGTACAAGTGAAATTGTAGTTGAAAAAAAATGAAGGTAGAAGAAAGGAAAGGTCACTAAATACCTAATCTGACATAGCATACTAACTTCTTGCCCTGGCTGGTATTGCCCAGTGGTTAGAGTGCCGGCCTGAGCACTAAAGGGTTGCAGGTTCAATTCCTGCCCCCAGTTGGAGTGCGTGTGGGAGGCAACCAGTTGATGTGTCTCTCACATCGATGTTTCTCTCTCTTTTTCTCTCTCCACCTCCCTCCTTTCCACTCTTTCTGAAGAGCGATGGAGAAAATATCCTCGGGTGAGGATTAACAACAACAAGAAGATACTAACTTCTTGAAGGAACAAATATATAGATACTAGGTGCACGGATTCATGCACTGGTGGGGTCCCTCGGCCTGGTCTGTGGGGATCGGGCCGAAACCAGCTCTCCAACATCCCCCGAGGGGCCCCAGATTGCGAGAGGGTGTCTGGTCGGTTGCTTAGGCTCATATATATATATATATATATACACACACACACACACACACACACACACACACACACACACACTAGGGGCCCACTGCACGAATTTGTGCACCTTGAAAGGAACTGTGGGCCACGAGGCCTCGGTAGGCACAGGAGCAGGTCTTGGCTCATCCTTTGCATCCCCGCCCGGCCCCTCCCACCATAGCCCCTGTCCCTAGTCCCCTGTCTGCCGGCAGCCCCACTCCTGCCGCCGCCGCCGCTCCCATGCACGGACAGAGCTGGCCCCACTCATACCCACTGAAGGTGCAGAGTGATTGGAGCTGGTGCCAGCAGTGGGTGTGAGCAGCTGCTGCCCCAATCACCCCTCAGGAGCAGGGGGAGGTGGAGAAGTCCTCAGGGGCGATCAGATCTGGCAGCCACTGCTTGCACCTGCTGATGGCTCTGAGCGATTGGGACCGGTGCTGGGCAGTGGGTGCGAGCGGTGGCTCCAGCACTGGCTGCAGGTGCAAGAGGCGGCTGCTGGCCCCGATCTCCCCTCAGGAGCAGGGGGAGGTGGAGAGGCCCTCAGGGACGATTGGGGCTGGCAGCCACCGCTCACATCCGCTGATGGCGCTGAGCCATCAGGACTGGAGCTGGGCACCGGCAGCAGGTGTGAGTGCCGGGCAGAACCACGGTGCACGGGAATAAAGAATTGTCAGTAACTGTCAGAGGCTTGGCCCGATGGCAGCGACTGGCTCTGGTGCCACCACTCACCTGCTCAACTATCCCGCTGCAGCCGATGTCCGCCATGTTCTGTGCATGCCCCCTGGTGGTCAGCACACGTCATAGCAACCGGTTGTTCCGTTGTTCCATTTGTTCCACCGTTTGGTCTATTTGCATATTATCCTTTTATTATATAGGATATCCTATCCTATATAATAAAAGGATAATATGCAAATCAACTGAACAGCAGAATGACTGGTTGCTATGACGCGCCACGGGGCAGACACAGGAGCTTCCCCCTGGTAATCAGTGTGCTCCCCCAAGAGATGCACCACTCAGCCAGAAGTCAGGCTCACAAGTGGTGAGCGCAGCGGCGGTGGCAGGAGCCTCTCGCATCTCCTCAGCAGCACTAAGGATGTCCAACTACCTTCAGTCAGACATCCCCTGAGGGCTCCTGGACTGCAAGAGGGTGCAGGCCTGGTGGAAGGACCCCCCTACCCCCGAGTGCGCGAATTTTGTGCACCGGGCCTCTAGTCTACACTAATAAAAGAGAAACATGCAAATTGACCATACCTCTGCTATGCCCACAAGCCACACACACAAGCCAATCAGGAGAGAGTATGCAAATTAACCCAACTGAGATGGCTGCGGCCACGGAGTGAGCAGGAGGCTTGGGTTTCCCCGGTGATAGAGGAAGCCAAGCTTCCTGGCTGGCCCTGGCCTCCGCTCAAGGCTACAAAGTTTCAATTATAGAAGATATAAATCCCAACAAAAATGGCGGCGGCCATGGAGCTGAAGCAAGCTGGAGGCTTGGGTTGCCCCCGGTGATGGAGGAAGCCAAGCTTCCTGGCTGGCCTTGACCTCCGCTCAAGGCTACAATGTTTCAATTATAGAAGATAAATAAATTCCAGATACCAGGGCTTCCGCTTGGGTCGCCAGGGGGCGTGACCGGCCTGCAAACCACTACAGGTCCCTCTCCCAGGCCACCCCATGCCCCAAGGGAACCCCCACCCTGATCTGCGGCACCCTTCAGTGCAAAGCAGCCAGCCCCCACCTCGTGCACCAGGCCTCTATCCTATCTAATAAAAGTAATATGCAAATTGACTGTCACTCCAACACAAGATGGCTGCCCCCATGTGGACACAAGATGGCCAGCAGGGGAGGGCAGTTGGGAGGGATCAGGCCTGCAAGGGAGGGCAGTTGTGGGCGATCAGGCCAGTAGGGGAGGGCAGATGGAGGGACCAGGCCTGCAAAGGAGGGCAGTTGTGGGCGATCAAGCCTGCAAGGGAGGGCAGTTAGGGGTAACCAGGCCGGCAGAGGAGGGAAGTTGGGGGCGACCGGGCCTGCAAGGGAGGGCAGTTGGGGGGACCCAGGCCTGCGGGGTAGAGCAGTTAGGGGTGACCATGCCTACAGGAAGGGCAGTTAGGGGTGACCAGGCCTGCATGGGAGAGCTGTTGGGGGGACCAGGCCTGCAGGGGAAGCCAGTAAGGGGTGACCAGACCTTCAGGGGAAGGCAGTTAGGGGCAATCAGACTGGCAGGGGAGCATTTAAGCATCAGTCAAGCTGGCAGGGGAGTGGTAAGGGGGTGATCAGGCTGGCAGGCAGAAGCAGTTAAAGGCAATCAGGAAGGCTGGCAGGCAAGCAGTTGGGATCTAGCAGTCCTGGATTATGAGAGGGATGTCCGACTGCCGTTTAGGCCCAATCCTATTGGGATCGGGCCTTACCGGACAGTCGGACATCCCTTGAGGGGTCGCAGATTGGAAAGGGTGCAGGCTGGGCTGAGGGACACATCCCCCGTGCACGAATTTTGTGCACCGCGCCTCTAGTATAATAAAAGCCTAATATGCTAAGTGTCTGGTCGGCCAATCAGCTGTTCAACCAGTCAAAGCGTAATATGCTAATAATATGCTAAGGCCTCTCAACCACTCGCTCTGACCTGCACTGACCACTAGAGGGCAGATGCTCTGACTGGTTGGTCCAGTCAATTGGGACTGAGCGAGACGGGCCGGACATGCCCGCCCTGGAGTCCTCCCGAGGTTCCTTACCGGCTGGCCATCCTCCTGCGTCCCTCCCCAGCCCTAATCGTGCACTGGTGGGTCCCTTGGCCTGGTCTGTGCCCTCTCGCAATCCGGGACCCCTTGGGGGATGTTGGAAAGCTGGTTTCGGCCCAGTCCCACAGGCCAGGCCGAGGGTTCCCGCTGGTGCACGAATTCGTGCATTGGGCCTCTAGTATATAGATAATTATATTGTTTAAACTTAGGTAATAACCAAAACCCGATTAATAATAATATAATTATCAAACATAGGGAAGAAATGGGGGGAAGTTGAAGGCAGGAAGAATAAGCAATATCTTTTGAGGAGGAAGAAGTAGATATTACCCAAAGATAATAAACTATAAAGTTATTATTTGTTGGATCACCATAATATCTGAAATGTGAATGAGTGAAAAAGATTTAGGGTAAAAAAGGATAGGTGAGAATGTTTTTCTCTTATATGCTCTTCTGCGTTGTTGCCATGTTTTATGTTGACACTTAAAAGCTGTTTAAAAATGATTTTCTATTTTGTTTTTAGTGTATTTTAAAATGTTACATACTAGAATTTTGAGTCTCGCTAACCCACAGTTGTTTAAAAATGAATGTGACTATGGATTAGGTTGAAGCTCTTTTGAAATGAACACCTTTTTTTGTTGTCATCATCTGAGTAAGTACATGATATTACACGTGTGTGGCACGAATTGAATGGGTGCCGTTTGTCTCTTCAGGGTCAAAGCCAGTGGCAGAATCCTCAGCGTCTGCAGACCTCGTAGACGCCCCCCCTCGTGCTTCCAGTGCTGCCCTGGAGTCCCCGCCGCTGCCATTGGACCAGGTGCAAGAGGAGGAATGGGAGGTGGAAAGGTAATTCAGACGTAACTGAGGTCTCCGTGTCAGATATTGCTTACCGTTTTTTAATTATATATTATTCCTGTATTTTAAAGTTATTCCCACATGTGCTTTTTGGGAAGAAACTAGAACTTGTATTGGTAGTAAATATTAGATAGATATTGAATGCTTTTCCATTTATTCTTACAATATCAAGAAGAATTATTTATCAGCCGCTGTAGTTTTACCCAGTTTTGAACACTGGCATACCTTTCTTAATTAACATTTGGTTTTTGTTGACTCTTTTTCCCATTGTTTCAGGATGACTGACCATGGGACACCAAAGCCCTTTCGGAAGTAAGTACCCTACGGCAGCCGTCAGCAGGGCGTGCTGTAAGGAGCATTTTCTGGCCCTAACACCTACGTTAAAGGAAGAGACTCGGGATTCTGGTCAAGATGGAGGAGTAGCTAAACGCTGCCTTCACCTCCTCCCATGACCACAGCAGATCACAGCGAAGTTAGGGAGCAGCTGTCGCTGAGAACCATCTGGCGACCAGCTGAATTAGAGGTGCTCCAATGAGAATATGGAGAAGCCCTGTTGAGACGAATGGGTTGGGACGTGGGTGGTCCCGCGCCCTTGTGTGGTGGTTAAGAATAAGGCCATCTCGGTCGTGGAGATCTCCACGGAGGAACGAGGGGTCCCAGCACCAGGCTGGACTTTCCGCCTGGGACTCCAGTGTTGGGAAGAGGAGTCCCTACGTCGGGCTCGGAAGCCAGCGGGGATTGCCTCTGAGGGAGGCAGGGGCTGCAGTACCCCAGCCATTCTTCAGGAGGGGCCCAGGTGCTGGCTCACGCAGGAGCTCACTCGGGGCTCCAACCCAGGGACAGGGCTGGGAGGTGCCAGGGACGTGTGGGAGGAGCTCTGTTGAGTAGGTGTGGGTTGCCAGCTGAAGGACAGCCATCCGAACAACACTGGGCACAGAAATGCTGGCAGGCCCCGCTGTGCCGTTGCCCCGCCCCCGCCCACCTGGAGGCTCAGGGTGGCTCCCAGTCTGGGCTCCATGAGCCTGGCTAGCACTGCTCCTACCGCTGTGCTGAGTCACCCCGACACTCCCCACCCTGCTTTCACTGCCAGCCTGAGCCACTTCCAGCGGCTTTTCCACACAAGCGGTCTGCCTCAGCTCCAGCCGCGGATTTTTCTAAAATCTCTCAAGGGTCTCCAAACCCCAGACAAGCGGGGGCTGGCCACGGCATGCCCATCCAGCTTGCTGAGTGGGTCCAAGTGCAACCAGCACCCAGTCTCAACTTGCATTGCTCGGGTAGCCCCAAGCCTGGCATAAGCTGTGGCCAATGTTGGCTTGGAAAGTAGCTTCAGCTGAGGCAAGCCTAGCACAGTGGTCGCTGCCTCAGTTTCCATCATGATGACCTCCACGGGTCTCAAGCCTGGCGCTATTGACAGCCAGCTTTGCAGTGTGACCTCTTCCAAGTGCCTCCCACTCCAGCACAACAGCAACCGACCACAGGTCCCTTTGTAGCGCCCACCAGGCGGCACCAGCCAAGCATATACAGCAGTGACCTGAGCCCACACGAGAGGCTCCAGTGCCAGCACCAGGGCCGGCGTCAGTACCCGCCAGCCCCACAGATGACAGATCTGAAGAGTGGACTCCGCTGCTCCTACAGCCCCGCTGCTCTGTGGGGTCAGCCCTGCCCTCGTCTGCAGCCCGTCTGATAGTCACGGCAGCCCTCACCCAGTCAGCCTGCAGGGCAGTCCCACCCACTGAGGTGCCAGCAGCAGTCGAGGCTCAGCCACAACAGGAGGGCAGACACAACCCACAGAGGAGACACAGAAGAGAAGAGAGCAAGAGAATGAGAAGGGAACAGAAGAACTACAAAACTAATCAGAAAACCATTAGTAAAATAATAATACATACCTATCAATAATTACTTTAAATGTAAATGTAGTAAATGCCCCAAGCAAAGCACATAGGGTAGATGAATGGATGGATGAAAAAATACGACTGGTACATAAACTGACTATAGACCCATGTCAGATCTAGACACACACAATGAAAGTAAAGGGATGGGAAAAAGGCATTCCTTGCAAATGGGAAAAAAAGAAAGCTGGTGTAGCAATACTTAGAGGAAACAGAATTTAAAGCAAGTAACAAAAGACAGAGGGCATTTCATAATCATAAAGGGATCAATCCCACACGAGAGCACAGCTCCTGTAGGCTGCTACATACCCATATGGGGGTGTCTGCATACCACACAGGAGATGGAGAGGTGCAGAGAGGTTGGCAGTAAGGCAATCATAGTAGGGAGCTCAACACCCCGTTTACATCGATGGATAGAGAACCCAGAGTAAGTCAGTAAGGAAAACAGTGGCCTCACATGACACACTAGATTGATGGACTTGATGACATCTATGACATCATTACACAAAGCAGCAGAATATTCACTCTGGTTCGTTTTGTTCTAATTTTTTTATTGTTGACAGTATTACAGATGCCCCCCAATGTCCCCCTCCACCCAGCCCCAGCCCCACCCCACGCCTTCAGCACACTATTGTCTGTGTACATGGGCTCTGCATATATGTTCTTTCTGTCCCTCCCAACCCCCTCTTCTCTGAGATATGTCAGTACGTTACATAGGTCCAGAGACATGGGTGCATGGAATAGAATATACATCTTCCCAAGTGCATATGGAACATTTTCCAGGACAAACTACATGTTAGGCCACAAAACAAGTCTCAGTAAATTTACAAAGGAAATAACCGTCTTCTGCAACAACAGTAGCACAAAACTAAAAACAGTGAGTGGATTAACAAGATCAAGGAATAAGTTAAAAGACACCGAGAGACAAATGAAAATGAAAACGCAGTGACCAAAAACCTATGGGCACAGGCACAGCAGCTCTAATGGGGAAATGGAGCGAGACAGGCCTCCTCAAGGAACAGAAAACCTCACACAAACCCAAAATGAGGAGAAGGATGGAAAAAACAAAGATCAGAGCTGAAATAATGAAATACATTTTTTTAAAAGGAAAAGAAATAATCAATGAAACCAAGACCTAGTACTTAGAAAAGATGAAGTGGATAAACCCTTAGCTAGACTCATCAACAACAATAAAATGGGTGAGACAAATACATAAAATCAGAAATGAAAGAGAAGAGACAACCAACACCACAGAAATATAAAGGTTTATAAAGAAATACTACGAACAGGTTTATTGCAACAAATTGGACAACCTGGATAAATCAGTAAATTTTTAGAAACATACAGTCTTCCAAGCTTGAAGAAACAAATATGAACAGACCAATAACTACTAAAGAAATAGAAATAGTAAGTTAAAAACTTCCAACAAACAAAAGCACTGGACCAGATGGATTCACAGGGACATTTTACCAAACATTCAAAAAGTAACACTTATCCTCAAACTATTCTTAAAAAGCGAAGGGAGGGAAGACTCGCCTTTGTGAAGACACATTGTCCTGATACCAACACCAGACAAACACGACAAAAAGGAAGTTACAGACCAATATCCCTGACACACCTAGATGCAAAATTCCCAAATATTTTAAATCAAATTCAGCAATACAGTAAAAAGGTACACCATGATCTGGTCGGATTTATCACTGGCATTTGAGGTTGGTTCATATCTGCAAATCATTTAAGGTTACATACCACATATACAAAATTAAGGATAAAAACTATGATTCCATCAATAGATGCAGAAAAATCTTCACAAAATGCTTCATTTAGATAAAAACTCTTAGAAACTGGTGGTGATACAGGGACCATACCTCACCATAAAGGCCACCCATGAAAAACCCCAGCTAACAGCCCTAAATATTCCGCCACAAAGTTATTAGAACTGATAAGTAAATGTAACAAAATAGAAAGGTACAAAATTAATATTCAGAAAAACCAGTTGCATTTTTATATACTAATAATAATTATTTCTTAACCCTTTGCACTTGCTTGCTTTTTTCTCGATTCCTTTATTCTAATGCTAACCGTGTCGAGTCACACTCGACATCCGAGTGCAAAATTAAAGAGCAATTAAAAAAACAACCCCATTTGCAGTTGCATCATAAATACATAGGAATAAAGTCAACCAAGGCAGTAAAAGGCCTATACTTGGAAAACTAAGAAATTGAAGGATCAAATTGAAGACTATACAAATAAATGTAAATGTATACTGTGCTCATGTAGGAAGAATTAGCATCTTTAAAATGTTAATACGTCCCAAAGCCATCTACAGATTCAGTGTAGTCATATCAAAATACCAATGCCTTTTTTCACAGAATTAGAATAAATAATATTAAAATTCATATGGAACCACTGGAGAAGGAAGAACTAAGTTGGAGGTATTACACTGCCTGATACCAAACTATTCTGGGCTGTAGTAACCACAGCAGCATGATACTGGCATAAAAAAACAGGCACATGCACCCTGGCCAGTGCAGTTCAATGGGTTAGGTGTTGCCCTGTGCACTGAAAGTCACCAGTTCAATTCCCAGCCAGTTCACATACCCACGTTGCCATACCCAGGTTGCGGGTTTGATCCCCAGTTGGGATGCGTGCGGGAGGCAACCAATTAGTGTTTCTCTCCCTTCTCTCTCTAAAATCAATTTTTCTTAAATTAAAAAACACACAACAGGCACATAGATCAGTGGAACAGACTAGAGAGTCTAGAAATAAACCCATGCCTGTTATGATCAATTAATCTATAATAAAGGAGGCAAGACTATACAATAAGGTAAATAGAGTCTAGTCAATAAATGGTATAAGAAAAACAGTGATACGTGCAAAAGGATGGAACTGGATAACTTTCTTTTTAAATTATGGAGGGTTTTATTAGCTATAAAATGTCTTTCATATTTTGAGTGATTAAAGTCGTCTACTTTAATAAATTTCAGATATATGAGAATCCAACATTGGAAATGTCCCCTCATCCACACTGTCCCATGTCAAAAAGGGTTCTGTCTGTTGGCCGGAGGCCTCAGCTCCTGGCCGGCTGGGAGCAGCAGGGATGTTCCTTGCCACATGGGTCTCTAAAAGATTTCCCTAGGGCTCCTTGAGTGTCCTCACAACGGGGCAGCGGCTTCCTTCCGAGCTCTCAGCTCTCCAGCTTGAGTTTAAATTACAGTGTTGCTTTTTAAGCTTTAAAGTCTCCAGTTTCTTTTTGTTTCTTTTTTGAACCTTGGATCCAGCTTCTTAGAAATGGCTCCAGGGGCATCTTGTTAGCATCATTCAAGTCTAAACTTGAAGTCCGCCTGCACAGCGTCACCAATGCTGGAAGACGCAGGACTTGGTTACTCAGCATAGCTGTCAGCCTAAGCTTCGTGTTCCCCTTGGCTCCCATCTTTTTGTCAGGTGTGATTCAGACCTAAGTCAAAACAATGGGTCCCCGTGGCTGAGGTGCGGACCTGTGGAGTCTGGGAGCGGCTGGGGAGAAGAGCAGATCGCAGAGAGGGGGCTGGGAGTCTGGCCCTGAGACATGCCTGACACACTGGGCCGAGGCAGCCACCCCCCTCCGGTAACTCTCTTACACCGTACCCAAGAATCAACTCAAAATGATTGAAGACTTAAAAGTAAGGCCCCAAACCACAAACTTTCAGAAGAAATCATAGGTAGTAAACTCTTCATTACTGCTCTAGTTGTAGGTTTTTCGGGTATGTCTTCTCAGGCAAGGGAAAGAAACCAAAGACAAAAAGAAGCACATGTGACTACATGAAACTAAAAAGACTGCACAGTGAAGAGAACCATCAACAAAACAAAACGACAGCTTGCTGAGTGGGAGACACTATTCTCTAATGGTACATCGATAGGGGTGAATACACAAATATATAGGGAAATCATGCATACTAATACAACATAAAACCCCTAACAATTCAATCTAAAAAAGCACGGAGTACCTGAATAAATATTTCTCCAAATAGGACAGATAGATGGGCAGTAGATCTATGATAGGTTGCTCAACATCACTAATCATCAGGGACATGCAAATTAAAACCACAGTGAGATACCACCTCATATCCCTCAAAATGCCTATCAATAAGTTTTGGAGAGGAGGTGGAGCAAAGGGAACCTTTACGTACAGATAACCACTATGGAAAATATTGTAGCGGTTCCTCAAAAGTGTATAGAGCTACCATATTAGCCAGCAATTTCACTTCTGGGTATTTCAAAACACTAATTGGAAAAGATATATGCACCCCTATATTCATTACAGCATTATATATGATAGCCAAGATATGGAAGCAACCTAAATGGCCACCAGTAGACAAATGACAGAGAAGATATGGAACATATACACAATGGAATATTATTCAGCCATAAAATGAATGAAATCTTGCCATTTGTGACATGGATGGACCTACAGGGTATTATGCTAAGTGAATTAAGTCAGAGAAAGGCAAATACCATATGATTTCAGTTACATGGTATATCTAAAAAACAAAATAAATGAACAAACAAAACAAATCCATAGATTCATACAACAAATAGATGGATGCCAATGAGAGTGGGGTTGGTGTTATGGGTGAAAAAGGGGAAGTGGTTAAATTATAAAACTTGTCATGGAAATACTAAGTACAGCATAGGAAATATAGCCAATAACATTTTCATACCTGTGTGTAAGATAGGCACGGGGCTTATCAGGGCCATCACTTTGTAAGTTACACAAACGTCTCATCACTGTTGTACACCTGAATCTAATGTAATATTGTATGTCAACTGTAATTGAAAAATTTTTTAAAGAAACACTACATAGTTTGTCAGACTTATGTGCTGTAATGTACTAGTAAAGACGTCTGCTGTTTCCCATTGTCCACTTGATGTCCTCAAATGGGATTCTTCATCCTTTTTTTTTTCTTTATTAGGTTAGACAGCATCGCTTTTGGAGAAAGTCAAAGTGAGGATGAACAGTTTGAAAATGACTTGGAAACTGATCCACCCAACTGGCAGCAGCTTGTTAGCCGAGAAGTGTTACTGGGACTGAAGCCCTGTGAGATCAAAAGGCAGGAAGTGATTAACGGTGAGTTTAATTGGTTTTTGTTGTTGTTGTTTTATTACAGCAGAAAATGCCCTGGGTCTTGGTGTTTGCTTCCAAGTTTCTGCTTGCCTTTTGTTTTAAACAAAGATGAAATTAAACTATATTGAAGATCCTTGAACTTCAAAACTAGAAAAATCATTGAGACATTTGCCCCATAACTTTCCTTTCAGACTCTTCATCTTGTTCATAGATTATGAGTGAGAATGCTAAGGCTCAGGGTGATGGAACAAATTAAGATTGTGCAGCTGATAAGTGACAGGGAGAAAACTAGCACCCAGTTCCCCTTTCGCCCAGGCGCAGCTCTTCCTCACCCGTCGAGTGCACAGCAGAGGTCTGACGTGGACACTGCCCTCTCCTGCCTTTAGGATGTGATTTAATCAATATCCTCTTGTCCCCAATAACATTGAGACGGTGACATTAGAAGCCTGCCCTCAGAAATGAGGTTTGATAGGCATTAGATAACCAAAAGTAGATAACCAAGGCTATATGATGTTTGGGCTTACGGTTTTCTAATGTAGTTATGATTTATGGCTACTATTTTATTTATTTTTTTTGTTTAAATTTCTTTATTGGTTAAGGTATCACATATTTGTCCTCATCCCCTCATTCCCATCCCACATCCCTCCCCACACATGCCCCCACCCCCCTGTTGTCCTTGACTATTGGTTAGGCTCATATGTATGCACACAAGTCCTTTGGTTGATCTCTCCCCTTTATCCCCACCCTCCCTCTGAGGTCCGACAGTCTGCCTCCTTGTTTCTGGGTCTGTTCTTATTCATCAGTCTATGTTGTTCATCATTTCCCCTAAATGAGTGAGATCATGTCCTACTAGAAATACACTTATAAGAACCGAAAATGAGACAAGCAATAATGGTTATGCTGACAGGCAAATGAATCAGTCTGTAGTGAGTTTCTTTCTGGGCCAACAGTTCTTTTGAGACCCAATTTCAATGTCCAACAGTTCCTTATGTGCACATGTCAGCAATGATATTTCAGTTCTGGATGGTGGACAAATGGTGGTAATGCAGGTCCGACCCTCTCTGGTTTGGTCCTGGGCAACCTGCAGTGACGCACAGCTGCTGACTGCTAGTATGGCAAGGCAACGTCAGCGTCTTCCATCTCTGGACTGCTCTTCTGTTTTCATGGCTGGAGTAGTCCTGTCAGTACCTCTCTGTTGCCGGAATCCACATGGTCTCGGAGTTGTTTTCTGAGGGAAAATATACAAACATTCTCGACCAAAAGTTAATAAAGGAATATTTTCTATAAATTTGACTTGGGATCCTTTTTCATTTTTTGCCCAAATGATTTTCCTCTGGCTTGTTTTGACACCATGTGTGTTTTTCATGGGTGTCTTGCTGTTAGCATTACAATTAATTTTCTACAGTACAAATTTTCTAGATGTAATTTACTTACAGGATATTTTTCCTTACATGATATTCTTCTACTTTCCCCCCTTTTTTGATTTAAATATTAGGAGGCTTTTGAAAATTTTATAATGTAGTCTTGATAGCTTTTAAATTTTAATTTTTTGCACTATAATATGACTGCTTTAGGTTCATTACATGTTACGCAATTTTATCATGAGATGAACTACCAATAAAAATTTTAGTTAACACTTTAGGAACTGCTTTTTGTCCAGTATAATTAATTTTTCTAGAATATTCGCTTATTTCAATTAGCCAATTTAAATTAGCCTGAAAACTTGACTACTATTTTACTGTCAAATTTATTACTCTAACAACAATCTTATTTTACCCTGTAAATATTAGTGGAAAGGATTATTTGCCTTCTTGAGTAGGCCCTGAGCATTCCTGGTGGTAGGCTGGATTTAGATATCAAAACCCACTTTCCCACACCATGGGTACAAGACAACTCAAACAAGTCTTGTTGGAGTGAGAGGGCAGCTGCTGTCGGCCAAGTCTCGGTCTGTTACCCGGGTCCCGATTTCAGCTGGGCATGGGAAGTTAAGCAGCCATGGGGGCAGGAGACTTCCCTCAGAAGGGGTGAGGGTTCAGGCCCCTGCAAAGTTGGGGGGTGTGGCTACTATTTTAAAAAGATAGAGGAGTTTTGGAGTACACTGTTAACTTTTAAGTACAAAACAGTTTATAATGATGTTTTTCATTTTCCAATATTAAACTCGTAGAGCCAATATGTAGGCAAGTTCTGTGGAATAAAAAAAAAAATGATTTCCCTTCTCTAAACTACAAATGATCATTATATAACTTATTTGCTAGTTAATCCCAGCTGAAGCCTATAGGAATATAGGCTATAATATTGTAATAACTATGTGTGGTGTGAAATAGGAACTAGACTTTTCATAGAATTATTCTAAGTAAGGCCACATTTTATATTTACTTCTTTTCTGTTTAGAATTATTTTACACTGAAAGAGCTCATGTTCGAACACTGAAAGTTCTTGATCAAGTGTTCTACCAGCGAGTGTGCAGAGAAGGAATTCTGTCACCTTCAGAACTACGGAAAATTTTTTCAAACTTGGAAGATATTCTTCAACTTCACAGTAAGAGAAATTGACTCTGATCTTTGTCCCTAACATTTCCATTATATAAAAGAGTACAACATAAGTAAGTGATTGGATCTTTGAATAAACCTTCCACCCCATTCCCATATCAGCCTTTTATATTCAAAGTGTTAACACAGGACTTGGCATCTAATGTCAGTGTCTAAGCTGAAAAACATGAGTAGTCAAAACTACCCTTGAAAATTTCCTATCAATTATAGTGTATATGTTTTTAAAAATATATATCCCATGTAATATATGTGTATAAATGCATGTTGAAAATAGTAATACACAACAAACAACCCATGGCGGTGTCATTTCAGCAATTAAATCACTCCATTGTTTTATTGTTTGCTTGGGATGCTCGAGTAGATACAGGGAAGCTCTCCTGGTGCTGCTCATCGCGGACTTCCTGTCAGTGTGTCCATTCCTCGCTCTGAGTCACTGTTCCCCGTGTCCCTTCATGTTTCATCTTTCTTTCACCAGGAATGCCATCACCATCTTTCAACACCTGCCCACCATATGAATGCCTTTTCACTTGTCCGGGAGTGATTTTAGGTCTCACCAACATACATTGTCAAGTTCAGACTAGATTATGTTCATTGCCTGTGAACATACACATTTCAGAGGGACAGTAGGCAGAGTGACCTGCATGATTTACGTTCAAGTGCTTTATAAGTATGTTATAGATGGGATCTTGAAATTAAATGACTATTATATATACCTAGCCTGTATTTAATTTGCTATTTTTCACATTGTTTTGTGCTTTACCATCTGTTTTTCAGATAGAGCTCACAATATCTAGATGTATAAGAATTGTGTCCTGATTTATATTTAAGGAGTTAGAAGTAGTTATACTACTCTGAATCTTTTCCTTTTAATTTAAGTTCTTGGTACTATCAGTAATGTGTGTATGCTTACTTTTTTTTTCATTTTATTTTTCCCTTTGAGTTGGGTTGAATGAGCAGATGAAGACTGTTCGAAAGAGGAATGAGACCTCTGTTATTGATCAAATTGGGGAAGATTTGCTAACCTGGGTAAGGAAATTTGCTATTTTATTTTAATACTTTTATAAATATTTTATTATCAGATTCTAGGTTAAGTAATTAACCTTTCCAAAAATGCAAAGTCATCTATTTTGCAAAGGGAATGTGAAGATGAAGAGTCTGGAATATATATTCTTTGGTTAATTTCTTTTTTAAGTGCTCAACCAACTAAGTGCTCTTTTTTCACCAAACATTATTTCTTTGTGTTTTAAAGAATATAAGCATAAAATAGATCATCATAAAAATAATTTAACTGATGTACAATTTTAGCTCTCTGCTGCTGTCCATATCTCAGAATTTACTGCACAGCATTAGACAATTGTAGTTCCAAAACTACCATCACAAAAGTAGACAAGTGAAAATTACTTTGTCTTATTTATCTGTATATATAAAAGCCTAAGCGACCATTACAACAACAGGTTGACTGGTTGCTATGATGCACACTGACCACCAGGGGGCAGATGCTCAACACAAGAGCTGCCCCCTGGTAGTGTGCTCCCACAGCCAACCTCCCGCGGCCCGGGCTGGCCAACCTCCCCCAATCCCTCCCCCTGGCCGGCCGACAGTTGGGACTGGGTGAGACGGCCCCGATGGCCCCAATTGCTGGCCAGGCCAAGGGACCCCACCCATGCACGAATTCGTGCACCAGGCCTCTGGTAATATAATAAAAGAGTTCAGAGTCTCTGGTAGCTATTTATCGAGTTGTTGTTTTTTTCTGACTATTTGTCCATATAGACCTCTCAATATATATTTATGTGCCAAGCCCTGTGCTGGGAAATACAGTAGGAACCAAAACAGACATGGCTCCTGCCTTAACCCTTTGCACTCGCTTGCTTTTTTCTCGATTCCTTTATTCTACTCGGGATTTAATTTTTTAAATACCCCAGATTTTACAAAGCGCGGCAGTAGAATAAAAAACTGGAGTTTCTTTTCATACAAACTTATTTATTTGGATTTTTTTATATTTCAAATTATTGATACATTCAAAGACTAATTTTAATCTCTATAATTTTTCATGGTGTGATATTTTTTGAAACATTCACCCACATGAAGACCTGGTTTACATTCACATGTTTCGCAAATATAAATCGTCTCTCTTCTTCCTCCTTTGATTTTTCTGTTAGAACAAACAACACAATCTTTGTGTTTTTTGTTAGGGTGAGGTGTGATTATATGGAGCTTTCCATCTAAACGTTGCTCTAAGTTAGTGGATAATAATCTACCCCTGGAAGTTAGTGTACCATCTCTGAATTCTCCAACAAGATCGTCCTAATAAATTTCACATGCATTATCGGTTTTTCATTTTTTCTTTTTTGGCATCAGTTGAGACGGCATTTACATTTTACTTGTCCTTTCATGCTAATGAAAACAAGAAAAGATACTGGAAAAATAGACAAAAATCCCCCTTCCCCCCACAGTGAAACTACGTGTCGAGTGTGGCTCGACATACGAGCTGCTACCGATGCTAACCATGTCGAGTCACACTCGACATCCGAGTGCAAAAGGTTAATGAAGCTTATAATTAACTAGAGGCCCAGTGCACAAATTCGTGCACCAGTGGGGTCCCTCAGCCTGGCCTGCGGGATTGAGCCGAAACTGGCTCTCCGACATCCCCCGGGGGGTGGGGTGGGGGGGGCGGGTCCCAGATTGCGAGAGGGAGCAGGCCAGGCCGGGGGACCCCACCAGTGCACGATTGGAGCCTGGGAGGGCTCCAGAGTGTATCCGGCCTGTCTCACTCAGTCCTGATATGCCGGACCCCAGCAGCAAGCTGACCTACCCATTGGAACATCTACCCCCTTGTGGTCAGTGCATGTCATAGCGAGTGGTTGAGCAGCCTTAGCATATCATTAGCATATTATGCTTTGATTTGTTGAACGGCCGACCGGACACTTAGCATATTAGGCTTTTATTATTATATAGGAGATGGGGAAATTGTCCTTAGTTATTTCAGTCTCAATGAGTGTTACAATAAGGGGAGCGTACAGGTTGTTATAGGATTATATAGCAGGAAGACCTAAATTAGAACATATAGAAAATCTTCCTATGGGAAAGGGGTTTGATTCAAACCTTTTAAGAAAGTACTATGGTTAAGGCTGTGGATAATAAAGTACATCACGTAGTCTGCAAAATCTTAACACAGGTTTGAACATAAACTGTTTAGACATGCCCATAGACATTTACTTCAATATGTAGCTTGCCATAAGATTGTGGTAATTCTACAATGATAAATTTAAGTACTTCACTAAAATATACTCTTGATCTTACTGCTTTCATTGATGGTGAGATCATGGTTTAGAATCTACCAATCCAGTAGAAGATCTCTTCTTAGCAAATTAACTCATAGAACAGGGTTAGGGAACCATAACCCAATCTCATCTCACCCTTACTGAACTTACAAAAGCATTTTCTCCCTTAGGCCCACTTGAGGACTATTGTTGTTAAGGAGATGTATTTCTTTGGAAAAGGTCAGCTTATTCTGTGGCTACTCTGTGGTAGTCTGAGTCACTTTGTTTTTTGGATGTCAGTGTAGCAGCGTAAGTTATAACAGCTCTTGTGGCTTGTTAGCAAGCACACTACTCAACTTGAAACAAAAAATTTATAGTATGACAGTGTAGCATCAATTTTCATGTCAAATGTGGATTAAAAAGTTGTAAGCCATATGGACTTGATATCAGCCTTGATTCCTAAGCAGTTTAATATACATTCATATAAAATAGTATTCAAACCAAGTCTCCAGTGAGATTCATCATTAATATAGTATAGAAGTGCACTTGATCCTCTTCTCAGAGTCCATGGGACTACATAAATCTATCTACATGTTAAAACAAAGTAGAGAAACCTGTTAATAGAATGGGACAAAAAAACTTATTTTAGTACATGTAAAAAGAAGTATATTCTTTTAATTTTATTTTTCGATTATAATTTACATTCAGTATTACTTTGTATCAGTTTCAGGTGTACAGCATAGTGATTAGACAATCATATACTCTACAAAGTATTGCCCCAATGTTTTCAGTACCCACCTGGCACCATGCACAGTTATTACAAATTATTGACTATTCTCCCTCTGCTGTACTTCACATGCCCATGACTATTTTATAACTAACAATTTATACTTCTTAATCTCTTCATCTTTTTCACCTAGTCCCCCAAACCCTTCCTCTGTGGCAACTATCAGTCTGTTCTCGGTATCTATGGGTCTGTTTCTATTTTGTTTCTTTATTTTGCTCTTTAGATTTCACACATAAGGGAAATTATGTAGTATTTGTCTTTTCCTGGCTATTTCACTTAGCATCATACCTTCTAGGTTCATCCATGCTGTTGCAAATGTTAACATTTCCTCCTTTTGTATGGCCAAGTAATATTCCATTGTATGAATGTACCACACCATTCATTTATTGATAGACACTTGGGTTGCTTCTATATCTTGGTTATTATCTATAATCATAAAAGCATAATATGCTAATTAGACCAGATATCCTTCTGGATGACCTTCCGAACGAAGCCAGGGCTGCATGGGAAGCCCAGGTCCCAGGTGCCTGCCAACAGCCGGAGGGAAGCCCGGGTCCCGGTGCCAGAGAGAAGCCGGTGCCGACAGCCGGGGGAAGGAAGGCCTACTCTTGCACGAATTTCATGCATCGGGCCTTTAGTATTATAAATAATGCTGCAGTGAACATAGGAGTGCATGTGTCCTTTCAAATTAGTGCTTTGGGATTCTTTGGATATATACACAGGAGTGGCATTGCCAGGTCATGAGGTAGTTTTAATTGTTTGAGAAACCTCCATATCGCTTTTCATAGTGGCTGCACCAATCTGTATTCACACCAACAGTGCACAAGGGTTCCCTTTTCTCCACATCCTTGTCAACACTTGTTTGGTGATTTATTGATGATAGCCATTCTGACAGGTGTGGGTGGTGTCATGTGGTTTTAATTTGCATTTCTCTGGTGATTTGTGGCTTTGGGCATCTTTTTAAATGTCTATTGGCCATCGTCTGTACATCCTGTTTGGAGAAGTGTCTATTCAGGCCCCTGCCTATTTTTAAATTGAATTGTTTGTGTTTTTTGGCGTGAGATATCTGAGTTCTTTATAAATTTTTATATTAACCCCTTATCATATGTTCATTGCTGAATATATTCTGCTATTCAGTAGGTTGTCTTTTTGTTTTGCTGATGGTTTTTCTTGCTGTGCAAAACTTTTTTTAGTTTGATGTGGTCCTGTTGTTTACTTTTTCTTTCGTTTCTTTTGCCCAAAGAGACATGTTAGAAAAAAATATTGCTAAAAGAAATACCAGAGATATTACTGCCTATGTTTACCCTAGGAGTTTTATGGTTTGGGGTTTTTATATTTGTCTTTAATCCATTTAGAGTTTATTCTCGTGTGTGTTGTAAGAAAGTGGTCTAGATTCAATTTTTTGCATGTATCTGTGCAATTTTCCCAACATCCTTTATTGAATAGATGTTCTTTACCCCATTGTTTGTTTTTCCTTTCTTTGTCAAATATTACTTGACTATATAGACATTGGTTTATTTCTGGGCTTCCTATTCTGTTCAAATGATATTTGTGTCTGTTTTTATGCCCGTACCAGGCTGTTTGGGTTATAATTAGCAGGTAGCGTGATACCTCCAACTTGGTTCTTTCTCAAAATTGCTGTGCCTATTCAGGGCTATTGTGGTTCCATATACATTTTTGGATTATTTTTTTTTTCTAGTTCTATGAAACACACCATTGGTATTGTGATAGGAATTGCATTGAATCTATAGATTGCTTTGGGTAGTATAGACACTTTAATGATGTTAATTTTTCCTGTCCATGAACACAGTGTATAATGTTATTTACATTTTTTGTTCAATTTCTTTCTTCAGCATCTTATAATTTTCCAAATACAGGTCTTTTACCTCCTTAGTTAAATTTACTCCAGGCATTATTTTTGAGGCAATTGTAAATGGGATAGTTTTCTTAGTTTCCTTTTCTGATAGTTCATTATTGGAATATAAAAGTGCCACCAACTTCTGAATATTAACTTTGTAACCTGTTACTTTGCCAAATTCATTTACTAAATCTAATAGTTTTCTATGGGTTCTTTAGGGTTCCCTGTTTACAATATCATGCCATCTGCAAATAATGACTATTTGACTTCCTTCTTTTCAGTTTGGATGCCTTTTATTTCTTCTTGTCTGATTGCTGTGGCTAGGACTTCCAGTACTATACTCTCTAATAAAATGGTAATATGCAAATTAACCATCACTCCGCTACATAAGCCACACCCACCAGCCAAGCCACGCCCACCAGCCAATCAGGGCGAGTATGCAAATTAACCCCAATCCAAGATGGCTACAGCCACAGAGAGCAAGGTTTCCTAGGTAACAGAGTAAGCCAAGCTTTCCATAGCCGTTGCAGGCCTAAGCCTCCACTCAAGCTACAAAGTTTCAATTATAGAAGGTAAACAAATTCAAACAAATGGCGGCAGAATGGAGCTTGAGAGAGCAGGCCAGGGTTGCCGGCGGCAACAGGGGAAGCAAAGCTTTCCACACACCCTGGCCGGGCTCACCCGCTTAAGGCTACAAAGTTTCAATTGTAGAAGGTGAATTAACTGCCACAGAAATGGCTGCCGGAGCCCCAGGCTTGGCTCCGCTCCAGGCTACAAAGTTTCAATTGTAGAAGGAAAATAAATTCCAGATACCAGGGCCTCCCCTTGGGTTGCCAGGGGGCGTGGCCGGCCTGCAAACCACCACAGGCCCCTCGCTCAGGCCGCCCCACACCCCAAGGGAACCACCACCCTTATCTGTGACACCCTTCAGGGCATACCAGCTGGCCCCCACCCCTGTACCAGGCCTCTATCCTATTTAATAAAAGAGTAATATACAGATTGATCATCACTGTAACACACAATATAGCTGCCCCCATGTGGTCAAAGATCCTGCCCCCATGTGGACACAAGATGGCCACCACAAGATGGCCAGCAGGAGAGGGCAGTTGGGAGGCACCCGGCCTGCAAGGGAGGGCAGTTGGAGGTGATCAACCCTGCAGGAGAGGGCAGTTAGGGGTGACCAGGCTGGCAGAGGAGGGAAGTTGGGGGCAAACAGGCTGGCAGGGGAGCAGTTAAGCATCAACCAGGCTGGCAGCAGAGTGGTTAGGGGGTGATCAGGCTGGCAGGCAGAAGCGGTTAGGGGCAATCAGGAAGGCAGGCAGGCAAGCAGTTGGGAGTCAGCAGTCCTGGATTGTGAGAGGGATGTCCGACTGCCCGTTTAGGCCCGATCCCACCAGGAGTCCCAGATTGGAGAGGGTACAGGCTGCGCTGAGGGACAATCCCCTGCCGTGCACGAATTTCGTGCACTGGGCTTCTAGTGTTGAATAAGAGTGGTGAAAGTGGACATCCCTGTCTTGTTCCTATTTTAGGGGAAATGGTTTTAGTTTTTGCCCACTGAATGTGATGTTGTCTATAGGTTTGTCATATATGGCATTTATCATGTTGAGGATGATCCCTCTATTCCCACTTTGCTGAGAGTCTTTATCATAACGGATACTGGGTTTAGTAGAATGGTTTTTCTGCATTGATTGATATTATATGATTTTTATCCTTCATTTTGTTTATGTGATGCATCATGTTCATTGACTTGTGAATGTATTACAAACCTTGTATCCCCGGATAAATCCCACTTGGCCATTGTATGTGATCATTTCAATGTACTGCTAGATCAGTTTCCTAATATTTCCTTGGGGATTTTAGCCTCTGTGTCCATCAGGGATTTTGACTATAATTCCCTTTCTCTGCAGTGTCCTTGGAATTAGAATAATGCTGGTCTCCCACAGAGAGCTTGGGAGCCATACCTCCTCTTGAACTTTTTGACGTAGTTGAGGAGGATGGGTGCTAGTTCTTTTTTGAAAGGTTGGCTAAATTTGCCTGTGAAGCCATCAGGTCCAGGACTTTTGTTTGCTCGAGTTTTTTTGTTACTGCTTCAGTTTCATTAGTTGTTATCCATCTATTCAGGTTTCCAGATTTTTCTTTCTTTTTTTTTTTATTGAAGAAAATCATGTTTATTCAGAAAAAATACAACCAAGTAAAAAGCACCAATGTTAAATCACCCCAAATTCCATCGTTATTAACATTTTATCTAGATATAAACATATAGATATAGATATACAACATTCTAGAACTGTATTTCTTTTTCTAAATTTAATAAATCTTTATTGTTCAGGTTATTACAATTGTTCCTCTTTTTTCCCCCCCATAGCTCCCCTCCACCCGGTTCCCACCCCACCCTCTCTGCCCTTACCTCCCCCCCACTGTCCTCATCCATAGGTGTACGATTTTTGTCCAGTCTCTTCCCGCACCCCCCACACCCCTTTCCCCCCGAGAATTGTCAGTCCACTCCCTTCCTATGCCCCTGATTCTATTATATTCACCAGTTTATTCTGTTCATCAGATTTTTTATTCACTTGATTTTTAGATTCACTTGTTGATTGACATGTATTTGTTGTTCATAATTTTTATCTTTACCTTTTTCTTCTTCTTCCTCTTCTTAAAGAGTGCCTTTCAGCATGTCATATAATACTGGTTTGGTGGTGATGAACTCCTTTAGCTTTTTCTTATCTGTGAAGCTCTTTATCTGCCGTTCAATTCTGAATGTTAGCTTTGCTGGGTAGAGTAATCTTGGTTGTAGGTTCTTGCTATTCATCACTTTGAATATTTCTTGCCACTCCCTTCTGGCCTGCAAAGTTTCTGTTGAGAAATCAGCTGACAATCGTATGGGTGCTCCCTTGTAGGTAACTAACTGTTTTTCTCTTGCTGCTTGTAAGATTTTCTCTTTGTCTTTTGCCCTTGGCATTTTAATTATGATGTATCTTGGTGTGGTCCTCTTTGGATTCCTTTTGTTTGGGGTTCTGTGCGCTTCCTGGACTTGTAAGTCTATTTCTTTCACCAGGTGGGGGAAGTTTTCTGTCATTATTTCTTCAAATAGGTTTTCAGTATCTTGCTCTCTCTCTTCTTCTGGCATCCCCATAATTCGGATGTTGGTACGCTTGAGGTTGTCCCAGAGGCTCCTTACACTGTCTTCAACTTTTTGGATTCTTTTTTCTTTTTGCTTTTCCAGTTGAGTGTTTTTTGCTTCTTTGTATTCCAAATCTTTGACTTGATTCTTGCGATCCTCTAGTCTGCTGTTAGGTCTCTGTATAATATTTTTTTATTTCAGTCAGTGTATGTTTAATTTCTAGGTGGTCCTTTTTCATATCCTCGAGGGTCTTGCTAAATTTATTGGCCTTTTCTAGGAAGTTCTTGAAAAACCTTATAACTGTGGTTTTGAACTCTATATCCAGTCTTTTGCTTTCATCCATTTCCTTCATTTGTGGCCTGCCTCTTTGTCTCCACATTTTAGCTGCTTCCCTGAGTTGATGGAGTGGCTTTGTGTGCTAGGTATCCTAGCAGGGCCCAGTGGCTCAGCCTCCCCAGTTACCTAAGGTGGACACTCTTGGTGCAGCCCTTTGTGGGCTGTGTGCACAGCCTTGTTGTATTTAAGTCTTGATTGTTGTTGGTATCACTGGGAGGAATTGACCTCCAAGCCAATTGGCTGTGAGGATCAGCTATGTCTATGCTGGGAGAACTTCTGTGCTGGAGACAGCCTTATGAGACAAGACTTGCAAAATTGCAAAAGCCTCTGTGCTCAGCTTGGATGGGGCGGAGTCTCAGGGTGGAGCAGACAGCCTTGACTTCCCATCAGCCCTGCCCTATGAGGCCCCTGGGTCTCAGTGTCCCTCGGTAATTGCTTCAAGCACCTCTGAGAGAGTTTCACCTGCTGCCAGACAGTCCAGTTTCTCCTCGAATGAGTCTGGGTTCCCAGAAACTCGCCGTGAACTGGAATTCAGCGCAGTCGGGAGCTTTTGTCTCCCTCCCGCTTTAGAAAGCCAGCCGCACACTCATCCGCCCATGCACTCAGCAGTCAGTCCTCTCTGTGGTTCTGGATGATGTCCATTTTGTCTTTTAATTGTAGTTTTCATATTGTTGTGCAAGGCAGCATTTTAGGTGTTTACCTATGCCACCATCTTGGTTTCTCTCTCCAGATTTTTCTTGATTGAGTTTTCAAAGATTTTATGTTTCTAGGAATTTGTCCATTTCTCCCAGGTTGTTCTATTTTTTGTCATATAGTTGTTCATAGTATTTTCTAACAATCTTTTGTGTTTCTGTGATGTCTCTTGCACGCCCCCTTCTGGGGATCGAGCAGCAACTTGGGCATGTGCCCCTGACTGGAATGGAACCTGGGAACCGTCAGTCTGCAGGCCGACACTCTATCCACTGAGCCAAACAGGCTAGGGCGTGTTTCTTGATGAGTCTGGCTAAAGATTAATCAATCTTGTTTATCTTTTCAAAGAACTAGCTCTTGGTTTTATTGATTTTTTGTATTTTAATTTTATTCTCTATTTTATTTATTTCCACTCTGATCTTTTTGTTTCCTTTCCCTTATTCTGGGCTTTTCTTGTTTGTTTTTTTATTTTTTATTTTTTGTATTTATTTTTTTGTTTAATTCTTTTTATTCTCCAGGTGTAGTGTTAGATTGTTTACTTGAGATTTTTTCTTCTTGAGATAGGCCTGTGATGCTATGAATTTCCCTCTCAGGATTGCTTTCACTCTGTCCCATAGGTTTTGGGTTGTTATGTGTTCATTTTCATTTGTTTTCAGGTAATTTTTTATTTCTTGTTTGATATTATTAGTATCCAATTCATTGTTTAATGACATACTATTTAGCCTCCATGTGTTTTAATGTTTTGGTTTTTTTTTAGTACAGTTGATTTCTAGTGTCATGCCATTGTGATTCAAGAAGATGCTATATATGATTTCAATCTTCTTTTATTTGTTAAGAATTATTTTGTGTCCTAACAAATGGTCTATCTTTGAGAATGTTCCTTGTGTTCTTGAAAAGAATGTATATTCTGCAGCAGATGAAATGTTCTGTAAATATCAATTAAATCCATCTGATCTAGTGTGTCATTTAAGATCTCTTTTACCTTGTTGATTTTTTTGTCTGTAAGATCTATCCATTGATGACATTCAGGTGTTAAAGTCTTTTATTATGACTGTACTAGAGGCCCAGTGCACAAAATTTGTGCACTTGGGGGATCCCTCAGCCCCGGCCTATGCCCTCTTGCAATCTGGGAACCCGGCTTCTGGCTGAATGGCACTCCCCCTGTGGGAGCACACTGACCACCAGGGGGCAGCTCCTGCATTGAGTGTCTGCGCCCTGGTGGTCAGTGCGCGTCATAGCAACCAGTCCTTTATTATATAGGATTACTGTCAAACTCTCCCTTAAAATCCACCAAAATATTTTATGTATTTAGGTATTTCTATATTGGTTGCATATATGTTTACCAGGATTATATCCTCTTGTTGGGTTGATCCTTTTTGTATTATGTAGTTGGCCTTTTTTGCTTCTTTTATGGCCTTTGTTTTGAAGTCTGTTTTGTCAGATGTATATATTACAACCCCAGCTTTTTTTTTGTTTTTCATTTTCATTTGTATGGAATATTTTTCTATGCCTTCACTTACATCCTGTGTGAGTCTTTTGTTCTGAGGTGCCTGTGTCTGCTTTCCACAACTCAGTGCAGGGCCCAGCACACGCTTGTCTGTTCCCTGGATAGAAGCCCACCCAGGAGACAGTCACAATCACTCAGCTCTCCTGATGCCCTGGCACCCCTGTGCCACCAAACCAAATAGGACAGATGGAGAAAGCCAGCACCAGCCAGGAAGTGGCTCAGCTGGTGGAGCGTCCTCCTGTGCACCAATGAGGTTGCAGGTTTGATTCTCGTCAGGGCACATTCCTAGGTTGTGGTTCATCCCCCATTGGGGTGCATACAGGAAGCAGCTGATCAATGTTTCTCTCTTGATTGATGTGTTCCTCTCTCTCTCTCTCTCGCTCTCTCTCTCTCTCTCTCACTTTCTCACCCTTCCTCTCCCTAAGCTGAGGATTTAAAAAAAAAATCAGCTCCCCTTAGCACTCCAGTCTCTTGGTGACTGGACCAGCTGGCTCCCATTGGGACAAATGTCCGACTCCCCGCGCCATCAAACTGAGCAGTACCTGCTCAGATTTCCAACCCATCACTGTCCCCTTTTGTCTGGGATCACAGCAGGAGGGGTAGATATCCCAGCAATTCAGTAGCTCTGATCCTCTGTCCCAAGCCACAGTCTAGTCTCTGGCTGGCTCTCTCCCCAAATTTCTTCCAGAAAATAGAGGCTGCCTCTGGGGATTTGGGGGCGGAACCCAGTGCAGGTCAGTATCAGATTCTACGACTGGCCCTGGATTACCTGCTTCAAGCCACAAAGAGACCCACCGTTTCTCTCTGCTTCGGGCCTATATGTGCGTGAGGGGTCCTCGCTGTGCAGCAAGGCCAGCTTCCACAGCTCCCCCGCAGCTGGGCTGTGCCTGCCTGTGGCTGCCGTGAGCCCAGCCTTCAGAGCCTCTGGCCGTGTGCGAGTTGCTTGAGGTCAGTTCCCAGTGAGTGTGAGATAGGGAGTGGTGTCCACCAGGCTGATGCCGAGTCAAACTTGCCACAGTGTCAGGTCTGAGACCACTTGGCAACAGTATTCGTGTCCACCAGGGCCAGCCGCCCCATGGACTTTGTGGTGGGTGGGTCTCAGGGATGTGTCGGGTTGAGGCCCACAGAGCTCATCTGGCTAAAGAAGACCACAGTGTGGCCGTGTGGAGGGAGGCTCCACACTGGAAGGTGGCACTGGTCGTGGGAGGGGAAAGGCCCTCTCCTTCTTGCCACGCAACCCAGTCTTGCTCTGGGACTCTGACACAACCTGAGACTGCCGGCCTCCTCAGGAGCCTCCGGGAAGTGTGTGCTGTGGGTCCCTGGGGACCATCCCACCTGTGCTTGTTACAGAGAACCGGACTAAAGCAGTGCTCGGGGAGTTTGGAGTCACACTTTATTCACCGGTGGGCTTAGAGAAAATGAATTCAAATTCTAAGCAAGGCTACAAGCAGAATTTCCCTTTTTATTAAAGAGCCAGCCCTATGTGCACTTAGTGGTTATACAGAAATACCAGAGCATTTTGCCTTTAAGAGAAGATAAGAAAGGGTAGGGTAAGGAAGAATTCAGCAGGGCATTTCTGGATTCCTTGGAGCAGGTTGATCAGCCAGGTCCGCCGTCCTCTTGAGGGTGATCCGCGGGGGGTGTTTCTGGTCAGAGGTCACCTTCCACTCAGGCTGGGCATCACTCGGCTGGTGGGCTGCCTTCACCCGGGAGTGGTGGACCCAGGTGTTCAGTCCTGCAACCTTAAGAGCTGTGGGGGTGGTTAGTATGACTGGATAGGGTCCCTTCCAGGTAGGCGTGAGGGGCTCCTTTTTCCAGTCCTTTACCCAAACCTGGTCTCCAGGTTTATAAGGATGTACTGCTGTTCCTAGAGAGATGGATAGACGGTCAGTAACCCATCTGTGGACCTCAAAGACAGTTTTTCCAAGTCCTTGTAGTTGCTTCTGGATTTCTAAGTTTCCTATTTCCCCCAAATCCCCCTTTGTCCAAATTAAGGGAGGGGTCTGCCATATAGAATTTCAAAGGGAGAGAAACCTACCCTGGCCCTCGGGGCTCAGCGTACCCACAGGAGTACAAGAGGCAAGATATCTGTCCAGGGTAAGGTTGTCTCTTGGCATAGCTTAGCCATAGCCTGCTTTAGAGTCTGGTTCATGCGCTCCACTTTCCCTGAACTCTGAGGCCTGTAAGCTGTATGGAGGTTCCATCTAATTCCTAAAGCCTTGGCTACCTGTTGTACTATTTCTGCTACAAAGGCTGGGCCATTATCAGACCCTATGGTCAGAGGCATTCCATCCGGCGGAATTATGTCCTTTAGCAATGCCTTAGTGACTTCTCTCGCCTTTTCAGTGCGAGTGGGATATGCCTGGACCCAGCCTGAAAAGGTGCAAACAAAGACTAGCAGGTATTTATTCCCTCTGCTAGGCCCTACTTCTGTAAAGTCTACTTCTAAGTCCTCAAAGGGAGTTTGCCCACAGCACTGAACTCCTATCGGTCCCACAGGACCCTGTTTGGCATTGTTCTGTGCACAGAGGAGGCAACGCTGAGAGACTGAGGCACACAAGGAGGGGAGACAGGCAATTAGGTAGTATCTGCCTAACAAAGCTTCTAGGGCAGTCTTCCCTAAATGAGTGACTTCATGCTGCTGGAGGACTACCTTATGGGCTACCTGTTCTGGGACACAGACCCTATGATCTGGGAGTATCCACCAACCTTCCATTGTTCTCTTGCCCCCTTCTTGCTGGGCCCATTCCTCCTCCTGTGGAGTGTACTTTGGGGGTTCAGGTAATTTGGGGCCAACATGATCCGTGCCGGTGCTGCTTGTCCTTTGGCAGCCTGCTTGGCTGCGGCGTCAGCACGCTGGTTTCCTTCTGACACTGAGTCTTCCCTTTCTGGTGACCTTTGTAATGAATGACGGCTATTTCTTTGGGCTCCCAGACTGCTTCTAGTAACTTTAAAATCTCATCCTGATTTTTTATTCCTTTTCCTCCCGCCGTCAGAAGCCCCTTTCCTCGTATATGGCCCCATGGACATGCAGGGTAGCGAAGGCATAGCGTGAATCGGTGTAGATGTTGGCACGCGTATCCTTACTGAGTCTAAGGCTCTGGCGAGGGCCCAACGTTCTGCCCTCTGCGCTGACCATCTTCAGGCAGGGCCTGTGCCTCGATTGTCTCACAGTCTGATACCACTGCATACCTGGCTCGTCTTTTGGCTTTATCTAAGAAGCTGCTGCCGTCTGTGAACAATACTAAGTCCAGATTCTTCAGGGGCTTATCTGTTAGATCTGGCCGGCTAGAGTAAACCTCCTCTAGGAATCCCAGGCCATCATGCTCAGGGGCCCCCTCAGCAACCGGTAGAAAGGTAGAAGGATTAAGAGTTCTTACTGCTTCTAGTTGTACCCTTGGATTTTCACATATAGCCCTTGGTTGAGGCAGCCAAGCATGAGTTAGCCAGTGCTGCCCCCTAGCTTCCATTAGGGTAATAACAGAATGAGGTACTTTTACATTTAAGTTTTGTCCTAGGGTAAGCTTATCTGCTTCTTTGACTAATAATGCCGTGGCTGCAAGGACCCTGAGACAGGCTACTGGTCTTCGCCAAGGTCCAAAGTCCTGGGCTACCCCGCTGTTCTCGTGAATGAAGAGGTTAAAGTCCCGTGTCACATCTGGTAACCCTAGTGCTGGGGCCTCAGTGAGCTTTGCCTTTATGCTGATGAAGGCTTTCTCCTGCTCGGGACCCCATTCAATGGGTGCCTTCTCTTCTCCTTTTAAAGCTTCACAGAGAGGCTTGGCCAGGTCTGAACACCCTGGGATCCAGATTCGACAGAACCCTGCTGCTCCCAGGAATTCTCGAATCTGCCGCCAGGTGCTAGGGACTGGGATGGCACATACTGCCTGCTTCCTTTCAGTCCCCAGCCTTCGTTTCCCTTGGGTGATCCAGAAGCCTAGATACTTGACTTCCTTCTGACAAATCTGTGCCTTTTCTTGGACACTCTGTAACCTGTTTCAGTTAAAGTCTCAGGCGGGCTCACGTCCCCTCCCAGCACTGAGCACGTGTGGAGCTGGCCAGTAGGAGGTCTCTACATACTGGAGTAGAACGCACCCCAAGTCCTGTCCTGGGAACTTAGACAGATCAGATGCTCGTGCTCCACTAAAGAGAGTAGGGGAGTTCTTGAACCCTTGTGGCAGTCTGGTCCAGGGGAACTGCTCCTTGGCCCCCGTAGTTGGGTTTTCCCACTCAAAGCAAAAAGGGGCTGGCTGAATGGGGCTAATCAGAGGCAGAAAAGGGCATCTTTCAGATCTAGGCACGTAAACCATTCCGCTTCTGATGCCCGAAAGCAAGGTTATAACAGCCTCATTAACAGCCACAAATCCTGTACCGGGCGGTAGTCTTTAGTCCCAGGCTTTTTGACAGGCAAGAGGGAGTATTCCATGATGACTTCCTTTCCTGAGAGAGGCGCTACTTTCTGTGTGACTACTGAGTGCTCCGCTCCCGTAACAACCATAAAGTCCACAGCCTGGCCCCCAATTTTCATTCTGACCATGGGCTCGTGGGGGCCCAGCTAAAAAGAGGCCGGTCTGTCCTAGTCAGAGTCAGCTGCTGCCAGCCCAACAAGGTCTGCCTCAGGTGGTTCTGATTGATAGCAACTGGGTGGAAAAGGGGATCCAGTTTTCTTGCTTTGTCCTTTGGGACATTCATTTTTCCAGTGTCCTGTCGCCTCACAATAGGCACTCTGGTCCCATCTCAGGCTTGCTGTTCCTTTCCCCCCTGGTCTGTATTCTTGCTTCCCTTTCTGGGCTGTCTGGAGGCCCGAACCTCTGAAGCCGCTGCTATCACATTGGCCCTTCTTTGTATTCTCTTTTCTTCCTCCCTCCTTGCCACACTGTCTCGGTTGATGAAAACCTTGTTGGCTATCTCCAGCAGTTCGCTAGCATTTTTTCCTTAAAACCCTTCCAGCTTCTGTAATTTTCTCCTGATATCAGGCTGGGCTTGGCCTACAAAAGCGGCATTTACCATGGGTTGAGTGTCCGGGGCCTCAGGGTTAAAGGGAGTGTAGATCCGGTATGCCTCACACAGTCTCTCATAGAAAGCTGCTGGACTTTTGTCAGGCTTCTGGAAAACCTCAGAGATTTTAGCCATATTGGTGGGCTTCTTGGCTCCGGCCCGACCCCCTGGAGGAAGGCCAGCCGATATCTTTCTAGCCTGGCCCTTCCATCTTCTGAGTTCAGGGACCAATCGAGTTCCTCATCCGGGAGGGCCTCCCTGGCCCATCTGTCTGTATCTAATCCCTGCCAGGGCCTGGGTCTTGAGCCACTTCCGAGCCTCTGATACTGCTCTCATGCGCTCCTCAGTGTTAAAGAAAACGTGAAAAGGAGCTGCTTGCAGTCCACCCAGGTGGGCTTCTGGGTCTGGAAGATCATTTCTAGGAGGTCTACCAAGGCCTGAGGTTTTCCAGAATAAGCTGGGGTGTGATGCTTCCAGTTCAGAATGTCACTTGTGGTAAAGGGCTGATAATAATAAACCGGCCTTCCTTCCTGTAAGGTTCCATCTTCACCAAGCGTTTGGGCACCCCGAATCTCCCTGAGAGGCATCTGACCGGCCCTTTGTGGTTTGGGCCCTTGGTCAGCTGAACGCAAGCGCCACCCAACTGGCTCTGAAAAGCCCGGTTGAGGGGAGATGGAGGGGGGCAGCGTTTCCAGACTTTTCGGACGTTCCAGGCTAGCAGGGGGAGCACTTGGTGCTGCCTGTGGCTCATATGGAAGTGGTAAAACTGGCGGGACTTCCTCGGGGTGGGGGGGTCCTGGCAGAACAGGGGGTTGAACTTCCTTCTGAGGGACCTGCTTCTTTTCCCTCTGCCTGCTTTTCCTTAGCCTGCACCTGCCCTGCCTGCCTCTCCTTAGCCTGCACCTGCCCTGCCTGCCTCTCCTTAGCCTGCTCCTGCCCTGCCTGCCTCTCCTTAGCCTGCTCCTGCCCTGCCTGCCTCTCCTTAGCCTGCTCCTGCCCTGCCTGCCTCTCCTTAGCCTGCTCCTGCCCTGCCTGCCTCTCCTTGGCCTGCTCCTGCCCTGCCTGCCTCTCCTTAGCCTGCTCCTGCCCTGCCTGCCTCTCCTTAGCCTGCTCCTGCCCTGCCTGCCTCCCCTTAGCCTGCTCCTGCCCTGCCTGCCTCTCCTTAGCCTGCTCCTGCCCTGCCTGCCTCTCCTTAGCCTGCTCCTGCCCTGCCTGCCTCCCCTTAGCCTGCTCCTGCCCTGCCTGCCTCCCCTTAGCCTGCTCCTGCCCTGCCTGCCTCTCCTTGGCCTGCTCCTGCCCTGCCTGCCTCCCCTTAGCCTGCACCTGCCCTGCCTGCCTCTCCTTAGCCTGCTCCTGCCCTGCCTGCCTCCCCTTAGCCTGCTCCTGCCCTGCCTGCCTCCCCTTAGCCTGCTCCTGCCCTGCCTGCCTCCCCTTAGCCTGCTCCTGCCCTGCCTGCCTCCCCTTAGCCTGCTCCTGCCCTGCCTGCCTCTCCTTAGCCTGCTCCTGCCCTGCCTGCCTCTCCTTAGCCTGCTCCTGCCCTGCCTGCCTCTCCTTAGCCTGCTCCTGCCCTGCCTGCCTCCCCTTAGCCTGCTCCTGCCCTGCCTGCCTCCCCTTAGCCTGCTCCTGCCCTGCCTGCCTCTCCTTGGCCTGCTCCTGCCCTGCCTGCCTCTCCTTAGCCTGCTCCTGCCCTGCCTGCCTCTCCTTAGCCTGCTCCTGCCCTGCCTGCCTCTCCTTGGCCTGCTCCTGCCCTGCCTGCCTCTCCTTAGCCTGCTCCTGCCCTGCCTGCCTCTCCTTGGCCTGCTCCTGCCCTGCCTGCCTCTCCTTAGCCTGCTCCTGCCCTGCCTGCCTCCCCTTAGCCTGCTCCTGCCCTGCCTGCCTCCCCTTAGCCTGCTCCTGCCCTGCCTGCCTCTCCTTAGCCTGCTCCTGCCCTGCCTGCCTCTCCTTGGCCTGCTCCTGCCCTGCCTGCCTCTCCTTAGCCTGCTCCTGCCCTGCCTGCCTCTCCTTAGCCTGCTCCTGCCCTGCCTGCCTCCCCTTAGCCTGCTCCTGCCCTGCCTGCCTCCCCTTAGCCTGCTCCTGCCCTGCCTGCCTCTCCTTAGCCTGCTCCTGCCCTGCCTGCCTCTCCTTGGCCTGCTCCTGCCCTGCCTGCCTCTCCTTAGCCTGCTCCTGCCCTGCCTGCCTCTCCTTAGCCTGCTCCTGCCCTGCCTGCCTCCCCTTAGCCTGCTCCTGCCCTGCCTGCCTCCCCTTAGCCTGCTCCTGCCCTGCCTGCCTCTCCTTAGCCTGCTCCTGCCCTGCCTGCCTCTCCTTGGCCTGCTCCTGCCCTGCCTGCCTCTCCTTAGCCTGCTCCTGCCCTGCCTGCCTCTCCTTAGCCTGCTCCTGCCCTGCCTGCCTCCCCTTAGCCTGCTCCTGCCCTGCCTGCCTCTCCACTCCTGCTACTAAAACCTTATTCTGTCCCTTCTTACACACGCAGAACCGGACCCAAGGCGGCAAGGCTTGAGCAATTTCTAACCAGCTGTCTATGTAGGGAAACTGATCTGGGTGTCTGGGGTCTCCTGTGACTACATTCCAGACTGCCCCTGACCAATCCTTCATCCAAAGAGCCTTCCGAGGGCCAGCCGACCCCGAAGGCTGGCCATTCCACTTCACGGAATTTCCTCGGTGTTTCAGTTCATTTTATTTCCATAATCCCCATCACGTCCCTTTTTAAAATTTTCAACATGCAATTGAGAACAGTGGGTTTACTCTGCCCCGACCCCATGATGATCGGTGGCGCGAGACAGACAAGGGAGGGTGACCTGTTTTCACAGACCCTCACTCAGATGCCCGCCTGGCCACGTCCCTTGGGAGCTTAGATTCGTCTTAGCTAAGGTTCACCCGTATGAACCCCGGGCCTGGTCACCTCCACGTGGGGGTGAGTCACTGTTATGCTGTATGACGAATCGCGGAACCGCAGGTTGGGGCCCACTCGGACTCCGTAACCGAAGTCGTGGAGCCACACAAAGGAGAGGAGAGGGCAGGCCCCTCCCTCCACACTCACACACTTTCACCCGTCATCCACTCAGAGTTTAAACAGTCCACCCGATTCCTGACTCACTTGGAGTGGGCCTGACTGACTGGGGCCCCTACCTTACCGATTCTGTCGGCAGGTCCAGAAGTGTCCATCCACTCTCTGCAGATGCCAGCCGGGTCCTGGGCTGAGGTCCGGGAGCGCCCAGAGTCCCCTGGTTTAATTCTGCTAATTCAGCAGAGCGGCGCCTCCCGGAGGCCTGTCCAGCGCCCCCGGGCCCCAAACCCGGTCCACTCACGAGAGGCTAGAAAGCCAAGCATGGGTTGGTTTTCCTGGAATCTCAGGGAACCAATAATGTTACAGAGAACCGTATTAAATCAAGCAGTGCTCGGAGAGTTTGGAGTCACACTTTATTCACGGGTGGGCTTAGAGAAAATGAATTCAAATTCTAAGCAAGGCTACAAGCAGAACTTCCCTTCTTATTAAAGAGCCAGCCCCATGTGTGCTTAGTGGTTATCTCGCTGCGGGCCTTGAAAACAACACAGTTCTATCCAATTAAAAAACACACCTGGCATGGCATTGAGAGCATGGGCGTATCTAGTCTCTGGCCTACAAGGTCAGACAGCTCCGTTATCTTCCTCATTATTCAAGCAGGCTAAAGCAGGCTATAAAGAAAAGTTATTTTTTAGAATAAGAGGCCGTCTAAAAAACAGCAGAGAATTCCAACAGTAGTTTTACAAAATAGGGGTTAGCCTTCCCATGCTCTGTGGGCACGCGCTGTCAGGTCCGCAGGGAGCTGCGAGGTGCTGCCTTTCCCCGGGCTGGGGTTGTATGGGTGCCCAGCCCAGGGCAGATGCATCTGTGGGCCATGGGGGAGTACACTCGTCACAGGGACTGGCGAGTAGGGAAACTGATCTGGGTGTCTGGGGTCTCCTGTGACCACAGTCCAGACTGCCCTGACCAGTCCCTCAGCCTCTGCCTGGAGCCGTACAGCCAGTGTCTCCCTGAGGGCCCGTCCACTCTGAGCTGCCTGCCCTTCCAGCCCAGCAGGAGTGGCCGCAGGACTTGGGGCAGGGGCCCCTTCAGAGGC
Organism: Cnephaeus nilssonii; assembly: GCF_951640355.1. NCBI lineage: Eukaryota > Metazoa > Chordata > Mammalia > Chiroptera > Vespertilionidae > Cnephaeus > Cnephaeus nilssonii. The sequence goes on from NC_137084.1 coordinate 83,619,477, forward strand.
GCCGGTTTCTAGCAGACCCTGCCTCTCCCTGGTGGGTGGAATCCACGGCACCTGTGACGTGGACTCCTCTTCCCGGCTCTGCCGCTCTGGGGCGGGTGACCCAGCCTGGGCTGAGACTCCTTTCTCCAGGGGATCTTTGCACCTGAGACGCTCCTACAAATTGTCAACCACTGCACATGCAGGCCAGCCCTTCTCACATCTCCACCTTCCTGCCATCCTCACGTGGCTTCTTCTATAAGTCCTTGGTTATAAGAAGTCTCTCCAGCTAGTCTTCAGTGGGTTATTCAGGATGATTATTCTGTAATTTACTTATAATTCTGGGTTGTTCCTGGGAGGAGGTGAGTGCTACTGTTACCTACTCTGCCACCACCTTGGATCTCCCAAAAGAAGTGTGATCTTAACCAATGTAATTACCTATAAAACAATTGGAAAGGACCAACCAATTTGGTTAGTAACTGTTAGGTATAGATGGTTAATTTAGGGGAAAATGTTGGCCAGAAATAGTAAAAGCAAAAATCATAAATAGGCTTTTAAATTTACTCTCTTAACTACTTTTGGAGAATTTTTTTTTTATTCGTCCATTAAGTTCACCTTATGGACACCTGACCTCTGCTTGAGGTTGTATGTGAAGCCGCAACCTACACGGCTAGGGTTGAGGACCTGGAGAAGGGCTGCGCCCAAACGCAGAGACTAGACAGGAAATATGAATGTGGAATCACAGGGGCCAGGCGGAGAGCCATTCTCTAGTGGAAGGGCTTAGCTGGGGCCCAGGCCCTGTTAGCTTTTATTCAATTCTAGATACACATGTCCTTAGGCAGGCAGGCAATCTGGAAGCAGACAGACTATCTTAAAGGTCAGTAAATATTAGTAAAGATTCACTTTGAGACTATTAAGTCAGGAAATTGCTTGAGCCACCATTGTCTTGACAGAGCTATCGGTGCATAGTTTTAGCCCTTGCCAAAGCTCAAGTCCATCAGCCTTCTGGGTTCCTATTTGCATTTTCCTAATAGTATGGACAATGGGTAGCTGCCAGCATCTCCCGCTTTTCGTTTCCTTAATAAATCTTGAAAAGTGAATGCCGCCTGAAGGGTTCAAGTCCTATCAAGACTCTTCATTCCGCATCTGCAGACTAGAAATCCTATATAATAAAGAGGTAGCATGCAAATTGACCATCACTCCAACACACAAGATGGCCGCCCCCATGTGGACACAAAATGGCTGGCAGGGGAGGGCAGTTGGGGGCAATTGGGCCTGCAGGTGAGTGCAGTTAGGGGTGACCAGGCCGGTATAGGAGGGCAGTTGGGGGCAACTAGGCCAAGCAGGGGAGGGCAGTTGAGGGGGACCAGGCCTGCAGGGGAGGGCAGCTGGGCGGGGACCAGGCCTGCAGGGGAGGGCAGTTAGAGGCTACCAGGCTGGCAAGGGAGGGCAGTTAGGGGTGACCGGGCCAGCAGGGGAGGGCAGTTGGGAGTGGCCAGGCCTGCAGGGGAGCGCAGTTAGGGGCAACCAGGCCAGCAGGGGAGTGCAGTTAGGGGCAATTGGGCCGGCAGGGGAGTAGTTAGGTGTCGATCAGGCTGGCAGGGGAGTGGTTAGGGGCAATCAGGCAGGCAGGCAGGCGAGCGGTTGGGAGCCAGCAGTCCTGGATTGTGAGAGGGATGTCCCAGATTGGAAAGGGTGCAGGCTGGGCTGAGGGACACACACACACACACACACACACACACACACAACCCCGTGCACAAATTTCATGCACCGGGCCTCTAGTGACATATAAGAACAAGAATGATACAGGCAATAGTGGTTATGCTAAGAGGCAAATGTAAGGAGATCCAGTGGAAGGGATTAATTTCTTTCATATCCTTTTTAAATTGCTGTCAGGCATCTAAGGAATTAGTTTGTAAGTTTGCCTGGGATAATAGTACTTCTGTTGTAATTGCTATTGTAATTCTAAAATATCAAGGGTTGTATTACCTTTACCCCAAGCACCAAGAAGGTGATTTTTTAAATTGATTCCCAAGGGTGTGAGGTACTATTATAGGGAACGGGGGTAACACAAATCTGGGAAAAATTATAATGACACTGTAAGGACATTCTTTGCTCTAGGCTGTGGATTTTATCACCCATCCACAGGACTGTAGACTTTAGTGCCAATAATTCTACATCAAACTTACTGTCAATTCTTTTTTTGTATGGACAGGTCTTAGTTACATTTTTCTTAACTTCTTGTACAAACTGAGAAGTTTAAACAGTTTTATACCATGGATGAAGCAGTAATTCCTACAGAAGTAACCCTACCAGAGCAAAGAGTCCTGCAATTAACATTCCAAGAAATCTTTTTTGTCATTTTAAGATTTTTACCAGGTCATGTAACAATTGGTAGGTTTGATGAGATTCCCAAGGCTCGGTTAGGTTAGTAGGAACCCATGTGAAAGTCGGTTGTTTTAAAATCATGAGGGAATCCTTTTGGGAATGTAGAATTAATACAATGGGATAGTGTGCAGCCTGTGCATGACACCTCATACAAATGGCTTATTGCATTAAGGCACATCTGGATGGGCCCTGAGAGGAGTACAAATGGATCAAATACACAGGCGGTGGCAAATACTGTCTTATTGGGAGTTCCCCATAAGGTATAAATAGAGTTATCTGAGCTATAGTTAAAACTATACCATTTTATAGGTGCAGGTGCAGCAGCTAATTTCCATTGCGTATTTTGTAGGGGCCAATTGTCATGTTGAAATTGAGATCCAACAAATCCTCCACCATACCATGAGATGGAGTGATTAGCTTCAACATAATGATAGGATGCGGCCCCCTTCCATTTTAGGGTGTGATTGTTACTATATGCAGACCCATAGGGGCTCCAATCCACAAAGGAAAAACTGTTATTAAGTTTGCTGCTGGTGGGGTGGTCACTATAACAGTCTTGCCAATTGATTTCTTCCCCTGTGGGGTGCCATTCATAAAACTTTTTACATAACGGCTTAGCGGCAGTGGGGAGGGGGGAGGGCGGGGCGAACAGTGGGAGGTGGGGATGACTTAGTAATGTTACATTGTCTGTACCTCTCCCCGGAGCAAGTAGTGATAGGAGATGTATTTGGGCTTTTGCTTCCCTCTCCTTTGGTCTCCATGCTAGCCAGAAGCCTCTCTTTAATTCTACACACAAAGGAGCAGTAGTTGGATTCTGTCATACAGAAGGGAAGGTGGGTGGCAACACCCTTGTAATTATACTTTGCCCATATACTTCCTTGCCCCACCCATAGTCCTCCTGGGTGACCAAGGTGCTTGGTATTATTGGTAACTATACTAAGCGGGGGATCAGCCCATGAAAGGGGTCTCACCCATGGAGGGTCAGGAACATAAGTCCAATATACTTCCCCATTTGCCCCGGTAGTATTACCGCATTGCTGATGACTGCTAGCAGGGCAAGAAAGACGTTCTCAGGCGTTCTTGGGGTTCTTGGGGTTCTGGTCTCCTCACAAATTCGCTCAGCTTTCTGGACCATCTTCTTCACCATCCCCCAGGTCACCTCTGGGCTATTTGTCTTGTTCTCCTCCCACTCCTTATCTTCAGTGGGTTGCTTGGGGCTGCTGCTCTCTGTGGCTGGGGTAGTCGATTGTCTGGAGCTGTAAGGTGTGGCTCCAGGTGCAAGGTCCTCATGAACCTGGCCAGTTCCTCCCTCGGATCCATGTTGAAGTTTAATATTTCTTTTGGGAATCCACATGGGCTTCGAGAAATTTTCTGGAAATATACAAGTGTACCCTTGACCAAATGTTAACAGGGGATTGGGGCCCTTCCATAAACCAGACTTGGGATCTTTCCATTAAACCAGACCATTTTCCTTCTGTTTATTCTGACACCAGTTTATTTCCATGGGTGTCTTGCCATCAGCATCACAAGTGAAAAAGTTTAAAGTAATTAAAGCTTGGTGTAGTCTACCTACAGGTGATTTCTCCATATTCCCCCCTTTTTGTTTTTCACGTTTGGATTTTAGACGTTGATGTTGGCGTTCTATAATTGTCTGTCCTTGGGAATTATATGGTATTCCTGTAATGTGCTGAATTTTCCACTTTTTACAAGATTGCTGGAAATGACAGCTTGTGTCACTGAGTCATTTTAATTGAGTAACATATTTGTCATTTCTTCCATAGAGATTTTTAGATAAGGTCTTAATTAATTAATGTCCTTTAATAACTTCTAAAAAGTCACTTAAGGTTGTAAGACAATTCTTTCTGTATTTCTACTTTTTAAGGCCTAATATATTGACTTTTAATTACAGTTTCTAAATATTTTGAAGGACATTTCCCTTTATTTCCTCACAGAGTGATCTTTAAGCTACATTTAGGGAGTTTCTTTAAAATTTTTTTTTCTTTCTTTTAAACAGAGCAACAAACTTGGTTGTTTTTTGGATGCTGGCCAATACTGCCATGCATACATTTCAAGTAAAAGTAACTCTCTTTTTACTTATGGTGTCTCATTAATGGTGAGATTTAATGCTTGAACAATAACTTTTAGTTTATTTTGTATATAGTAGCGGAAGAGATTTTCAAATTTCTCCTTTTTATTAAGCTTAAAATTTACTTTTATTTTTTTAAATTTCTTTATTGATTAAGGTATTACATATGTGTCCTCATCCCTCCATTAACCTCCCACCCCCCCACCCCCCCACTCATGTCCTCACCCCCCTGGTGTTCGTGTCCATTGGTTAGGCTTGTATTCATTCATACAAGTCCTTTGGTTGATCTCTCCTCCTTTTGCCCACCCTCCCTAAGCTTCCCTCTGAGGTCTGGCAGTCTGATCGATGCTTCTCTGCCTCTGGATCTGTCCCTGTTCATCAGTTTATGTTGTTCATTATATTCCATAAATGAGTGAGATCATGTGGTATTTGTCTTTCTCTGACTGGCTTATTTCATTTAGCATAATGCTCTCCAGTTCCATCCATGCTGTTGCAAATGGTAAGAACTACTTCTATTTTTACTGCAGCATAGTATTCCATTGTGTAGATGTACCACAGTTTTTTAATCCACTCATCTGCTGATGGGCACTTAGGCTGTTTCCAAATCTTAGCTATGGTGAATTGTGCTGCTATGAACATAGGGGTGCATATATCCTTTCTGATTCATGTTTCTAGTTTCTTGGGATATATTCCTAGAAGTGGGATTACTGGGTCAAATGGGAGTTCCATTTTTAGTTTTTTGAGGAAACTCCATACTGTTCTCCACAGTGGCTGCACCGGTCTGCATTCCCACCAGCAGTGCACGAGGGTTCCTTTTTCTTCGCATCCTTGCCATCATTTACTTGTTGATTTGTTGATGATTGCCATTCTGACAGGTGTGAGTGAGATGGTACCGCATTGTCGTTTTGATTTGCATCTCTCTGATGATTAGTGACTTTGAGCATGTTTTCATATGTCTCTTAGCCTTCCTTCTGTCCTCCTTCAAAAAGTGTCTATTTAGGTCTGTTGCCCATTTCTTGATTGGATTGTTTATCTTCCTTTTGTTAGGTTGTATGAGTTCCCTGTAAATGTTGGAGATTAAACCCTTATCGGTGATGTCATTGGCAAATATGTTCTCCCATGTAGTGGGCTTTCTTGTTGTTTTGTTGATGGTTTCTTTTGCTGTGTAAAAGCTTTTTATTTTTTTATTGTTTCTTGAGTTTCCATTGCCCTAGGGGCAGTATCAGTGAAGAAGTTTCTTTGGCATATGTCTGAGATTTTTCTGCCTGTGGATTCCTCTAGTATTTTTGTGGTTTCCCGTCATATGTTTAAGTCCTGTGTCCATTTTGAGTTTATTTTTGTGTATGGTGTAAGTTGGTGGTCTAGTTTCATTTTTTTGCATGTATCTGTCCAATTTTCCCAACACCATTTGTTGACTCCATTTTATGTTCATGCCTCTTTTGTCAAATATTAATTGAGCATAGTGGTTTGGGTCGATTTCTGGATTCTCTATTCTGTTCCATTGATCTAAATGTCTGTTCTTGTGCCAGTACCAGGCTGTTTTAGGAACAGTGGCTTCGTAATACAGCTTGAAATCTGGTATTGAGATCCCTCCTACTTTGTTCTTCTTTCTCAGGATTGCTGTGGCTATTCAGGGTCCTTTTTTTATTCCAGATGAATTTTTGGAAAATTCTTTCTAGGTCTGTGAAATATGCCGTTGGTATTTTAATGGGGAGTGCATTGAATCTGTAGATTGCTTTGGGTAGTATGGACATTTTGATGATGTTGATTCTACCAATCCATGAACTTGGTATGTTCTTCCATCTGTTTACGTCTTCCTCTATCTCTTTTTTCAGTGTCCTGTAGTTTTTCGCATATAGGTCTTTTACCTCCTTAGTTTTATATCTAGGTATCTTAATTTTTTTGGTACGATGGTAAATGGGATTGCTTTTTTAGTCTCTGTATTTTTTTTAATTTAATAAATCTTTATTCAGATTATTACAATTGTTCCTCTTCCCCCCCCCCATAGCTCCCCTCCACCAGGTTCCTACCCCACCCTCTACCCTTACCTCCCCCCCACTGTCCTCATCCCATAGGTGTATGCTTTTTGTCCAGTCTCTTCCCGCACCCCACACTCCCCTTTTCCCCCCAAGAATTGTCAGTCCACTCCCTTTCTATGCCCCTGATTCTATTATATCCACCAGTTAACACTGTTCATCAGATTTTTTATTCCATTGGTTTTTAGATTCACTTGTTGATAGATACGTATTTGTTGTTCATAATTTTTATCTTTATCTTTTTCTTCTTCCTCTTCTTAAAGAATACCTTTCAGCATTTCATATAATTCTGGTTTCGTGGTGGTGAACTCCTTTAGCTTTTTCTTATCTGTGAAGCTCTTTATCTGCCGTTCAATTCTGAATGATAGCTTTGCTGGGTAGAGTAATCTTGGTTGTAGGTTCTTGCTATTCATCACTTTGAATATTTCTTGCTATTCCCGTCTGGCCTGCATAGATTCTGTTGAGAAATCAGCTGACAATCGTATGGGTGCTCCCTTGTAGGTAACTAACTGTTTTTCTCTTGCTGCTTGTAAGATTCTCTCTTTGTCTTTTGCCCTTGGCATTTTAATTATGATGTGTCTTGGTGTGGTCCTCTTTGGATTCCTTTTGTTTGGGGTTCTGTGTGCTTCCTGGATTTGTAAGTCTATTTCTTTCACCAGGTGGAGGAAGTTTTCAGTCATTATTTCTTCAAATAGGTTTTCAGTATCTTGCTCTCTCTCTTCTTCTGGCCCCCATAATTCTGATGTTGGTACGCTTGAAGTTGTCCCAGAGGCTTCTTACACTGTCTTCAACTTTTTGGATTCTTTTTTCTTTTTGCTTTTCCAGTTGAGTGTTTTTTGCTTTTTTGTATTCCAAATCTTTGACTTGATTCTTGCGATCCTCTAGTCTGCTGTTAGGTCTCTGTATAATATTTTTTATTTCAGTCAATGTATGTTTAATTTCTAGTTGATCCTTTTTCATATCGTCGAAGTTCTCATTAAATTTATTGGCCTTTTCTAGGAAATTCTTGAAAAACCTTATAACTGTGGTTTTGAACTCTATATCCAGTCTTTTGCTTTCATCCATTTCCTTCATTTGTGGCCTGCCTCTTTGTCTCCGCATTTTAGCTGCTTCCCTGAGTTGATGGAGTGGCTTTGCGTGCTAGGTATCCCAGCAGGGCCCAGTGGTTCAGCCTCCCCAGTTACCTAAGGTGGACACTCTTGGTGCACCCCTTTGTGGGCTGTGTGCACATTCTTGTTGTAGGTAAGCCTTGATTGTTGTTGGTATTACTGGGGGAAGTTGACCTCCAGGCCAATTTGCTGTGAGGATCAGTAGTGTCTCTGTTTGGAGGGCTTCTGTGCTCAGCTTGGGTGGGACGGAGTCTCAGGGCTGAGCAGACAGCCTTGGTTTCCCAGTAGCCCCGCTCTACAAGGCCCATGTCTCAGTGTCCCACGGCAATGGCTGCATGCACCTCTCAGAGAAGGCTGCCCTGAGTTTTGCCCTCTGCCAGACGGTAGAGTTTCTCCCAAAATGAGTTTGGGTACTCAAAGTATCACCTGGAACTGGATTTCAGTGCAGTCAGGAGGTTTTGTTTCCCTCCCGAACGAGGAAGCTAGCTGTGCATGCTTGCTGCCGGCCGTCAGCACCACGAGTCTCTGAGCGCCGCCACAAGTCTCCGGGCGCCGCCGCGAGTCTCCAGGCAGCAACGCAAGTTTCCGGGCAGCGCCGTGAGTCTGCCAGCCGCGTATTCAGCCACCACCCCTTTCGCCGCGCGCGGGCCTCCGCACCTGTCCTCCACAGCTCCTCAGGGTTACTGTGTCCTTTTATCTTTCCTTCTAGTTGTAGAATTTCCACTCAGCCAGCTTTCCGGTGGTTCTGGATGATGTCCACTCTGTCTTCCAGGTGCAATTTTGAAATTGTTGTGCTAGGCAGCAGTATAGGTGTTTACCTATGCCACCATCTTGGTTTCTCCTCTAGTCTCTCTCTATATAAGTTCACTATTGATATGGAGAAATGCCATAGATTTCTTGGCATTAATTTTGTATCCTGCTACATTGCCAAATTTATTTATTAAGTCTAATAATTTTTTGATGGAGTCTTTAGGGTTTTCTATGTACAATATCATGTCATCTGCAAATAAGGACAGTTTTACTTCTTCTTTTCCAATTTGGATGCCTTTTATTTCTTCTTGTCTGATCGCAGTGGCTAGTACTTCCAGTACTATGTCAAACAGGAGCGGTGAGAGTGGGCATCCCTGTCTTGTTCCTGTTCTTAGGGGAATTGGTTTTAGTTTTTGTCCATTGAGTATGATGTTGGCTGTGGGTTTTTCATATATGGCTTTTATTATGTTGAGGTATGATCCTTCTATTCCCACCTTGCTGAGAGTTTTTATCAAGAAAGGGTGTTGGATTTTGTCAAATGCTTTTTCTGCGTCAATTGATATGATTATGTGATTTTTATATCTCAATTTGTTTATGTGATGTATCACGTTTATTGATTTGCGGATATTGTACCATCCTTGCATCCCTGGGATAAATCCTACTTGGTCATGATGTATGATCTTTCTGATGTATTGCTGAATCCGATTTGCTAGAATTTTGTTGAGGATTTTGGCATCTATGTTCATGAGGGATATTGGCCTGTAATTCTCTTTCATTGTATTGTCTTTATCTGGTTTTGCTATTAGGGTGATGCTGGCTTCATAGAAGGAGCTTGGAAGTGTTCCTTCCTCTTGAATTTTTTGGAATAGTCTGAGGAGGATAGGTTTTAGTTCTTCCTTGAATGTTTGGTATAATTCCCCTATGAAGCCATCTGGCCCCGGGCTTTTGTTTGCTGGGAGCTTTTGATGACTGCTTCAATTTCTTCCATAGTTATCGGCCTATTGAGATTTTTTAAATCTTCCCGATTGAGTTTTGGAAGGTTGTATTTTTCTAGGAATATGTCCATTTCCTCTAGGTTGTCTAATTTGTTGGAGTAGAGTTGTTCATAGTATTATTTAACAATCCTTTGTATTTCTGTCGGGTCAGTTGTTATTTTGCCTCTCTCATTTCTGATTTTGTTTATTTGAGTCCTCTCTCTTTGCTTCTTGGTGAGCCTGGCTAGAGGTTCATCAATCTTGTTTATCATTTCAAAGAACCAGCTCTTGGTTTCATTGATCTTTTGTATTGTTTTTTTGGTCTCTATGTCATTTATTTCTGCTCTGATCTTTATTATCTCCTTCCTTCTGCTCACTCTGGGATTTTATTGTTGCTCTCTTTCTAATTCTTTGAGTTAGATGATTTACTACCATTTTTTCTTGTTTTTTGAGGTAGGCCTGTAGAGCTATAAACTTCCCTCTCAGGATTGCTTTCATTGTGTCCCGTAGATTTTTGGATTGTTGTGTTTTTGTTGTCATTAGTTTCCAGGATGCTTTCAATTTCTTCTTTGATCTCTTTGGTAACCCAATCATTGTTTAATAGCATGCTATTCAGCTTCCAAGTTTTTGAGATTTTTGGATTGTTTTTATTATAGTTTATTTCTAATTTTATGGCATTGTGGTCTGAGAAGATTCTTGGAATGATTTCAATCTTCTTGAATTTGGGGAGACTTTGCTTGTGACCCAATATGTGGTCTATTTTTGAAAATGTCCCCTGTGCACCTGAGAAGAAGGTATATTCTGTGGCTTTGGGGTGAAATGTTCTGAAGATGTCAGTTAAGTCCATCTGATCTAGTGAGTCATTTAGGATTGCTGTGTCTTTGCTGATTTTTTGTCTAGAGGATTTATCCAGTGATGTCAGTGGTGTATTTAAGTCCCCTACTATGATTGTATTGTTGTAGATCTCTCCCTTGATATCTTCCAGGAGTTTTCTTATGTATTTGGGTGCTCCTGCATTGGGTGCATATATGTTTATTAGGGTTATATCCTCTTGTTGTATTGATCCCTTTAGTATTATGAAGTGGCCTTCCTTATCTCTTGTTATGGCATTTACTTTGAGGTCTATTTTGTCAGATATAAGTTGCTACCCCAGCTTTTTTTTCGTTTCCATTTGCCTGAAAGATATTTTTTTCATCCCTTCACTTTCAATCTGTGTGAGTATGTTCTTCTGAGGTGCGTCTCTTGTAGACAGCATATATATGGGTCATGTTTTTTTTATCCATTCAGCCACTTGATATCTTTTGACTGGAGCATTTAGTCCATTTGTTTAAAGTTATTACTGAAAGGTATTTGTTTTTAGTCATATCTGTTTTTGTGTCTGTATTCCTTCTTACCTGTTTATTTCTTCTTTTTATAGTATTCCCTTTAGCATTTCTTGCATTGTTGGTTTGGTGGTGATAAACTCCCTTAGCCTTTTTTTTTTTGTCTGCGAAGCTCCTGATTTCCCCTTCAATTTTGATTGATAGTCTTGCTGGATAGAGTATTCTTGGATTCAGCCCTTTGCTTCGCAACACTTTGTATACCTCCTTCCATTCCCTTCTAGCTTGATGTGTTTCTGTTGAGTAATCATTTGATAATCTGATGGGTATTCCTCTGTTGGTAACTCTCTCTCTCTCTCTTGCCACCTTTAAGATTCTCTCTTTGTCGTTTATATTTGCCATTGAAATTATGGCATGTCTTGGTGTGGGTCTTTTGGGGTTGATCCTGCTTGGGACTCTGTACTTGTGTAAATTTTTTCTTCCCCATATCCGGGAAGTTTTCTGTCATATTTCTTCAAATAGATTTTCTAATCCTTGCTGCTCTTCTTGTCCTTCTGGCAGCCCTATTATATGTATGTTACTTTGTTTCATGTTGTCCCGAAGCTCCCTTAGGCTTTCCTCCTGCTTTTTAATTTTTTTCTCCAATTGCTGTTCAGATTGAGCTTCTAACTCACTAATTCGGTCCTCTGCTTCTTCTAGTCTACTGTTGAAACTTTCCATGGTGTTTTTGATTGTAGCTATATCACTTTTCATTTCTTCCTGATTCTTGCATAAGTTGTTGATTTTCTCATCCATCCGATGTATAAATTCCATGACCATTACTCTGAACTCTTTTTCGGTCATGTTGCATGCTTCAATTTCACTAATTTCTTTTCTTGGCGACTCCTCATTTTCTTTCCTCCGAGGATTGTGTCGTCTCCCATTCTGACTATCACCAGAAGGCTCAAGCTTCAATTTGCGTGGACCTGGGCCGTGTGCCTTGGGATCTTCGCACCACCCGAGTTTCACTGAAGTGTTCTGACACTAGGACGTGTGGCTGCTGTGGGTTGGTGGGAACGAGACTTGCCCAGGGTCAGTGTTCCCAGTGTTCAGTGTGGTCTCGTGTGTGCACTTAGAATCAGGGACTCTGCCTGCATCACACTGTTGGTGTGTGTCAAAAATGAGTCCCCTAGCGCGTGCCAGGAGTCAGAGTTTCCCTGTGTCTGCACCAAGAATCGAGTATCAGAGTCTCTGTTGCCTCGTGCGGCTTATCGCTGAGAATCAGGGTCCCTGTGTGTGCATGCACCAAGAATTGAAGTCACTGGCTCTTAGTGTGAATGCGCTGTGAGTCAGGGATCCCAGGCGCACAAGGTAAGAAACAGAGTGAAGTCAGTGGTGCTCAGTGCTGCCTCTTGCTGGGAAAATCTGGGTCCCGGTCACCATGGACTGGGATGCACAATAGTCCTGTGGCGTGCCAGCGCTGTGGAAAACTGACTTCCTTGTGCGATTGCCCAGAATTGAAGTCAGGTGGCACTGCCGCCCTGCGTGGGCTTCGGGTTTGGTCACCCGATTGCGTTGTGGGGAGCAGATTCTAGTCTCTCAAATTCCAGTAGCAGCGCTGCATTCCGCGCGCGCTCTCTCAAGCTCAAATTCTCCGAAGGGGAGCTGCGTCCCGCGCGCGTTCTCAAATTCCCCATATGGGTGTTGCAGCTTGAGCGAGGGGCGGGTCTATCAGTTACTATGGCGCTATCCGTGAGCCTGCGGGGAGGGGGATGGGCTCTTTGACACACAGAAATCTGCTACCGTGAAGTCTGGATTCTTGTTGTCTGTTGGTCTGAAGCTGTGGTCACAGTTCTCTGTCCCCAGTGGCTGCAGGGTCCTGGTTTGTGTCTGAGGCCAAGATCCTAGTCTCAAGCAGCTCTGTTTCTCAGGATGGCGTGGTCTCCTTGTCCACACCAGCCGCCCATAAGTGTCCACTTTGTGCACGGGGCTCCACCGTCTAAGACTGCCCAGTTTGGCAGCCTCTTGGAGGACCTGCAGAATCTAACTGTCCCTAGCTCATACACACACACACTACACACGTTCGCACTCTCCTTTATGGGTTCCTCAGTCTCTCACACACTCTCCCTCCCTACCTTCCTGCCAGTCGCCATCTTGATCTCTCTTAAATTTTACTTTTAAACGGCATTCTTTTTGGCTAGTGCTCTTTGAATATGTATGCAAATTTTACTTTGGACTTTACTAGCCTTTGTTTAAACTTCCCTGAGATTTTATGACCCTTTTACAACTTTTGCAAATAGTTAACTTTAATATTCATTTCTCTCTTTCAAAACTATTTTCCTTCTCATCCTATCTAATAAAAGAGTAATATGCAAATTGACTGTCACTCCAACACACAAGATGGCTGCCCCCATGTGGACACCAGATGGCTGCCACAAGATGGCCGGCAGGGGAGGGCAGTTGTGAGGGACCCAGGCCTGCAGGGGAGAGCAGTTAGGGGTGACCAGGGCTGCAGGGGAGGACAGTTAGGAGCAACCAGGCCTGCAGGAGAGGGCAGTTGGGGGCAATTGGGCCGGCAGGGGAGCAGTTAGGCATCGATCAGGCTGGCAGGGGAGCGGTTAGGGGATGATCAGGCTGACAGGCAGAAGCGGTTAGGGGCAATCAGGCAGGCAGGCAGGCAGGCAGGCAAGCAGTTGGGATCCAGCAGTCCCACCGGGATCAGGCCTAAATGGGCAGTTGGACATCCCTCGAGGTGTCCCAGATTGGAGAGGGTGCAGGCTGGCCTGAGGGACACTCCTCCCCTCCCCCGTTCACGAATTTCATGCACCGGGCCTCTAGTTATATATATATATAATCTTCATAAATTTCATACTTTCAAATTAGTCTTCAAACCTTTTTCTGTCCTGTAAAAATGCATTTTACTCTAATATTCTTTCTGTCATTAACTTGTATATACCTTCAGCTATTTGTATAGAACTTTCTCTTCCTTTTCCTTTCAAATGTATGTCCTGCCTTCTATTATTAAAACTATACAGTATTTAAACCTTAATTTTCCAATGATAATTAAAAGTAAACAGCCAGTATTTCTTAGATTGACATTTATTAACACACCTTTTGTAATTATTCTAAAATATATCAATTAAATTTAAACCAGTTTTAATATTAAAAATTTGATATTAAACATTTGGTTCAGATCATAGAATTAATCCTTTTAAATTAGGCCAATAAAATATTATATCCTAGGTTGAAATTTTACCACATGTAGTACACGTAAGGACTACGATATATTTTGAACTACTAACTTCTCCAGAGAATTTCTATACTTTATGCATTTTGTTATTACAATCATATAATTTTTCCCAACATAATTTGAACTTTAAACTTTTAGAAGCCTCAAATTTTAGGTGGCAAGTTAAATACTTAGCATTTCTACGGTTAGTAATACTTCTACATTTTTAAGAATATATTTCCAGTAAAACACAAGACATATTTAATTAATAGATTCAATTCTATTTTCTTGGTTTTCCATATGAGGCAAACTCAGATTAATATTTCAGTATTTTTGTCATTTTAAAATACCTAGATATTTAATCATTTTTATTATTTAGTTCAGTAATATTATAAAGTTTTAAGTTACCAAAGACTGGAAAACTATGTTTCTGGCGAAAAGGCAGGGGGAGGAAGGAGCAGGCCCATAGCCGTAGACACTTGAATTTTAAAACTGCGACATTCTTCCTTAGAGATAACGTCTAAGGTTGCTCCTGCTGGGTTCTCTGCTTTTACAGGGAGAAGAGCTACTGGCCCTGCATCATTAATATATTTATAATTATTACTGAAAAGCTTCACCACAAATTCTTCATTTTAGTTACATTTATTTATTTATGTTTTAACAACTTTGAGATCTTAAAGCCAATTATTATTATCCAAGGCATTTTCTTTTGGCAAATTTTGTAATAGAGATAACTTACTGACTTTCAGTGACTTTAATGTTAAAGTATTATTTTCTTTTCTATTAAATTAAAGTCATGCTTAATAAACTAACAATAAACAATAAAGACAGATAAAACAACAATCAACAGACAAGTGCCATAACACATAGACAAGACTTAATAAATGAGAGTTATAATTTCTCCGGTAAAAGGAGTGGTAAGACCATTTTGTACTATGCTCTCACGCAAGGCCGTTATCATTCTAAAGTCAAATTTGTCATGCTGTCTTGTTATTTGATTTGGGAGATGTGGGTCAGCTACCTGTGTAATAGGAAAAGCAAGTCTATCCTCCACCGTCATGTCTTTTAATCCTTCTCAGATAGCTCTTTGCACAGGTGATTCTATTAGCGGTGAATTAAATGTTTCAGGATCAGGACATGGAGGTAGAGGGAGGCATGAAGGCCACTCCTCCAATTTTTCTTTTTGTTCCTCTTTAGGAGCGGAAGGTGCAAGGGGAGGAGGTTTATCCTCTTTTGTTTCTCTAAAAGGCTCTAGCAAATGCAATACCATGTTCCACAAGGAAAAACAATTTGGAGGCAAGTTTTTCCCCTGCTGCTGTGCTTTTTTCAAGTTCTGACCCACTCTTTCCCAACATTCAACATCTAATGTACCCTCTTCAGGAAACTAAGGATTATGTTCTATAATAATATGCAAAAACTGTAAGAGAATACCTTCTGACACTTTAATTCCTTTATCCTTGAGCTTGCAAGCCAAAAGTCTACAATAAAGTTTCTCCCCTTTACTCAAATTCTGCCCCATTAGCCTGGCTAAAAAAGACTTTCCCGCCCACTTACAGATCTTGTCTTCTGAAGCTGGCATAGGCTTTGTACGTGGCAAATTTTCCCTCACCTTTTTGGTGATTCTTCCCACCTTTCCGGTGAACTTCTTTTTTCGCTCTGGTGAATCTTCTTCTCCAGGTGTCTGTCATTCGAGGTGCCAGATGTGAAAGCCGCAATTGGCTAGGATTCAGGACCTGGAAAAGGGCTGTGCACAAATGAAGAGACTAGATAAGAAATATGAATTTGGAAATCATAGGGGGCCAGGCGGAGAGCCATTCTATAGTGGAAAGGCTTCACTGGTGCCGAGGCCCTGTTAGCTTTTTATTCAATTTTAGATACACATCTTGCCCTTAGGCAGGCAATCTGGTAGCAGACAGACTATCTCAAAGGTCAGTAAATATTAATAAAGATTCACTTTGAGATTATTAGGTCAAGAAATTGCTTGAGCCACCATTGTCTTGACAGAATTTATTGGTGCATAGCTTTAGCCCCTTCCAAAGCTCAAGGTCCATCAGCCTTCTGGGTTCCCTGTTTGCACTTTCATGATAGTATAGACAATGGATAGCTTCCAGCAGTTGGAGGCAATTATTTTCTTCTGTAAACCCAGCTGGTGTTCATATTTGTGGCAGAATTAAAATTCGAAAATGCTGTCAGTCCATCTTTGCTGTCTGGAGTATCACATTTATAATAGAACTAGAGGCCTGGGACCTGGGGGGACGGGAGTCCTCAGTCCGGCCTGCACCCTCTTGCAACCTGGGACCCCTCGGGGGATGTCCCGCAGGGATCGAGCCTAAACTGGCAGTCGGACATCCCTCTCACAATCCAGGATCACTGGCTCCTAACTGCTCCCCTGCCTGCCTGATCACCCCTAACTGCTCCCCTGCCTGACTGATCGCCCCTAACCACTAGCCTGCCTGCCTGGTTGCCCCTAACCACTCTGCCTGCCTGATCGCCCTTAACTGTTCACTCACCTGCCTGATCACCCCTGACAGTTCGCCTGCCTGTCTGGTCACCCCTAACCGCCTCTGCCTGCCTGCTTGATCGCTCCTAACTGCCTCTGCCTGCATGCCTGATCACCCCTTGCCACTCTGCCTGCCTGCCTGGTTGCCCCTAACTGCTTGCCTTCCTACCTGATCGCTCCTAACCACTCGCCTGCCTGCCTGATCGCCCCTAACTTCTCGCCTGCCTGCCTGATTGGTCCTAACCACTCAGCTGCCTGCCTGATCACCCCTCATCACTCTGCCTGCCTGCCTGATCACCCCTAACCACTTGCCTGCCTGCCTGATTGCCACTAACCACTCGCCTGCCTGCCTGATTGCCCCTAACCACTCACCTACCTGCCTGATCACCCCTAATTGCTCATCTGCCTGCCTGATTGCCCCTAAGCACTTCTGCCTCGGCCCCCACTATGGTGGCTTCATCCAGAAGGACAACCAGAATGACATACGGAAGGTCGTTTGGCTGTCCGGTCTAATTAGCATATTACGCTTTTATTATTATAGGTAAGTTTACAACCTCAGAGCAACCGATTACAATGCCACTTGTATGTGTCCTAGTTAAAAAGATACTCTGAATTTATCTGCACATGCACTACAAAGGGATGTTTAACAAAATATCTTCATGTACAAACTTGGAAATAGGGCTTTAAAGGGAAGATTATATGAAAATTTATTTGTAAATCATGAAAGCAATTATTACAAATATAAAGCTGGTTAAAAAAAAATTATTTGACCTCTACTTACAAGAGTGTCTATTGCCCTAGCTGGTTTGCTTAGTGGCTAGAGCACCAGCCCGCAGACTGAAGGGTTTAGATTCCAGTTAAGGGCACATGCCTGGCTTGTGGGCTTGATCCCCAGTAGGGGGCATGCAGGAGGCAGCTGATCAATGATTCCCTCTCATCATTGATGTTTCTCTTGTTCTCTCCCCTCTCCTTTCCTCTCTGAAATATATTTTTTTAAATGTTAAAAAAGAGTGCCTATTAGGACTTGAAGCACTTGTTAGGTGTTTTATCAGAAACTTTAAAATTATGGTATGCACAAACAAATTCATATATTAAAAATGTCAGTTTAAAAAAGTATAATTTTTAGTAAGAGATTCACAGGCTCTTGGATCTTCCCCAAGAGAGATGTGCGGCATGGATGTCTCGCCTCTGCGCAAGTGAAACAGTGGATGATTTAATTTCATTGGGGCCCCGAAAAGTTTTCATCTGACCTAAGTTTCAGAGAATGAAAGCAAGTTCTAATGCCAGGATTTTCTTCCTGGAGCAGAAAGAGAGTCATTTTTGTGAAGGTGTCAGATTCTAAGAAAACGAAATTGTAATCTCAGTCTTTTTTACACTTTATTTTAAAATTTTATTTTTTAAATTAAATGTATGAGGGTGACATTGGTTAATAAAAATTATATAGGGTTCAAGTGTACAATTCTATGATACATTATCTGTATGTTGTACTGTGTGTTTACCACTCACAGTCTCTTACGTGTTTTATGTCTCCTGATTCTCCAAGGCCAACCTTTCTGTCTAGTATGTAAGTGGCATGGCTCGGAAAGGGAGTAAGTGTGGAGGCTACAGGAAGAACCAGTAGAATATAATTAGGAAAGTTTTGGCCGTGTCAAGATCAGATGTTTTCATAGAGAAGCATGGATATTCCACATGCACGTGAAGTTCTTTGTTTCTTGTCTTCTGAGAATACTTACTGACATGCCTGAAGGCTGTGTCCTCACACGGTGTCTGGCCGCTGGCCGCTCACACCCCGGTCGTTCTTGGTCTCTCGCAGTTCAGTGGGCCTGGGGAGGAGAAGCTGAAGCAAGCCGCTGCCACCTTCTGCAGCAACCAGCCCTTCGCCCTGGAAATGATCAAATCTCGTCAGAAGAAGGACTCTCGGTTCCAGACTTTTGTGCAGGTGAGTTGAGGGTGTCCTGTAAGAGAAAAAATAATTTTACCAGTTGTAGATTCTAAGCCTGTCTTTCATAAGGGTTATATCTGTGTTAATGTTTTTCAAAGCTATAACTGCCCTCTTCAATTATTGATGGTAGAAAGATGATCTTGGGGTGGTGAAAAATAAAGAGTATGTTCATGATTCAAATACTTGACATAGACATTCATATTGCCATGGAGATATTGTCCAGAAATGGCCATGCACACTATTAAAATAATATCATCAAAACATAGGAATGGGTGTACATCAATCCCAGAGAAGAACATGACAGCAGTTGTACTATTGAGGTATACATGGGCAGAGATCAAGGGTCAGTGAGCTACAGCTCAGGGGCCATATCCAGCCTCTTGCCTGTTTTGGTAAATAGTTTTATTAGAAAATAGCTAGTAGTTTTTTATTGCCAGATAATAAATTACCACAAGCACAGCAATGTAACACACTGAGGAGTACAGGTGTAGGTCAGCTGGGTCCTCCCTTCACCTGTAGTTCTCACCCGGGGCTTGGGGTCCTCTTCTAGGCTCACTTGTTAGCAGAATTCACGCCCTTGTCAGTGAATAGCCAAGACTCTCGTCTGTTGTCTTGGCTCCTAGCCAACGCTGTATCTGATTGCTTCCCGGCCCATGTGGGCCGTTTAGAAGACGAGAGTTTGCTTTCTCCCAGGCGAGCTTTTCTTTACAGGAAAGGCTCCTCTGATTAAGTCAGCCTCACCTAAGACAGTCTTCCAAAGTCAACCAATAGTGACCTAATCCCAGGTGTGATGTCCCATTCGACGCCAGGTTCTGTCCACAGCACGGGGAGGGGATTATACAGGGTGTGGACACCAGAGGGAGTGTAGGGCCATCTCAGAACTTTTTAATACACATAGGCATGTTCATTCGTTGACATATTGGCTGCTGTTGTTCTAAAACAGCAGAGTTGAAAGTTGTGCAGAGACTGTAAGGCATGCAAAGCCTCAAATACTTTACTGTCTGGCACTTTACCAAAAAGGATTCAGACCCCTGCGAATCTGCCTACTTAAATGGCATCCAGCATATCAGCTAACTTGGTTTGGTAGGAATGCCAATTATAAGCACATGAAACTAGAGTTTTTGAATATGTGAAGATAAAACTGTTATACCAAGAAAGTGATTCTTGGAGTTGATGGTAGAAAGATGATCTTGGGGTGGTGAAAAATAAAGAGTATATTCATGATTAAAATACTTGACATAGACATTCATATTGCCATGGAGATATTGTTATCTAAGTTGTTGCTTAAACAGATAAAGAAACCATTGGTCTAGTGATAAAAGAGAAACAGAAGTATAGTGTGGCAGTGGTATGTCTTAGCATGTGGTAAGTTTTATTTAATTACCAGGGCTGTAATGCTATAGACCAGTGATGGGCAACCTTTTGAGCTTGGTGTGTCAAACTTCGCCAAAAAACTGAGCATAACTCGGGTAGTGTGTCACTTTGAGGAAAAAACTAACTCCAACACTCTAGTCGCAAATGTTTCATCCTCAGGAGCAGCAAATGTTTCATCCTCGGCATGCGGCCGCGTCATCAGAAATGGCTACGCGTGTCAGTGCTGACACGCGTGTCATAGGTTCGCCATCACTGCTATAGACACTTATGTAATGAACATATGGTCCATGATAGGTATTCTCCTAATAACCAGGATCAATTCCCCCTTCACTTTCATGCAGGACGCTGAGAGTAACCCTCTGTGCCGGCGCCTGCAGCTGAAGGACATCATTCCCACCCAGATGCAGAGGCTCACCAAGTACCCCCTCCTCTTGGACAACATTGCCAAGTACACAGGTGCAGCATTCGCAGAAATTCAAAAGCTTAGCAACAAAACTACAAACGTCTCTCATAGCATTCTGGTGCCTGCAGGTTTCCAAATCCTAGAGCAAAATTTTTAAATAAGATTCAGTCCACTCTCAGGATATTTGATGTAATGTCTCCATCAAGAGGCCCAGCACAGGGCTTGGCAGTCTGGGGCTCACCCCGTCTTTGTCAGGTATTAGGGCAGAGTCATGCTCATTGCTGGCCATCGTCTGCCTGCCTTTGCCCTGTGACCGCAGAGCTGAGCAAGTGTGACACAGACCACCTGTCCTGGGAAATAGAGGGTATTTACTACCAGCCCTTACAGACGGCGTGCTCCAGTTCTCCGCTAGCATCCATCACGTTTCCTGTGAAGAGACTTACACTGGGTGAAGAGATATTTTATATCTATGTATGAACTTCATTGAAACCCAACTGATCAGTGCATTATCGTTCCAGCTCTCCTGTTTTAAAACACGTAGTGAACCTAAGTTTGTCAGTTGAGCTTTAGGCTCTTATACTTCGTTCTCATTAATAATCTCCTGTTTCTTATGTTGGAAAATTTGAAAACACGTTATTTTTTTATACTTGAATATATCTGCTCATTATAGTTGGACTGTTTGGAAGATTGTAATTTTGAATATGCTGTTTTGGTATTTACATTGTAGACTTCAGTGTCACCTCACCACATTGTGGCGAAATTAATCCTCTTTTAGTGATATGAATATTCTCATCTATTTTCTTTCTTTAAATATAATCTCAAATTCAAAGCAATTTATTTTGAAGTTATTTTAAAATAGAGGCCCGGTGCACAGATTTGTGCACAGGTGGGGTCTCTTGGCCTGGCCTGCGGGGATCGGGCCAAAACCAGCTCTCTGACATCCTCTGAGGGGTCTGGGGTTGCGAGAGGGCTGTTCTCGGGTGATGCACCCCAGAACCGGGCTCCCTCCTCTCTGGTTCTGGGTGCGTCACCTGAGAACTGCAGCTGCCAAGTCACCGCAGCTTAGCAGCTCCTGCATTGAGTGTCTGCCCCCTGCTGGTCAGTGCACGTCATAGCTGCCGGTCACACGGTTGCTTAGACTTTTATATATGTAGATAGTATTATCATTAAAAAATAGTAGCAGGTACACTGGACAGAACCACGTGGCTATGCATGTATATTGTTTACACTCTGAAGGAGACTCACTCCCTGGAGTGTGTAACACAGTGGGCTTGATACTTGATGTAAAGCATCTCTCCTAGAGCTTGGTGCTCTGTAGTATGGTTTCTTTTTAAAGATTAGTATTTCTGTTTTAAAGTGCTGTCATAAGAAGTTTCACCTGTCCAAAGACCACCTGAACTGAGATTCTGACATAGGTTCAGCCTGATATAAGAATATTCAAGGTCTTATTAAGGTTTTATAGCTGTTCAAATAAAATGATATTATATGTACATACTAGAAGCCTGGTGCATGAAAATTCGTGCATTGGAAGTGGGGGGTCCCTCAGCCCAGCCTGCCCCCTCTCACAGTCCTGGAGCCCTCAGGGGCGGGAGGTGACCCAGCAATCAGGGGAAGGCGATACTCCATCACACCTCTGCTGCTGCCATTGCCGGCAGTGCAAGCCTCAGCCAGCCCTGGTTACCTGAGCCTCGGGCAGCCCTGGGCAGATGGGCAGCCGCTATCCGAGGCCTGCCTGCACCTTGGGCTGGCCCTGGGCAGCTGGGCAGCCAACATCCGAGGCTTGCCTGTGCCTCAGGCCGGCCCTAGGGGGCTGAGGAGACTGGGCGCTGCCATCTTGTGACTGTGGGTGTTGCCATCTTTGAGGGCATGACAGTCACTTAGCATATTCCCTCCTTATTGGCTGTGGGCACGCCATCTTTTGTGAGGGTGTGACAGTCAATTAACATATTCCCTCTTTATTACATAGGATAATATACTAGAGGCCCGGTGCACAAAATTTGTGCATGGGTGTGGCCCCTAGGCCTGGCCAGTGATCAGGGCCAATCAGGTTTCCCGCCTCCCCCCCTCCTCCTTCCCTCGCCACCCATGTCCACTGCCACCCACCCCCAGTTCCCCATCCCAGCCCGGGGCCTGGCCCTGATCAGGTGATTGGGACCTGCCAGCTGTGGGGAGGGCTCCGGGAGGTTGGCCAGCAGGCCCCAATCAGGCTATCAGGTCCTGCTGGCTGGGGGAACGGGATGGAGGGGCCAACCACAGCAAGCAGGCAGCAGGGCTATTGGGGCCTGCCAGACGGGGGGAGGGATCTGGGAGGTTGGCCGCTGGCCCTCAGGCCCCCTGGGAAAGGGGCCACATCTGCCGCCACCCACTCCTGTTTCCCCGTCCCAGCCCAGGGTCTGGCCCCAATCGGGTGATTGGGGCCTGTGGGCTGGGGCCAGCTCCTGCATTGAGCATCTGCCCCCTGGTGGTCAGTGCATGTCATAGCGACCAGTCATTATGCTGTAATGGTCGCTTAGGCTTTTATATATATAGATACTTTTTTCTGATTTCCTCCATTTACATTTGGATTTTTGCCCTTGTTTAGAGTGGCCAACAGAAAGGGAGAAGGTGAAGAAAGCAGCCGATCACTGTCGTCAGATCTTAAATTATGTAAATCAGGCCGTCAAGGAGGCAGAAAACAAGCAGGTAAGAAGGGAAAAGCAAAAAGACACAGGATGGCATAGTGAGAATATTAAGTTAGCGTCACCTGGAATCTGTGAAATAATAATTGGAAGCATCATTGCATCACTGCAGGGTGGACATTCGTTAACTGTGCACATCATAGGTGGGTCTGTGTCACTTTGGGACAGAGCGCCAGCGTTTTAGCTGACTGAGCATCTCTAGCTGCGTGTTTGCTCATTCAGTCATTGTTTCAATGACTGGAGCGTCTGTGGAGTGCTGAATGGAGGGCACAGAGAGGTTAACAAGTGAGAACATGCTGGCCCACAATGAGCTTCTTTTCCAGCAGGACAGAGTGTCATTGACCAGATTCAAATGCAAGTGTTTTATGTCAGTGTTGACAGCTTCTATGAAGGAGGATTTCAGGATGCGAGGAGTAGAGGTCGCCGGATGGATTCCCAGTCAGGGAACATGCCCGGGGTTGCAGGCTGGATCTATGTTTTTCTCTCATGGATGTATCTATCTCTCCCTCTCCCTTCTTCTCTCTCTCTCCAATTAAAAAAACAAAAACAAAACTTTTTTTTTTTAAAGCATGGTCTGTTTGAGGAACTGAAAGATGAGATTAGCATGTTTGTCATGCTGAAACACAAAGTCATAGTGTTATGAAATGAAGTGCAGTAGGGTAGGGCCACATCATACAGGGCCCTATACCAAGCATATCAAACTCATGGCCCACGGGCTGAGGCATGCGGCCCGCCGGCTGCGAGTTTGACATGCTTGCTATAAACCATGTTTTAAAAAAATGTTTTTGTTCTAAGAGCAATAGGCATTCAAGAAGGAGAGGAGCGTGCTCGGGTGTTCACTTTATAAGTATCAGCCATCTACTCTGGAGAGAGGACTGAAGAGGGATGAGAATGGATGCAAGAGCTCACTGGTCTCTCAGCGGCCAAGACAATGCTGGTGCTCCGAGTGGTGCTAGGACTGGAGAGGTATTTAGACGATGGAATTGACAGGGCACGTTGCCTGACTGAGAGAAGGATTTGGAGAGAGAATGTCAGGAATAAACCAAGCTCTCTGACTTGCACATTTGGGGGCACGGGATGAGTGGAGAAGCCCCAGATTTGTGAGGAAGATTGAGCTCATTTGTGAGCTCAGGGAAAGTGCACAGTAAACAGTTGGCTACATGGGCCCAGCTCTCAGCGCACTGGACCGAAAATAAAACACAAGCACACAGAGGCCTCCTGAGTCCATGGACCTGGATGTAATTTTTAAGAACCAAGTATGATGACGACTCTGTTGGTGAGGCGATAGAAAATGGGGACTTGCCAGTGTATGCTTAGAGCATAAAATGATTAAATGCCAGAGGGCAATCTTATGTAAGTTAAAAATACACATACTCATACATCCTTTGTCCCAGCCATTCTTTTCCTAGTTATTTACCCAAGAGAAATGAAGTTATGCCCAGAGACTTATAACAAGGTCTATAACATAAACCAAATGTGGTGTAATCATAAAAGAAAATAATACCAGCAATAAAAAGGAAGCTTGGATGAATCTCACAAACATTCCAGAGAAAGAATCCAGACACAAAAGGGTATACACAGGTAGTCAGTTGTTTAGAGTATCTCTCACACACCAAAAGGTTGCAGGTTCGATTATTGATCTAGGTTGTGGGTTCAATCCCTGGTTGGAGCGAGTACAGGAGGCAACCGATGGATGTTACTCTCTCACATTGAGGTCTCTCTCTCTCTCTCTCTCTCTCTCTCTCTCTCTCTCTCTCTCTCTCTCTCTCTCTCTCCCTCCCTCCCTCCCTCCCTCTGTCTCCCTCCCACACCCACCCTTCTTCCTCTTTCTCTCTAAAATCAATAAAAACATATCCTTGGATAAGGATTAAAAAAGAAGAAGAGTATATACTTATAATTCTATGTATGTAAACTTCCAGAACAGGGTAAAGTAATCAGTGGTGGAAAAAAGTCAGAAAGGTGGTTGTCACTGGGAATGCAGGGACAGATACTAATTAGGAAAAGTATGAGAGCAGTGGTATTTTATAACTTGATAGGAGTTTGCACAGGTACATTTGCATTCATAAAAACTTACTGAAAGCTACATTTAAGACGTGTGCGTGTCACTGTTTGTAGATTTTAGTTTATAAAAAGAACTGTAAAGAAATATTGAACTCTTGTTTATTCCAGGAATGTTAAAATGTTTAGAAGTAAAGTGTGCTGTGTCTGCAATTTATTTTGAAATGCATACAAAATACAAAGTGGATTAATGGATAGAGGGATGAGGATGACTAGAAGGATGGATATATGACAAAAGCAAGTATTAATTGTAGAATGTAGGTGGAAGGTATCTAGGTAATCACTATACACATTCAAATTGTTCTGTGTATTTGGGAATTTTTATAATCTTGGGGAAAATACATGTACCCTTTGAGCTAACAGTTCTTCCTTTAGAAATTTATTCTATAGTTATATCTACACATGTGGACAAAAGTATACGTTTAAGGCCATTTTATTGCAGTATTGTTTGTTATAAGAGAAGATTTGAAGTAACCTGCATTTCCATCAGTAATGAACTATAGTTCATTCTGAGTTGAATACCATGCAGCCACTAAAAATATGAGACCGCTTTTTCTATATGTGGTAATGTGGAACAATCTCCAAGATACATTGATGAGTGATATGCATATATAGAAAAATGTGTATATAAATATGTTATGCTACCATGTCTTTTTTGTTGAAGGATATATACACACAACATGTACAGAGACAAGCATACACATATATTCTATTTGCTTAGAATTTTTCTCATAGGCTACCCAAGAAATGGCTATTTCTTTAGAGAACATTGGGGTGGAGAGTCAAGATAACAGGGCAGGGGTGACCTACTTTTTACTGTGTGCTTTGCAGCACATTCTGAATTGTGTACCATGTACATGATTTACATGTTCAGAAAATAAATACAAGCTTGTAAGTCCGAAAAGACTGAAGAACAGCCAAAGGTGAGACAAGAACCAGGAGAGCTCTCAGCCCGGGGAGCACTCGGAGGAAGAGCGCGTCCGTTCTGTGGAGTCGCACCGAGCTCAGTACAGTGCCGTTGGACTTAGGAACAGGGAGGCTTTTACCTCCGCAGCAGTAACCTTTGCTCTGTCCTGTCTGATTCTCAGCGTTTAGAGGATTATCAGCGCCGCCTTGACACCTCCAACCTGAAGCTGTCCGAGTACCCCGACGTTGAGGAGCTCAGGGTGAGAAACGGTCCGACAATGACTAACCGTAAAATGCCTGCCGACCCGCAGGAAATGAAGGCTCCGAGGGAGCATCGTGGCTCAGCTCTTTCTTTTAAATGTTGCGTCCCTACGGGGCCCCTTCACTTAGTCTGTCACTAGAGGAATGTTTTCTGTGAGATTAATTTTTTTATAAAAATTTGCAAGAGATGAAAGAACATTACTTACTAAGTTAATGTTATTTATGCGATGATAGTGAAATATTTATTAATTGTCACTTCTGGTACATGAGGCTTTTCTATTAGTCACTATTTAGGTTTAAGTCTTTCTTACACTGTTTCACTGTTGGTTGTTTGTCAGATTAATTTGGTGGCTGTTAAAAGTTCTGTGTCATATATAACAACTTATCCACAAGCATGCTGACGTGCTTAGCCCCGGCCAGAGAAGGGGGTTTTCCTAGAGCTGTTGGTGCTAACGATGACTCTCGACCACGTCATTACTCCCTAGAGCGAGCCCCAGCTCTGCCTGGGCTCTCCCCACGTGCTTCCTTAGAAGTCCTACCCTTGCCACCAGAACCGGGACTCAGAGGCCTCTCACAAACCAGCTTAGCAACGTCCTCATCGGTTATTGGTGGGAGATGCAGGGATATGGTGAGAATCTGACGGCTGATGCTCACAGCTTCACTGTCCTAAGCGAGGCCACCTGTTCACAGAGAGGTTTAGAAGGCAGTGCTTCTGAGTGTTTTTTAAGATGCCTTTCCTTTGTAGAAAATTTTATGCAGCTTACTTTTATTTACTCTTTATTTCATTTTCAATAGTTGACAGATATCAATAATAATAGTGAATGTAAGTGGTATTTTTATATAAAGAATTTCTTGAAAAGAAACTAAAATATTATCTCACTAAGTACTTAGAAATCATTTCTGTATAATTCTCTTTATTTTGACAGAATTTGGATTTAACAAAAAGGAAGATGATTCATGAAGGACCATTGGTTTGGAAGGTGAATAGAGATAAAACTATTGGTAGGTCTAATGTCTGTCAGTTTTGGGGAGAGTGAAGAAAGGAAAATAATAGAGAAGTTTCATAGAAGAAGAGAGAACCATTCACAATTTTCAGTTACAGCAGTTAGCATTGCTACTCTGTGTTATTCATGCCACTACAGGAGATGTGCTTCTGTGGTTTTGTTACCTGTGAAGTTGCTACTTGTTCATGTGGGGGTGAGGCAGGAAACTGTCATGCTTCAGTCCTGTCTCTATCATCCTTGCATCTGCGTTGAGTCTGGGCTTTTGGATCACAAGGCTACAGCTGTCTGTGTTGAGGAACTGTTGCTCTTTGTTTTTTTTGTCAGGCTGATACTTCAGGGTAATGGAGTCCATTTTTTATAGAAAATTTCTCTGTCGAATTTTATGAAATTTAAAATTTCTGTACTAAGCACCTTTCCCTGTGTTTTTCTCTCTAGATCTGTATACATTGCTGCTGGAAGACATCCTTGTATTGTTACAAAAGCAGGATGATAGGCTGGTGTTAAGGTGTCACAGTAAGATTCTGGCATCCACAGCTGATAGCAAGCACACGTTTAGCCCTGTCATTAAGTTGAATACAGTGTTGGTTCGACAAGTGGCAACAGGTGAGCATGTCTGCTGAGTGTTGCTAACCTTCAGGTTCATAAAGTTGCATAAGATATTTATTGTTATTTAAATAGAACAACTGGCATAAAGTTTTGTTCTTTTCATATTCTTATGCAAATTAAATGAAAATTATTTACTTGGAAAGTGGATTAAGAGTTTGTACTCCCAAATTAGGACACCAAGACGCTCTGAGCAATTTTCTGCATTTGAAAATTTTCTGCATGTTACTTTGGTCTTTATTCCATGTTCAAGTCATTGGTAGACAAAAGGCTTTCATTTGAGTGGTATGTTTTTTGATTTGGTGGGGAAAAGGGGCAAAACCTCAAGAGTTGGGTGTAGTTTAGGTTTTTGAAATCAGTTTAAGTTAGCAAATTATCCTAATATATAAAAACCCTGGGTCATAACATCCGGTAACGACTGAGGTTCGACCAACTGGAAGTCAGTTCTGCACTGCACGGCAACCCAGTGCTGACTGCTTCCGCTGCGGGCACAGTGCCCCAACACTGACTGCTGAGGGGGCTGCGAATTAGGGCCAGAGAGAGGCCTGAAGAGAGAAGCAGGAAATGATCCATTGCCTCTGTGGCAGCTTTTGATCAGGACTTGCCTCTCTCTCTCCCAGTCTGGACAGCAGCCTTGCCTCCATTTCTCTCTAGGCCTCCACTGGGGCTGCTGATCAGCCCCGTCTTTCTGATCAGGCCCCGTTGATAGGCCCAGAGATGCTGACTGGCATAGAAACTGACCAATCAGAACCAAATCTGGGTGAAGTGTGAGGAACCAATGGCTGACTAGGAGGTGGAGCTTTTGACGCTGACTGGCATAGAAACCGACCAATCAGAACCAAATCGGCCAGCAGATGAGGGCAGTTGGGGGCGAGATCAGGCCTGCAGGGGAGGGCAGTTGGGGGCAACTAGGACAGCAGGGGAGGGCAGTTGGGGGCAACCAAGCCAGCAGGGGAGGGCAGTTGGGGGCAACCAGGCTGGCAGGGGAAGGCAGTTGGGGGCAATCGGGCAGAGGCAATTAGGGGCGATCAGGAAGGCAGGCAGGTGAGCAGTTAGGAGCCAGCGGTCCCAGATTGAGAGAGGGATGTCTGACTGCCAGTTTGGGATCGGGCCTAAACCAGCAGTCGGACTCCCCCAAGAGGTCTCCAATTGGAGAGGGTGCAGACTGGGCTGAGGGAACCACCCCCTCCGTGCATGAATTTCGTGCACCGGGCCTCTAGTATATTAATGATACTGACAGCGAGATCCCTTTTAAAACTCGTTAGTTCCATGATGGCAGGGTAAAGTTAGGCACTTAGACTTTTTGTTTCTATTGAGTTACTGTGGAATCCGTGCCAGTTGTTATAATCTTTGCTTTGTAGCAGTATAATAAGCACAGTAGAACACACAGTCTGTTGTACAAAGTTTAAGTGTGTAGCTTGGTGAATTTTTACAAAGTAAACACATGTTTACAAAGTGAACACATGTAACCTTTAGCTGGACTAAGTGGTTCACATGGCCTCTGTGGGTCACACGGTGAGTCATTTCTGTCTTTTTTCTCCTCTAGATAACAAAGCTTTTTTCGTCATTTCCATGTCAGACAATGGAGCCCAAATCTATGAGCTTGTGGCACAGACAGTTTCGGAAAAGACTGTGTACGTATTAAACATCGCTGTTTCTGTGACTTTTTAAATTAAATCGATTGGGGTGACATTAGCTAATGAAATTATATAGGTTTCAAGTGTATAATTCTGTGATACATTGTCTGTATATCGCATTGTGTGTTTACTACACAAAGTCAATCTCTTTCCATCACCATGTATTTGGCCCCCTTTACCCTTCACACCCCCACCCCCATGGTGCTCTAATGTTTTCAATGTCCTGACTGTAATCTTTCACAAACATAACATTGTTTCTGCAGGACAACTTTGAAAACCAAGAAACAAGCAATTCCTCTATATTCCTTTAGATATGTTCTTCTAAGAACGTGTTACTTTTTAGACTGATGTCCCTTATTTTGATTCTGTTCTACTGGAAGTATATTTTCTAGAGAAAAAATGCAGAGGGTCATGGGAAGCGTTTCAATGGGCTGTGTGTTCATTATATTGTTAGGTTTTCCTTTAAAGTGCACAGTTATCATCTCTGCTTAATAGCAGTTGTCAACATAAATATGATCTCTGTCAGAAGTAGAATTTCTGGGTGGTTCTGGTTTCTGGTTATGTTTGTTTTATTTTGTTTTTATTTTTGTGTTCTCAGTGTATTTAAAGGCCCTTTCTTTTTCCTCCCTTTTTATGTGGGATTCTTGTGAAAACCCCACAGCTGGCAGGACCTAATTTGTCGGATGGCCGCATCGGTGAAGGAGCCGTCCACAAAGCCAATCCCCCTGCCGCAGTCACCGCCTGGCGAGTGAGTGTGCCTGGGCCTGTCTGAAGAATGTCTTTGTTTTCTTTTGGTCAGAAGAGGAGTGGGTAATGTTTGCATTTTGTTGCGTGATGTATAGACGCCTGTGACATCTAAAGATTGTCTTCTTTCTTCTGCAGAGGAGACAGTGAGGACGGCAAGCCTCCCAAGTTAAAAGCGGAGCATCATGGCATGTCCGTCACTGGTCTGCAGAGTCCAGGTAAACCACCTGCTAGTTTCCTTGGAAGAATGTAGTCCACATATTGCTTATTAAAATGCACAGAAACCGTTCAGCCATGTGGCTCAGTGGGTGAGCATCGACCTATGAACCAGGAGGTCACGGTTCGATTCCGGTAAGGGCACATGCCTGGGTTGCAAGCTTGATCCCCAGTAGGGGGCGTGCAGGAGGCAGCCGATCCATGATTCTCTCTCATCATTGATGCTTCCATCTCTCTCCCTCTCCCTTCCTCTCTGAAATCAATAAAAATATAATTTTTTTTTTAAATGCACAGAAACTTTAACTCTTTTTGTTTTAGGCAGGTTTGGGCGTCAGCTTTTCATTTTAACAAACTTTGCTTGTGAGCCTTCTGTGGACCATTGTAACACTGCTCTGACTGTGTATTTTACTTAATAGACAGTCTCGGTAGTTCATGTGATAATTTTTTTCCAAGTGTTTTCTGAATGCTTCCTGTTAAATGTTGAAAGATATGTTCTCTTTTTCCTATTTCGTTGAACAGACAGAGATTTGGGATTAGAGTCTCCCTTAATATCCTCAAAACCTCAGTCTCATCCACTGGGCACTTCTGGGAAAGCAGAGGCCGACGAACTCTCTGTGGCCGAGAGGCGGTTTGCACAGGAACAGCATGCAGAGGGAGCTGTCAAGGAAGCAGGAGTAAATAATCACATCACAATCCCAGACCCACACTTGCCTGTCTCGGAAGAGCGGTGGGCGTTGGACGCACTGAGGAACTGTAAGCTTTATTCATAAGTTAACACAGGTTCTTAGTAAGTACTAGAGCTGTGTAATGTACTACGCAGTCATTTAGGGAGAATCCAAAGAAGTATAAACAGACTTTTTCTTGGTAGAATTTTACAGTCTAGTCAGGAAGATAATAGAAACATTGCCCATCTTTTTAAGTAAACATACAGGGATGTCCAAAGTGACCTGGTCAGGGGGACCAGGGCAGGGAGGCAACAGAAAATGAGAGAGAGGTGATTAGCGCCTTCAAGGATGAATAAAACTCTGATAGGTATTTAGAAGAGTATAAGTTATTCAGCAAGAATATGATGGCACTAAAAGCACAACGAGGGGAAACGGAGGGTGTGCAGGGAGCAGGGAGTAGACGGCTGGCCCGAGGGGGAGCGTGCGCTCACTGGAGCTGTGTGAGACGGGCTGAAAGAGGCAGATGGCGGAGCAGCCCGCCTGCTTGAGCCTTGAACACCAGACTGAGGCTCCTGAACTGGACGGATGGCACAGCACAGTGCTCAGAGGGCTTTTCCAAACGACAGGTTACTCTGATGTTCCTGTGGCAACTGTAGTGTTCTCTGCCGAGGCCCATCCTCACACACAGACACACGTGTGCGCGCGCACACGCACACCCCCTGCACTTACCCAGGGGCGTGGGCAGGCCTTGCCACTCTCCGCTGCCCCTCTTCTCTAGCCGCTGATAATCAGCTATAAGTGGGAGTGTGCCACGTCTCTCAGGAGTAGTGGGGGTTGGGGAAAAGGCTGAGAATAATGGCTCTAACTGTAGAGATCCATTTGAAGTTTTTAAGGTTATGACTAATGAAAAAAGATTAATTTGAGAGCTGTGAAAGGATTTTAATGAAAAGAGGCTTAGAGTGGTGCACTTACTGTCAGACTATTATAGTAGTGTGGACTTGAGCCTAAAGGGTTAGAACTAGAATGGTGTCAAAGGAATAAATATAAAGGGAGGAGTCAACAGATATTTAAAGCAATTGACTTGTTTGGATGTGAGGACAAAGGAAAGGAGATAGATAATTTTAGTGTTTTTATCAGATATAAAAGTCAAAAAGGACCACCACTCCCCACTGTCACACTCTTCCCCCTTTTTTAATTTGACAGAGATTGTGGGCGTAATTGTAAAACATACTGAGCTTAAGACAATGAATAGCAAAGCATTAAGAGGAAGCAGGAGTTGTAGTTTCAGGCTGGGACTTGGGAGGTGCAGGGAGGGAGGTGGATGTGAGCATCACAGCCACAGGGATTCAGAGCATCTCTTGGGAAGTGAAAGCAAAGCAGGAAGACAAGGTCAGAGCCTCAGGCCTCCAGGCAGGAACAGAAGGTAGAAACTAAACCAGAGCTGCAAGTGGGCATTGGTCTAGCTTATTCACATCTGACTAATTCTAGATTCTCCTGAATGAACATTGATAATGATTTCTTTTAAAAAAATTTTTTTCAATTATATTTTACATTCAATATTATATTAATTTCAGGTGTACAACCTAGTGGTTAGGCATTTATAGGTACAATAAAGATTTCTGATGGTTTGACTAACCTTGTCCCAGCAACTCTGTCATTGTATGAGGGGCCTTACAGCATACACTTGCCTATTCAAAGTTATATTGCTACTTTTTTTTTTAACAACCTAAGAAAGCTATGCCATGAATAAGGTCATTTAAAAAAAACTAATTACTATTCCCTTTTGAAATTATACACACTGCTAAATCATTAGAATTAAATATTTTTACAGGGAAGTTTATTTTCTTCTTCACCACTTAAGGAAAGTCTTTGGATTATTATCCTATATAATAAAAGGGTAGCACGCAAATTGTCTCCTCAACCGGGAGTTCGACCAGAGTTTGACCAGGGGGCGGGGATGGCCTGCCAACTTCCTGTGGCTCCTCCCCCTGGCCAGCCCAGTCCGATCGGCCCTTATCTTGGTGGGCTGGCTGGACCCCACCCATGCACGAATTTGTGCACCGGGCCTCTAGTCTATACTAATAATAGGGTAATATGCAAATTGGTTGGGACACCATCACAGTAACGACTGGTCAGCAGGCTGTGTGTGCAGCAGGCACGAATGGGCGGGGACGTGCAGTGTCAGGGACAGGGGCAGGGCCACGGCAGAGAGGCCTCTCCGCACGCCTGCACCGGGGGTCCACAGGTGCACGGAGAGGCCCCTCTGCTGTGGACCCGGGACGGGTCCACAGGCACGCGGAGGTCCAAAGGCCTCCGTGGCAGGGGCCTCCGTGCACCTGCGCTGGGGGTCTGCAGGCCTCCGCTGCGGCCCAGCCCAGGGATCGGCAGGCC
The DNA here is from genome assembly GCF_951640355.1 of Cnephaeus nilssonii. Taxonomy (NCBI): domain Eukaryota; kingdom Metazoa; phylum Chordata; class Mammalia; order Chiroptera; family Vespertilionidae; genus Cnephaeus; species Cnephaeus nilssonii. Next base: position 83,652,705 of record NC_137084.1, read on the forward strand.
TCCCTCAGCTCCGGCCTATCTCTTTGGGGCAATTCATCGAGGAGCCCTGGATGGGTGATTTATCACGGGGCTCCCATACTGTGTCAGGGCACAGATCAGGCTGGGAGACGCCCCCATCCCAGAGTACGTGAATTTCATGCACCGGGCCACTAGTCCTATATAATAAAAGGCTAATATGCTAAGTGTCCGACTGGTTGACCCTTCGACCAGTCACTATGATGCCACGCACTGACCACCAGGGGGCAGACGCTGCTACTGGTAGGTTAGCTTGCTGCTAAGGTCTGGCCGATTGGGACTGGGCGAGATGGGCCAGACACGCCCTGGAGCCCTCCCACGGTCCCTCCCCATTCGGCCAACCTCCCGCGGTCCCTCCCCGGCCTCAATCGTATACCATTGGGGTCCTTCAGCCTGGCCTGCACCCTCTCGCAATGCGGGACCCCTCGGGGAATGTCAGAGAGCTGGTTTCGGCCCAGTCCCCGCAAGCCAGGCCGAGGGACACCACGAATGGACAAATCTGTGCACCGGGCCTCTAGTAAATGATAAAATAAATGTTCTTGGTGTTTAATAAAATTAGAAAAAATAATGCCGATACGTATAGTGTCTGCTTCTGGAAAAACAGAACTTTCGGAGTTTTTGTTGTCTAGCTTACCAAAGCTTCTCAGCATCTTTGGGTCTTATTCCAGTTGCCAGTATATGGAAGAAAAAATAGAAGAGGACATAGTATTGGTTACTTAGCAGTTCTAAGTAGGAGCACCTCCCATTACAAATATCTAGATTTTCCTAGTCTAGTTTAATATTATATTGTCTGTAGATGGTGTTTTATTTCAAAAAATAAAAATAATTATATGAAATTAACATTTTGACTCTATGTTACTAAAAAGGTGCTTACTTTTAGAAAGTGCTAACAGCACTACTTAGTTTTGGTTTCAGTCTGAGGTTTCAGTGTGAATATGCCTTTCCCTCCCCCCTCAATCTTGCAGTGAGCTTGTTGAAGCAGTTGCTGGCACAGAAGCTGAGTCTGGCTGAGAAGAGCACTCAGGAAGATTGGCCACATTTTTCAAGATACAGGACGGCCTACCCAGGGGTGCAGGCAGACAGTGGAACCCAGAACTTTGAAGTGATGAAGGCCTGTCCTGGTGAAAGACAGATGCCCTTGAGAGCTGGAGCAGGTAGCCTTTCAACGTGCAGCAGTCCACCGGCCTCGGCGGACTCTCCTGCTCCACGGGATCCCGCGGTCCTGGCATTCCAAGAGGGCCAGGCAGGTAGCAGTGCAGTGATGGGCTACACGCCTGTGCCCCCGGAGGCTCCTCCTGCAGAGCCAGAAGGTGGTCTTGATGAGAGTGGGGAGCACTTTTTTGATGCCCATGAAGTACACAGTGATGATAATCCATCTGAAGGTGAGGGAGCAGTTAAACAGGAAGAGAAGGACGTTAACGTACACATCTCAGGCAAGTTCTCTCACATGTACACTTTGATGTTGATTGCTGTTACTGTCCTGTGTGTTGAAATGGATGGTGTTTGGGTTTGCAAGCATTGTGTGTGTGTGTGTGTGTGTGTGTGTTATTTATTCTTTATCACACTAAATAGTTCTTGAATCTACTCTAGTGCTAGGAGATATAGCATTGAGTAAACAAAAATCAACTCTCCTCATGAAGCTTAAGTGCTAGTTGGGGGAACAGTAATCTATCCTATATAATAAAAGGCTAATATGCAAATTGACTGAACGGCAGAACGACTGGTCACTATGATGTGCACTGACCACCAGGAGGCAGACGCTCAATGCAGGAGCTGCCCCTGGTGGTCAGTGCACTCCCACAGGGGGAACGCCACTCAGCCAGAAGCCGGGCTGATGGCTGGCAAGCGCAGCGTCAGTGGCGGGAGCCTCTTCCACCTCCACGGCAGTGCTAAGGAGGTCTGACTGCTGACATCCCTCAAGGACTCCTGGACTGTGTAAGGGCACAGGCCAGGCTGAAGGACCGGCCCACCCCCCACGTGCACGAATGTCATGCACCAGGCCTCTAGTATGTATAGAAAAGGCTGCCCTTGCTGGTTTGGCTCAGTGGATAGAGCATCGGCCTGTGGACCAGAGGGTCTTGGGTTCAATTCTGGTCAAGGGCACATGCCCAGGTTGTGGGCTCAATCCCCAGTGGGGGGCGTGTAGGAGGCAGCCAATCAATGATTCTCTCTAATCATTGATGTTTCTTTCTCTCCCTCTTCCTTCCTCTCTGAAATCAATAAAAATATATTTAAAAAAATAAAATAACAAAAGGCTAAGTGACCAACCGACCGTCTGTCTGACCTTCTGACCAACCGACTGGCCAGTACATATGACGCACACTGGCAATTTAAAATAAATGTTGACTCACGCATGCGCGATACACGTAAAGCTCTTTGAATGGGTATTATTGAAATCCCCTGTGAAATGATTTGTAACGGATCTATTATTGAAGCTACCTTTGGAAATAGCATATCTATAGCTAATATTTAAACTATATCTAAACATGTGATTCTTTGTCCTAAAAATGAGCATGTTCATAACCTAAATGAAGAAATTTTAGAAATACTCGATGGAGATTTTCACGCCTATTTGAGTGATGATTCCATCTATTCAATGGATGATGCCGAAAGGAAAGTTTTCCCATCAAATTCTTAATAGTATTATTCCTTTGGGAATGCCGTGTCACAAATTAAAATTGAAAGTGGGTGCAATCATCATGCTACTGAAAAATCTTAATAGTAAATGAGGTCTTTGTAATGGTACTAGATTTATTATCAAAAGATTACGACCTAACATCGAAGCTGAAGTATTAACAGGATCTGCAGAAGGAGAGGTTGTTCTGATTCCAAGAATTGATTTGTCCCCGTCTGACACTGGCCTCCCATTTAAATTGATTTGACGACAGTTTCCCATGATGCCAGCATTTGCAATGACTATTAATAAATCACAAGGACAAACTCTAGACAGAGTAGGAATATTCCTACCAGAAAGCGTTTTCGGACATGGTCAGTTATATGTTCCTTTCTCTCGAGTTCGAAGAGTGTATGACGTTAAAGTTGTAAATACTTCATCACAAGGGAAATTAGTCAAGCACTCTGAAAGTGTCTTTATTCTTAATGTGGTATACAGAGAGATATTAGAATAAGGTTAACCAATTTATCAGTCATTGTTTTTATCAATGTTATTTATATATCATGTTTTTGTTGTTTTTATATCATGTCTTTGTTGTTATATCATGTTATTATTTATTAATCAATTTATATATTACTAGAGGCCCATTGCAGGAAGATTCCTGCAAGAATATGGCTTCCTGCAGCCAGAGCGAAGCAGAGAAGGGAGCGGGCTTCACTCCCTTCTCTGCTGCCTCGCTTCCCTCCCTTCTCCGATGCCTCGCTCCCTCCCTTCTCCACTGCTTTGCTCCCTTCTGCAGTGCTTGGCTTCCTTCTATGCTGTCTTCAGTCTTCACTCCAAGCCTGCATATGCAAATTAACCGCCATCTTTGTTGGGTTAATTTGCATACTTGCTCCTGATTGGCTGGTGGGCGTCACGGAGGGATGGTCAATTTGCTGTTTCTCTTTTATTAGTGTAGATTTTCATATACATTTTACTAATTTTCTTTCATTTCTGACACTTCTATTATAGAGAATGGGTAAATAGCGATCTTAAAATATTTCTTCTAATTAATTTCCTTTGGGCCACTAGTGATAAATAAGTAAGCCAATAAATAGAGTCAGAAGAAGTCTTCACTGGAAAATGAGTCAGACTAAGGGAGTGAGGGGCAGACAAGTGACCAGGGAAGAGGCCTCTGCTGAGGCTGCATTGGAGCAGAGACCCTGGAGGCAGCTCGGGTGTCTGGGGCAGAGTCCCGGCCAGAGGAGGCACAGCTGTGCAGCGAGCTCCAGCTCAGGGTTGAGGAGTGAGCAGGGGGCAGGGAGAACAACGGTGGGAGATGGGGGGGGGGGGGGGGCAGGGACGCAGCAAGGGAAGTGGTGGCAAGATTGTAGAGGAACTTTGTAGTTTTCAGCTTTTAACTTTTCAAATGCTAACTCCTGTGAGTTATTCAGAAAGTACGATGAAAGTTTGCCAAGTGTCCCTGGAACCGCAGGGAGAACATTAAGTTGTGCTTTAAACATGGGGATTCGGGAATGAATGGCTTTCACCGTCTTTAATCGCTTTTAAAGCTGTCACCATGTCACCCGCCCGTTTCCTGACGTGGTGCTGGCGGTGCAGTCACAGCCCGCTCTGTCTCTGTCCGTAGGAAACTATTTGATCCTCGATGGCTACGAAGCCGTGCAGGAGAGCTCCACCGATGAGGAGGGCGCTGTCTGGCTGCCCCCGCTGTCCGGGCCGGGCCTCCCCGCCACGGACCCCGCCCAGCAGCCGCGGCCCTCTTCCCGGAAGGCGCTCTCTGACGGGGCGGTGGAGGCCCTGGCCCCGCGCTGGGGAGCCGGGGAGGGGGCCTGCTTGGAGGCCCAGAGCCCCTCCGCGTGCGCGGACGCCCGGAGCCAGGTCCTGGCGTGCATCCGCGAGATAGAGGCCGCCCTGGAGCACCTAAAGGTACGGCCGCCTCCCCGGGGCGCGGGGGGAGGGGGGCGGCGCACGGACCGGAAGCGGGTGTCGGGTGATTGGAGCCCCGAGTCTTCTTTGACCGTCGCCCGTGAAAAGGCCCGAGGAGGGGCCGAGGTCAGCATCGTCGCCGGTTACAAAGTGTTTGCACGGCTCCTCTGCGTGCGGCCGGGTGTGTCCGAGGGCACTGGCCCCCTGCGAGGCGGGGCAAATAGCGGGACGAAGGGTTGTGTCCTTGGAGCGAGGCCGGGACGTGTCAGCGGTGCCGGTGCTGGTGCCGGTGCCGGGCTGGTGTGCCAGGTGCCGGGGGTGGAGGTGGCCCCTGTGGCTCTCGTGAGTCGGCGCAGCGGGAGGGGTTGTGAATTGAGTGATGTCAGCGCTGTCCTGGCTGGTTTCTGAGGAAAGGGCTGCTCCCCCCGCCGGGCAGGGGCTCTGGTTCACACGCGGTCCTGGGCTGCCGAGGGCGCATCCGGGAGGCGTGTGCGCTCAGGCGGCCCTGGGAGGGCCTCTCAGAGCCAGCCGCTCTCCTCTGCTTTCTTCTCACGGCGGAAATGTGAAGTCACTCATTTAAGATGGAAAAGGGCAAAAGGAATGAAATTTACATTTTTCCCTCCACTAACAAAATTTTAATTATGTTTATGTTGCAATTTGGAAGCATACATGTAATTAAAAAACATTTTTCTTATTTTCAAAAATAAGTTTTTATGATGTTCAAATGAAAAACCGATACTTTTATTTTACAGAAGGTGGAGGAAAGTTACACCATTCTTTGCCAAAGGCTGGCTGGGTCAGCCCTCACAGACAAACACTCAGGTATGTGAAAGCTGTAGATTCCAGACTCTGGAATTATCCTGCCTGAACAAATACATGAAATACATACATAAGTAAATATTTTAAAATGTTTCCAAACATCAAAGATCACCCCTCTCCCCTTTGCACAGCGGGAGGCAGAGCAGGGGGGGCGGGGGGGCTGCTGACCCAGGCCTGGCCCTCCTGGTCTCGCTGCTCTTTGACTCCGTGGCTGCGGGTGGTGCTGAGCTCAGCGCAGCAGTTTATGGTCATTGGCTCTTGGATGAGGCTGTTCTGGTCCAGAAACAGAGACGGACCCGGGCCGCGGAGTTCACGGTGTTCTCCAGGTGCCCGTGTGCCCTTTCTTCTTACTTTGACCCCTGATGTCCTTATTCTTCCAGATAACAGCTAGAGCTGTGCGTCCTGGAGGTGGTTGGAGTTTGAGCATCGGCACATCCTGGCCCCAGTGTGAACGGAGAGAGAGTGGCAGAGGGTCTGCCTGGAAAGCTTCGGGGCTGGCCTGTCCCCGCCCAGAGCGGACTGTCCTTCCCCGTCCGCAGCTGCCCTGCTGTCCGCGAGGGAACCTCTGCCCCGCACTCTGCGCCTCACGACCAGAAGTGTATTTTGATTCAGAACAAAAACCAAATGCATAGAGCCTCGGTGTGGGGTATGACATTCTATTTAGACTTAAGGAAATGAGAAAATCAGATGTATTTATTTGACTTCATTCCACATTTGAAAGCACATTTTAATTTCTATTTTGCTGTGTTTTAATTAAGTAGTGAGACTTTGTCCCTTTATATTTAGTTCACCAAAAACCAGTGGCTCCTGAGGCAGAGAGCTCAGGAGGGGGTGGCAGGAGGCCGGTGGAGAGGAGAGAGCAGCCGGGGGGGAGGGGGGGGCGGGGGGGAGCACCTGGCCTTCCCCTGTGTCACAGCCTCTGCCGCCCCGTGGCTGCTCCCATCTGACCTCAGGGCAGAGCCGGGCTGTGCTCCTGTGCTCCCCAGGGGGGCAGAGCACAGGGCTCCCGCTCCGAGGCCAGCACTGCCCCTCCCGCTGGGATCACCGGGAACCGAGCCTCGTGTGCCACACGGCAGCCACTTGGAAGTGGGCGTGTTTTCTTTTCCTTTGAGGGTTGGGATTTGGGAGGGAAAGGAAAGCAAATTTCATTTTCTTGACTATAAATTTGTTTTCCTTAATATTGTTTCATTTTTATAATTATACATTGGACTCCAGCACGTGTATACAATTGCTCCTGCAGATTGAGCAGGAAGTAAAAGCAAAAACGAGTGGCGATGCCTCAGATGGCAGGGTGGGGTCCTGAGGAGGGCGAGGTGGCAGCAGCCGAGGGAGTTTGGGAAGGTCTGCAGCGGAGTCAGTCCCTCCCGAGGCACAGGCACTGCGGCCCCTGCGGCCAGTGACACTTCCGTGCCTGGCGGTTTGACTCTGATGTTGGCACGGCTGGTGCCAAAGGGCTGAGGGAGAAGGAGAGCCAAGAGGAGTGGAGAAAGGGTGGGGGAGGCAGAGCTGCCTGGACCAGCTCCCTGCTGGCTCTTCTCGCTGGTGCCTGCCTGCCTGCCTCATGGATGCAGGCCGAGCGCGCCGGACCTGCCAGGGAGCTGGGGGGACGCCGGCCCCAGGCTGGCCAGCAGTGTTGGCAGCACCCCACAGAGGACAGAGGACCGGAGCAGTGGCTCGAGAGCTCCTTTAGTTATATTGTCTTGTGTGATTTTCTTTGTGCATCAGGTATGTATGTTTTGGAGTAGTTTTGCCAACTAAAAAGAAATCATTTGTCAAATCTTAAAAATTCTTAATATGCAAGGAGTTCACCCGCTGCTCTCGTCCTCCAGCAGTGCCCCCTGGACGCGGGGGGTGCGATGTGCCCTTCTCCTCCCTGCAGCCCAGTTACACGCACTCATCACACTCAGGAGGGTTCCCGGCTGCTGTGACAAACACCTCACAACTCACAGCCAGTTCGCCGCTGTCAGCTCCTGTCTCCGTCTTTTCAAAACTGACCTCTGTTTTTAGTAAACGGAACAGCTGTATTGCTGGACCCTCGTTTATAAGTTATAATTATTTTTTGGGTCATAGACCAAGTATAAATTAAATCAGAGTGGGATTTAAATTTTAGAAGCAGAAGCTAATATATAAGTGGAGCTTGAACCTTCTGATCGCTTAAGAGAAGCAAGTGGCAACTAGATGGCTACATGGCGCTGCTGGGAACAATGCGCTGCCTCAGCTCAGGTTCCCTTCCGGCGGCTGACCCTCAGACCGTCCGTGGCCGGGCATCAGGAGAAAGGTGCCCAGAGGACTTGGTCTCACCGCAGACGCTGCGGGGCCCTGCGTCCTCCCCTGGCGCTCACGTAGGAAGCTTGCTGGGTTAGCAGCATTCTGATTGCTCCTCTGGCTCAGCCAATACCTTGGCCTTGGCAACTGTTTGCTTTGCTTTTCGTGCAGTTTAACCTTTCCTTGGAACAATAACAGGGCTAACGGGCAAAATACTTGGACCACAGCTCTAGTACTTCCAAATAAATGTATGTCTAGGTTTTCAAACAAAGCCCCCAAATGAAGTCTAGTTTTGAAAAGATACCACCGTTTTGAGTGTTCTTTCTGTCTTCCCAGCTGAACTTCCTCCTCCTCTCTAGCCCGGCCTCCCACACCTTCCACTGTTTACTGGCCATTATCATCACGTCTGTTTTACTTGGATATTAGATCTGCCTTTCAGGCTGATGGAATTCATCCTGCCCTCAAGTGGAAATGGTCCAGTTACCATCAAAGTCATTTTCTCAAAGTTAGGAGACTAGAAGCTGGGATCTACTTCCACACTGACGAACCCAGAGGGAGTGGACGGAGTCCTTTCCCAGAGCAGGGAGCGGGCTCGCTGTGGGAGCGGCCGGCGGCCTGTGCTCTCTCCTGAGGCTCATGAAGTAGGAAAGAGGACAGTTGGTCCAGACAAATCACTGGGCTCTCGGGTGCTCTAAAGTGCTGACCACTGCCCGAGAAGCGACATGTGTGTACCTTGACATCAGCTCCCCTGGGCTGCCTGAGCTACCTTGGCTTTTCGAATCTACAGTAACTATTTATTACACTGCTTGTGAGGTACATTTCATAAGTTTTTTACTGATTTTTAAAAAGGGAAGCGGGGGGGGGGGAGAGAAATATCAATGAGAAACATTGATCAGCTGCCTCCAGCACGTTCCCAACTGGGGATCGAGCCCGCAGCCTGGGCATGGGCCCTGACCAGGAATCAAACCTGACCTGGTACATGGGTCGACACTCAACTGCCAGGCTGTTTTATGAAATACACCTCCCATGCAGTATAATAAACACGGTTTAGGCACAGAGGGGAAAGAGATTTTTATTTTGGAGGGGAGAGGGGAACTCATGTGATAGTGGAGGAGGAGAATCCTTTATTTTCAGAAGCTAAGGAAACACGTTTTCTGGGTTTTCTCTCATTTGTACCCTTTCTTCTTCTTGGTGTGGGTAAGTGCGGCGGCAGCGCCTGTGAACGCAGTGGAGTGTCACGTGAGCTACGAGGCTCTTCCCGAGGCACTAAGCCCCGCTGAGAACCGAGGACGAGGGCCGACAGCAGACCGGGAGCAGGGCCTCCATCCCCTCTGCCCCTTGTTCCGCTAATAGGACAGTTTTTGTTTTGTAAATTGTGAGTTTTTTTCTGATTTTTCAACCCCTTTTCAAAATGTTCTGCAAAATTGTTCAAGAAAAGAGTTCCTTTGCTTCATTCCTAAGCCTGCGCACTGGTCCTGCCGGTTTGATAAGTTGGTTGGGAAATGGACCTCCTAGAAGGAAGCTCTGCCTGCCCTTCCGGGGCCACACCTGCCGACGGCTGCAGAGCCCCTGGGATGTGCACACTGGGTGGTGGTTAACGCGCCTCTTCCTGCCAGAACCCTTTCTTCCCTCTTCACCACACAGTCTTGTGCTCTTTAATAGAAATCACTTTGTACAAACGGCAACTATCTTCAAAAAGACTATTAATAATCATGTATTTTTACTCATATTTTGAAATACCCAAAAGGCTTTATTGTTCTAATTATCCAGATGTACCTTTGTAAAATAGCTCTTTTATGAATTAGCTGATGAGGCTGTATGTTTCTGGAACAAAATACTGGTCAGCTAAAAACTTTGTCTTTCCTGGGGTCTGGGAAAATAGAAAATGAGAGTTCAAATATTAAATATGCTTAAAGGAACCAAGTGTGTGACTTTATTTGCATTCTTTTTGATGTGTCTTATACAAGTTTCAGAAAAGTGTATGTGCAAAGGAGGCCTTAATTGAGCTCACTGGCAGGGACAAGAACCACTTCCCTCCTCTTAGAGGTCTTCACTAGTGAGACTGGCAGTGACCTCTGACGTGTAAACTCCCACGAGGACACCAGCAGCTGGGATGGCTCAGCATCTGGGGCGACGGCCTGGCTGCTGGGCAGCTCAGTGTTGCTACAGGAGCAGCATGAAGCTGCCCCGCTGTGGGGGCAGGTCTGTGTGCTGCGTAAGTGTGAAGCGTCATGGCTGTGGGGGGCCCTGGGTCCAGTTGACCTGAGTGAGTTCCCTTCGGGCCACTCCGCTCTGCTCCAGTTGTGTTCTGGTCTGGTCCTGCCATCTCTTCTTTGCTCAGTCTACATGTCTTTATCAGTCAGTTCAATGTGGGAGGAAGTTTGCAGGTCACTCCCTCTGAATTGAGGTTTGTATTAGAAACCCCTGAGTAGAAATGAACATGAGGCTCTGGTTTGCTTTTTTTCTATTGTTATTCTAAATTTGAGCTCAGTTATCCATCAGGAGCCCTTTATAGTAGGGATCTGTATTCTTAGCATCTATCCACATATCTGTCGTCTGTAATGTGAGTTGCACAGGGAATCTTGGGGTAAGGGATGAGGAGAGAGCTGGAGGCAGATTTCCTATCCTGGTTGAATCAGCCATTAAGGAGTTGAGGGGTGCCTGAGGAAGAACGTGGTAGACCTGAAGCAACATTTCCATTCTGCCTTGAGACCAGTATGTGAGGGGCAGAGATGCTTGTCTAAGAGGTGAGGAGAGAACTGGAGACAAATTACTTACCCCCTTTCCACACACCTTTTGAGGGGGTCTTGGGTCAGTGGGCGAGGAGAGACCTGGATGCGATGTCTCTGTCCTGGTGCAGGCAGTGTGGGGGGTAGAAGGGGTGCCTGAGATAAGGGTCAAGTGCCAGCAAGTGTTTGAGACCCAGAGGGGGTGCCTGGGGTGGGGTGCCCTGCAGCCAGCTGGAGTCTGAGCACTTTCTCCCGCTGTTTCCAAGGCAGCGCTTCCTCAGGACCAGTTTCCTGGGGGGCGTCCTCCTGGTTCCAGTTGGACCTCTTTTCGTGATCGCCTCCTCCGGACAGGGTTCAGGAGTGCACTACTCCCCAATAACACACCTTTTAAAAAATATGTCTTTATTGATTTTTAGGGAGAGGGAGAGGAATAGAGAGATACAGGAACATCAATGAGAGAGAATAATCGATCAGCTGCCTCCTGCACACCCCCTACTGGGGATCAAGCCCACAACCTGGGCATGTGCCCTGGCTGAGAATCAAAACCATGACCTCCTGGTTCCTAGGTCGACACTCCACCACTGAGCTACACCGGCCAGGCCACATAGACACGTTAATGAAACAGAATAGAAGGTGTAGTAATCGACCCAAATCCAAAGATAAATTTTGTATGGTAAACATGTCTCCTCAGGTCAATAGAAGAAATGTGCATTCTATAATAAATGGTGTTGGGACATGAGGCAAGCAGCAAGTCACAGATAAAAGTATCTGCAGCCCTAGCATGTTGTTCAGTGGTTAGAGCATTGGCCCTGGGACTGAAGAGTCTCTGGTTCCATTCCTGTCAAGGGTCGAATGTGGGAGGCAACCAGTGGATGTATTTCTCTGTCTCTCCCTCTCCTTCCACTCTATCTAAAAAAGAAGCCATGGAAAAAATATCCTTGGGTGAGGATTAATTAAAAAGGCTAGCTGCAAGGCTTTCTCCTGAGTGGATGGGTGGGGCCAGGTTGGAGTGAAGGCGGGTCAGACCCAAGGCTGGAGCTGGGCTGGGATTCAGGAGTGGCCTTGCTGTGCACCTGAAGCCAAAAGACCCGCCATGATGTGCCGGGAGAGTGGGAATTGAGGCCAGAAGTGAGACATGGGGTGAGGCGTGGGGTGTGAGGTGAGATGAGACTCATGAGTAAGGTGACCAGATGTCCCGCTTTTGGCGGGACAGTCCCGATTTTTAACAATTTGTCCCGCGTCCCGTGGCGTTTTAAAAAGTCCCGGTTTTTGGAAAGAATGCACGACAAGCTAGGGAACGGCGGGAGAACGGGAAGGGAATATACGGTTTTCGGCGGCCATGTGGCTATTTAGCCAGGATATGAGTTTTATATTATTTTTGTTAATTTTATAATGTTAAACTTTAATAATAACAAATAATTGTTGAGAACTGACTATCGAGAACTGCTTATCAAAGTTCGCATTGTTGATCAGTTGTTAGAATTCGACCACCATTGTTTGGACTTAATGAACAATGGCATTTTTTGGGATTGGCAACGACGAAAACATTTTGTAACTGTCTCTCAGACGATACACATCGTACTGCGTGCTAGTAAGCTAGTGAAACAAGTGATGTCATTACAAATCAGCTATTCAGATAATTTAGGTAAGTAATTTGTTTATTTCATAAATACATAAATTTTCTTGAATTTAGCAGACAGTACTCGTATTATTTATATTTTATAGTGGCGGCAAAAAGTCTAGCGCGGGCTTGAAAGTGACACTTACGACTTACGTTACGGCAAATTCAGAGGAAAAATAATACAAGTTAGTATTGTTATTATTTAGAAAGAAATATAGGATTAAAATAATTTTTAAAATATAGTTACTTTATAACAATCAAATTAATTTAATTTATAAACTAACAATAAACTATGTTCATGTAATTATGTACCTACTTACTGTGTTTTTAAGCAATATCTATATAATAATTTATAATATAATTTTAAATTATTTTTTTTAGATTTTTAACATAATGAGTAAGAAAAGAGGATGCAAATTCAACGATGATCTAAGAAGTGAATTTCCTTTTATTAAAAAAACCAAAAGCGATTACAATATAGACCAAATTTTTAATCAAGAACCCCCCCCCCCCGGTCCCGGGCCGAAACCGGTGTGGCTCAGTTGATAGAGCCTCGGCCTGCGGACTCAAGGGTCCCAGGTTCGATTCCGGTCAAGGGCATGTACCTTGGTTGCGGGCACATCCCCAGTAGGAGGTGTGCAGGAGGCAGCTGATCGATGTTTCTCTCTCATCGATGTTTCTAACTCTCTATCCCTCTCTCTTCCTCTCTGTAAAAAAATCAATAAAATATATTGAAAAAAAAAGACCCCCCCCCCCCCACACACACACACACACCGGTCAATGGTGTCCCGCTTTACCAATGTTAAAATCTGGTCACCTTACTCATGAGGAATAAGATGAGGAGAGAGATGGGAGGTGAGGTGAGAGGCATGAAGTGAAGTGAGGCGTGAGGCATCAGAGTAGGGGTGTGAGGTGAGACGAGACCCATGAGGAATGAGGTGAAACGAGAGGCATGAGGTGAGGCATGAGGCATGAGGCATGAAGTGAATGAGGCATGGGACGTGAGGTGAGGTGAGAGGCGTGAAGTGAGGGGAGAGGTGAGACCAGAGGCGTGAGGTGAGGCCAGAGGTGTGGGGCATGAGGTGAGGCATGAGGCATCAGACATGGGGCGTGAGGTGAGGCAAGACATTAGAAATGAGGTGAGGCAAGATTTATGAGGAGAAGCAAGAGGCTGAGGAGAGAGGTGAGATGAGGCGTGAGAAGAGGCATGAGATGAGGTGAGAGGCCAGAGGTGTGGGGTATGAGGTGAGGCGAGACACATGAGGAATGAGGGAGGTGAGATTCATGAGGAGAGGCCAGAGCTGAGGAGTGAGGTGGTGCGAGAAACGTGAGGCAAGAGGTGGGATGAAAGGTGAGAGGTGAGGCCTGGGGAGTGAGATGAGGTGAGGGGTGGGGCGTGAGGTGAGGGGTGGGGCTTGAGGTGAGGCCAGTGGTGTGAGTTATGAGGCAAGGTGTTATATTGTCAATCAGCAAGCTAAATACAAAATGCCTTAACAAGGCAATTGATTAGGAGTCTTTATTACATGCAGGCTCAGAGCAGAATATCTCTGTCAAATTCTGAGCCATCACATAGAAGTTTCCCCTATTTATATCTTTCGAGCTCTTTGCAGACTTTACAAAGAACTCTGTGTAAGTTATTTTTTCAGACAGCTTGTAACCTTGGATACATAATGAACAAACACTTGGCATGAGAATATTATCAGTATTAGTGTATCAGCCCCTTATGTTAGATGGCTAGCTTGCAAGGTCAGACAGTTAAGTTTATCTTTTCTATTATTCAAACTAAAAAAAAACAAAGTCATTTTACAGAATAAGAGGCTGTCTAAAAATGACAGTTTACAATGACAGAGTTTACAGAACAAGGGACTATCTAACAATACCAGAGATTTTCAAACAGCAGTTTTTATATGAGATGGAGGCTACTATGCTTCATTCTCCACTAGTTTAATTTAAATGAGTCAAATCATTGACTCTTGTGACCCTTTGTTGGGGAGGGGATTGTACTGGCTTCTGAGGACTATGAGCTTGATAGAGTCAATTCTCTGTTGAATAAAGTTAGTAAACCAGTTTATAAGACAGGGGCCCAGAATGAGGGCCAGGGGTACATGTGAGAGTCTCAGCTTTAGTGAGTCTGAGGAAGAGCCTTGGGTTCTCTATTCTGCCTGGGCCGCCTAAAGTTAGGTGTGTGCCAGAAGCCAATCCCAGCATGTCAGCAGGGCTGAGTCATCTGGAGATGGCTGAGGGCATTTCCCCAAACCTGAAAAGGATGATTGTTTGCTGCCAGACAGCTAAGGGCATCTTAATCTACATGTTATTGCCTCCTGCTGGTCAAACACCTGAACAGCTGTAGGCAATTCACCAATCTGACAATGGATTCTGTGTACCGAACTCTGGCCTTTGATGTATATCTACTTTGCCTTAGGACAATTTGTGTTAATAAAAAGCAAGGGGTCCTGAGACAAGAGAGAACTTAGTTCCTTTAGCTAAGTCTTCTCTGGCCCCCCCATAATGCCTTCCAAAATTATGTTTCATCTCTGGACTTCAATTTACACACAATGCTTCTCCTGATTCCTAAACCATTCTAGATGCTGGATTAAGACCACCGGTATTAGGTGTGATGAAACCACATCGGGATCCCATCGACCTTGACTGCAGTTGGGGTGGTCAAGATGATGGTGTATGGTCCTTTCTAGGTAGGAGTCAGTCCTTGGGTGGTAAATTTCTTTACCCCAAACAGAGTCACCAGGGTAGAAGGGATGGACCAGATCAGAAGTTGGTACAGGCAGAGTATCTTGGATGTGCTTCTGGACTGCTTTCTGGGTGGACTGTAAAGCCTGTAATAACTTGAGTAAAGATTGGTTATGGATTTCAGCTTTCCTAGATTGGGGATATAGTACTTATCTCTTAGAAGCTCTGCAAGTTTAGTATGGTTCCATATAAGCTGGTGAGGTGGGTAGGTCAGGGTCTGGAAGAGTCACTGGAATCTGTAGCGACCCCTCTGGTTTTAGGGCAGCCTCCCGGGCTGCTTCATCTGCTTCCTTGACAAGTATAGTAGTGGCTGCTACTGCTCAGAGGCAGGTGGGCTACCTAGACACAATGGGGTTAACCAAAAGACAAGTAGGCTACTGGCCTTTTTTAGGGCCGAGACTTGGGTGAGAACCCCATTGGCTATGCCCCTTGTCTTATATATGTAGAGATGGAAAGACTTAGTTACATCTGGTAGTGCTAGTTGGCCCATCGTCCTTGTTCTGCTCATGTCTGTTTTACTGCCTAATATATTACCTCAAGGATCCTGGCTCTGAATTTTTTTTTAGGGAAAATGGATGTTGGTGGGGCTCCTCTGGCTACTTCCATGTTGAAGAGGGGTGGAGTTTTTTGTTTTGTTTTGTTTTGTTTTCAGAGCCAAGAGATCCTTGCTGTCTGTCAGAGGGATGATGAGGCCTAGGCACAGAAGGAGGTGTGTTTGTGACCTGGCAGAGACAAACTGTAACAAATGGTCTGGTGGAAGGGAAAGAAAACATTTCAGTTTTAATAACTTCTATTAAAATAGAACTTTTCTTTTTAAAATTATCCTTATGTTTATTAAAAGAGTTAAATTAAGACCAATTTATCTATTGCATTTAATTTGGCCTGATTGTTTGCATAAACACAAGAATGGTAACTGACTACCATTGCCAAAATTTCATGATTGAATCTTAATGTGCCCCGTAGGGCCAGGAAGCCAAGCTATCCAGCTGTCGTCAGGCCTGCCTGCAGTATCTGCTGAGTTAGGTGAATTCCTCGCCTGCAGTGGCTCTACCTGGGCCCATGCCCTAGGGCTAGTCTTTAAGGCTCACCTTAGCAGCCCTCCTACCCATTGCGACCTAGAGTGTGTGGGGGTTCTGCTGGGATGCAGAGGTGCCCTTATTGCTCCCCTTCTACTCTGACCAACCGCCAGTGATGGTAGGGTTTGGGCCTGACGCTCCAGCACCAGCCATTTTCAGGTCTACCAAGCAGGATACCAGGCTTTCTCTGTGGCACTCTTATTGGATTCAAGTCTTCAGAGTTCAGACAGGGCTCTTTAAAAAGTGATACTCCAGTCAAAGTTTTTGGTCAATAAACCACTATTGGAAACTGGTCTTATTGAATTTATGCAAAGAAATGTATTGCCATGATTTATTTATTAAGTATTGCTAAATTCTGGAGGAACTGTATAAGGAGAAAAATATACAGACCTGCTTTAAGATCTTTTGATTTTCCTTACCAGTCCTTTCTATGGACTCTTCAGAGTAATATTTTTCTAAATGTATTATAATAAAACAGTAACTGTCTTCAAATGGCAGAAGAAATTTAAATGTGTCTACACTCAAATAGATAGTCACAGCTGTCCCTGTAGTAGGGTTCCCCCTACTTGACTTGTCCTTAAATTACATATGGCCTCTGGGAGGGGTGACATGCCCTCTCAGAAAGGACTAAGGGAGCTTTATTCCTTTACAGGGTCTCACATGTCACAGGACCTCACAGGGTCTGTAACTCCTGTGACAGAGGGCTGGTACTCACCACTTCCCTCTGTTCCACACAGGCCTCCCCCAGTTTCCTAAAGTTGAGGTTTGTGCCACCCCTGACATGGGCATGGTCACACAGGCCTGAAGGCAGTACACAGGCTTCCAACTGTCTCTCAATAGAGACCAAAACCTGATGGGTTGCCCATTTGGGCACCTGCCCTTTTGGCAACTGCATTCAAATCTGCAAGAGAATTAAAGGTTAAAATAGCATCCTATCTAATAAAAGAGTAATATGCAAATTAACCATCATTCTGCTACACCCACAAGCCATGCCAATCAAGAGCAAATATGCAAATAAACCCAACCAAGATGGCTACGGCCACAGAGAGCAGGAGGGAGGCTTGGGTTTCCCCGGCAATGGAGGAAGCCAAGCTTTCTGCCTGCCCTTGCTGGCCCAGGCCTCCACTCAAGGCTACAAAGTTTCAATTATAGAAGATACATAAATCCAAACAGAAATGGCGGCAGCCACAGAGCTGGAAACAGCAGGAGGCTAGGGTTTCCCCGGCGATGGAGGAAGCCAAGCTTTACACACACCCTGGCCGGTGCAGGCCTCCACTTAAGGCTACAAAGTTTCAATTATAGAAGGTAAACAAATCCCAACAGAAATGACTGCCGGCACGGAGTGAGCAGAAGGCTTGACTCCGCTCCAGGCTCAAAGTTTCAATTGTAGAAGAAAAACCCCAGATACCAGGGCCTCTGCTTGGGTCGCCAGGGGGTGTGGCCAGCATGCAAACCACCACAGGCCCCTCCCCCAGGCCACCCCACGCCCCAAGGGAGCCCCCACCCTGATCCGGGACACCCTTCAGGGCAAACCAGCTGGCCCCCACCCATGCACCAGGCTACTATCCTATCTAATAAAAGAGTAATATGCAGATTGACCATCACTCCAACACACAAGATGGCTGCCCCCATGTGGTCAAAGATCCTGCCCCCCATGTGGACACAAGATGGCCACCACAACATGGCCAGCAGGGGAAGGCAGTTGGGAGGGACCAGGCCTGCAAGAGAGGGCAGTTGTGGGTGATCAGGCCAGCAGGGGAGGGCAGTTGGGAGAAACCAGGCCTGCAGAGGAGGGCAGTTGGGGGTGATCAAGCCTGCAGGGGAGGGCAGTTAGGGGTGACCAAGCCAGGAGAGGAGGGAAGTTGGGAGCAACTAGGCCTGCAGGGAAGGGCAGTTGGAAGTGACTCAGGCCTGCAGGGCAGAGCAGTTGGGGGGGAGCAGGCCTGCTGGGGAGGGAAGTTAGGGGCAAACAGGCTGGCAGGGGAGCAGTTAGGCATCAATCAGGCTGGCAGGGGAGTGGTTAGGGGTGATCAGGCTGGCAGGCATAAGCGGTTAGGGGCAATCAGGAAGGCAGGCAAGCGAGCAGTTGGGAGCCAGCAGTCCTGGATTGTGAGAGGGATGTCCGATTGCCTGACATCCCTCGAAGGGTCCCAGATTGGAGAGGGTGCAGGCTGGGCTGAGGGACAACACCCCACCCCCTCCTCCTTGCACGAATTTCGTGCACCAGGCCTCTAGTATTTACATAATGAAGTATAACATTGGCATTGCGGCCACTTCTGGCAGCCAAATATTCTGCTACCAAACATGACACATGGTAGGGCTATCCAAACATCTCGGGGAGGTTGCTAAAGTTCATTTTTGATCTTCCTATACACAAAGTAAAATTGTCCTTGACTCTCTGGAGCCATGTTCATGAGAAGAAGGCATCGGCCAAGTCCATCATATATTGCTTTGTTCTAATGCCATGTAGGGTGATCCATGCTCTTGGCTATAACCGGCACCTGGGAGTGTAGCAAGGGAGTCACCTTGCTCAGTTCTCTGCAGGCCACTGTCAGGGTTGTGTGTGGCAGCCAGTTCTTCTCTCTAGCCACAAACACAGTCTGCCCAATTTCCCCTAAAATGCATTCTGGCATGGGATAAAGTTGTTTGCTGCATACAGGCAGCTAACCTTTACACAACTGGGCTTGGACATCTGCCCAGCAAACTAGTCTACAAGTTCCAACATGCAGCCTCAGGTCCTCCCAACCCAGCAGGGTTTCAGCCAGTCCCTCAGTCAGACTCCTCCTCTCTAGGAGAGTCTGAAAATCCTGAGCTGCTTTCTTTCACCAGGCTCTCAAGGGCTCAGTCTTTGGTCTGCCTAGCAACCAGCTCTAAATCACCAGGGCGGCTGTGGACTTCATCTCTGTCTCTCCTCTGCCTGGCTCTTGGGAGTTTAGTTTTTCCCAAGTCATGTCTGCTCCTGTCTTGATTGCTTTTTCTGCCTGCTAATAAAACCTTATTCTGTCCCTTTTTATTACATACACTAGAGGCTCCCTCAGCCCGACGTGCACCCTCTCCAATCTGGGAGCCCTCCGGGGATGTCCTACTGATGGATTAGGCCTGCTCCCTGTGGTTCTCTGCTCTCTGCAGACCTGCCTGCTCGACGCTGCGACAGGCCCTGATGTCTGCTCTCTGCAGGGGCCTACTTGCTGCTCACTGCCATGGCCAGGGGCAAGCAGGGCCCTGCTGCCTGCTCTCTGCGGGGGCCTGCTTGCCCCTCGCCACAGTGAGGGCTAAAAGGACTGTGGGACCCTGGAGGGACTGAGGGGACTGGGGACTCCGGGGCTGAGTGCTGCCATCTTGTGGCTATGGGTGATGCCATCTTTGTGATGGAGTGACAGTCAATTTGCATATTCCATCTTTATTAGACAGGATAACCTTTATAAATTTCATACTTTCAAATTAGCCATAAAGGTCAGATATCTGTATGAAAGTGTTTAAAACACTTAGAATTCAGTGATACACTAGGGAAATATTTAGGAGTGTGTTTTGAAACACTAGGAATACAAGTTCATAGAGCCTTAATGTCTGAAGGGCAGTGTGGAAACACTGAGAATTAGTGTTCAAAGAGCTGTGAACGGAATAGGATAGTATTTACAATTATACTTCAGTCTCAATGAGTTGGCATTTTTGGAAGATAGTTGTTTAAATACTTAAGAATTCATGATCATAGAGGTCAAATACCTGAATGACAGTTTTTAAAACTCTCAGAACTCAAAATGCAGACCAGAAAAATGTTTTGGAATGTGTTTCAAACACTTGGAATACATGTTTGTAGAACCTTAATATCCTTATGGCAGTGGTGAAACACAGAGAATTTGTATTGAAAGAGTTGTGGACTGAGTAGGAGAGTGTTTACATTTCAGTCTCAATGAGTTGGCATTTATTGAATAATGTAGTTAAAACACTAGAGAATTCATGTTCATAGAACTAGGATAACTATATGAAAGCATTTAAAACTCTTACAACTCACAATGATAGACCAGGGAAAAGTTTAGGAATGTGCTTGAAACACTTGGAATACATGTTTTTAGAACATTAATATCTTTGAAACAGTGTTCCAAGAGCTGTTAACTGATGAGGATAGTGTTTACAACATTTATTATTCAGTCTCAATGAGTTTTTTGAAAAGAGTTGTTTACTAACTTAAGAATTCATGTAAGAAACTGCTTAAAACTCACAGAACTCACAAGTATAGACCAGGGAAACTTTTTGGAATGTGTTTCAACACTTGAAATACATGTTTGTAGAACCTTAATATCTGTTGGGCAGTGTTGAAACACTGAGAACTCATGTTGAAAGAGGCATTTATAAGTTAGTCTCACTTAGTTGGCATTCTTCGAAGAAAGATGTGTACAAACGTAAGAATTCATGTTCATAGAACTCAGTTAACTGAATGAGAGTGCTTAAAACTTTCAGAACTCGCAATGATAGAATGGGGAAACTTTTTGGAATGTGCTTGAAACACTTGGAATACACGTTTTTAGAACATTAATATCTGTGAAATAGTGTTCCAAGAGCTGTTAACTGATTAGGATAGTGTTTACAACATTTATAATTTAGTAGCAATGAGTTGGCGATTTTTTAAGAAAGTTGTTTACTAACTTAAGAAGTCATGTTCATAGAGCTTTGTTAACAGTAAGAAACTGCTTAAAACTCACAGAACTCACAAGGATCAGCCAAGGAATTTTTTTGGAATGTGTTTCAACACTTGGAATACATGTTTGTAGAACCTTAATATCTGTGGGGCAGTGTTGAAACACTGAGAATTCGTGTTCCAAGGGGTATTTATAAGTTAGTCTCAAAGACTTGGCGTTTTCCAAAGAAAGTTTTTTACAAACGTAAGAATTCATGTTCATAGGATTAACTGAATGAGAGTGCTTAAAACTCTCAGAATTCGCAATGATAGAACGGGGAAACTTTTAGGAATGGGCTTGAAACACTTGGTATGCATGTTTTTAGAACATTAATATCTGTGCAACACAATGCGGTGGCGGCAGGTGGACAGCAGGAAGTGTTGAGGCGACCAAGGATATGGGCTGGCCCAGGTGGACAGCCTGACGTGCTCTGGAGGCAAAGGTTTGGGGCCTGGTGACCAGCCGGAAGTGCTGATGTCATCGTGGAGGAGGGGCCACGTGGAGAGCCAAAAATGCTCAGGTGGATAAGGGCTTGGGGCTCCTTTACCTGCCAGAAGTGCTGACGTCATCAAGGGGCGGGCCGATGTAGACAGCCAGAAGTGTTGACGAGGCCCAGTGTTTGGGGTTGGCCCCGTGAACAGCCGGAAGTGCTCAGGTCAACAGCTGGAAGTGGTCAAGTGTGAACACTGGTAGAGCCAGATGAATGCATTGGAGGGTCTCAAGGGGTCACAAACGTCCCAACTCCCTGTGGTCCAAGCTCTGGAAGGCAGCCAGAAGGTACCTGTTCTCAGGGAAGGGCGTTCCCCATGAATTAAGCAAAAAGCTGGCCCTCAGGGCGTGGGGAACTGTAAGTGAGCCTGGAGGGGGTCCTTTGCGCCCAGTAGGGAAAGCGTTTTTCAGGGCCTCAACACTGCTTTTTCCCGGATTTCAAAGCCCACAGGCAGGGCTGTCAGAGGCACAGGTCACTCCAGGGTCAGATGCCGGCATGTTGGAGATGGGGGGTGGGGGTTCCTGGGATCATGGTCGCCTAGAGTGGTCTTACAGGAGTGCTGGCGGTCCCCTGCCTGCCACCCTACCCACCGCCGAAGAGGCAGTCTGAGCAGGAGGTGACCTGGGGCTGTGGGTGTTAGGCCCTTAAGCCAACTTCCAGAGATTGGGAAATCACCCATTTTCTTAGGAGCTAAGTAGCCGGCCAGTGTGGCTCATTGGTCAGGCAAACAAGGGCCTGGGGAACAGCCAAAAATTGTCACGTGAACAAGGGTTGGGACTGACGACCAGGTTAAAGTGGTGATATCATCAATGGAGAGGGGACAGGTGGACCGCCGGAAGTGCTGAGGTGACCAAGGACATGGGTTGGCCCAGGTGAACAGCATGAAATGCTCTGGTGGACATGGGCTCGGGGCACAGTGACCGGATAGAAGTGCTGATGTCATCTAGGGGGAGGGCCAGGTGGGCAGGCTGAAGTGCTCTGGTGGACAAGGGTTTGGGGCCTGTTGACTGTACAGAAGTGCTGACGTCATCAACGGGGAGGGGCCACGTAGACAGCCAGAATTGCTCAGGGGGATGAGGGCTTGAGGCAGTGTTTAATCACTGGGAAGTAGTGTTCAAAGAGCTACATACTGAGTAGAATAATGGTTACATGTGCAATTCAGTCTCAATGAGTTGGTGTTTTTGAAAAAAAGTTCATTAAACATTTAAAAATTCATTTTCATAGAGCTGGTATAACAGTATGAAAGTAGTAAAAACTCTTAGAAATCACAATGATAAGTAGGCTAATGTTTGAAATAGTAATAATTTACATTTAAAGAGCTGCTATATATGTAAAAACGCTGTTTAAACACTTGGAATTCAGAATGAATGAGCGGTGCCCCCACCTCGCAGGGTTTACAGACACTGGCTCTTGCCTGTGCTGATTCCCTCTCAAACTTCCACCCGGTCCAGAGGCCCGAGGTCCAGAGGCCAATGTCCCAAACGAGCCCCGTGTGCCAGGTGACAGGTGATGGCTGGCCCAGCACCCACTCCGTGGCCCAGGCACCCGAGGACCCACTCTGCAGTTCCTTCCCGCGGCCTGAATGTGTGATGGGGACAGACATTCGTGACAACTGGCACCATGCCCCCATGGGTTCTGACCCACAGAGAAGGGGTGGGTTTCCCAGAGCAGCGGTTCTCAGCCTGCGGGTGGAGACCCCTTTGGGGGGCGAACGACCCTTTCACAGGGCCGCCTCAGACACCCTGCATATCAGATATTTACATTACGGTTCATAACGGCAGCAAACTGACCGTTATGACGTAGCCACGGCAATAATTTTATGGTCGGGGGTCACCACAACGTGAGGAGCTTTAGGAAGACTGAGAACCACTTCCCCCGACGCCCCTGGAACGACCAGCAGCAATGCCACTCCCGGAGGACTGCGGGGCCAGCGCCCACCGCCACTGCCGAGGTCTGACCCGCTGGTGGGAGACCTGTCCCTCCGTCCTCTCGCCGGTGTGCTGCCTGTGGCGGCTGCCCAGGGAACCCAGTTTTCTAATGGCGGGAGTGGGTGTGAGTCCTCGTGAGCTCCGAGGCCAGAGAGAGTCCAGACAGCCCAGAGCTCTTCAGCTCCGGTCAGGTGACACGCAGCGGCCGGCAAGCATCTGGGCGGGCACCTGGGGAGGGCACCTGGGGCGGGCACCTGCGGGCGCCCCAGGAGCAGGTGGCACAGGACTTCCCAGCATCTGTTCTGCACCGGCCGCTGTGCGGGAAACAGGGCCCCAGGGAGCATGAGGCCTGGAGGGGCTGGAAGAGCTCCCGTTCTTAGCACAAGGCACGGCTCCGGTGGCAGGTGCCCTCGCGCGAGCGTGCCAGGGAGCTTCCTGAGGGCAGAGCCCACGCCGCTCCTCCACACCCACGGCGGACGCTCGGCTCCTACCGAGCAGCCCGCTCCAGGCCCTCGGAGGGAGCCAGCGGGCAGATTCCTGGGCTAAGGGTGGAGGATCGTGGGCGCTGGTCGGGGCAGAACTTGGGCAGTTGAGAGCTGAGCAGAACATCTTGACTGAGAAGTTCCCTCTTTGGAGAGAGGTGACCTCTGACACACTGGGCTCCCCAGTCTGGAGCACCAGTGCAGGGAAGGGGGTCCCCACAACATCTGCCTGTTCAGTTGAGCCAAGGGTTCTGTCGGGGTGCCACGGAGGGCTGCGTCTACATCTCTAAGCAGTAGACATATCTCCTAGAGCAGTGGTCGGCAAACTGCGGCTCTCGAGCCACATGCGGCTCTTTGGCCCCTTGAGTTTTTAGCAAAGGCCAGCTTAGGAGTACCCTAATTAAGCTAATAACAATGTACCTACCTATATAGTTTAAGTTTAAAAAATTTGGCTCTCAAAAGAAATTTCAATCGTTGTACTGTTGATATTTGGCTCTGTTGACTGATGAGTTTGCCAACCACTGATATAGCCAGTATTTGATCAAAAACATAGATGCTATATAGAGGACATGAAATCTATTATAGGAAGTTAGTTAAACCCAAACTGCTCCTCTTAACAAACTGTCAAATATTTAGTGTTAAAAGGGTGGCTTGATAAAGTTGAAACGTTAATTGATAAGTAGTTAAACACATTCTAGACCGTAATAGTTAGATGACAGCGAGATATTGTATCAAATGTGCCCACTGAAGAAGTTCTCCGCTTGGCATCCTCTGGCAGAGTTTAATGCTGGCCCAGAGCAGGACCCTGTGCTTTCTCGGGTCAGTTTCTGTTCGATTTTGCACCTTCTTTCTCACTCATTGATCACGTTGAAATATTCACAACTAAACTTCTTTTCACTTTCCTGCTTTTGCTAATAAGTGTGGATTAAGATCTCAGTAGTTGCTTTCAAGCTATCATGTGTTAAGTAAAAACATTTAAATACTACACACGTTTAACCTGCTCCACAGCCGCTCCACTTCCAGCTGCGACTTGGGAAAAGTGTGAGCAAGAAACACGGTCTGCCCGGATTGTCAGCATTGAGGGTTTTTAAACCTCTCACATCCATCTGGGAAAGACAGATGCACTGAAGCTACATTTGCAAGAGCCGTTTTTGACCAATCTCACTCCTCTTAAGTGTTTTTGTCAGTATCGCCTTCCATTTTCTCCACTCCTGACCCGCCTATTTTACCCACACCAGTGAACTCAAAGGCTTACAACAAAGATCTGTGAATAAATTTAATAATTTGGTAAATAGAGCCTTCTTTCTCCAGTTCCCAAAAAGCTATCAATTCTTTTTGGACTTTATCTAGTGAAGAAAATGGATAGACATATACACAGTATTAACTTGGGTTCTTATTAGAGTTCATTTCAATCTCACCGAGATACACATCACAAACACCCCATCTTCCGTCTCCCTCCTCATCCCCAAGCAGCAGTAAGAGGAGAGGCCGGGCTCCCGGGCCCGCAGGAAAAGGGGTGCACTCTGTCCGTCGTTAAGGCCACGCCCGGACTGACCCCAGCATTGGAGGGCAGCCTAGCAGACGCACCTTTTCCAGAGGAAGCTTTTCAAGGACAAAAGCCAAGGTGAGCAGCGCCCCGGGCTCCTCCGCAGCGGAGAGGGTTTGAGCCGACCCGGAGCGCCCCCTCCCCAGGCCCGAGTCCGCTCTGAACCCGCGAGGCCGGCTCCCCAAGCCCGTGGCGCCCCAAACCCAGGTGGTGGTGGTGGGGGGGCGCACACTCTCTCTCAGACACACACCGGAGAGCCTGCAGCCCGGCAGTCAGCGCCCCCACCCCCCACCCCGGGACAGCGCGCCTCCCCCCTCCCCCCCACGCTCCTCTCCCGCTGGGCCGCGGGGGGAAGGCAGTGCGGGTGCGGCGGGCGGAGGGGGGGGCGGGCAGCAGAGGCGAGGGCTCGTCCGCCCCGTCTGCGCCCGAGGCGGTGCGGCACCGGCGCTGGAGGGAGGGAGGGGGCGCGGGAGGAAGGGACCCGGGAGGAGGGGCCGGGAGCAGCGACCCACTGGGAGCGGTGGGGGGAGAGGGGAGGGGCTGCACCCCTCCCCGAGTTGCAGATCCCGTAGAGACCCGGGGGTCGGAGGAGAGCCTCAGGCTGGACCCCAGGAGGCGGTGCTCAGGGGTCAGCTCAGCCCTCCAGGAGGGGTCCTTGCTGTCGCGTTTGCAGCTTATTCCTCTGGCGATCGGTTTTTTTCTTTTGCTAGAAAATCATTTTCCAGTCATTTTCAATGATGATCTGCCATCTAAAAGGAAATAAATTTTTGGTAATGTTTTGTTAATAACTGTTTGGCACTCTAGTAACAATGGCTTATTGAAACAATGCAAATTGGTTTAGGTTTCATTTCACAAAATAGGTTAATATTTTAGTTTTGTTTTTGTACTAAATTGTGCCTGACACATAGACAATAATGAAGTTTATGAATAAGAAATGAAAAACTGTTTTCTTGAGATAATGCTTTAAAATATCTTTCACATGTAAAAGAGTAAAAAAACATAAAACAGAAAACTGCTGGGCACCATGCTTGTCCTGCTTTCTGTCTTTTTTTTTTTTTTTTCTTTCTTTTTTGGTAGTTTGCTCAAGTGGTTTAAAAATCAAAGATTTGGCCAAGCCAGTGTTGCTCAGTGTTTGAACATCAACTCATGAACCAGGAGGGTCACAGTTCAATTCTATAGTCAGGGGACTCTAATTATTGATATTTCTCTCTCTCTCTCTCTCCCTCTCCCTTCCTCTCTCTCAAATCAATAAAAGTATATTTTGAAAAAAAATCAAAAATTTTTTTATTAAAAAAACAAACAAATGCCCAGATTAAAAAAAAAAAACAACACACACACACACACACACACACACACACACACACACACAAACAAAACACACAATTGGAACATAGTAATGATCTTTTTTTTTTTAAATTTCTTTATTGATTAAGGTGTCACATATTTGTCCTCATCCCCCCATTCCCATCCCACACCCCTCCCCACGGATGCCCCCACCCCCTGTTGTCCTTAACCATTGGTTAGGCTCATATGCATGCACACAAGTCCTTTGGTTGATCTCTCCCCCCTACCCCCACCTTCCCCTACCCTCCCTCTGAGGTCCGACAGTCTGATCCATGCCTCCTTGTTTCTGGGTCTGTTCTTGTTCATCAGTCCATGTTGTTCATCATTTCCCCTAGATGAGTGAGATCATGTGTTACTAGAAATATACTTATAAGAACCGAATGTGAGACGAGCAATAATAGTTATGCTGACAGGCAAATGAATCAGTCTGTAGTGAGTTTCTTTCTGGACCAACAGATCTTTTGAGACCCAATTTCAATGTCCACCAGTTCCTTATGTGTACATGTCAGCACGGACTTTTCAGTTCTGGATGGTGGACAAATGGTGGTAATGCAGGTCCGACTCCCTCTGGTTTGGTCTCGCCCAGACCCAGAGGCGCGGGCGGCCTCACCTGGTCTCAGGGGCGCGCGGCCTCATCCAGACCCGAGACCCAGCCTCACCCGGACCCAGGGGCGCACGGCCTCACCCAGACCCGGGACCCAGGGTCGTGCAGCCTCACCCGGACCCGGGACTCAGCCTCACCCTCCTGACCCAGGTCCCAGCCTCGCCCGGACCCAGGGGCGTGCGGCCTCACCCGGACCCGGGACCCAGCGGGGCTTAGTCTTCTTGATCTCAATTCCTGTCGGTCAATTCCCTCTCAGCAATTCCTTCGGCCATTTTCTCAAAGCTCTGGGGCGGCTGCTGCGGAACTTGCTGGGCAGCGGGCTCGGCGAAGCTCCGGTGCACCCGGTGCGCGGTGGCGGGCTGGTCCGAGGTCGCTGCGACGGCGCTCGGGTCTGCAGCGGCGGCCGGTCGCCGGGCGTGCATACCTGGCCACTTCTGGGGCGCAGAGATTCTCGAATGACTCGGAGGTCAGCAAGTGCACGGTCTCCCACCCCATGTCTCCCAGGGGCTCGTCTGTCCGTGCTCGCCAGCGAGTGGAGCCGTCCCCTCAGCCAGAGACCGCTGGGGGAACTGTGCCGAGCATGTTCCAGGCCGCCATTGTGTCGCCAGAGCCGTAGTTCTTAAAGTGTGATCTTTGGCTCACCGGCATCAGCATCATCCCGTGTACCCCTCTCTTTTATTCTAGTTGTAGAGCATCTGCTCAGCCAGCCCTCCGGTGGTTCTGGATGGTGTCTGCTCTGTTTTCCAGTTGTAGTTTCAAAATTGTTGTGGTAGGCAACAATCAGGCGTCCGCCCTATGCCTCCATCTTGGTCCTCCCTTGTGTAGTTAAGTCTTGATTGTTGTTGGTGTCACTGGGAGGAATTGTCCTCCAGGCCACTTGGCTGTGAGGACCCGCTGTGTCTATAAAGGAAGAATTGCTGTGCTGGAGACACGTTTATGGGCCGGGTCTTGGTGCAGCAAGGCTTTGGCGCTCACTGAGTCTGCCTCTTGAATGTGTCCCTTATGCGAGTGGTTGAAATCTGGTGTCGTCTCACACCGACAACTAGATGCCCTTGTTTCTGGGTCTCCAATGGGGTGCAGGTCAGCTACTGTCTGAGGCCACTCAGCAGGAGTTACAGCAAAAACTGCAGTTTTCTCCTCTTTGCTTCAGTGGTTTTGGAGCAGTCTGACTGGAGCTGCAGTTTATTTGGTTAAGCTGCCACAGGGCTGGCCATTTATATGCAACAGCTGCTGTTTGGAGCCTGGGTGGGTTTGTAGAATGTGCGGGGCGGGTCTCAGGGTGGGGCGGGTCTCAGGGCGGGGCGGGGTCTCAGGGCGTCACTAGGCTAGGGCGTGGCAAACAGCAATGCCTGCAAGTCTGCCTTTTCTGTCTTTTCTGCCTTTCCACGTTTCCAAGTCCCCGTGTCCCGTGCTCCAGCATAGTAAACACTGATTGCTGGGCGCACCTCTGCAAGAAAGTCACTCTCACTTTCCGACACGATGGCCAAGAGTCCAGCTTCTCCCCGTAGGTGTCTGGGTCTCCCGTGCGACCCCAGAAACTGGATTTCAGAGTGATCCGGAGATTATCTCCCTTTGGGTTGGAAAAAAAGCCGCTCGTCCCGTCACGCGCCACCAGCCCGATTCACGCGCCTCCGAACCTCAGCCCTTCCGCGTTTGTTCTTTCTTTTTCCTTCGTAGTTGTAAATTTACCATTCAGCCAGCTTTCCCGTGGTTCTGGGTGGTAGATGGTTTGTCTTTTAGTTGTATTTTTGAAATTGTTGTGCGCAGCGCAGTTTATTTGTTTAAGCAGACTCAAGTGATACCAGGTGATAATGATGTGGCCAGGGGACCTGCTGGGAGTGATGATGTCATCGAGGTTAGTTCTGGTGTTAGGGTTAGAGAATTGGGGTACGGGCTAGGGTTAGGGTTAGGATAAGGGTTCGGGCTAGGTAGGGTTCAGGCTCAGGTTAGGGCTAGGTTTAGGGTTAGGGTTAGAGGGTTAGGGACAGGGTTACAGTCATGGTGTAGTAATGTTGGCTATTCACAATGAATGAGATTCAATCACTGGACAAATTGGAGTGTAGCACTCAGAACTTACGACTCCAGACTAGGGAAATATTTAGAAATGTGCTTCACACAATAGGAATACATATTCGAATAGACTGAATATCTGAACAGCACAATTTTGTCACTGGGAAATCTTGTTCAAACAGCTTTGAACCAAGTGTGACATTGTTTACATTTATTTTTCCCGTCAAGAGGAGTTCGCGTTTTCGGGAAAAGGTTTGGTGAAACACTGAAAAACTCATTTTCCTAGAGCTATAGAATAGTATGAAAGTATTGAGAACACTATGAAATCAAAATGTTAGTTATGCTAAGGTTCCAAGTAATGTTTTACTGTGCCTTTAAAAAGCAGGTATGACACCCATGTTAAAATGAAAACTCTCAGAGCTCAAAACAACAGACCAGGGGGATGTGTCAAGTGTCCCTAGAACACTTGGAATACGTTTTAGAACCCGAAAATCTCTACTGAATTTTGAAATACTGCCAATTTGAATCCACAGTCCTGTGAAAGGTAGGATAGACTGTCAAGTGGTAATAATGTTGAAAGTGCTGGTATATTTGTAAAAAACGCTGTTTTACCAAATTAGAATTCACAATGCAAAAGCTTGAGACACTGGAAGAGAGAGACTCCAACTCGGGAAATTCACAATGATAACCTAGGTTAATATCTAAGAAAGTGCTTGAAACACTAGGAATACGTGAATAAAGGGCCTTAATATCTGTAACACATTGTTTCCTGACAAGGAAATCGTGTTCAAAGAACATAGAACCGAGTTGGATACTGGTTACATTTATTATTCAGGGACAATGAGTTGGCGATTTTGAAAGAGGCCTGGTTAGGCCATTAAACCGGATGTGATGACGTCACCAAGGGGGAGGGGCCACGTGGGCCGGCTTAATTGATCCCAGGTGATAATGATTTGGCAAGGGAAGCAGCTGGGAGTGATGACATCAGCGAGATTAGGTCTGGTATTAGGGTTAGAGAATCGGGGTTCTGTTCAGGGTTAGGGTTAGGATAAGGTTTTGGGCTAGGTAGGGTTCAGGCTCAGGTTAGGGCTAAGTTTAGGGTTAGGGTTAGAGGGGTACGGACAGGGTTATGGTCACCGTGTAGTAACGTTGGCTATTCACCTTGAATGGGCTTCAATCACTGGACAATTTGGTGTGTAGCACTGAGAACTTACCACTCCAGACTAGGGAAATATTTAGAAACTAGAAGCCCGGTGCACGAAATTCGTGCACGGCGGGGGGTTGTCCCTCAACCCAGCCTGTACCCTCTCCAATCTGGGACTCTTGGAGGGATGTCTGACTGCCCGTTTAGGCCTGATCCTAGTGGGATCAGGCCTAAACGGGCAGTCGGACATCCCTCTCACAATCCAGGACTGCTGGCTCGCAACTGCTTGCCTGCCTGCCTTCCTGATTTCCCCTCACCGCTTCTGCCTGCCAGCCTGATCACCCCTAACCACTCCGCTGCCAGCCTGGTTGATGCTTAACTGCTCCCCTGCCAGCCTGTTTGCCCCCAACTTCCCTCCTCTGCCAGCCTGGTCACCCCTACCTGCCCTCTCCTGCAGTGTTGATCACCTCCAATTGCCCTCCCTTGCAAGCCTGGTCCCTCTCAACTGCCCTCCCTTGCAGGCCGGGTGCCTCCCAACTGCCCTCCCCTGCTGGCCATCTTGTAGTGGCCATCTTGTGTCCACATGGGGGCAGGATCTTTGACCACATGGGGGCAGCTATATTGTGTGTTGCAGTGATGATCAACCTGTATATTATTCTTTTATTAGATAGGATAGAGGCCTGGTGCACGGGTGGGGGCCAGCTGGTTTGCCCTGAAGGGTGTCCCAGATCAGGGTGGGGTTCCCTTGGGGCGTGGGGTGGCCTGAGCGAGGGGCCTGTGGTGGTTTGCAAGCGGGCCACGCCCCCTGGCAACCTAAGCAGAGACCCTGGTATCTGGGATTTATTTTCCTTCTACAATTGAAACTTTGTAGCCTGGAGCAGAGCCAAGCCTGCTGTTCCCTCCGGGGCGGCAGCCATCTTTGTGGCAGTTAATTCAACTTCTACAGTTGAAACTTTGTTGCCTTAAGCGGGTGGGCTCGGCCAGGGTGTGCTTTAAAGCTTTGTTTCCCCTGTTGCCGCCAGCAACCCTGGCCTGCTCTCTCAAGCTCCATTCTGTTGCCATTTGTTTGAATTTGTTTACCTTCTATAATTGAAACTTTGTAGCTTGAGTGGAGGCTTAGGCCTGCAACGGCTATGGAAAGCTTGGCTTGCTCTGTTACCTGGGAAACCTTACTCTCTGTGGCTGTAGCCATCTTGGATTGGGGTTCATTTGCATACTCACCCTGATTGGCTGGTGGGTGTGGCTTGGCAGGTGGGCGTGGCTTATGTAGTGGAGTGATGGTTATTTTGCATATTACCATTTTATTAGAGAAGTTGTGTTTCACACAATAGGAATACATATAACAATAGACTGAATATCTGAACAGCACAATTTTGTCACTGGGAAATCTGGTTCAAATGGCTTGGAACGGGGAGTAACATAGTTTACATTTATTTTTCCCGTCAAGAGGAGTTGGCGTTTTCGGAAAAAGGTTTGGTGAAACACTGAAAAATTCATTTTCCTAGAGCTATAGAATAGTATTAAAGTATTGAGAACACTATGAAATAAAAATGTTAATTAGGCTAGGGTTCCAAGTAATGTTTTAATGTGCCTTTAAAAATCCGGTATGACAACCGTGTTAAAATGAAAACTCTCAGAGCTCAAAACAACAGACCAGGGGGATGTGTCAAGTGTCCCTAGAACACTTGAATACGTTTTAGAACCCGAAAATCTCTACTGAATTTTGAAATACTGAGAATTTGAATCCACAGTCCTGTGAAAGGTAGGATAGACTTTCAAGTGGTAATAATGTTTAAGTGCTGGTATATGTGTAAAAAACGCTGTTTTACCAAATTGGAATTCACAATGAAAAAGGTTCAGACACTGGAAGAGACAGACTCCAACTCGGGAAATTCACAATGATAACCTAGGTTAATATCTAAGAAAGTGCTTCAAACACTAGGAATACGTGAATAAAGGGCCTTAATATCTGTAACACATTGTTTCCTGACAAGGAAATCGTGTTCAAAGAACATAGAACCGAGTTGGATACTGGTTACATTTATTATTCCGGGACAATGAGTTGGCGATTTTGAAAGAAGCCTGGTTAGGTCATTAAACCGGAGGTGATGACGTCACCAAGGGGTAGGGGCCACGTGGGCAGGCTTAATTGATCCCAGGTGATAATGATTTGGCCAGGGGAGCAGCTGGGATGCTGTGATGACACCAGCGAGATTAGTTCTGGTATTAGGGTTAGAGAATTGGGGTTCTGTTCAGGGTTAGGGTTAGGATCAGGTTTCGGGCTAGGTAGGGTTCAGGCTCAGGTTAGGGCTAAGTTTAGGGTCAGGGTTAGAGGGTTAGGGACAGGGTTACGGTCACAGTGTAGTAATGTTGGGTATTCACAATGAATGAGCTTCAATCACTGGACAATTTGGTGTGTACCACTGAGAACTTACCACTCCAGACTAGGAAAATATTTATAAATGTGCTTTACACAATAGGAATTCATATTCCAATAGACTGAATATCTGAACAGCACAATTTTGTCACTGGGAAATCTTGTTCAAATGGCTTTGAACGGAGTGTAACATGGTTTACATTTCTTTTAAGCGTCAAGAGGAGTTGGAGTTTTCGGAAAAAGGTTTGGTGAAACACTGAAAAATTGATTTTCCTAGAGCTATAGAATAGTATGAAAGTATTGAGAACACTATGAAATCAAAATGTTAGTTAGGCTAGGGTTCCAAGTAATGTTTTAATGTGCCTTTAAAAGCCGGTATGACACCCGTGTTAAAATGAAAACTCTCAGAGGTCAAAACAACAGACTAGGGTGATGTTTCAAGTGTCTCTAGAACACTTGGAATACGTTTTAGAACCCGAAAATCTCTACTTAATTTTGAAATACTGATAATTTGTATCCACAGCGCTGTGAAAGGTAGGATAGACTTTCAAGTGGTAATTATGTTTAAAGTGCTGGTATATTTGTAAAAAACGCTGTTTTACCAAATTGGAATTCACAATGAAAAAGCTTGAGACACTGGAAGAGACAGACTCCAACTCGGGAAATTCACAATAATAACCTAGGTTAATATCTAAGAAAGTGCTTGAAACACTAGGAATACGTGAATAAAGGGCTTTAATATCTGTAACACATTGTTTCCTGACAAGGAAATCGTGTTCAAAGAACATAGAACCGAGTTGGATATTGGTTACATTTATTATTCAGGGACAATGAGTTGGCGATTTTGAAAGAAGCCTGGTTAGGTCATATAACAGGAGGTGATGACCTCACCAAGGGGGAGGGGCCACGTGGCCAGGCTTCATTGATCCCAGGTGATAATGATTTGGCCAGGGAAGCAGCTGGGAGTGATGACATCAGCGAGATTAGTTCTGGTATTAGGGTTAGAGAATTGGGGCTCTGTTCATGGTTAGGGTTAGGATAAGGTTTTGGGCCAGGTAGGGTTCAGGCTCAGGTTAGGGCTAGGTTTAGGGTCAGGGTTAGAGGGTTAGGGACAGGGTTACGGTCACCGTGTAGTAATGTTGACTATTCACAATGAATGAGCTTCAATCACTGGACAATTTGGTGTGTAGCACTCAGAACTTACTACTCCAGACTAGCGAAATATTCAGAAATGTGCTTCACACAATGGGAATACATGTAACAATAGACTGAATATCTGAACAGCACAATTTTGTCACTGGGAAATCTTGATCAAATGGCTTTGAAAGGAGTGTAACATTGTTTACATTTATTTTTCCCGTCAAGAGGAGTTGGCGTTTTCGGGAAAAGTTTTGCTGAAACACTGAAAAACTCATTTTCCTAGAGCTATAGAACAGTATGAAAGTATTGAGAACACTACGAAATCAAAATGTTAGTTAGGCTAGGGTTCCAAGTATGTTTTAATGTGCCTTTAAAAAGCCGGTATGACACCCGTGTTAAAATGAAAACTCTCAGAGTTCAAAACAACAGACCATGGGATGTGTCAGAGTGTCTCTAGGACACTTGGAATACGTTTTAGAACCCGAAACTCTCTACTGAATTTTGAAATACTGGTAATTTGTATCCAAAGCGCTGTGAAAGGTAGGATAGACTTGCAAGTGGTAATAATGTTTAAAGTGCTGGTATGTGTGTTAAAAACCCTGTTTTACCAAATTGGAATTCACAATGAAAACGGTTGAGACACTGGAAGAGAGAGACTCCAACTCGGGAAATTCACAATAATAACCGAGGTTAATATCTAAGAAAGTGCTTGGAACACTAGGAATAGGTGAATAAAGGGCCTTAATATCTGTAACACATTGTTTCCTGACAAGGAAATCGTGTTCAAAGAACATAGAACTGAGTTGGATACTGGTTACATTTATTATTCAGGGATAATGAGTTGGAGATTTTGACAGAAGCCTGGTTAGGTCATTAAACCGGAGGTGATGACTTCACCAAGGGTGAGAGGCCACGTGGGCAGGCTTAATTAATCCCAGGTGATAATGATTGGCTAGGGGAGCAGCTGGGAGTGATGACGTCATCGAGATTAGTTCTGGTATTAGGGTTAGAGAATTGGGGCTCTGTTCATGGTTAGGGTTAGGATAAGGTTTCGGGCTAGGTAGGGTTCAGGCTCAGGTGTGGGCTAGGTTTAGGGTTTGGGTTAGAGGGTTAGGGACAGGGTTACGGTCACAGTGTAGTAATGTTGGCTATTCACAATGAATGAGCTTCAATCACTGGACAATTTGTTGTGTAGCACTCAGAACTTACGACTCCAGACTAGGTAAATATTTAGAAATGTCCTTCACACAATAGGAATACATATTCCAATAGACTGAATATCTGAACAGCACAACTTTGTCACTGGGAAATCTTGTTCAAACGGCTTTGAACGGAGTGTGACATTGTTTACATTTATTTTTCCCGTCAAAAGGAGTTGGCGTTTTTGGGAAAAGGTTTGCTGAAACACTGAAAAACTCATTTTCCTAGAGCTATAGAACAGTATGAAAGTATTGAGAACACTATGAAATCAAAATGTTAGTTAGGCTAGGGTTCCAAGTAATGTTTTTTTTTTTTTCCTTATGAAAGGTCTTTATTTATTTTTTTTTCTTTCCAATTTTTTTATTAAGGTATTATATGTGTACATATCTTACCATTGCCCCCCCACCCCACTCCCATATTTGCCCTCACCCCCCAGTGTTTTGCGTCCATTGGTTATGCTTATATGCATGCATACAAGTCCTTTGATTGATCTCTTATCTCCCCCACCTCTCCCTAACCTTCCCCCTGTAATTTGACAGTCTGTTTGATGCTTTACTGTCTCTGTATCTATCTTTTTGTTCAATTTTATAATGTTCTTTATTATCCATAAATGAGTGAGATCATGTGGTATTTTTCTTTCATTGACTGACTTATTTCACTTAACATAATGTTCTCCAATTCCATCCAGGTTGCTGCAAATGATGAGAATTCCTTCTTTTTTATGGCAGCATAGTATTCCATTGTGTAGATGTACCACAGTTTTCTGATCCAGTCATCTGCTGACGGGCACCTAGGCTGTTTCCAAATCTTAGCTATGGTGAATTGTGCTGCTATGAACATAGGGGTGCATATATCCTTTCTGATTGGTGTTTCTAGTTTCTTCGGATATATTCCCAGTAGTGGGATTACTGGGTCAAATGGGAGTTCCATTTTCAGTTTTTTGAGGAAACTCCATACTGTTCTCCACAGTGGCTGCACCAATCTGCATTCCCACCAGCAGTGCACGAGGGTTCCTTTTTCTCCGCATCCTCGCCAACACTTGTCGTTTGTTGATTTGTTGATGATAGCCATTCTGACAGGTGTAAGATGGTACCGCATTGTTGTTTTGATTTGCATCTCTCGGATAATTAGTGACGTTGAGCATGTTTTCATGTGTCTCTTGGCCTTCCTTCTGTCTTCTTTTGAAAAGATTCTATTTAGGTCCATTGCCCATTTTTTTATTGGATCATGTATCTTCCTTTTATTAAGTTGTATAAGCTGCCTGTAGATGTTGGAGATTAAACCTTTATCAGTGATGCCATTTGCAAATATGTTCTCCCATGCAGTGGGCCTTCTTGTTGTTTTGTTGATGGTTTCTTTTGCTGTGAAAAAGCTTTTTATTTTGATGTAGTCCCATTTGTTAATTTTCTCTTTAGCTTCCATTGCCCTAGGGGCAGTGTCAGTGAAGAATTTCTTTTGGCATATGTCTGAGATTTTGCTGCCTGTGGATTGCTCTAGTATTTTTATGGTTTCCCGTCTTATGTTTAAGTCCTGTATCCATTTTGAGTTTATTTTTGTGTATGGCGTAAGTTGGTGATCAAGCTTCATTTTTTTTGCATGTATCTGTCCAATTTTCCCAACACCATTTATTGAAGAGACTGTCTTTATTCCATTGTATGTTCATGCCTCCTTTGTCAAATATTAATTGAGCATAGTGATTTGGGTCTATATCTGGATTCTCTATTCTGTTCCATTGATCTATATGTCTGTTCTTGTGCCAGTACCAGGCTGTTTTGAGAACAGTGGCTTTGTAATACAGCTTGAAATCTGGTATTGAGATCCCTCCTACTTTATTCTTCTTTCTCAGGATTGCTGTGGCTATTCGGGGTCTTTTTTTATTCCAGATGAATTTTTGGAGAGTTCTTTCAAGGTCTGTGAAATATGCCGTTGGTGTTTTAATGGGGAGTGCATTGAATCTATAGATTGCTTTGGGTAGTATGGACATTTTAATGATGTTGATTCTACCAATCCATGAACATGGTATGTTCTTCCATCTGTTTACGTCTTCCTCTATCTCTTTTTTCAGTGTCCTGTAGTTTTCCGTGTATAGGTCTTTTACCTCCTTAGTTAAGTTTATTCCTAGGTATCTTAATTTTTTTGGCGCGGTGGTAAATGGGATTGCCTTTTTAGTCTCTCTGTCTGTAAGTTCACTGTTGGTGTATAGAAAGGCCATAGATTTCTTGGCGTTAATTTTGTATCCTGCTACATTGCCGAATTCCTTTATTAAGTCTATTAGTTTTTTGACGGAGTCTTTTGGATTTTTTATGTACAATATCATGTCGTCTGCAAATAAAGACAGCTTTACTTGTTCTTTTCCAATTTGGATGTCTTTTATTTCTTCTTCTTGTCTAATTGCAATGGCTAATACTTCCAGTACTATGTCAAACAGGAGTGGTGAGAGTGGGCATCCCTGTCTTGTTCCTGTTCTTAGGGAAAATGTTTTTAGTTTTTGTCCATTGAGTATGATGTTTGCTGTGGGTTTATCATATATAGCTTGTATTATGTTGAGGTATGAGCCTTTTATTCCCATCTTGTTGAGAGTTTTTATCAAGAAAGGGTGTTGGATTTTGTCAAATGCTTTTTCTGCATCAATTGATATGATTATGTGATTTTTATCTTTCAATTTGTTTATGTGATGTATCACGTTTATTGATTTGCGGATATTGTACCATCCTTGCATTCCTGGGATAAATCCTACTTGGTCATGGTGTATGATCTTTCTGATGTACTGCTGGAGCCGATTTGCTAGAATTTTGTTGAGGATTTTGGCATCTATGTTCATGAGGGATATTGGTCTGTAATTCTCTTTCATTGTGTTGTCTTTATCTGGTTTTGGTATTAGGGTGATGCTGGCTTCATAGAAGGAGCTTGGATGTGTTCCTTCCACTTGAATTTTTTGGAATAGTCTGAGGAGGATAGGTTTTAGTTCTTCCTTGAATGTTTGGTAAAACTCTCCTGTGAAGCCATCAGGCCCCGGGCTTTTGTTTGCCGGAAGCTTTTTGATGACTGCTTCAATTTCGTCCATAGTTATTGGCCTATTGAGCTGTTTAGATTCTTCTTGATTGATTTTTGGAAGGTTATATTTTTCTAGGAATATGTCCATTTCCTCCAGGTTGTCCAGTTTGTTGGAATAGAGTTGTTCCATCCTTTGTATCTCAGCAGGGTCTGTTGTTATTTCACCTCTTTCATTTCTGATTTTGTTTATTTGGGTCCTCTCTCTTTGCTTCTTGGTGAGCCTGGCTAGAGGTCCATCAATCTTGTTTATCCTTTCAAAGAATCAGCTCTTGGTTTTGTTGATCTTATGTATTGTTTCTTTGGTCTCTATGTCATTTATCTCCGCTCTGATCTTTGTTATTTCCTTCCTTCTGGTTACACTGGGCTTTTCTTGCTGCGCTTTTTCTAGCTCTTTGAGTTGTAGGGTTAAGTAATTTATTACCATTGTTTCTTGTTTTTTGCAATAGGCTTGTAGAGCTATGAACTTCCCTCTCAAGACTGCTTTCGCTGTGTCCCATAGATTTTGGATTGTTGTGTTTTCATTGTCATTTGTCGCCATGATGTTTTTTATTTCTTCCTTGATCTCTCTGGTGACCCAGTCCTTGTTTAATAGCATGCTGTTTAGTCTCCATGTGTTTGATTTCTTTGGATTGTATTTATTGTAGTTGATTTCCAGTTTTATGCCACTGTGATCTGAGAAGATGCTTGATATAATTTCTATCTTCTTGAATTTGAAGAGACTTTGCCTGTGACCCAGCATATGGTCTATCTTTGAAAATGACCCATGTGCACTTGAGAAGAATGTGTATTCTGTGGCTTTGGGGTGAAATGTTCTGAAGATGTCAATTAATTCCATCTGGTCTAGTGAGTCATTTAAGATTGCTGTTTCTTTGCTGATTTTTTGTTTAGAGGATTTGTCCAGTGGTGATAGTGGGGTATTAAGGTCTCCTACTATGATTGTATTGCTATTAATCTCTCCCTTGATATCCTCCAGGAGTTTTTTTATGTATTTGGGTGCTCCTATATTGGGAGCGTATATGTTTACCAGAATTATTTCTTCTTGTTGGATTTCTCCCTTTAGTATTATGAAGTGGCCTTCCTTATCTCTTGTTATGGCATTTACTTTGAGGTCTATTTTGTCAGATATAAGTATTGATACCCCAGCTTTTTTTTTCATTTCCATTTGCCTGAAAGATATTTTTCCATCCCTTCACTTTCAATCTGTGTGAGTCTCTTGTTCTGAGGTGGGTCTCTTGTAGACAGCATATACTTGGGTCGTGTTTTTTTATCCATTCAGCTACTCGATGTCTTTTGATTGGAGCATTTAGTCCGTTTACATTTAAAGTTATTACTGAAAGGTATTTGTTTGCAGTCATATCTATTTTTGTGTTTGTATTCCTTCTTACCTGTTTATTTCTTCTTTTTACAGTATTCCCTTTAGCAATTCTTGCATTGCTGGTTTGGTGGTGATAAACTCCCTGAGGCTTTTTTTGTCTGCAAAGCTCCTGATTTCCCCTTCAATTTTGATTGATAGTCTTGCTGGATATAGTATTCTTGGATTCAGTCCTTTGCTTTGCAACACTTTGTATACCTCCTTCCATTCACTTCTAGCTTGTTGTGTTTCTGATGAGTAATCATTTGACAATCTGATGGGTGTTCCTTTGTAGGTAACTCTCTGTCTCTCTCTTGCTGCCTTTAGGATTCTCTCTTTATCATTTATATTTGCCATTGAAATTATGACATGTCTTGGTGTGGGTCTTTTGGGGTTGATCCTGCTTGGGACTCTCTTTACTTGCGTAACTTTTATCTTTCCCATATCCGGGAAGTTTTCTGTCATTATTTCTTCAAATAGATTTTCTATTCCCTGCTGCTCTTCTTGTCCTTCTGGCAGCCCTATTATACGCATGTTACTTCGTTTCATGTTGTCCCGAAGCTCCCTTAGGCTTTCGTCCTGCTTTTTAATTTTTTTCTCCAATTGCTGTTCAGATTGAGCTTGTTTCTGTACCTGATCTTCTAAATCACTAATTCGGTCCTCTGCTTCTTGTAGTCTACTGTTGAAACTTTCCATGGTGTTTTTGATTGTAGCTATATCACTTTTCATTTCTTCCTGATTCTTGCATAAGTTGTTGATTTTCTCATCCATCCGATGTATAAATTCCACGACCATTACTCTGAACTCCTTTTCGGTCATGTTGCAAGCTTCAGTTTCACTAATTTCCTTTCTTGGCGACTCCACATTTTCTTTCCTCTGTGAGTTATTTCGTTTCCCCATTCTGGCTATTACCAGAAAGCTCAAGCTTCCGTTTGCGTGGACCTGGGCCGTGTGCTATGGGGACTTCGCTCCACCCGAGTTTCACTGAAGTGCTCTGACACTAGGACGTGTGGCTGCCTTTGGTTGGTGGGGACCAGACTTGCCCAGGGTCAGTGATCCCAGTGTTCCGTGTGGACTCGTGTGCACACTTGGAATCAGGGGCCCTGTCTGCACCACACTGTTGGTATGCGCTGAAAATGAGATCCTTAGGATGTGCCAGGAGTCAGAGTTTCCCTGTGTCTGCACCAAGACTCGAGTGTCAAAGTCTCTGTTGCCTTGTGTGGTTTCTCGTTGAGAATCAGGGTCCCTGTGTGTGCATGCACCAACAATTGGGGTCGCTGGCTCTTAGTGTGAATGCGCTGTGAGTCAGGGAT
The DNA here is from genome assembly GCF_951640355.1 of Cnephaeus nilssonii. Classification (NCBI taxonomy): domain Eukaryota; kingdom Metazoa; phylum Chordata; class Mammalia; order Chiroptera; family Vespertilionidae; genus Cnephaeus; species Cnephaeus nilssonii. The sequence goes on from NC_137084.1 coordinate 83,693,177, forward strand.
CCCAGGCAGCTGTGTCCGGCGTGCCAAATTCCCTGAAGTGGAGCTGCGTCCTGTGTGTGCTCTCTCTACTGAGCCAAACCGGCTAGAGCGCACATTCTTAAAATCCTGAAGGTGAGCTGGCTCTGTGGTGCACTCTCCCAGTGTCCTGGAAGGGGAGCGGAGTCCGTCCTGCGCGCCAACTTCCCCAAAGGGAAGCCCTTCTGTGCACGCTCTAAGATTCCCAGAAGGGGGAACTGTGACCTGCAAGCCAAATTCCCCGAAGGGGAGCCCTCTGTGCGCACTGACAGATTTCCCCGACGGGGAGCTGCTTCTGTCCCGCTCGCGCAAAATTCCCTAGGGGGGAGCGTGTCCCTGCGCAAAGCTAGGCAGCTTGGGCCAGGGGCGGGTCTATCAGTTACTATGGCGCTCTCCGCGCGCCTGCTGGGAGTGGGGTAGGCCCTTTGACTCACGGAATTCTGCTGAGAAGTCTGGATTCTTGTTGTTTGTTGGTCTGAGGCTGTGATAGCAGTTCTCTGTGCCCAGTGGCTGCAGGGTCCTGGTTTGTGTCGGAAGCCAGGATCCGCGTCTCAGGCAGCTCTGTTTCCCAAGATGGCGTGGTCTCGGCGTCCGCACCAGCCGCTGAGAAGTGTCCGCTTTGTGCGCGGGGCTGCGCCGTCTAGGACTGCCCAGTTAGGGAGCTCCTTGGAAGACGTGCAGAATCTAACTGACCCTAGCTCATACACACACACACACCACACACGTCTACACTCTCCTCTATGGGTTCCTCACTCACACTCTCTCCCTACCTTCCTGCCGGTCGCCATCTTTTTCCGGAAAAAAAAAAAAAAGGAAAAAAAAAAGAAAAAAAAACAAACCCAAGTAATGTTTTAATGTGCCTTTAAAAAGCCGGTATGACACCCGTGTTAAAATGAAAACTCTCAGAGCTCAAAACAACAGACCAGGGGGATGTTTCAGAGTGTCTCTAGAACACTTGGAATACGTTTTAGAACCCGAAAATCTCTACTGAATTTTGAAATACTGGTAATTTGTATCCAAAGCGCTGTGAAAGGTAGGATAGACTTGCAAGTGCTAATAATGTTTAAAGTGCTGGTATATGTGTTAAAAACGCTGTTTTACCAAATTGGAATTCACAATGAAAAAGGTTGAGACACTGGAAGAGAGAGACTCCAACTCGGGAAATTCACAATGATAACCGAGGTTAATATCTAAGAAAGTGCTTGAAAAACTAGGAATACGTGAATAAAGGGCCTTAATATCTGTTAACACATTGTTTCCTGACAAGGAAATCGTGTTCAAAGAACATAGAACCGAGTTGGATACTGGTTACATTTATTATTCAGGGACAATGAGTTGGCGATTTTGAAAGAAGCCTGGTTAGGTCATTAAACTGGAGGAGATGATGTCACCAAGGGGGAGGGGACACGTGGGCAGGCTTAATTGATCCCAGGTGATAATGATTTGGCCAGGGGAGCAGCTGGGAGTGATGACATCAGCGAGATTAGTTCTGGTATTAGGGTTACAGAATTGGGTTTCTGTTCATGGTTAGGGTTAGGATAAGGTTTCGGGCCAGGTAGGGTTCATGCTCAGTTTAGGGCTGGGTTTAGGGTTAGGGTTAGAGGGGTAGGGCCAGGGTTAAGGTTATGGTGTAGTAACGTTGGCTATTCACAATGAATGAGCTTCAATCACTGTACAATTTGGTGTGTAGCACTGAGAACTTACCACTCCAGACTAGGGAAATATTTAGAAATGTGCTTCACACAATAGGAATACATATTCCAATAGACCGAATATCTGAACTGCCCAACTTTGTCACTGGGAAATCTTGTTCAAACAGCTTTGAATGGAGTGTGCCATTGTTTACATTTATTTTTCCCGTCAAGAGGAGTTGGCGTTTTCGGGAAAAGTTTTGGTGAAACACTGAAAAACTCATTTTCCTAGAGGTATAGAACAGTATGAAAGTATTGAGAACACCATGAAATCAAAATGTTAGTTAGGCTAGGGTTCCAAGTACTGTTTTAATGTGCCTTTAAAAAGCCGGTATGACACCCGTGTTAAAATGAAAACTCTCAGAGCTCAAAACAACAGACCAGGGGGATGTTTCCGAGAGTCTCTAGAACACTTGGAATACGTTTTAGAACCAGAAAATCTCTACTGAATTTTGAAATACTGATAATTTGTATCCAAAGCGCTGTGAAAGATAGGATAGACTTGCAAGTGCTAATAATGCTTAAAGTGCTGGTATATGTGTTAAAAACGCTGTTTTACCAAATTGGAATTCACAATGAAAAAGGTTGAGACAATGGAAGAGAGAGTCCAATTCGGGAAATTTACAATGATAACCGAGGTTAATATCTAAGAAAGTGCTTCAAACACTAGGAATACGTGAATAAAGGGCCTTAATATCTGTTAACACATTGTTTCCTAACAAGGAAATAATGTTCAAAGAACATAGAACCGAGTTGGATACTGGTTACATTTATTATTCAGGATCGATGAGTTGGCGATTTTGAAAGAAGCCTGGTTAGGTCATTAAAGGGGAGGTGATGACGTCAACAAGGGGGAGGGGCCACGTCGGCAGGCTTAATTGATCCCAGGTGATAATGATTTGGCCAGGGGAGCAGCTGGGAGTGATGACATCAGCGAGATTAGGTCTGGTATTAGGGTTAGAGAATTGGGTTTCTGTTCAGGGTTAGGGTTAGAATAAGGTTTCGGGCCAGGTAGGGTTCATGCTCAGGTTAGGGCTGGGTTTAGGGTTAGGGTTAGAGGGGTAGGGCCAGGGTTATCGTCATGGTGTAGTAACGTTGGCTATTCACAATGAATGAGCTTCAATCACTGGACAATTTGGTGTGTAGCACTGAGAACTTACGACTCCATACTAGAGAAATATTTAGAAATGTGCTTCACACAATAGGAATACATATTCCAATAGACTGAATATCTGAACAGCACAATTTTGTCACTGGGAAATCTTGTTCAAACAGCTAAGAACCGAGTCTGACACTGGTTACATTTATTTTTCCCATCAAAAGGAGTTGGCGTTTTCGGGAAAAGGTTTTGGTGAAACACTGAAAAACTCATTTTCCTAGAGCTATCGAACAGTATGAAAGTATTGAGAACACTATTAAATAAAAATGTTAGTTAGGCTAGGGTTCCAAGTAATGTTTTAATGTGCCTTTAAAAATCCGGTATGACACCCGTGTTAAAATGAAAAATCTCATAGCTCAAAACAACAGTCCAGGGGCATGGCAGAGTGTCTCTAGAACTCCTGTAATACCTTTTAGAACCCGAACATCTCTACTGAATTTTAAAATACTGAGAATTTGTATCCAAAGCGCTGTGAAAGGTAGGATAGACTTTCAAGTGGTAATAATGTTTAATGTGCAAGGTATATTTATAAAAAAGGTTGGTTTACCAAATTAGAATTCACAATGAAAACGCTTGAGACACTGGAAGAGAGAGACTCCAACTCGGGAAATTCACAATGATCACCTAGGTTAATATCTAAGAAAGTGCTTCAAACACTAGGAATACGTGAATAAAGGGCCTTAATATCTGTAACACATTGTTTCCTGACAAGGAAATCGTGTTCAAAGAACATAGAACTGACTTGGATACTGGTTACATTTATTATTCCGGGACAATGAGTTGGCGATTTTGAAAGAAGCCTGGTTAGGCCATTAAACCGGAAATGATGACGTCACCAAGGGAGAGGGGCCACGTGGGCAGGCTTAATTGATCCCAGGTGATAATGATTTGGCCAGGGGACCAGCTGGGAGTGATGACGTCATCGAGATTAGTTTTGGTTATAGGGTTAGAGAATTGGGGCTCTGTTCAGGGTTAGGTTTAGGATAAGGTTTTGGGCTAGGTAGGGTTCAGGCTCAGGTGTGGGCTAGGTTTAGGGTTTGGGTTAGAGGGTTAGGGACAGGCTGACCCTCACAGTGTAGTAATGTTGGCTATTCACAATGAATGAGCATCAATCACTGGAAAATTTGGTGTTTAGCACTCAGAACTTAAGAATCCAGACTAGGGAAATATTTAGAAATGTGCTTCACACAATAGGAATACATATTCCAATAGACTGAGTATCTGAACAGCACAATTTTGTCACTGGGAAATCTTGTTCAAACAGCTGAGAAGCGAGTGTGACACTGTTTACATTTATTTTTCCCGTCAAAATGAGTTGGCGTTTTCAGGAAAAGGTTTTGGTAAAACACTGAAAAACTCATTTTCCTAGAGCTATCGAACAGTATGAAAGTATTGAGAACACTATGAAATAAAAATGTTAGTTAGGATAGGGTTCCAAGTAATGTTTTAATGTGCCTTTAAAAAGCCGGTATGACACCCGTGTTAAAATGAAAAGTCTCATTGCTCAAAACAACAGACCAGGGGAATGGCAGAGTGTCTCTAGAACTCCTGGAATACGTTTCAGACCCCGAACATCTCTACTGAATTTTAAAATACTGAGAATTTGTATCCAAAGCACTGTGAAAGGTAGGATAGACTGTCAAGTGGTAATAATGTTGAAAGTGCTGGTATATTTGTAAAAAAGGTTGTTTTACCAAATTAGAATTCACAATGTAAAAGCTTGAGACACTGGAAGAGAGAGACTCCAACTCGGGAAATTCACAATGACAACCTAGCTTAATATCTAAGAAAGTGCTTCAAACACTTGGAATACGTGAATAAAGGGCCTTAATATCTGTAACACATTGTTTCCTGACAAGGAAATCGTGTTCAAAGAACATAGAACCGAGTTGGATACGGGTTACATTTATTATTCCGGGACAATGAGTTGGCGATTTTGAAGGAAGGCTGGTTAGGCCATTAAACCGGATGTGATGACGTCACCAAGGGGGAGGGGCCACGTGGGCAGGCTTAATTGATCCCAGGTGATAATGATTTGGCCAGGGGACCAGCTGGGAGTGATGACGTCATCGAGATTAGTTCTGGTATTAGGGTTAGAGAATTGGGGCTCTGTTCATGGTTAGGGTTAGGATAAGGTTTTGGGCTAGGTAGCGTTCAGGCACAGGTGTGGACTAGGTTTAGGGTTTGGGTTAGATTGATAGGGACAGGGTTAAGATCACAGTGTAGTAATGTTGGCTATTCACAATGAATGAGCTTCAAACACTCGACAATTTGGTGTGTAGCACTCAGAACTTACGACTCCAGACTAGGGAAATATTTAGAAATGTGTTTCACACAATAGGAATACATATTCCAATAGACTGAATATCTGAACAGCACAATTTTGTCACTGGGAAATCTTGTTCAAACAGCTGAGAAGCGAGTGTGACACTGTTTACATTTATTTTTCCCGTCAAAAGGAGTTGGCGTTTTCGGGAAAAGGTTTTGGTGAAACACTGAAAAACTTATTTTCCTAGAGCTATCGAACAGTATGAAAGTATTGAGAACACTATGAAATAAAAATGTTAGTTAGGCTAGGGTTCCAAGTAATGTTTTACTGTGCCTTTAAAAAGCCGGTATGACACCCGTGCTAAAATGAAAAGTCTCATTGCTCAAAACAACAGACCAGGGGAATGGCAGAGTGTCTCTAGAACTCCTGGAATACGTTTCAGAACCCGAACATCTCTACTGAATTTTAAAATACTGAGAATTTGTATCCAAAGCGCTGTGAAAGGTAGGATAGACTGTCAAGTGGTAATAATGTTGAAAGTGCTGGTATATTTGTAAAAAAGGTTGTTTTACCAAATTAGAATTCACAATGCAAAAGCTTGAGACACTGGAAGAGAGAGACTCCAACTCGGGAAATTCACAATGATAACCTAGGTTAATATCTAAGAACGTGCTTCAAACACTTGGAATACGTGAATAAAGGGCCTTAATATCTGTAACACATTGTTTCCTGACAAGGAAATCGTGTTCAAAGAACATAGAACCGAGTTGGATACTGGTTACATTTAATATTCCGGGACAATGAGTTGGCGATTTTGAAAGAAGGCTGGTTAGGCCATTAAACCGGATGTGATGACGTCACCAAGGGGTAGGGGCCACGTGGGCAGGCTTAATTGATCCCAGGTGATAATCATTTGGCCAGGGCACCAGCTGGGAGTGATGACGTCATCGAGATTAGTTCTGGTATTAGGGTTTAGAATTGGGGCTCTGTTCATGGTTAGGGTTAGGATAAGGTTTTGGGCTAGGTAGGGTCCAGGCTCAGGTGTGGGCTAGGTTTAGGGTTTGGGTTAGAGGGTTAGGGACAGGCTGACCGTCACAGTGTAGTAATGTTGGCTATTCACAATGAATGAGCTTCAATCACTGGACAATTTGGTGTGTAGCACTCAGAACTTACGACTCCAGACTAGGGAAATATTTAGAAATGTGCTTCACACAATAGGAATACATATTCCAATAGACTGATTATCTGAACAGCACAATTTTGTCACTGGGAAATCTTGTTCAAACAGCTGACAAGCGAGTGTGACACTGTTTACATTTATTTTTCCCGTCAAAAGGAGTTGGCGTTTTCGGGAAAAGGTTTTGGTGAAACACTGAAAAACTCATTTTCCTAGAGGTATCGTACAGTATGAAAGTATTGAGAACACTATGAAATAAAAATGTTAGTTAGGCTAGGGTTCCAAGTAATGTTTTACTTCTGCCTTTAAAAAGCCGGTATGACACCCGTGTTAAAATGAAAAGTCTCATTGCTCAAAACAACAGACCAGGGGAATGGCAGAGTGTCTCTAGAACTCCTGGAATACGTTTCAGAACCCGAACATCTGTACTGAATTTTAAAATACTGAGAATTTGTATCCAAAGCGCTGTGAAAGTTAGGATAGACTGTCAAGTGGCAATAAGGTTGAAAGTGCTGGTATATTTGTAAAAAAGGTTGTTTTACCAAATTAGAATTCACAATGAAAAAGCTTGAGACATTGGAAGAGAGAGACTCCAACTCGGAAAATTCACAATGATAACCTAGGTTAATATCTAAGAAAGTGCTTCAAACACTCGGAATACGTGAATTAAGGGCCTTAATATCTGTAACACATTGTTTCCTGACAAGGAAATCGTGTTCAAAGAACATAGAACCGAGTTGGATACTGGTTCCATTTATTATTCCGGGACAATGAGTTGGCGATTTTGAAAGAAGCCTGGTTAGGCCATTAAACCGGATGTGATGACGTCACCAAGGGTGAGGGGCCACGTGGGCAGGCTTAATTGATCCCAGGTGATAATGATTTGGCCAGGGGACCAGCTGGGAGTGATGACGTCATCGAGATTAGTTCTGGTATTAGGGTTAGAGAATTGGGGCTCTGTTCATGGTTAGGGTTAGGATAAGGTTTTGGGCTAGGTAGCGTTCAGGCTCAGGTGTGGGCTAGGTTTAGGGTTTGAGTTAGAGTGATAGGGACAGGGTTAAGGTCACAGTGTAGTAATGTTGGTTATTCACAATGAATGAGCTTCAAACACTCGACAATTTGGTGTGTAGCACTCAGAACTTACGACTCCAGACTAGGGAAATATTTAGAAATGTGTTTCACACAATAGGAATACATATTCCAATAGACTGAATATCTGAACAGCACAATTTTGTCACTGGGAAATCTTGTTCAAACAGCTGAGAACCGAGTGTGACTCTGTTTACATTTATTTTTCCCGTCAAAAGGAGTTGGCGTTTTCGGGAAAAGGTTTTGGTGAAACACTGAAAAACTCATTTTCCTAGAGCTATCGAACATTATAAAAGTATTGAGAACACTATGAAATAAAAATGTTAGTTAGGCTAGGATTCCAAGTAATGTTTTACTGTGCCTTTAAAAAGCCGGTATGACACCCGTATTAAAATGAAAAGTCTCATTGCTCAAAACAACAGACCAGGGGAATGGCAGAGTGTCTCTAGAACTCCTGGAATACGTTTCAGAACCCGAACATCTCTACTGAATTTTAAAATACTGAGAATTTGTATCCAAAGCACTGTGAAAGGTAGGATAGACTGTCAAGTGGTAATAATGTTGAAAGTGCTGGTATATTTGTAAAAAAGGTTGTTTTACCAAATTAGAATTCACAATGAAAAAGCTTGAGACACTGGAAGAGAGAGACTCCAACTCGGGAAATTCACAATGATAACCTAGGTTAATATCTAAGAACGTGCTTCAAACACTTGGAATACGTGAATAAAGGGCCTTAATATCTGTAACACATTGTTTCCTGACAAGGAAATCGTGTTCAAAGAACATAGAACCGAGTTGGATACTGGTTACATTTATTATTTCGGGACAATGAGTTGGCGATTTTGAAGGAAGGCTGGTTAGGCCATTAAACCGGATGTGATGACGTCACCAAGGGGGAGGGGACACGTGAGCAGGCTTATTTGATCCCAGGTGATAATGATTTGGCCAGGGGACCAGCTGGGAGTGATGACGTCATCGAGATTAGTTCTGGTATTAGGGTTAGAGAATTGGGGCTCTGTTCATGGTTAGGGTTAGGATAAGGTTTTGGGCTAGGTAGCGTTCAGGCACAGGTGTGGGCTAGGTTTAGGGTTTGGGTTAGAGTGATAGGGACAGGGTTAAGGTCACAGTGCAGTAATGTTGGCTGTTCACAATGAATGAGCTTCAAACACTCGACAATTTGGTGTGTAGCACTCAGAACTTACGACTCCAGACTAGGGAAATATTTAGAAATGTTTTTCACACAATAGGAATACATATTCCAATAGACTGAATATCTGAACAGCACAATTTTGTCACTGGGAAATCTTGTTCAAACAGCTGAGAAGCGAGTGTGACACTGTTTACATTTATTTTTCCCGTCAAAAGGAGTTGGCGTTTTCGGGAAAAGGTTTTGGGGAAACACTGAAAAACGCATTTTCCTAGAGCTATCGAACAGTATGAAAGTATTGAGAACACTATGAAATAAAAATGTTAGTTAGGCTAGGGTTCCAAGTAATGTTTTACTGTGTCTTTAAAAAGCCGGTATGACACCCGTGTTAAAATGAAAAGTCTCATTGCTCAAAACAACAGACCAGGGGAATGGCAGAGTGTCTCTAGAACTCCTGGAATACGTTTCAGAACCCGAACATCTCTACTGAATTTTAAAATACTGAGAATTTGTATCCAAAGCGCTGTGAAAGGTAGGATAGACTGTCAAGTGGTAATAATGTTGAAAGTGCTGGTATATTTGTAAAAAAGGTTGTTTTACCAAATTAGAATTTACAATGAAAAAGCTTGAGACACTGGAAGAGAGAGACTCCAACTCGGGAAATTCACAATGGTAACCTAGGTTAATATATAAGATAGTGCTTCAAACACTAGGAATACGTGAATAAAGGGCCTTAATATCTGTAACACATTGTTTCCTGACAAGGAAATCGTGTTCAAAGAACATAGAACCTCGTTGGATACTGGTTCCATTTATTATTCCGGGACAATGAGTTGGCGATTTTGAAAGAAGCCTGGTTAGGCCATTAAACCGGATGTGATGACGTCACCAAGGGGGAGGGGCCACGTGGGCAGGCTTAATTGATCCCAGGTGATAATGATTTGGCCAGGGGACCAGCTGGGAGTGATGACGTCATCGAGATTAGTTCTGGTATTAGGGTTAGAGAATTGGGGCTCTGTTCATGGTTAGGGTTAGGATAAGGTTTTGGGCTAGGTAGCGTTCAGGCTCAGGTGTGGGCTACGTTTAGGGTTTGGGTTAGAGTGATAGGGACAGGGTTACGGTCACAGTGTAGTAATGTTGGCTATTCACAATGAATGAGCTTCAAACACTCGACAATTTGGTGTGTAGCACTCAGAACTTACGACTCCAGACTAGGGAAATATTTAGAAATGTGTTTCACACAATAGGAATACATATTCCAATAGACTGAATATCTGAACAGCACAATTTTGTCACTGGGAAATCTTGTTCAAACAGCTGAGAAGCCAGTTTGACACTGTTTACATTTATTTTTCCCGTCAAAAGGAGTTGGCGTTTTCGGGAAAAGGTTTTGGTGAAACACTGAAAAACGCATTTTCCTAGAGCTATCGAACAGTATGAAAGTATTGAGAACACTATGAAATAAAAATGTTAGTTAGGCTAGGGTTCCAAGTAATGTTTTACTGTGCCTTTAAAAAGCCGGTATGACACCCGTGTTAAAATGAAAAGTCTCATTGCTCAAAACAACAGACCAAGGGAATGGCAGAGTGTCTCTAGAACTCCTGGAATACGTTTCAGAACCCGAACATCTCTACTGAATTTTAAAATACTGAGAATTTGTATCCAAAGCGCTGTTAAAGGTAGGATAGACTGTCAAGTGGTAATAATGTTGAAAGTGCTGGTATATTTGTAAAAAAGGTTGTTTTACCAAATTAGAATTCACAATGAAAAAGCTTGAGACACTGGAAGAGAGAGTCTCCAACTCGGGAAATTCACAATGATAACCTAGGTTAATATCTAAGAAAGTGCTTCAAACACTAGGAATACGTGAATAAAGGGCCTTAATATCTGTAACACATTGTTTCCTGACAAGGAAATCGTGTTGAAAGAACATAGAACCGAGTTCGATACTGTTTACATTTATTATTCCGGGACAATGAGTTGGCGATTTTGAAAGAAGCCTGGTTAGGCCATTAAACTGGATGTGATGACGTCACCAAGGGGGAGGGGCCACGTGGGCAGGCTTAATTGATCCCAGGTGATAATGATTTGGCCAGGGGACCAGCTGGGAGTGAGGACGTCATCGAGATTAGTTCTGGTATTAGGGTTAGAGAATTGGGGCTCTGTTCATGGTTAGGGTTAGGATAAGGTTTTGGGCTAGGTAGGGTCCAGGCTCAGGTGTGGGCTAGGTTTAGGGTTTGGGTTAGAGGGTTAGGGATAGGCTTAAGGTCACAGTGTAGTAATGTTGGCTATTCACAATGAATGAGCTTCAATCACTGGACAATTTGGTGTGTAGCACTCAGAACTTACTACTCCAGACTAGGGAAATATTTAGAAATGTGCTTCACCTAATAGGAATACATATTCCAGTAGACTGAATATCTGAACAGCACAATTTTGTCACTGGGAAATCTTGTTCAAACAGCTGAGAAGCCAGTGTGACACTGTTTACATTTATTTTTCCCGTCAAAAGGAGTTGGCGTTTTCGGGAAAAGGTTTTGGGGAAACACTGAAAAACTCATTTTACTAGAGCTATCGAACAGTATGAAAGTATTGAGAACACTATGAAATAAAAATGTTAGTTAGGCTAGGGTTCCAAGTAATGTTTTACTGTGCCTTTAAAAAGCCGGTATGACACCCGTGTTAAAATGAAAAGTCTCATTGCTCAAAACAACAGACCAAGGGAATGGCAGAGTGTCTCTAGAACTCCTGGAATACGTTTCAGAACCCGAACATCTCTACTGAATTTTAAAATACTGAGAATTTGTATCCAAAGCGCTGTTAAAGGTAGGATAGACTGTCAAGTGGTAATAATGTTGAAAGTGCTGGTATATTTGTAAAAAAGGTTGTTTTACCAAATTAGAATTCACAATGAAAAAGCTTGAGACACTGGAAGAGAGAGACTCCAACTCGGGAAATTCACAATGATAACCTAGGTTAATATCTAAGAAAGTGCTTCAAACACTAGGAATACGTGAATAAAGGGCCTTAATATCTGTAACACATTGTTTCCTGACAAGAAAATCGTGTTGAAAGAACATAGAACCGAGTTGGATACTGTTTACATTTATTATTCCGGGACAATGAGTTGGCGATTTTGAAAGAAGCCTGGTTAGGCCATTAAACCGGATGTGATGACGTCACCAAGGGGGAGGGGCCACGTGGGCAGGCTTAATTGATCCCAGGTGATAATGATTTGGCCAGGGGACCAGCTGGGAGTGATGACGTCATCGAGATTAGTTCTGGTATTAGGGTTAGAGAATTGGGGCTCTGTTCATGGTTAGGGTTAGGATAAGGTTTTGGGCTAGGTAGCGTTCAGGCACAGGTGTGGGCTAGGTTTAGGGTTTGGGTTAGAGTGATAGGGACAGGGTTAAGGTCACAGTGCAGTAATGTTGGCTGTTCACAATGAATGAGCTTCAAACACTCGACAATTTGGTGTGTAGCACTCAGAACTTACGACTCCAGACTAGGGAAATATTTAGAAATGTTTTTCACACAATAGGAATACATATTCCAATAGACTGAATATCTGAACAGCACAATTTTGTCACTGGGAAATCTTGTTCAAACAGCTGAGAAGGGAGTGTGACACTGTTTACATTTATTTTTCCCGTCAAAAGGAGTTGGCGTTTTCGGGAAAAGGTTTTGGTGAAACACTGAAAAACTCATTTTCCTAGAGCTATCGAACAGTATGAAAGTATTGAGAACACTATGAAATAAAAATGTTAGTTAGGCTAGGGTTCCAAGTAATGTTTTACTGTGCCTTTAAAAAGCCGGTATGACACCCCTGTTAAAATGAAAAGTCTCATTGCTCAAAACAACAGACCAGGGGAATGGCAGAGTGTCTCTAGAACTCCTGGAATACGTTTCAGAACCCGAACAACTCTACTGAATTTTAAAATACTGAGAATTTGTATCCAAAGCACTGTGAAAGGTAGGATAGACTGTCAAGTGGTAATAATGTTGAAAGTGCTGGTATATTTGTAAAAAAGGTTGTTTTACCAAATTAGAATTCACAATGCAAAAGCTTGAGACACTGGAAGAGAGAGACTCCAACTCGGGAAATTCACAATGATAACCTAGGTTAATATCTAAGAAAGTGCTTCAAACACTCGGAATACGTGAATAAAGGGCCTTAATAACTGTAACACATTGTTTCCTGACAAGGAAATCGTGTTCAAAGAACATAGAACCGAGTTGGATACTGGTTCCATTTATTATTCCGGGACAATGAGTTGGCGATTTTGAAAGAAGCCTGGTTAGGCCATTAAACCGGATGTGATGATGTCACCAAGGGGGAGGGGCCACGTGGGCAGGCTTAATTGATCCTAGGGGATAATGATTTGGCCAGGGGACCAGCTGGGAGTGATGACGTCATCGAGATTAGTTCTGGTATTAGGGTTAGAGAATTGGGGCTCTGTTCATGGTTAGGGTTAGGATAAGGTTTTGGGCTAGGTAGCGTTCAGGCTCAGGTGTGGGCTAGGTTTAGGGTTTGGGTTAGAGGGTTAGGGACAGGGTTAAGGTCACAGTGTAGTAATGTTGGCTATTCACAATGAATGAGCTTCAATCACTGGACAATTTGGTGAGTAGCACTCAGAACTTACGACTCCAGACTAGGGAAATATTTAGAAATGTGCTTCACACAATAGGAATACATATTCCAATAGACTGAATATCGGAACAGCACAATTTTGTCACTGGGAAATCTTGTTCAAACAGCTGAGAAGCGAGTGTGACACTGTTTACATTTATTTTTCCCGTCAAAAGGAGTTGGCGTTTTCGGGAAAAGATTTTGGTGAAACACTGAAAAACTCATTTTCCTAGAGCTATCGAACAGTATGAAAGTATTGAGAACACTATGAAATAAAAATGTTAGTTAGGCTAGGGTTCCAAGTAATGTTTTACTGTGCCTTTAAAAAGCCGGTATGACACCCGTGTTAAAATGAAAAGTCTCATTGCTCAAAACAACAGACCAGGGGAATGGCAGAGTGTCTCTAGAACTCCTGGAATACGTTTCAGAACCCGAACATCTCTTCTGAATTTTAAAATACTGAGAATTTGTATCCAAAGCGCTGTGAAAGGTAGGATAGACTGTCAAGTGGTAATAATGTTGAAAGTGCTGGTATATTTGTAAAAAAGGTTGTTTTACCAAATTAGAATTCACAATGAAAAAGCTTGAGACACTGGAAGAGAGAGACTCCAACTCGGGAAATTCACAATGATAACCTAGGTTCATATCTAAGATAGTGCTTCAATCACTAGGAATACGTGAATAAAGGGCCTAAATATCTGTAACACATTGTTTCCTGACAAGGAAATCGTGTTCAAAGAACATAGAACCGAGTTGGATACTGGTTCCATTTATTATTCCGGGACAATGAGTTGGCGATTTTGAAAGAAGCCTGGTTAGGCCATTAAACCGGATGTGATGATGTCACCAAGGGGGAGGGGCCACGTGGGCAGGCTTAATTGATCCTAGGGGTAATGATTTGGCCAGGGGACCAGCTGGGAGTGATGACGTCATCGAGATTAGTTCTGGTATTAGGGTTAGAGAATTGGGGCTCTGTTCATGGTTAGGGTTAGGATAAGGTTTTGGGCTAGGTAGCGTTCAGGCTCAGGTGTGGGCTAGGTTTAGGGTTTGGGTTAGAGTGATAGGGACAGGCGTATGGTCACAGTGTAGTAATGTTGGCTATTCACAATGAATGAGCTTCAAACACTCGACAATTTGGTGTGTAGCACTCAGAACTTACGACTGCAGACTAGGGAAATATTTAGAAATGTGCTTCACACAATAGGAATACATATTCCAATAGACTGAATATCGGAACAGCACAATTTTGTCACTGGGAAATCTTGTTAAAACAGCTGAGAAGCGAGTGTGACACTGTTTACATTTATTTTTCCCGTCAAAAGGAGTTGGCGTTTTCGGGAAAAGGTTTTGGTGAAACACTGAAAAACTCATTTTCCTAGAGCTATCGAACAGTATGAAAGTATTGAGAACACTATGAAATAAAAATGTTAGTCAGGCTAGGGTTCCAAGTAATGTTTTACTGTGCCTTTAAAAAGCCGGTATGACACCCGTGTTAAAATGAAAAGTCTCATTGCTCAAAACAACAGACCAGGGGAATGGCAGAGTGTCTATAGAACTCCTGGAATACGTTTCAGAACCCGAACAACTCTACTGAATTTTAAAATACTGAGAATTTGTATCCAAAGCACTGTGAAAGGTAGGATAGACTGTCAAGTGGTAATAATGTTGAAAGTGCTGGTATATTTGTAAAAAAGGTTGTTTTACCAAATTAGAATTCACAATGCAAAAGCTTGAGACACTGGAAGAGAGAGACTCCAACTCGGGAAATTCACAATGATAACCTAGGTTAATATCTAAGAAAGTGCTTCAAACACTCGGAATACGTGAATAAAGGGCCTTAATAACTGTAACACATTGTTTCCTGACAAGGAAATCGTGTTCAAAGAACATAGAACCGAGTTGGATACTGGTTCCATTTATTATTCCGGGACAATGAGTTGGCGATTTTGAAAGAAGCCTGGTTAGGCCATTAAACCGGATGTGATGATGTCACCAAGGGGGAGGGGCCACGTGGGCAGGCTTAATTGATCCTAGGGGTAATGATTTGGCCAGGGGACCAGCTGGGAGTGATGACGTCATCGAGATTAGTTCTGGTATTAGGGTTAGAGAATTGGGGCTCTGTTCATGGTTAGGGTTAGGATAAGGTTTTGGGCTAGGTAGCGTTCAGGCTCAGGTGTGGGCTAGGTTTAGGGTTTGGGTTAGAGTGATAGGGACAGGCGTACGGTCACAGTGTAGTAATGTTGGCTATTCACAATGCATGAGCTTCAAACACTCGACAATTTGGTGTGTAGCACTCAGAACTTACGACTGCAGACTAGGGAAATATTTAGAAATGTGCTTCACACAATAGGAATACATATTCCAATAGACTGAATATCTGAACAGCGATTTTGTCACTGGGAAATCTTGTTCAAACAGCTGAGAAGCGAGTGTGACACTGTTTACATTTATTTTTCCCGTCAAAAGGAGTTGGCGTTTTCAGGAAAAGGTTTTGGTGAAACACTGAAAAACTCATTTTCCTAGAGCTATCGAACAGTATGAAAGTATTGAGAACACTATGAAATAAAAATGTTAGTTAGGCTAGGGTTGCAAGTAATGTTTTACTGTGCCTTTAAAAAGCCGATATGACACCCGTGTTAAAATGAAAAGTCTCATTGCTCAAAACAACAGACCAGGGGAATGGCAGCGTGTCTCTAGAACTCCTGGAATACGTTTCAGAACTCGAACATCTCTACTGAATTTTAAAATACTGAGAATTTGTATCCAAAGCGCTGTGAAAGGTAGGATAGACTGTCAAGTGGTAATAATGTTGAAAGTGCTGGTATATTTGTAAAAAAGGTTGTTTTACCAAATTAGAATTCACAATGAAAAAGCTTGAGACACTGGAAGAGAGAGACTCCAACTCGGGAAATTCACAATGATAACCTAGGTTAATATCTAAGATAGTGCTTCAAACACTAGGAATACGTGAATAAAGGACCTTAATATCTGTAACACATTGTTTCCTGACAAGGAAATCGTGTTCAAAGAACCTAGAACCGAGTTGGATACTGGTTCCATTTATTATTCCGGGACAATGAGTTGGCGATTTAGAAAGAAGCCTGGTTAGGCCATTAAACCGGATGTGATGACGTCACCAAGGGGGAGGGGCCACGTGGGCAGGCTTAATTGATCCCAGGTGATAATGATTTGGCCAGGGGACCAGCTGGGAGTGATGACGTCATCGAGATTAGTTCTGGTATTAGGGTTAGAGAATTGGGGCTCTGTTCATGGTTAGGGTTAGGATAAGGTTTTGGGCTAGGTATCATTCAGGCTCAGGTGTGGGCTAGGTTTAGGGTTTGGGTTAGAGTGATAGGGACAGGCTTAAGGTCACAGTGTAGTAATGTTGGCTATTCACCATGAATCAGCTTCAAACACTCGACAATTTGGTGTGTAGCACTCAGAACTTACGACTCCAGACTAGGGAAATATTTAGAAATGTGCTTCACACAATAGGAATACATATTCCAATAGACTGAATATCTGAACAGCACAATTTTGTCACTGGGAAATCTTGTTCAAACAGCTGAGAAGGGAGTGTGACACTGTTTACATTTATTTTTCCCGTCAAAAGGAGTTGGCGTTTTCGGGAAAAGGTTTTGGTGAAACACTGAAAAACTCATTTTCCTAGAGCTATCGAACAGTATGAAAGTATTGAGAACACTATGAAATAAAAATGTTAGTTAGGCTAGGGTTCCAAGTAATGTTTTACTGTGCCTTTAAAAAGCCGGTATGACACCCGTGTTAAAATGAAAAGTCTCATTGCTCAAAACAACAGACCAGGGGAATGGCAGAGTGTCTCTAGAACTCCTGGAATACGTTTCAGAACCCGAACAACTCTACTGAATTTTAAAATACTGAGAATTTGTATCCAAAGCCCTGTGAAAGGTAAGATAGACTGTCTAGTGGTAATAATGTTGAAAGTGCTTGTATATTTGTAAAAAAGGTTGTTTTACCAAATTAGAATTCCCAATGCAAAAGCTTGAGACACTGGAAGAGAGAGACTCCAACTCGGGAAATTCACAATGATAACCTAGGTTAATATCTAAGAAAGTGCTTCAAACACTAGGAATACGTGAATAAAGGGCCTTAATATCTGTAACACATTGTTTCCTGACAAGTAAATCGTGTTCAAAGAACATAGAACCGAGTTGGATACTGGTTCCATTTATTATTCCGGGACAATGAGTTGGCGATTTTGAAAGAAGCCTGGTTAGGCCATTAAACCGGATGTGATGACGTCACCAAGGGGGAGGGGCCACGTGGGCAGGCTTAATTGATCCCAGGGGATAATGATTTGGCCAGGGGACCAGCTGGGAGTGATGACGTCATCGAGATTAGTTCTGGTATTAGGGTTAGAGAATTGGGGCTCTGTTCATGGTTAGGGTTAGGATAAGGTTTTGGGCTAGGTAGCGTTCAGGCTCAGGTGTGGGCTAGGTTTAGGGTTTGGGTTAGAGTGATAGGGACAGGCGTACGGTCACAGTGTAGTAATGTTGGCTATTCACAATGAATGAGCTTCAAACACTCGACAATTTGGTGTGTAGCACTCAGAACTTACGACTGCAGACTAGGGAAATATTTAGAAATGTGCTTCACACAATAGGAATACATATTCCAATAGACTGAGTATCTGAACAGCACAATTTTGTCACTGGGAAATCTTGTTCAAACAGCTGAGAAGCGAGTGTGACACTGTTTACATTTATTTTTCCCGTCAAAAGGAGTTGGCGTTTTCAGGAAAAGGTTTTGGTGAAACACTGAAAAACTCATTTTCCTAGAGCTATCGAACAGTATGAAAGTATTGAGAACACTATGAAATAAAAATGTTAGTTAGGCTAGGGTTCCAAGTAATGTTTTACTGTGCCTTTAAAAAGCCGATATGACACCCGTGTTAAAATGAAAAGTCTCATTGCTCAAAACAACAGATCAGGGGAATGGCAGCGTGTCTCTAGAACTCCTGGAATACGTTTCAGAACTCGAACATCTCTACTGAATTTTAAAATACTGAGAATTTGTATCCAAAGCGCTGTGAAAGGTAGGATAGACTGTCAAGTGGTAATAATGTTGAAAGTGCTGGTATATTTGTAAAAAAGGTTGTTTTACCAAATTAGAATTCACAATGAAAAAGCTTGAGACACTGGAAGAGAGAGACTCCAACTCGGGAAATTCACAATGATAACCTAGGTTAATATCTAAGATAGTGCTTCAAACACTAGGAATACGTGAATAAAGGGCCTTAATATCTGTAACACATTGTTTCCTGACAAGGAAATCGTGTTCAAAGAACATAGAACCGAGTTGGATACTGGTTCCATTTATTATTCCGGGACAATGAGTTGGCGATTTTGAAAGAAGCCTGGTTAGGCCATTAAACCGGATGTGATGACGTCACCAAGGGGGAGGGGCCACGTGGGCAGGCTTAATTGATCCCAGGTGATAATGATTTGGCCAGGGGACCAGCTGGGAGTGATGACGTCATCGAGATTAGTTCTGGTATTAGGGTTAGAGAATTGGGGCTCTGTTCATGGTTAGGGTTAGGATAAGGTTTTGGGCTAGGTATCATTCAGGCTCAGGTGTGGGCTAGGTTTAGGGTTTGGGTTAGAGTGATAGGGACAGGCTTAAGGTCACAGTGTAGTAATGTTGGCTATTCACCATGAATCAGCTTCAAACACTCGACAATTTGGTGTGTAGCACTCAGAACTTACGACTCCAGACTAGGGAAATATTTAGAAATGTGCTTCACACAATAGGAATACATATTCCAATAGACTGAATATCTGAACAGCACAATTTTGTCACTGGGAAATCTTGTTCAAACAGCTGAGAAGGGAGTGTGACACTGTTTACATTTATTTTTCCCGTCAAAAGGAGTTGGCGTTTTCGGGAAAAGGTTTTGGTGAAACACTGAAAAACTCATTTTCCTAGAGCTATCGAACAGTATGAAAGTATTGAGAACACTATGAAATAAAAATGTTAGTTAGGCTAGGGTTCCAAGTAATGTTTTACTGTGCCTTTAAAAAGCCGGTATGACACCCCTGTTAAAATGAAAAGTCTCATTGCTCAAAACAACAGACCAGGGGAATGGCAGAGTGTCTCTAGAACTCCTGGAATACGTTTCAGAACCCGAACAACTCTACTGAATTTTAAAATACTGAGAATTTGTATCCAAAGCACTGTGAAAGGTAGGATAGACTGTCAAGTGGTAATAATGTTGAAAGTGCTGGTATATTTGTAAAAAAGGTTGTTTTACCAAATTAGAATTCACAATGCAAAAGCTTGAGACACTGGAAGAGAGAGACTCCAACTCGGGAAATTCTCAATGATAACCTAGGTTAATATCTAAGAAAGTGCTTCAAACACTCGGAATACGTGAATAAAGGGCCTTAATAACTGTAACACATTGTTTCCTGACAAGGAAATCGTGTTCAAAGAACATAGAACCGAGTTGGATACTGGTTCCATTTATTATTCCGGGACAATGAGTTGGCGATTTTGAAAGAAGCCTGGTTAGGCCATTAAACCGGATGTGATGATGTCACCAAGGGGGAGGGGCCACGTGGGCAGGCTTAATTGATCCTAGGGGATAATGATTTGGCCAGGGGACCAGCTGGGAGTGATGACGTCATCGAGATTAGTTCTGGTATTAGGGTTAGAGAATTGGGGCTCTGTTCATGGTTAGGGTTAGGATAAGGTTTTGGGCTAGGTAGCGTTCAGGCTCAGGTGTGGGCTAGGTTTAGGGTTTGGGTTAGAGGGTTAGGGACAGGGTTAAGGTCACAGTGTAGTAATGTTGGCTATTCACAATGAATGAGCTTCAATCACTGGACAATTTGGTGAGTAGCACTCAGAACTTACGACTCCAGACTAGGGAAATATTTAGAAATGTGCTTCACACAATAGGAATACATATTCCAATAGACTGAATATCTGAACAGCACAATTTTGTCACTGGGAAATCTTGTTCAAACAGCTGAGAAGCGAGTGTGACACTGTTTACATTTATTTTTCCCGTCAAAAGGAGTTGGCGTTTTCGGGAAAAGATTTTGGTGAAACACTGAAAAACTCATTTTCCTAGAGCTATCGAACAGTATGAAAGTATTGAGAACACTATGAAATAAAAATGTTAGTTAGGCTAGGGTTCCAAGTAATGTTTTACTGTGCCTTTAAAAAGCCGGTATGACACCCGTGTTAAAATGAAAAGTCTCATTGCTCAAAACAACAGACCAGGGGAATGGCAGAGTGTCTCTAGAACTCCTGGAATACGTTTCAGAACCCGAACATCTCTTCTGAATTTTAAAATACTGAGAATTTGTATCCAAAGCGCTGTGAAAGGTAGGATAGACTGTCAAGTGGTAATAATGTTGAAAGTGCTGGTATATTTGTAAAAAAGGTTGTTTTACCAAATTAGAATTCACAATGAAAAAGCTTGAGACACTGGAAGAGAGAGACTCCAACTCGGGAAATTCACAATGATAACCTAGGTTCATATCTAAGATAGTGCTTCAATCACTAGGAATACGTGAATAAAGGGCCTAAATATCTGTAACACATTGTTTCCTGACAAGGAAATCGTGTTCAAAGAACATAGAACCTCGTTGGATACTGGTTCCATTTATTATTCCGGGACAATGAGTTGGCGATTTAGAAAGAAGCCTGGTTAGGCCATTAAACCGGATGTGATGACGTCACCAAGGGGGAGGGGCCACGTGGGCAGGCTTAACTGATCCCAGGTGATAATGATTTGGCCAGGGGACCAGCTGGGAGTGATGACGTCATCGAGATTAGTTCTGGTATTAGGGTTAGAGAATTGGGGCTCTGTTCATGGTTAGGGTTAGGATAAGGTTTTGGGCTAGGTAGCGTTCAGGCTAAGGTGTGGGCTAGGTTTAGGGTTTGGGTTAGAGTGATAGGGACAGGGTTACGGTCACAGTGTAGTAATGTTGGCTATTCACAATGAATGAGCTTCAAACACTCGACAATTTGGTGTGTAGCACTCAGAACTTACCACTCCAGACTAGGGAAATATTTAGAAATGTGTTTCACACAATAGGAATACATATTCCAATAGACTGAATATCTGAACAGCACAATTTTGTCACTGGGAAATCTTGTTCAAACAGCTGAGAAGCGAGTGTGACACTGTTTACATTTATTTTTCCCGTCAAAAGGAGTTGGCGTTTTCGGGAAAAGATTTTGGTGAAACACTGAAAAACTCATTTTCCCAGAGCTATCGAACAGTATGAAAGTATTGAGAACACTATGAAATAAAAACGTTAGTTAGGCTAGGGTTCCAAGTAATGTTTTACTGTGCCTTTAAAAAGCCGGTATGACACCCGTGTTAAAATGAAAAGTCTCATTGCTCAAAACAACAGACCAGGGGAATGGCAGAGTGTCTCTAGAACTCCTGGAATACGTTTCAGAACCCGAACATCTCTTCTGAATTTTAAAATACTGAGAATTTGTATCCAAAGCGCTGTGAAAGGTAGGATAGACTGTCAAGTGGTAATAATGTTGAAAGTGCTGGTATATTTGTAAAAAAGGTTGTTTTACCAAATTAGAATTCACAATGAAAAAGCTTGAGACACTGGAAGAGAGAGACTCCAACTCGGGAAATTCACAATGATAACCTAGGTTAATATCTAAGAAAATGCTTCAAACACTAGGAATACGTGAATAAAGGGCCTAAATATCTGTAACACATTGTTTCCTGACAAGGAAATCGTGTTCAAAGAACATAGAACCGAGTTGGATACTGGTTCCATTTATTATTCCGGGACAATGAGTTGGCGATTTTGAAAGAAGCCTGGTTAGGCCATTAAACCGGATGTGATGATGTCACCAAGGGGGAGGGGCCACGTGGGCAGGCTTAATTGATCCTAGGGGATAATGATTTGGCCAGGGGACCAGCTGGGAGTGATGACGTCATCGAGATTAGTTCTGGTATTAGGGTTAGAGAATTGGGGCTCTGTTCATGGTTAGGGTTAGGATAAGGTTTTGGGCTAGGTAGCGTTCAGGCTCAGGTGTGGGCTAGGTTTAGGGTTTGGGTTAGAGGGTTAGGGACAGGGTTAAGGTCACAGTGTAGTAATGTTGGCTATTCACAATGAATGAGCTTCAATCACTGGACAA
The DNA here is from genome assembly GCF_951640355.1 of Cnephaeus nilssonii. Taxonomy (NCBI): domain Eukaryota; kingdom Metazoa; phylum Chordata; class Mammalia; order Chiroptera; family Vespertilionidae; genus Cnephaeus; species Cnephaeus nilssonii. Next base: position 83,715,513 of record NC_137084.1, read on the forward strand.
TTTGGTGAGTAGCACTCAGAACTTACGACTCCAGACTAGGGAAATATTTAGAAATGTGCTTCACACAATAGGAATACATATTCCAATAGACTGAATATCTGAACAGCACAATTTTGTCACTGGGAAATCTTGTTCAAACAGCTGAGAAGCGAGTGTGACACTGTTTACATTTATTTTTCCCGTCAAAAGGAGTTGGCGTTTTCGGGAAAAGATTTTGGTGAAACACTGAAAAACTCATTTTCCTAGAGCTATCGAACAGTATGAAAGTATTGAGAACACTATGAAATAAAAATGTTAGTTAGGCTAGGGTTCCAAGTAATGTTTTACTGTGCCTTTAAAAAGCCGGTATGACACCCGTGTTAAAATGAAAAGTCTCATTGCTCAAAACAACAGACCAGGGGAATGGCAGAGTGTCTCTAGAACTCCTGGAATACGTTTCAGAACCCGAACAACTCTACTGAATTTTAAAATACTGAGAATTTGTATCCAAAGCACTGTGAAAGGTAGGATAGACTGTCAAGTGGTAATAATGTTGAAAGTGCTGGTATATTTGTAAAAAAGGTTGTTTTACCAAATTAGAATTCACAATGCAAAAGCTTGAGACACTGGAAGAGAGAGACTCCAACTCGGGAAATTCACAATGATAACCTAGGTTAATATCTAAGAAAGTGCTTCAAACACTCGGAATACGTGAATAAAGGGCCTTAATAACTGTAACACATTGTTTCCTGACAAGGAAATCGTGTTCAAAGAACATAGAACCGAGTTGGATACTGGTTCCATTTATTATTCCGGGACAATGAGTTGGCGATTTTGAAAGAAGCCTGGTTACGCCATTAAACCGGATGTGATGATGTCACCAAGGGGGAGGGGCCACGTGGGCAGGCTTAATTGATCCCAGGTGATAATGATTTGGCCAGGGGACCAGCTGGGAGTGATGACGTCATCGAGATTAGGTCTGGTATTAGGGTTAGAGAATTGGGGCTCTGTTCATGGTTAGGGTTATGATAAGGTTTTGGGCTAGTTATCGTTCAGGCTCAGGTGTGGGCTAGGTTTAGGGTTTGGGTTAGAGTGATAGGGACAGGCTTAAGGTCACAGTGTAGTAATGTTGGCTATTCACAATGAATGAGCTTCAAACACTCGACAATTTGGTGTGTAGCACTCAGAACTTACGACTGCAGACTAGGGAAATATTTAGAAATGTGCTTCACACAATAGGAATACATATTCCAATAGACTGAATATCTGAACAGCACAATTTTGTCACTGGGAAATCTTGTTAAAACAGCTGAGAAGCGAGTGTGACACTGTTTACATTTATTTTTCCCGTCAAAAGGAGTTGGCGTTTTCGGGAAAAGGTTTTGGTGAAACACTGAAAAACTCATTTTCCTAGAGCTATCGAACAGTATGAAAGTATTGAGAACACTATGAAATAAAAATGTTAGTCAGGCTAGGGTTCCAAGTAATGTTTTACTGTGCCTTTAAAAAGCCGGTATGACACCCGTGTTAAAATGAAAAGTCTCATTGCTCAAAACAACAGACCAGGGGAATGGCAGAGTGTCTCTAGAACTCCTGGAATACGTTTCAGAACCCGAACATCTCTACTGAATTTTAAAATACTGAGAATTTGTATCCAAAGCACTGTGAAAGTTAGGATAGACTGTCAAGTGGTAATAATGTTGAAAGTGCTGGTATATTTGTATAAAGGTTGTTTTACCAAATTAGAAATCACAATGAAAAAGCTTGAGACACTGGAAGAGAGACACTCCAACTCGGGAAATTCACAATGATAACCTAGGTTAATATCTAAGAAAGTGCTTCAAACACTCGGAATACGTGAATAAAGGGCCTTAATATCTGTAACACATTGTTTCCTGACAAGGAAATCGTGTTCAAAGAATATAGAACCAAGTTGGATACTGGTTACATTTATTATTCCGGGACAATGAGTTGGCGATTTTGAAAGAAGCCTGGTTAGGCCATTAAACCGGATGTGATGACATCACCAAGGGTGAGGGGCCACGTGGGCAGGCTTAATTGATCCCAGGTGATAATGATTTGGCCAGGGGACCAGCTGGGAGGGATGATGTCATCGAGATTAGTTCTGGTATTAGGGTTAGAGAATTGGGTCTCTGTTCATGGTTAGGGTTAGGATAAGGTTTTGGGCTAGGTAGCGTTCAGGCTCAGGTGTGGGCTAGGTTTAGGGTTTGAGTTAGAGTGATAGGGACAGGGTTACGGTCACAGTGTAGTAATGTTTGCTATTCACAATGAATGAGCTTCAAACACTCGACAATTTGGTGTGTAGCACTCAGAACTTACGACTCCAGACTAGGGAAATATTTAGAAATGTGTTTCACACAATAGGAATACATATTCCAATAGACTGAATATCTGAACAGCACAATTTTGTCACTGGGAAATCTTGTTCAAACAGCTGAGAAGCGAGTGTGACACTGTTTACATTTATGTTTCCCGTCAAAAGGAGTTGGCGTTTTCGGGAAAAGGTTTTGGTGAAACACTGAAAAACTCATTTTCCTAGAGGTATCGAACAGTATGAAAGTATTGAGAACACTATGAAATAAAAATGTTAGTTAGGCTAGGGTTCCAAGTAATGTTTTACTGTGCCTTTAAAAAGCCGATATGACACCCGTGTTAAAATGAAAAGTCTCATTGCTCAAAACAACAGACCAGGGGAATGGCAGCGTGGCTCTAGAACTCCTGGAATACGTTTCAGAACCCGAACATCTCTACTGAATTTTAAAATACTGAGAATTTGTATCCAAAGCGCTGTGAAAGGTAGGATAGACTGTCAAGTGGTAATAATGTTGAAAGTGCTGGTATATTTGTAAAAAAGGTTGTTTTACCAAATTAGAATTCACAATGAAAAAGCTTGAGACCCTGGAAGAGAGAGACTCCAACTCGGGAAATTCACAATGATAACCTAGGTTAATATCTAAGAAAGTGCTTCAAACACTTGGAATACGTGAATAAAGGGCCTTAATATCTGTAACACATTTTGTTTCCTGACAAGGAAATCGTGTTCAAAGAACATAGAATCGAGTTGGATACTGGTTACATTTATTATTCCGGGACAATGAGTTGGCGATTTTGAAAGAAGCCTGGTTAGGCCATTAAACTGGATGTGATGACGTCACCAAGGGGGAGGGGCCACGTGGGCAGGCTTAACTGATCCCAGGTGATAATGATTTGGCCAGGGGACCAGCTGGGAGTGATGACGTCATCGAGATTAGTTCTGGTATTAGGGTTAGAGAATTGGGGCTCTGTTCATGGTTAGGGTTAGGATAAGGTTTTGGGCTAGGTAGGGTCCAGGCTCAGGTGTGGGCTAGGTTTTGGGTTTGGGTTAGAGGGTTAGGGACAGGCTGACGGTCACAGTGTAGTAATGTTGGCTATTCACAATGAATGAGCTTCAATCACTGGACAATTTGGTGAGTAGCACTCAGAACTTACGACTCCAGACTAGGGAAATATTTAGAAATGTGCTTCACACAATAGGAATACATATTCCAATAGACTGAATATCTGAACAGCACAATTTTGTCACTGGGAAATCTTGTTCAAACAGCTGAGAAGCGAGTGTGACACTGTTTACATTTATTTTTCCCGTCAAAAGGAGTTGGCGTTTTCGGGAAAAGATTTTGGTGAAACACTGAAAAACTCATTTTCCTAGAGCTATCGAACAGTATGAAAGTATTGAGAACACTATGAAATAAAAATGTTAGTTAGGCTAGGGTTCCAAGTAATGTTTTACTGTGCCTTTAAAAAGCCGGTATGACACCCGTGTTAAAATGAAAAGTCTCATTGCTCAAAACAACAGACCAGGGGAATGGCAGAGTGTCTCTAGAACTCCTGGAATACGTTTCAGAACCCGAACAACTCTACTGAATTTTAAAATACTGAGAATTTGTATCCAAAGCACTGTGAAAGGTAGGATAGACTGTCAAGTGGTAATAATGTTGAAAGTGCTGGTATATTTGTAAAAAAGGTTGTTTTACCAAATTAGAATTCACAATGCAAAAGCTTGAGACACTGGAAGAGAGAGACTCCAACTCGGGAAATTCACAATGATAACCTAGGTTAATATCTAAGAAAGTGCTTCAAACACTCGGAATACGTGAATAAAGGGCCTTAATAACTGTAACACATTGTTTCCTGACAAGGAAATCGTGTTCAAAGAACATAGAACCGAGTTGGATACTGGTTCCATTTATTATTCCGGGACAATGAGTTGGCGATTTTGAAAGAAGCCTGGTTAGGCCATTAAACCGGATGTGATGATGTCACCAAGGGGGAGGGGCCACGTGGGCAGGCTTAATTGATCCCAGGTGATAATGATTTGGCCAGGGGACCAGCTGGGAGTGATGACGTCATCGAGATTAGGTCTGGTATTAGGGTTAGAGAATTGGGGCTCTGTTCATGGTTAGGGTTATGATAAGGTTTTGGGCTAGTTATCGTTCAGGCTCAGGTGTGGGCTAGGTTTAGGGTTTGGGTTAGAGTGATAGGGACAGGCTTAAGGTCACAGTGTAGTAATGTTGGCTATTCACAATGAATGAGCTTCAAACACTCGACAATTTGGTGTGTAGCACTCAGAACTTACGACTGCAGACTAGGGAAATATTTAGAAATGTGCTTCACACAATAGGAATACATATTCCAATAGACTGAATATCTGAACAGCACAATTTTGTCACTGGGAAATCTTGTTAAAACAGCTGAGAAGCGAGTGTGACACTGTTTACATTTATTTTTCCCGTCAAAAGGAGTTGGCGTTTTCGGGAAAAGGTTTTGGTGAAACACTGAAAAACTCATTTTCCTAGAGCTATCGAACAGTATGAAAGTATTGAGAACACTATGAAATAAAAATGTTAGTCAGGCTAGGGTTCCAAGTAATGTTTTACTGTGCCTTTAAAAAGCCGGTATGACACCCGTGTTAAAATGAAAAGTCTCATTGCTCAAAACAACAGACCAGGGGAATGGCAGAGTGTCTCTAGAACTCCTGGAATACGTTTCAGAACCCGAACATCTCTACTGAATTTTAAAATACTGAGAATTTGTATCCAAAGCACTGTGAAAGTTAGGATAGACTGTCAAGTGGTAATAATGTTGAAAGTGCTGGTATATTTGTATAAAGGTTGTTTTACCAAATTAGAAATCACAATGAAAAAGCTTGAGACACTGGAAGAGAGACACTCCAACTCGGGAAATTCACAATGATAACCTAGGTTAATATCTAAGAAAGTGCTTCAAACACTCGGAATACGTGAATAAAGGGCCTTAATATCTGTAACACATTGTTTCCTGACAAGGAAATCGTGTTCAAAGAATATAGAACCAAGTTGGATACTGGTTACATTTATTATTCCGGGACAATGAGTTGGCGATTTTGAAAGAAGCCTGGTTAGGCCATTAAACCGGATGTGATGACATCACCAAGGGTGAGGGGCCACGTGGGCAGGCTTAATTGATCCCAGGTGATAATGATTTGGCCAGGGGACCAGCTGGGAGGGATGATGTCATCGAGATTAGTTCTGGTATTAGGGTTAGAGAATTGGGTCTCTGTTCATGGTTAGGGTTAGGATAAGGTTTTGGGCTAGGTAGCGTTCAGGCTCAGGTGTGGGCTAGGTTTAGGGTTTGAGTTAGAGTGATAGGGACAGGGTTACGGTCACAGTGTAGTAATGTTTGCTATTCACAATGAATGAGCTTCAAACACTCGACAATTTGGTGTGTAGCACTCAGAACTTACGACTCCAGACTAGGGAAATATTTAGAAATGTGTTTCACACAATAGGAATACATATTCCAATAGACTGAATATCTGAACAGCACAATTTTGTCACTGGGAAATCTTGTTCAAACAGCTGAGAAGCGAGTGTGACACTGTTTACATTTATGTTTCCCGTCAAAAGGAGTTGGCGTTTTCGGGAAAAGGTTTTGGTGAAACACTGAAAAACTCATTTTCCTAGAGGTATCGAACAGTATGAAAGTATTGAGAACACTATGAAATAAAAATGTTAGTTAGGCTAGGGTTCCAAGTAATGTTTTACTGTGCCTTTAAAAAGCCGATATGACACCCGTGTTAAAATGAAAAGTCTCATTGCTCAAAACAACAGACCAGGGGAATGGCAGCGTGGCTCTAGAACTCCTGGAATACGTTTCAGAACCCGAACATCTCTACTGAATTTTAAAATACTGAGAATTTGTATCCAAAGCGCTGTGAAAGGTAGGATAGACTGTCAAGTGGTAATAATGTTGAAAGTGCTGGTATATTTGTAAAAAAGGTTGTTTTACCAAATTAGAATTCACAATGAAAAAGCTTGAGACCCTGGAAGAGAGAGACTCCAACTCGGGAAATTCACAATGATAACCTAGGTTAATATCTAAGAAAGTGCTTCAAACACTTGGAATACGTGAATAAAGGGCCTTAATATCTGTAACACATTTTGTTTCCTGACAAGGAAATCGTGTTCAAAGAACATAGAATCGAGTTGGATACTGGTTACATTTATTATTCCGGGACAATGAGTTGGCGATTTTGAAAGAAGCCTGGTTAGGCCATTAAACTGGATGTGATGACGTCACCAAGGGGGAGGGGCCACGTGGGCAGGCTTAACTGATCCCAGGTGATAATGATTTGGCCAGGGGACCAGCTGGGAGTGATGACGTCATCGAGATTAGTTCTGGTATTAGGGTTAGAGAATTGGGGCTCTGTTCATGGTTAGGGTTAGGATAAGGTTTTGGGCTAGGTAGGGTCCAGGCTCAGGTGTGGGCTAGGTTTTGGGTTTGGGTTAGAGGGTTAGGGACAGGCTGACGGTCACAGTGTAGTAATGTTGGCTATTCACAATGAATGAGCTTCAAACACTCGACAATTTGGTGTGTAGCACTCAGAACTTACGACTCCAGACTAGGGAAATATTTAGAAATGTGCTTCACACAATAGGAATACATATTCCAATAGACTGAATATCTGAACAGCACAATTTTGTCACTGGGAAATCTTGTTCAAACAGCTGAGAAGCGAGTGTGACACTGTTTACATTTATTTTTCCCGTCAAAAGGAGTTGGCGTTTTCGGGAAAAGGTTTTGGTGAAACACTGAAAAACTCATTTTCCTAGAGCTATCGAACAGTATGAAAGTATTGAGAACACTATGAAATAAAAATGTTAGTTAGGCTAGGGTTCCAAGTAATGTTTTACTGTGCCTTTAAAAAGCCGATATGACACCCGTGTTAAAATGAAAAGTCTCATTGCTCAAAACAACAGACCAGGGGAATGGCAGCGTGGCTCTAGAACTCCTGGAATACGTTTCAGAACCCGAACATCTCTACTGAATTTTAAAATACTGAGAATTTGTATCCAAAGCGCTGTGAATGGTGGGATAGACTGTCAAGTGGTAATAATGTTGAAAGTGCTGGTATATTTGTAAAAAAGGTTGTTTTACCAAATTAGAATTCACAATGAAAAAGCTTGAGACACTGGAAGAGAGAGACTCCAACTCGGGAAATTCACAGTGATAACCTAGGTTAATATCTAAGAAAGTGCTTCAAACACTAGGAATACGTGAATAAAGGGCCTTAATATCTGTAACACATTGTTTCCTGACAAGGAAATCGTGTTCAAAGAACATAGAACCGAGTTGGATACTGGTTCCATTTATTATTCCGGGACAATGAGTTGGCGATTTTGAAAGAAGCCTGGTTAGGCCATTAAACCGGATGTGATGACTTCACCAAGGGGGAGGGGCCACGTGGGCAGGCTTAATTGATCCCAGGTGATAATGATTTGGCCAGGGGACCAGCTGGGAGTGATGACGTCATCGAGATTAGTTCTGGTATTAGGGTTAGAGAATTGGGGCTCTTTTCATGGTTAGGGTTAGGATAAGGTTTTGGGCTAGGTATCGTTCAGGCTCAGGTGTGGGCTAGGTTTAGGGTTTGGGTTAGAGTGATAGGGACAGGCTTAAGGTCACAGTGTAGTAATGTTGGCTATTCACAATGAATGAGCTTCAAACACTCGACAATTTGGTGTGTAGCACTCACAACTTACGACTTCAGACTAGGGAAATATTTAGAAATGTGCTTCACACAATAGGAATACATATTCCAATAGACTGAATATCTGAACAGCACAATTTTGTCACTGGGAAATCTTGTTCAAACAGCTGAGAAGCGAGTGTGACACTGTTTACATTTATTTTTCCCGTCAAAAGGAGTTGGCGTTTTCGGGAAAAGGTTTTGGTGAAACACTGAAAAACTCATTTTCCTAGAGCTATCGAACAGTATGAAAGTATTGAGAACACTATGAAACAAAAATGTTAGTTAAGCTAGGGTTCCAAGTAATGTTTTACTGTGCCTTTAAAAAGCCGGTATGACACCCGTGTTAAAATGAAAAGTCTCATTGCTCAAAACAACAGACCAGGGGAATGGCAGAGTGTCTCTAGAACTCCTGGAATACGTTTCAGAACCCGAACATCTCTACTGAATTTTAAAATACTGAGAATTTGTATCCAAAGCACTGTGAAAGGTAGGATAGACTGTCAAGTGGTAATAATGTTGAAAGTGCTGGTATATTTGTAAAAAAGTTTGTTTTACCAAATTAGAATTCACAATGAAAAAGCTTGAGACACTGGAAGAGAGAGACTCCGACTCGGGAAATTCACAATGATAACCTAGGTTAATATCTAAGAAAGTGCTTCAAACACTCGGAATACGTGAATAAAGGGCCTTAATATCTGTAACACATTGTTTCCTGACAAGGAAATCGTGTTCAAAGAACATAGAACCGAGTTGGATACTGGTTACATTTATTATTCCGGGACAATGAGTTGGCGATTTTGAAAGAAGCCTGGTTAGATAATTAAACCGGATGTGATGACGTCACCAAGGGGGAGGGGCCACGTGGGTAGGCTTAATTGATCCCAGGTGATAATGATTTGGCCAGGGGACCAGCTGGGAGTGATGACGTCACTGAGATTAGTTCTGGTATTAGGGTTAGAGAATTGGGGCTCTTTTCATGGTTAGGGTTAGGATAAGGTTTTGGGCTAGGTATCGTTCAGGCTCAGGTGTGGGCTAGGTTTAGGGTTTGGGTTAGAGGGTTAGGGACAGGGTTAAGGTCACAGTGTAGTAATGTTGGCTATTCACAATGAATGAGCTTCAAACACTCGACAATTTGGTGTGTAGCACTCAGAACTTACGACTCCAGACTAGGGAAATATTTAGAAATGTGCTTCACACAATAGGAATACATATTCCAATAGACTGAATATCTGAACAGCACAATTTTGTCACTGGGAAATCTTGTTCAAACACCTGAGAAGCGAGTGTGACACTGTTTACATTTATTTTTCCCCTCAAAAGGAGTTGGCGTTTTCGGGAAAAGGTTTTGGTGAAACACTGAAAAACTCATTTTCCTAGAGCTATCGAACAGTATGAAAGTATTGAGAACACTATGAAATAAAAATGTTAGTTAGGCTAGGGTTCCAAGTAATGTTTTACTGTGCCTTTAAAAAGCCGATATGACACCCGCGTTAAAATTAAAAGTCTCATTGCTCAAAACAACAGACCAGGGGAATGGCAGCGTGTCTCTAGAACTCCTGGAATACGTTTCAGAACCCGAACATCTCTACTGAATTTTAAAATACTGAGAATTTGTATCCAAACCGCTGTGAAAGGTAGGATAGACTGTCAAGTGGTAATAATGTTGAAAGTGCTGGTATATTTGTCAAAAAGGTTGTTTTACCAAATTAGAATTCACAATGAAAAAGCTTGAGACACTGGAAGAGAGAGACTCTAACTCGGGAAATTCACAATGATAACCTAGGTTAATATCTAAGAAAGTGCTTCAAACACTCGGAATACGTGAATAAAGGGCCTTAATAACTGTAACACATTGTTTCCTGACAAGGAAATCGTGCTCAAAGAACATAGAACCGAGTTGGATACTGGTGTATTTATTATTCCGGGACAATGAGTTGGCGATTTTGAAAGAAGCCTGGTTAGGCCATTAAACCGGATGTGATGACTTCACCAAGGGGGAGGGGCCATTTGGGCAGGCTTAATTGATCCCAGGTGATAATGATTTGGCCAGGGGACCAGCTGGGAGTGATGACGTCATCGAGATTAGTTCTGGTATTAGGGTTAGAGAATTGGGGCTCTGTTCATGGTTAGGGTTAGGATAAGGTTTTGGGCTAGGTATCGTTCAGGCTCAGGTGTGGGCTAGGTTTAGGGTTTGGGTTAGAGTGATAGGGACAGGCTTACGGTCACAGTGTAGTAATGTTGGCTATTCACAAAGAATCAGCTTCAAACACTCGACAATTTGGTGTGTAGCACTCAGAACTTACGACTCCAGACTAGGGAAATATTTAGAAATGTGCTTCACACAATAGGAATACATATTCCAATAGACTGAATATCTGAACAGCACAATTTTGTCACTGGGAAATCTTGTTCAAACAGCTGAGAAGCGAGTGTGACACTGTTTACCTTTTTTTTTCCCGTCAAAAGGAGTTGCCGTTTTTGGGAAAAGGTTTTGGTGAAACACTGAAAAACTCATTTTCCTAGAGCTATCGAACAGTATGAAAGTATTGAGAACACTATGAAATAAAAATGTTAGTTAGGCTAGGGTTCCAAGTAATGTTTTACTGTGCCTTTAAAAAGCCGGTATGACACCCGTGTTAAAATGAAAAGTCTCATTGCTCAAAACAGCAGACCAGGGGAATGGCAGAGTGTCTCTAGAACTCCTGGAATACGTTTCAGAACCCGAACATCTCTACTGAATTTTAAAATACTGAGAATTTGTATCCAAAGCGCTGTGAAAGGTAGGATAGAATGGCAAGGGGTAATAATGTTGAAAGTGCTGGTATATTTGTAAAAAAGGTTGTTTTACCAAATTAGAATTCACAATGCAAAAGCTTGAGACACTGGAAGAGAGAGACTCCAACTCGGGAAATTCACAATGATAACCTAGGTTAATATCTAAGAAAGTGCTTCAAACACTTGGAATACGTGAATAAAGGGCCTTAATAACTGTAACACATTGTTTCCTGACAAGAAAATCGTGTTCAAAGAACATAGAACCGAGTTGGATACTGGTTACATTTATTATTCCGGGACAATGAGTTGGCGATTTTGAAATAAGCCTGGTTAGGCCATTAAACCGGATGTGATGACGTCACCAAGGGGAGGGGCCATTTGGGCAGGCTTAATTGATCCCAGGTGATAATGATTTGGCCAGGGGACCAGCTGGGAGTGATGACGTCATCGAGATTAGTTCTGGTATTAGGGTTAGAGAATTGGGGCTCTGTTCATGGTTAGGGTTAGGATAAGGTTTTGGGTTAGGTAGCCTTCAGGCTCAGGTGTGGGCTAGGTTTAGGGTTTGGGTTATAGTGATAGGGACAGGCGTACGGTCACAGTGTAGTAATGTTGGCTATTCACAATGAATGAGCTTCAAACACTCGACAATTTGGTGTGTAGCACTCAGAACTTACGACTCCAGACTAGGGAAATATTTAGAAATGTGCTTCACACAATAGGAATACATATTCCAATAGACTGAATATCTGAACAGCACAATTTTGTTACTGGGAAATCTTGTTCAAACAGCTGAGAAGCGAGTGTGACACTGTTTACCTTTTTTTTTCCCGTCAAAAGGAGTTGCCGTTTTCGGGAAAAGGTTTTGGTGAAACACTGAAAAACTCATTTTCCTAGAGCTATCGAACAGTATGAAAGTATTGAGAACACTATGAAATAAAAATGTTAGTTAGGCTAGGGTTCCAAGTAATGTTTTACTGTGCCTTTAAAAAGCCGGTATGACACCCGTGTTAAAATGAAAAGTCTCATTGCTCAAAACAACAGACCAGGGGAATGGCAGAGTGTCTCTAGAACTCCTGGAGTACGTTTCAGAACCCGAACATCTCTACTGAATTTTAAAATACTGAGAATTTGTATCCAAAGCGCTGTGAAAGGTAGGATAGACTGGCAAGGGGTAATAATGTTGAAAGTGCTGGTATATTTGTAAAAAAGGTTGTTTTACCAAATTAGAATTCACAATGAAAAAGCTTGAGACACTGGAAGAGAGAGACTCCAACTCGGGAAATTCACAATGATAACCTAGGTTAATATCTAAGAAAGTGCTTCAAACACTCGGAATACGTGAATAAAGGGCCTTAATAACTGTAACACATTGTTTCCTGACAAGGAAATCGTGTTCAAAGAACATAGAACCGAGTTGGATACTGGTTCCATTTATTAGTCCGGGACAATGAGTTGGCGATTTTGAAAGAAGCCTGGTTAGGCCATTAAACCGGATGTGATGACGTCACCAAGGGGGAGGGGCCACGTGGGCAGGCTTAATTGATCCCAGGTGATAATGATTTGGCCAGGGGACCAGCTGGGAGTGATGACGTCATCGAGATTAGTTCTGGTATTAGGGTTAGAGAATTGGGGCTCTGTTCATGGTTAGGGTTAGGATAAGGTTTTGGGCTAGGTAGCCTTCAGGCTCAGGTGTGGGCTAGGTTTAGGGTTTGGGTTAGAGTGATAGGGACAGGTTACGGTCACAGTGTAGTAATGTTGGCTATTCACAATGAATGAGCTTCAAACACTCGACAATTTGGTGTGTAGCACTCAGAACTTACGACTCCAGACTAGGGAAATATTTAGAAATGTGCTTCACACAATAGGAATACATATTCCAATAGACTGAATATCTGAACAGCACAATTTTGTCACTGGGAAATCTTGTTCAAACAGCTGAGAAGCGAGTGTGACACTGTTTACCTTTATTTTTCCCGTCAAAAGGAGTTGGCGTTTTCGGGAAAAGGTTTTGGTGAAACACTGAAAAACTCATTTTCCTAGAGCTATCGAACAGTATGAAAGTATTGAGAACACTATGAAATAAAAATGTTAGTTAGGCTAGGGTTCCAAGTAATGTTTTACTGTGCCTTTAAAAAGCCGGTATGACACCAGTGTTAAAATGAAAAGTCTCATTGCTCAAAACAACAGACCAGGGGAATGGCAGAGTGTCTCTAGAACTCCTGGAATACGTTTCAGAACCCGAACATCTCTACTGAATTTTAAAATACTGAGAATTTGTATCCAAAGCGCTGTGAAAGGTAGGATAGACTGGCAAGGGGTAATAATGTTGAAAGTGCTGGTATATGTGTAAAAAAGGTTGTTTTACCAAATTAGAATTCACAATGAAAAAGCTTGAGACACTGGAAGAGAGAGACTCCAACTCGGGAAATTCACAATGATAACCTAGGTTAATATCTAAGAAAGTGCTTCAAACACTCGGAATACGTGAATAAAGGGCCTTAATAACTGTAACACATTGTTTCCTGACAAGGAAATCGTGTTCCAAGAACATAGAACCGAGTTGGATACTGGTTCCATTTATTAGTCCGGGACAATGAGTTGGCGATTTTGAAAGAAGCCTGGTTAGGCCATTAAACCGGATGTGATGACTTCACCAAGGGGGAGGGGCCATTTGGGCAGGCTTAATTGATCCCAGGTGATAATGATTTGGCCAGGGGACCAGCTGGGAGTGATGACGTCATCGAGATTAGTTCTGGTATTAGGGTTAGAGAATTGGGGCTCTGTTCATGGTTAGGGTTAGGATAAGGTTTTGGGCTAGGTATCGTTCAGGCTCAGGTGTGGGCTAGGTTTAGGGTTTGGGTTAGAGTGATAGGGACAGGCTTACGGTCACAGTGTAGTAATGTTGGCTATTCACAAAGAATCAGCTTCAAACACTCGACAATTTGGTGTGTAGCACTCAGATCTTACGACTCCAGACTAGGGAAATATTTAGAAATGTGCTTCACACAATAGGAATACATATTCCAATAGACTGAATATCTGAACAGCACAATTTTGTCACTGGGAAATCTTGTTCAAACAGCTGAGAAGCGAGTGTGACACTGTTTACATTAATTTTTCCCGTCAAAAGGAGTTGGCGTTTTTGGGAAAAGGTTTTGGTGAAACACTGAAAAACTCATTTTCCTAGAGCTATCGAACAGTATGAAAGTATTGAGAACACTATGAAATAAAAATGTTAGTTAGGCTAGGGTTCCAAGTAATGTTTTACTGTGCCTTTAAAAAGCCGGTATGACACCCGTGTTAAAATGAAAAGTCTCATTGCTCAAAACAACAGACCAGGGGAATGGCAGAGTGTCTCTAGAACTCCTGGAATACGTTTCAGAACCCGAACATCTCTACTGAATTTTAAAATACTGAGAATTTGTATCCAAAGCATTGTGAAAGGTAGGATAGACTGTCAAGTGGTAATAATGTTGAAAGTGCTGGTATATTTGTAAAAAAGGTTGTTTTACCAAATTAGAATTCACAATGCAAAAGCTTGAGACACTGGAAGAGAGAGACTCCAACTCGGGAAATTCACAATGATAACCTAGGTTAATATCTAAGAAAGTGCTTCAAACACTTGGAATACGTGAATAAAGGGCCTTAATAACTGCAACACATTGTTTCCTGACAAGGAAATCGTGTTCAAAGAACATAGTACCGAGTTGGATACTGGATACATTTATTATTCCGGGACAATGAGTTGGCGATTTTGAAAGAAGCCTGGTTAGGCCATTAAACCGGATGTGATGACGTCACCAAGGGGGAGGGGCCACGTGGGCAGGCTTAATTGATCCTAGGTGATAATGATTTGGCCAGGGGACCAGCTGGGAGTGATGACGTCATCGAGATTAGTTCTGGTATTAGGGTTAGAGAATTGGGGCTCTGTTCATGGTTAGGGTTAGGATAAGGTTTTGGGTTAGGTAGCCTTCAGGCTCAGGTGTGGGCTAGGTTTAGGGTTTGGGTTAGAGTGATAGGGACAGGCGTACGGTCACAGTGTAGTAATGTTGGCTATTCACAATGAATGAGCTTCAAACACTCGACAATTTGGTGTGTAGCACTCAGAACTTACGACTCCAGACTAGGGAAATATTTAGAAATGTGCTTCACACAATAGGAATACATATTCCAATAGACTGAATATCTGAACAGCACAATTTTGTCACTGGGAAATCTTGTTCAAACAGCTGAGAAGCGAGTGTGACACTGTTTACTTTTATTTTTCCCGTCAAAAGGAGTTGGCGTTTTCGGGAAAAGGTTTTGGTGAAACACTGAAAAACTCATTTTCCTAGAGCTATCGAACAGTATGAAAGTATTGAGAACACTATGAAATAAAAATGTTAGTTAGGCTAGGGTTCCAAGTAATGTTTTACTGTGCCTTTAAAAAGCCGGTATGACACCCGTGTTAAAATGAAAAGTCTCATTGCTCAAAACAACAGACCAGGGGAATGGCAGAGTGTCTCTAGAACTCCTGGAATACGTTTCAGAACCCGAACATCTCTACTGAATTTTAAAATACTGAGAATTTGTATCCAAAGCGCTGTGAAAGGTAGGATAGACTGGCAAGGGGTAATAATGTTGAAAGTGCTGGAATATGTGTAAAAAAGGTTGTTTTACCAAATTAGAATTCACAATGAAAAAGCTTGAGACACTGGAAGAGAGAGACTCCAACTCGGGAAATTCACAATGATAACCTAGGTTAATATCTAAGAAAGTGCTTCAAACACTCGGAATACGTGAATAAAGGGCCTTAATAACTGTAACACATTGTTTCCTGACAAGGAAATCGTGTTCAAAGAACATAGAACCGAGTTGGATACTGGTTCCATTTATTAGTCCGGGACAATGAGTTGGCGATTTTGAAAGAAGCCTGGTTAGGCCATTAAACCGGATGTGATGACGTCACCAAGGGGGAGCGGCCACGTGGGCAGGCTTAATTGATCCCAGGTGATAATGATTTGGCCAGGGGACCAGCTGGGAGTGATGACGTCATCGAGATTAGTTCTGGTATTAGGGTTAGAGAATTGGGGCTCTGTTCATGGTTAGGGTTAGGATAAGGTTTTGGGCTAGGTAGCCTTCAGGCTCAGGTGTGGGCTAGGTTTAGGGTTTGGGTTAGAGTGATAGGGACAGGGTTACGGTCACAGTGTAGTAATGTTGGCTATTCACAATGAATGAGCTTCAAACACTCGACAATTTGGTGTGTAGCACTCAGAACTTACGACTCCAGACTAGGGAAATATTTAGAAATGTGCTTCACACAATAGGAATACATATTCCAATAGACTGAATATCTGAACAGCACAATTTTGTCACTGGGAAATCTTGTTCAAACAGCTGAGAAGGGAGTGTGACACTGTTTACAATTATTTTTCCCGTCAAAAGGAGTTGGCGTTTTCGGGAACAGGTTTTGGTGAAACACTGAAAAACTCATTTTCCTAGAGCTATCGAACAGTATGAAAATATTGAGAACACTATGAAATAAAAATGTTAGTTAGGCTAGGGTTCCAAGTAATGTTTTACTGTGCCTTTAAAAAGCCGGTATGACACCCGTGTTAAAATGAAAAGTCTCATTGCTCAAAACAACAGACCAGGGGAATGGCAGAGTGTCTCTAGAACTCCTGGAATACGTTTCAGAACCCGAACATCTCTACTGAATTTTAAAACACTGAGAATTTGTATCCAAAGCGCTGTGAAAGGTAGGATAGACTGTCAAGTGGTAATAATGTTGAAAGTGCTGGTATATTTGTAAAACAGGTTGTTTTACCAAATTAGAATTCACAATGAAAAAGCTTGAGACACTGGAAGAGAGAGACTCCAACTCGGGAAATTCACAATGATAACCTAGGTTAATATCTCAGAAAGTGCTTCAAACACTCGGAATACGTGAATAAAGGGCCTTAATAACTGTAACACATTGTTTCCTGACAAGGAAATCGTGTTCAAAGAACATAGAACAGAGTTGGATACTGGTTCCATTTATTATTCCGGGACAATGAGTTGGCGATTTTGAAAGAAGCCTGGTTAGGCCATTAAACCGGATGTGATGACGTCACCAAGGGGGAGGGGCCACGTGGGCAGGCTTAATTGATCCCAGGTGATAATGATTTGGCCAGGGGACCAGCTGGGAGTGATGACGTCATCGAGATTAGTTCTGGTATTAGGGTTAGAGAATTGGGGCTCTGTTCATTGTTAGGGTTAGGATAAGGTTTTGGGCTAGGTAGCATTCAGGCTCAGGTGTGGGCTAGGTTTAGGGTTTGGGTTAGAGTGATAGGGACAGGGTTACGGTCACAGTGTAGTAATGTTGGCTATTCACAATGAATGAGCTTCAAACACTCGACAATTTGGTGTGTAGCACTCAGAACTTACGACTCCAGACTAGGGAAATATTTAGAAATGTGCTTCACACAATAGGAATACATATTCCAATAGACTGAATATCTGAACAGCACAATTTTGTCACTGGGAAATCTTGTTCAAACAGCTGAGAAGCGAGTGTGACACTGTTTACCTTTATTTTTCCAGTCAAAAGGAGTTGGCGTTTTCGGGAAAAGGTTTTGGTGAAACACTGAAAAACTCATTTTCCTAGAGCTATCGAACAGTATGAAAGTATTGAGAACACTATGAAATAAAAATGTTAGTTAGGCTAGGGTTCCAAGTAATGTTTTACTGTGCCTTTAAAAAGCCGGTATGACACCCGTGTTAAAATGAAAAGTCTCATTGCTCAAAACAACAGACCAGGGGAATGGCAGAGTGTCTCTAGAACTCCTGGAATACGTTTCAGAACCCGAACATCTCTACTGAATTTTAAAATACTGAGAATTTGTATCCAAAGCGCTGTGAAAGGTAGGATAGACTGGCAAGGGGTAATAATGTTGAAAGTGCTGGTATATGTGTAAAAAAGGTTGTTTTACCAAATTAGAATTCACAATGAAAAAGCTTGAGACACTGGAAGAGAGAGACTCCAACTCGGGAAATTCACAATGATAACCTAGGTTAACATCTAAGAAAGTGCTTCAAACACTCGGAATACGTGAATAAAGCGCCTTAATATCTGTAACACATTGTTTCCTGACAAGGAAATCGTGTTCAAAGAACATAGAACCGAGTTGGATACTGGTTCCATTTATTATTCCGGGACAATGAGTTGGCGATTTTGAAAGAAGCCTGGTTAGGCCATTAAACCGGATGTGATGACGTCACCAAGGGGGAGGGGCCACGTGGGTAGGCTTAATTGATCCCAGGTGATAATGATTTGGCCAGGGGACCAGCTGGGAGTGATGACGTCATCGAGATTAGTTCTGGTATTAGGGTTAGAGAATTGGGGCTCTGTTCATGGTTAGGGGTACGATAAGGTTTTGGCCTAGGTAGCGTTCAGGCCCAGGTGTGGGCTAGGTTTAGGGTTTGGGTTAGAGTGATAGGGACAGGGTTATGGTCACAGTGTAGTAATGTTGGCTATTCACAATGAATGAGCTTCAAACACTCGACAATTTGGTGTGTAGCACTCAGAACTTACGACTCCAGACTAGGGAAATATTTAGAAATGTGCTTCACACAATAGGAATACATATTCCAATAGACTGAATATCTGAACAGCACAATTTTGTCACTGGGAAATCTTGTTCAAACAGCTGAGAAGCGAGTGTGACACTGTTTACATTTATTTTTCCCCTCAAAAGGAGTTGGCGTTTTCGGGAAAAGGTTTTGGTGAAACACTGAAAAACTCATTTTCCTAGAGCTATCGAACAGTATGAAAATATTGAGAACACTATGAAATAAAAATGTTAGTTAGGCTAGGGTTCCAAGTAATGTTTTACTGTGCCTTTAAAAAGCCGGTATGACACCCGTGTTAAAATGAAAAGTCTCATTGCTCAAAACAACAGACCAGGGGAATGGCAGAGTGTCTCTAGAACTCCTGGAATACGTTTCAGAACCCGAACATCTCTACTGAATTTTAAAATACTGAGAATTTGTATCCAAAGCGCTGTGAAAGGTAGGATAGACTGTCAAGTGGTAATAATGTTGAAAGTGCTGGTATATTTGTAAAAAAGGTTGTTTTACCAAATTAGAATTCACAATGAAAAAGCTTGAGACACTGGAAGAGAGAGACTCCAACTCGGGAAATTCACAATGATAACCTAGGTTAATATCTAAGAAAGTGCTTCAAACACTCGGAATACGTGAATAAAGGGCCTTAATAACTGTAACACATTGTTTCCTGACAAGGAAATTGTGTTCAAAGAACATAGAACCGAGTTGGATACTGGTTCCATTTATTATTCCGGGACAATGAGTTGGCGATTTTGAAAGAAGCCTGGTTAGGCCATTAAACCGGATGTGATGACGTCACCAAGGGGGAGGGGCCACGTGGGCAGGCTTAATTGATCCCAGGTGATAATGATTTGGCCAGGGGACCAGCTGGGAGTGATGACGTCATCGAGATTAGTTCTGGTATTAGGGTTAGAGAATTGGGGCTCTGTTCATTGTTAGGGTTAGGATAAGATTTTGGGCTAGGTAGCATTCAGGCTCAGGTGTGGGCTAGGTTTAGGGTTTGGGTTAGAGTGATAGGGACAGGGTTACTGTCACAGTGTAGTAATGTTGGCTATTCACAATGAATGAGCTTCAAACACTCGACAATTTGGTGTGTAGCACTCAGAACTTACGACTCCAGACTAGGGAAATATTTAGAAATGTGCTTCACACAATAGGAATACATATTCCAATAGACTGAATATCTGAACAGCACAATTTTGTCACTGGGAAATCTTGTTCAAACAGCTGAGAAGCGAGTGTGACACTGTTTACCTTTATTTTTCCCGTCAAAAGGAGTTGGCGTTTTCGGGAAAAGGTTTTGGTGAAACACTGAAAAACTCATTTTCCTAGAGCTATCGAACAGTATGAAAGTATTGAGAACACTATGAAATAAAAATGTTAGTTAGGCTAGGGTTCCAAGTAATGTTTTACTGTGCCTTTAAAAAGCCGGTATGACACCCGTGTTAAAATGAAAAGTCTCATTGCTCAAAACAACAGACCAGGGGAATGGCAGAGTGTCTCTAGAACTCCTGGAATACGTTTCAGAACCCGAACATCTCTACTGAATTTTAAAATACTGAGAATTTGTATCCAAAGCGCTGTGAAAGGTAGGATAGACTGGCAAGGGGTAATAATGTTGAAAGTGCTGGTATATGTGTAAAAAAGGTTGTTTTACCAAATTAGAATTCACAATGAAAAAGCTTGAGACACTGGAAGAGAGAGACTCCAACTCGGGAAATTCACAATGATAACCTAGGTTAACATCTAAGAAAGTGCTTCAAACACTCGGAATACGTGAATAAAGGGCCTTAATATCTGTAACACATTGTTTCCTGACAAGGAAATCGTGTTCAAAGAACATAGAACCGAGTTGGATACTGGTTCCATTTATTATTCCGGGCCAATGAGTTGGCGATTTTGAAAGAAGCCTGGTTAGGCCATTAAACCGGATGTGATGACGTCACCAAGGGGGAGGGGCCACGTGGGCAGGCTTAATTGATCCCAGGTGATAATGATTTGGCCAGGGGACCAGCTGGGAGTGATGACGTCATCGAGATTAGTTCTGGTATTAGGGTTAGAGAATTGGGGCTCTGTTCATGGTTAGGGTTAGGATAAGGTTTTGGGCTAGGTAGCGTTCAGGCTCAGGTGTGGGCTAGGTTTAGGGTTTGGGTTTGATTGATAGGGACAGGGTTACGGTCACAGTGTAGTAATGTTGGCTATTCACAATGAATGAGCTTCAAACACTCGACAATTTGGTGTGTAGCACTCAGAACTTACGACTCCAGACTAGGGAAATATTTAGAAATGTGCTTCACACAATAGGAATACATATTCCAATAGACTGAATATCTGAACAGCACAATTTTGTCACTGGGAAATCTTGTTCAAACAGCTGAGAAGCGAGTGTGACACTGTTTACAATTATTTTTCCCGTCAAAAGGAGTTGGCGTTTTCGGGAAAAGGTTTTGGTGAAACACTGAAAAACTCATTTTCCTAGAGCTATCGAACAGTATGAAAGTATTGAGAACACTATGAAATAAAAATGTTAGTTAGGCTAGGGTTCCAAGTAATGTTTTACTGTGCCTTTAAAAAGCCGGTATGACACCCGTGTTAAAATGAAAAGTCTCATTGCTCAAAACAACAAACCAGGGGAATGGCAGAGTGTCTCTAGAACTCCTGGAATACGTTTCAGAACCCGAACATCTCTACTGAATTTTAAAATACTGAGAATTTGTATCCAAAGCTCTGTGAAAGGTAGGATAGACTGTCAAGTGGTAATAATGTTGAAAGTGCTGGTATATTTGTAAAAAAGGTTGTTTTACCAAATTAGAATTCACAATGAAAAAGCTTGAGACACTGAAAGAGAGAGACTCCAACTCGGGAAATTCACAATGATAACCTAGGTTAATATCTAAGAAAGTGCTTCAAACACTCGGAATACGTGAATAAAGGGCCTTAATAACTGTAACACATTGTTTCCTGACAAGGAAATCGTGTTCAAAGAACATAGAACCGAGTTGGATACTGGTTCCATTTATTATTCCGGGACAATGAGTTGGCGATTTTGAAAGAAGCCTGGTTAGGCCATTAAACCGGACGTGATGACGTCACCAAGGGGGAGGGGCCACGTGGGCAGGCTAAATTGATCCCAGGTGATAATGATTTGGCCAGGGGACCAGCTGGGAGTGATGACGTCATCGAGATTAGTTCTGGTATTAGGGTTAGAGAATTGGGGCTCTGTTCATGGTTAGGGTTAGGATAAGGTTTTGGGCTAGGTAGCTTTCAGGCTCAGGTGTGGGCTAGGTTTAGGGTTTGGGTTAGAGTGATAGGGACAGGGTTACGGTCACAGTGTAGTAATGTTGGCTATTCACAATGAATGAGCTTCAAACACTCGACAATTTGGTGTGTAGCACTCAGAACTTACGACTCCAGACTAGGGATATATTTAGAAATGTGCTTCACACAATAGGAATACATATTCCAATAGACTGAATATCTGAACAGCACAATTTTGTCACTGGAAAATCTTGTTCAAACAGCTGAGAAGCGAGTGTGACACTGTTTACATTTATTTTTCCCGTCAAAAGGAGTTGGCGTTTTCGGGAAAAGATTTTGGTGAAACACTGAAAAACTCATTTTCCTAGAGCTATCGAACAGTATGAAAGTATTGAGAACACTATGAAATAAAAATGTTAGTTAGGCTAGGGTTCCAAGTAATGTTTTACTGTGCCTTTAAAAAGCCGGTATGACACCCGTGTTAAAATGAAAAGTCTCATTGCTCAAAACAACAGACCAGGGGAATGGCAGAGTGTCTCTAGAACTCCTGGAATACGTTTCAGAACCCGAACATCTCTACTGAATTTTAAAATACTGAGAATTTGTATCCAAAGCGCTGTGAAAGGTAGGATAGACTGGCAAGGGGTAATAATGTTGAAAGTGCTGGTATATGTGTAAAAAAGGTTGTTTTACCAAATTAGAATTCACAATGAAAAAGCTTGAGACACTGGAAGAGAGAGACTCCAACTCGGGAAATTCACAATGATAACCTAGGTTAATATCTAAGAAAGTGCTTCAAACACTCGGAATACGTGAATAAAGGGCCTTAATAACTGTAACACATTGTTTCCTGACAAGGAAATCGTGTTCAAAGAACATAGAACTGAGTTGGATACTGGTTCCATTTATTAGTCTGGGACAATGAGTTGGCGATTTTGAAAGAAGCCTGGTTAGGCCATTAAACTGGATGTGATGACGTCACCAAGGGGGAGGGGCCACGTGGGCAGGCTTAATTGATCCCAGGTGATAATGATTTGGCCAGGGGACCAGCTGGGAGTGATGACGTCATCGAGATTAGTTCTGGTATTAGGGTTAGAGAATTGGGGCTCTGTTCATGGTTAGGGGTACGATAAGGTTTTGGGCTTGGTAGCGTTCAGGCTCAGGTGTGGGCTAGGTTTAGGGTTTGGGTTTGATTGATAGGGACAGGGTTACGGTCACAGTGTAGTAATGTTGGCTATTCACAATGAATGAGCTTCAAACACTCGACAATTTGGTGTGTAGCACTCAGAACTTACGACTCCAGACTAGGGAAATATTTAGAAATGTGCTTCACACAATAGGAATACATATTCCAATAGACTGAATATCTGAACAGCACAATTATGTCACTGGGAAATCTTGTTCAAACAGCTGAGAAGCGCGTGTGACACTGTTTACAATTATTTTTCCCGTCAAAAGGAGTTGGCGTTTTCGGGAAAAGGTTTTGGTGAAACACTGAAAAACTCATTTTCCTAGAGCTATCGAACAGTATGAAAGTATTGAGAACACTATGAAATAAAAATGTTAGTTAGGCTAGGGTTCCAAGTAATGTTTTACTGTGCCTTTAAAAAGCCGGTATGACACCCGTGTTAAAATGAAAAGTCTCATTGCTCAAAACAACAGACCAGGGGAATGGCAGAGTGTCTCTAGAACTCCTGGAATACGTTTCAGAACCCGAACATCTCTACTGAATTTTAAAATACTGAGAATTTGTATCCAAAGCACTGTGAAAGGTAGGATAGACTGTCAAGTGGTAATAATGTTGAAAGTGCTGGTATATTTGTACCAAAGGTTGCTTTACCAAATTAGAATTCACAATAAAAAGCTTGAGACACTGGAAGAGAGAGACTCCAACTCGGGAAATTCACAATGATAACCTAGGTTAATATCTAAGAAAGTGCTTCAAACACTCGGAATACGTGAATAAAGGGCCTTAATAACTGTAACACATTGTTTCCTGACAAGGAAATCGTGTTCAAAGAACATAGAACCGAGTTGGATACTGGTTCCATTTATTATTCCGGGACAATGAGTTGGCGATTTTGAAAGAAGCCTGGTTAGGCCATTAAACTGGACGTGATGACGTCACCAAGGGGGAGGGGCCACGTGGGCAGGCTTAATTGATCCCAGGTGATAATGATTTGGCCAGGGGACCAGCAGTGATGACGTCATCGAGATTAGTTCTGGTATTAGGGTTAGAGAATTGGGGCTCTGTTCATGGTTAGGGTTAGGATAAGGTTTTGGGCTAGGTAGCGTTCAGGCTCAGGTGTGGGCTAGGTTTAGGGTTTGGGTTAGAGTGATAGGGACAGGCTTAAGGTCACAGTGTAGTAATGTTGGCTATTCACAATGAATGAGCTTCAAAAACTCGACAATTTAGTGTGTAGCACTCAGAACTAACGACTCCAGACTAGGGAAATATTTAGAAATGTGCTTCACACAATAGGAATACATATTCCAATAGACTGAATATCTGAACAGCACAATTTTGTCACTGGAAAATCTTGTTCAAACAGCTGAGAAGCGAGTGTGACACTGTTTACATTTATTTTTCCCGTCAAAAGGAGTTGGCGTTTTCGGGAAAAGGTTTTGGTGAAACACTGAAAAACTCATTTTCCTAGAGCTATCGAACAGTATGAAAGTATTGAGAACACTATGAAATAAAAATGTTAGTTAGGCTAGGGTTCCAAGTAATGTTTTACTGTGCCTTTAAAAAGCCGGTATGACACCCGTGTTAAAATGAAAAGTCTCATTGCTCAAATCAACAGACCAGGGGAATGGCAGAGTGTCTCTAGAACTCCTGGAATACGTTTCAGAACCCGAACATCTCTACTGAATTTTAAAATACTGAGAATTTGTATCCAAAGCGCTGTGAAAGGTAGGATAGACTGTCAAGTGATAATAATGTTGAAAGTGCTGGTATATTTGTAAAAAAGGTTGTTTTACCAAATTAGAATTCACAATGAAAAAGCTTGAGACACTGGAAGAGAGAGACTCCAACTCGTGAATTCACAATGATAACCTAGGTTAATATCTAAGAAAGTGCTTCAAACACTCGGAATACATGAATAAAGGGCCTTAATAACTGTAACACATTGTTTCCTGACAAGGAAATCGTGTTCAAAGAACATAGAACCGAGTTGGATACTGGTTCCATTTATTAGTCCGGGACAATGAGTTTGCGATTTTGAAAGAAGCCTGGTTAGGCCATTAAACCGGATATGATGACGTCACCAAGGGGGAGGGGCCACGTGGGCAGGCTTAATTGATCCCAGGTGATAATGATTTGGCCAGGGGACCAGCTGGGAGTGATGACGTCATCGAGATTAGTTCTGGTATTAGGGTTAGAGAATTGGGGCTCTGTTCATGGTTAGGGTTAGGATAAGGTTTTGGGCTAGGTAGCCTTCAGGCTCAGGTGTGGGCTAGGTTTAGGGTTTGGGTTAGAGTGATAGGGACAGGGTTACGGTCACAGTGTAGTAATGTTGGCTATTCACAATGAATGAGCTTCAAACACTCGACAATTTGGTGTGTAGCACTCAGAACTTACGACTCCAGACTAGGGAAATATTTAGAAATGTGCTTCACACAATAGGAATACATATTCCAATAGACTGAATATCTGAACAGCACAATTTTGTCACTGGGAAATCTTGTTCAAACAGCTGAGAAGCGAGTGTGACACTGTTTACAATTATTTTTCCCGTCAAAAGGAGTTGGCGTTTTTGGGAAAAGGTTTTGGTGAAACACTGAAAAACTCATTTTCCTAGAGCTATGGAACAGTATGAAAGTATTGAGAACACTATGAAATAAAAATGTTAGTTAGGCTAGGGTTCCAAGTAATGTTTTACTGTGCCTTTAAAAAACCGGTATGACACCCGTGTTAAAATGAAAAGTCTCATTGCTCAAAACAACAGACCAGGGGAATGGCAGAGTGTCTCTAGAACTCCTGGAATACGTTTCAGAACCCGAACATCTCTACTGAATTTTAAAATACTGAGAATTTGTATCCAAAACGCTGTGAAAGGTAGGATAGACTGGCAAGGGGTAATAATGTTGAAAGTGCTGGTATATGTGTAAAAAAGGTTGTTTTACCAAATTAGAATTCACAATGAAAAAGCTTGAGACACTGGAAGAGAGAGACTCCAACTCGGGAAATTCACAATGATAACCTAGGTTAATATCTAAGAAAGTGCTTCAAACACTCGGAATACATGAATAAAGGGCCTTAATAACTGTAACACATTGTTTCCTGACAAGGAAATCGTGTTCAAAGGACATAGAACCGAGTTGGATACTGGTTCCATTTATTAGTCCGGGACAATGAGTTGGCGATTTTGAAAGAAGCCTGGGTAGGCCATTAAACCGGGTGTGATGACGTCACCAAGGGGGAGGGGCCACGTGGGCAGGCTTAATTGATCCCAGGTGATAATGATTTGGCCAGGGGACCAGCTGGGAGTGATGACGTCATCGAGATTAGTTCTGGTATTAGGGTTAGAGAATTGGGGCTCTGTTCATGGTTAGGGTTAGGATAAGGTTTTGGGCTAGGTAGCGTTCAGGCTCAGGTGTTTGCTAGGTTTAGGGTTTGGGTTTGATTGATAGGGACAGGGTTACGGTCACAGTGTAGTAATGTTGGCTATTCACAATGAATGAGCTTCAAACACTCGACAATTTGGTGTGTAGCACTCAGAACTTACGACTCCAGACTAGGGAAATATTTAGAAATGTGCTTCACACAATAGGAATACATATTCCAATAGACTGAATATCTGAACAGCACAATTTTGTCACTGGGAAATCTTGTTCAAACAGCTGAGAAGCGAGTGTGACACTGTTTACAATTATTTTTCCCGTCAAAAGGAGTTGGCGTTTTTGGGAAAAGGTTTTGGTGAAACACTGAAAAACTCATTTTCCTAGAGCTATGGAACATTATGAAAGTATTGAGAACACTATGAAATAAAAATGTTAGTTAGGCTAGGGTTCCAAGTAATGTTTTACTGTGCCTTTAAAAAACCGGTATGACACCCGTGTTAAAATGAAAAGTCTCATTGCTCAAAACAACAGACCAGGGGAATGGCAGAGTGTCTCTAGAACTCCTGGAATACGTTTCAGAACCCGAACATCTCTACTGAATTTTAAAATACTGAGAATTTGTATCCAAAGCGCTGTGAAAGGTAGGATAGACTGGCAAGGGGTAATAATGTTGAAAGTGCTGGTATATGTGTAAAAAAGGTTGTTTTACCAAATTAGAATTCACAATGAAAAAGCTTGAGACACTGGAAGAGAGAGACTCCAACTCGGGAAATTCACAATGATAACCTAGGTTAATATCTAAGAAAGTGCTTCAAACACTCGGAATACATGAATAAAGGGCCTTAATAACTGTAACACATTGTTTCCTGACAAGCAAATCGTGTTCAAAGGACATAGAACCGAGTTGGATACTGGTTCCATTTATTAGTCCGGGACAATGAGTTGGCGATTTTGAAAGAAGCCTGGGTAGGCCATTAAACCGGATGTGATGACGTCACCAAGGGGGAGGGGCCACGTGGGCAGGCTTAATTGATCCCAGGTGATAATGATTTGGCCAGGGGACCAGCTGGGAGTGATGACGTCATCGAGATTAGTTCTGGTATTAGGGTTAGAGAATTGGGGCTCTGTTCATGGTTAGGGTTAGGATAAGGTTTTGGGCTAGGTAGCGTTCAGGCTCAGGTGTGGGCTAGGTTTAGGGTTTGGGTTTGATTGATAGGGACAGGGTTACGGTCACAGTGTAGTAATGTTGGCTATTCACAATGAATGAGCTTCAAACACTCGACAATTTGGTGTGTAGCACTCAGAACTTACGACTCCAGACTAGGGAAATATTTAGAAATGTGCTTCACACAATAGGAATACATATTCCAATAGACTGAATATCTGAACAGCACAATTTTGTCACTGGGAAATCTTGTTCAAACAGCTGAGAAGCGAGTGTGACACTGTTTACAATTATTTTTCCCGTCAAAAGGAGTTGGCGTTTTTGGGAAAAGGTTTTGGTGAAACACTGAAAAACTCATTTTCCTAGAGCTATGGAACAGTATGAAAGTATTGAGAACACTATGAAATAAAAATGTTAGTTAGGCTAGGGTTCCAAGTAATGTTTTACTGTGCCTTTAAAAAACCGGTATGACACCCGTGTTAAAATGAAAAGTCTCATTGCTCAAAACAACAGACCAGGGGAATGGCAGAGTGTCTCTAGAACTCCTGGAATACGTTTCAGAACCCGAACATCTCTACTGAATTTTAAAATACTGAGAATTTGTATCCAAAGCGCTGTGAAAGGTAGGATAGACTGGCAAGGGGTAATAATGTTGAAAGTGCTGGTATATGTGTAAAAAAGGTTGTTTTACCAAATTAGAATTCACAATGAAAAAGCTTGAGACACTGGAAGAGAGAGACTCCAACTCGGGAAATTCACAATGATAACCTAGGTTAATATCTAAGAAAGTGCTTCAAACACTCGGAATACATGAATAAAGGGCCTTAATAACTGTAACACATTGTTTCCTGACAAGGAAATCGTGTTCAAAGGACATAGAACCGAGTTGGATACTGGTTCGATTTATTATTCCGGGACAATGAGTTGGCGATTTTGAAAGAAGCCTGGGTAGGCCATTAAACCGGATGTGATGACGTCACCAAGGGGGAGGGGCCACGTGGGCAGGCTTAATTGATCCCAGGTGATAATGATTTGGCCAGGGGACCAGCTGGGAGGGATGACGTCATCGAGATTAGTTCTGGTATTAGGGTTAGAGAATTGGGGCTCTGTTCATGGTTAGGGTTAGGATAAGGTTTTGGGCTAGGTAGCGTTCAGGCTCAGGTGTGGGCTAGGTTTAGGGTTTGGGTTTGATTGATAGGGACAGGGTTACGGTCACAGTGTAGTAATGTTGGCTATTCACAATGAATGAGCTTCAAACACTCGACAATTTGGTGTGTAGCACTCAGAACTTACGACTCCAGACTAGGGAAATATTTAGAAATGTGCTTCACACAATAGGAATACATATTCCAATAGACTGAATATCTGAACAGCACAATTTTGTCACTGGGAAATCTTGTTCAAACAGCTGAGAAACGAGTGTGACACTGTTTACAATTATTTTTCCCGTCAAAAGGAGTTGGCGTTTTTGGGAAAAGGTTTTGGTGAAACACTGAAAAACTCATTTTCCTAGAGCTATGGAACAGTATGAAAGTATTGAGAACACTATGAAATAAAAATGTTAGTTAGGCTAGGGTTCCAAGTAATGTTTTACTGTGCCTTTAAAAAACCGGTATGACACCCGTGTTAAAATGAAAAGTCTCATTGCTCAAAACAACAGACCAGGGGAATGGCAGAGTGTCTCTAGAACTCCTGGAATACGTTTCAGAACCCGAACATCTCTACTGAATTTTAAAATACTGAGAATTTGTATCCAAAGCGCTGTGAAAGGTAGGATAGACTGGCAAGGGGTAATAATGTTGAAAGTGCTGGTATATGTGTAAAAAAGGTTGTTTTACCAAATTAGAATTCACAATGAAAAAGCATGAGACACTGGAAGAGAGAGACTCCAACTCGGGAAATTCACAATGATAACCTAGGTTAATATCTAAGAAAGTGCTTCAAACACTCGGAATACATGAATAAAGGGCCTTAATAACTGTAACACATTGTTTCCTGACAAGGAAATCGTGTTCAAAGGACATAGAACCGAGTTGGATACTGGTTCCATTTATTATTCCGGGACAATGAGTTGGCGATTTTGAAAGAAGCCTGGGTAGGCCATTAAACCGGATGTGATGACGTCACCAAGGGGGAGGGGCCACGTGGGCAGGCTTAATTGATCCCAGGTGATAATGATTTGGCCAGGGGACCAGCTGGGAGTGATGACGTCATCGAGATTAGTTCTGGTATTAGGGTTAGAGAATTGGGGCTCTGTTCATGGTTAGGGTTAGGATAAGGTTTTGGGCTAGGTAGCGTTCAGGCTCAGGTGTGGGCTAGGTTTAGGGTTTGGGTTTGATTGATAGGGACAGGGTTACGGTCACAGTGTAGTAATGTTGGCTATTCACAATGAATGAGCTTCAAACACTCGACAATTTGGTGTGTAGCACTCAGAACTTACGACTCCAGACTAGGGAAATATTTAGAAATGTGCTTCACACAATAGGAATACATATTCCAATAGACTGAATATCTGAACAGCACAATTATGTCACTGGGAAATCTTGTTTAAACAGCTGAGAAGCGAGTGTGACACTGTTTACCTTTATTTTTCCCGTCAAAAGGAGTTGGCGTTTTCGGGAAAAGGTTTTGGTGAAACACTGAAAAACTCATTTTCCTAGAGCTATCGAACAGTATGAAAGTATTGAGAACACTATGAAATAAAAATGTTAGTTAGGCTAGGGTTCCAAGTAATGTTTTACTGTGCCTTTAAAAAGCCGGTATGACACCCGTGTTAAAATGAAAAGTCTCATTGCTCAAAACAACAGACCAGGGGAATGGCAGAGTGTCTCTAGAACTCCTGGAATACGTTTCAGAACCCGAACATCTCTACTGAATTTTAAAATACTGAGAATTTGTATCCAAAGCACTGTGAAAGGTAGGATAGACTGTCAAGTGGTAATAATGTTGAAAGTGCTGGTATATTTGTAAAAAAGGTTGTTTTACCAAATTAGAATTCACAATGAAAAAGCTTGAGACACTGGAAGAGAGAGACTCCAACTCGGGAAATTCACAATGATAACCTAGGTTAATATCTAAGAAAGTGCTTCAAACACTCGGAATACGTGAATAAAGGGCCTTAATAACTGTAACACATTGTTTCCTGACAAGGAAATCGTGTTCAAAGAACATAGAACCGAGTTGGATACTGGTTCCATTTATTATTCCGGGACAATGAGTTGGCGATTTTGAAAGAAGCCTGGTTAGGCCATTAAACCGGATGTGATGACGTCACCAAGGGGGAGGGGCCACGTGGACAGGCTTAATTGATCCCAGGTGATAATGATTTGGCCAGGGGACCAGCTGGGAGTGATGACGTCATCGAGATTAGTTCTGGTATTAGGGTTAGAGAATTGGGGCTCTGTTCATGGTTAGGGTTAGGATAAGGTTTTGGGCTAGGTAGCTTTCAGGCTCAGGTGTGGGCTAGGTTTAGGGTTTGGGTTAGAGTGATAGGGACAGGGTTACGGTCACAGTGTAGTAATGTTGGCTATTCACAATGAATGAGCTTCAAACACTCGACAATTTGGTGTGTAGCACTCAGAACTTACGACTCCAGACTAGGGATATATTTAGAAATGTGCTTCACACAATAGGAATACATATTCCAATAGACTGAATATCTGAACAGCACAATTTTGTCACTGGGAAATCTTGTTCAAACAGCTGAGAAGCGAGTGTGACACTGTTTACAATTATTTTTCCCGTCAAAAGGAGTTGGCGTTTTTGGGAAAAGGTTTTGGTGAAACACTGAAAAACTCATTTTCCTAGAGCTATGGAACAGTATGAAAGTATTGAGAACACTATGAAATAAAAATGTTAGTTAGGCTAGGGTTCCAAGTAATGTTTTACTGTGCCTTTAAAAAACCGGTATGACACCCGTGTTAAAATGAAAAGTCTCATTGCTCAAAACAACAGACCAGGGGAATGGCAGAGTGTCTCTAGAACTCCTGGAATACGTTTCAGAACCCGAACATCTCTACTGAATTTTAAAATACTGAGAATTTGTATCCAAAGCGCTGTGAAAGGTAGGATAGACTGGCAAGGGGTAATAATGTTGAAAGTGCTGGTATATGTGTAAAAAAGGTTGTTTTACCAAATTAGAATTCACAATGAAAAAGCATGAGACACTGGAAGAGAGAGACTCCAACTCGGGAAATTCACAATGATAACCTAGGTTAATATCTAAGAAAGTGCTTCAAACACTCGGAATACATGAATAAAGGGCCTTAATAACTGTAACACATTGTTTCCTGACAAGGAAATCGTGTTCAAAGGACATAGAACCGAGTTGGATACTGGTTCCATTTATTATTCCGGGACAATGAGTTGGCGATTTTGAAAGAAGCCTGGGTAGGCCATTAAACCGGATGTGATGACGTCACCAAGGGGGAGGGGCCACGTGGGCAGGCTTAATTGATCCCAGGTGATAATGATTTGGCCAGGGGACCAGCTGGGAGTGATGACGTCATCGAGATTAGTTCTGGTATTAGGGTTAGAGAATTGGGGCTCTGTTCATGGTTAGGGTTAGGATAAGGTTTTGGGCTAGGTAGCGTTCAGGCTCAGGTGTGGGCTAGGTTTAGGGTTTGGGTTTGATTGATAGGGACAGGGTTACGGTCACAGTGTAGTAATGTTGGCTATTCACAATGAATGAGCTTCAAACACTCGACAATTTGGTGTGTAGCACTCAGAACTTACGACTCCAGACTAGGGAAATATTTAGAAATGTGCTTCACACAATAGGAATACATATTCCAATAGACTGAATATCTGAACAGCACAATTATGTCACTGGGAAATCTTGTTTAAACAGCTGAGAAGCGAGTGTGACACTGTTTACCTTTATGTTTCCCGTCAAAAGGAGTTGGCGTTTTCGGGAAAAGGTTTTGGTGAAACACTGAAAAACTCATTTTCCTAGAGCTATCGAACAGTATGAAAGTATTGAGAACACTATGAAATAAAAATGTTAGTTAGGCTAGGGTTCCAAGTAATGTTTTACTGTGCCTTTAAAAAGCCGGTATGACACCCGTGTTAAAATGAAAAGTCTCATTGCTCAAAACAACAGACCAGGGGAATGGCAGAGTGTCTCTAGAACTCCTGGAATACGTTTCAGAACCCGAACATCTCTACTGAATTTTAAAATACTGAGAATTTGTATCCAAAGCACTGTGAAAGGTAGGATAGACTGTCAAGTGGTAATAATGTTGAAAGTGCTGGTATATTTGTAAAAAAGGTTGTTTTACCAAATTAGAATTCACAATGAAAAAGCTTGAGACACTGGAAGAGAGAGACTCCAACTCGGGAAATTCACAATGATAACCTAGGTTAATATCTAAGAAAGTGCTTCAAACACTCGGAATACGTGAATAAAGGGCCTTAATAACTGTAACACATTGTTTCCTGACAAGGAAATCGTGTTCAAAGAACATAGAACCGAGTTGGATACTGGTTCCATTTATTATTCCGGGACAATGAGTTGGCGATTTTGAAAGAAGCCTGGTTAGGCCATTAAACCGGATGTGATGACGTCACCAAGGGGGAGGGGCCACGTGGACAGGCTTAATTGATCCCAGGTGATAATGATTTGGCCAGGGGACCAGCTGGGAGTGATGACGTCATCGAGATTAGTTCTGGTATTAGGGTTAGAGAATTGGGGCTCTGTTCATGGTTAGGGTTAGGATAAGGTTTTGGGCTAGGTAGCTTTCAGGCTCAGGTGTGGGCTAGGTTTAGGGTTTGGGTTAGAGTGATAGGGACAGGGTTACGGTAACAGTGTAGTAATGTTGGCTATTCACAATGAATGAGCTTCAAACACTCGACAATTTGGTGTGTAGCACTCAGAACTTACGACTCCAGACTAGGGATATATTTAGAAATGTGCTTCACACAATAGGAATACATATTCCAATAGACTGAATATCTGAACAGCACAATTTTGTCACTGGAAAATCTTGTTCAAACAGCTGAGAAGCGAGTGTGACACTGTTTACATTTATTTTTCCCGTCAAAAGGAGTTGGCGTTTTCGGGAAAAGATTTTGGTGAAACACTGAAAAACTCATTTTCCTAGAGCTATCGAACAGTATGAAAGTATTGAGAACACTATGAAATAAAAATGTTAGTTAGTCTAGGGTTCCAAGTAATGTTTTACTGTGCCTTTAAAAAGCCGGTATGACACCCTTGTTAAAATGAAAAGTCTCATTGCTCAAAACAACAGACCAGGGGAATGGCAGAGTGTCTCTAGAACTCCTGGAATACGTTTTAGAACCCGAACATCTCTACTGAATTTTAAAATACTGAGAATTTGTATCCAAAGCGCTGTGAAAGGTAGGATAGACTGTCAAGTGGTAATAATGTTGAAAGTGCTGGTATATTTGTAAAAAAGGCTGTTTTACCAAATTAGAATTCACAATGAAAAAGCTTGAGACACTGGAAGAGAGAGACTCCAACTCGGGAAATTCACAATGATAACCTAGGTTAATATCTAAGAAAGTGCTTCAAACACTCGGAATACGTGAATAAAGGGCCTTAATAACTGTAACACATTGTTTCCTGACAAGGAAATCGTGTTCAAAGAACATAGAACCGAGTTGGATACTGGTTCCATTTATTATTCCGGGACAATGAGTTGGCGATTTTGAAAGAAGCCTGGTTAGGCCATTAAACCGGATGTGATGACGTCACCAAGGGGGAGGGGCCACGTGGGCAGGCTTAATTGATCCCAGGTGATAATGATTTGGCCAGGGGACCAGCTGGGAGTGATGACGTCATCGAGATTAGTTCTGGTATTAGGGTTAGAGAATTGGGGCTCTGTTCATGGTTAGGGTTAGGATAAGGTTTTGGGCTAGGTAGCTTTCAGGCTCAGGTGTGGGCTAGGTTTAGGGTTTGGGTTAGAGTGATAGGGACAGGGTTACGGTCACAGTGTAGTAATGTTGGCTATTCACAATGAATGAGCTTCAAACACTCGACAATTTGGTGTGTAGCACTCAGAACTTACGACTCCAGACTAGGGATATATTTAGAAATGTGCTTCACACAATAGGAATACATATTCCAATAGACTGAATATCTGAACAGCACAATTATGTCACTGGGAAATCTTGTTCAAACAGCTGAGAAGCGAGTGTGACACTGTTTACCTTTATTTTTCCCGTCAAAAGGAGTTGGCGTTTTCAGGAAAAGGTTTTGGTGAAACACTGAAAAACTCATTTTCCTAGAGCTATCGAACAGTATGAAAGTATTGAGAACACTATGAAATAAAAATGTTAGTTAGGCTAGGGTTCCAAGTAATGTTTTACTGTGCCTTTAAAAAGCCGGTATGACACCCGTGTTAAAATGAAAAGTCTCATTGCTCAAAACAACAGACCAGGGGAATGGCAGAGTGTCTCTAGAACTCCTGGAATACGTTTCAGAACCCGAACATCTCTACTGAATTTTAAAATACTGAGAATTTGTATCCAAAGCACTGTGAAAGGTAGGATAGACTGTCAAGTGGTAATAATGTTGAAAGTGCTGGTATATTTGTAAAAAAGGTTGTTTTACCAAATTAGAATTCACAATGAAAAAGCTTGAGACACTGGAAGAGAGAGACTCCAACTCGGGAAATTCACAATGATAACCTAGGTTAATATCTAAGAAAGTGCTTCAAACACTCGGAATACGTGAATAAAGGGCCTTAATAACTGTAACACATTGTTTCCTGACAAGGAAATCGTGTTCAAAGAACATAGAACCGAGTTGGATACTGGTTCCATTTATTATTCCAGGACAATGAGTTGGCGATTTTGAAAGAAGCCTGGTTAGGCCATTAAACCGGACGTGATGACGTCACCAAGGGGGAGGGGCCACGTGGGCAGGCTTAATTGATCCCAGGTGATAATGATTTGGCCAGGGGACCAGCTGGGAGTGATGACGTCATCGAGATTAGTTCTGGTATTAGGGTTAGAGAATTGGGGCTCTGTTCATGGTTAGGGTTAGGATAAGGTTTTGGGCTAGGTAGCTTTCAGGCTCAGGTGTGGGCTAGGTTTAGGGTTTGGGTTAGAGTGATAGGGACAGGGTTACGGTAACAGTGTAGTAATGTTGGCTATTCACAATGAATGAGCTTCAAACACTCGACAATTTGGTGTGTAGCACTCAGAACTTACGACTCCAGACTAGGGATATATTTAGAAATGTGCTTCACACAATAGGAATACATATTCCAATAGACTGAATATCTGAACAGCACAATTTTGTCACTGGAAAATCTTGTTCAAACAGCTGAGAAGCGAGTGTGACACTGTTTACATTTATTTTTCCCGTCAAAAGGAGTTGGCGTTTTCGGGAAAAGATTTTGGTGAAACACTGAAAAACTCATTTTCCTAGAGCTATCGAACAGTATGAAAGTATTGAGAACACTATGAAATAAAAATGTTAGTTAGTCTAGGGTTCCAAGTAATGTTTTACTGTGCCTTTAAAAAGCCGGTATGACACCCGTGTTAAAATGAAAAGTCTCATTGCTCAAAACAACAGACCAGGGGAATGGCAGAGTGTCTCTAGAACTCCTGTAATACGTTTCAGAACCCGAACATGTCTACTGAATTTTAAAATACTGAGAATTTGTATCCAAAGCGCTGTGAAAGGTAGGATAGACTGTCAAGTGGTAATAATGTTGAAAGTGCTGGTATATTTGTAAAAAAGGCTGTTTTACCAAATTAGAATTCACAATGAAAAAGCTTGAGACACTGGAAGAGAGAGACTCCAACTCGGGAAATTCACAATGATAACCTATGTTAATATCTAAGAAAGTGCTTCAAATACTCGGAATACGTGAATAAAGGGCCTTAATAACTGTAACACATTGTTTCCTGACAAGGAAATCGTGTTCAAAGAACATAGAACCGAGTTGGATACTGGTTCCATTTATTATTCCGGGACAATGAGTTGGCGATTTTGAAAGAAGCCTGGTTAGGCCATTAAACCGGATGTGATGACGTCACCAAGGGGGAGGGGCCACGTGGGCAGGCTTAATTGATCCCAGGTGATAATGATTTGGCCAGGGGACCAACTGGGAGTGATGACGTCATCGAGATTAGTTCTGGTATTAGGGTTAGAGAATTGGGGCTCTGTTCATGGTTAGGGTTATTATAAGGTTTTGGGCTAGGTAGCCTTCAGGCTCAGGTGTGGGCTAGGTTTAGGGTTTGGGTTAGAGTGATAGGGACAGGGTTACGGTCACAGTGTAGTAATGTTGGCTATTCACAATGAATGAGCTTCAAACACTCGACAATTTGGTGTGTAGCACTCAGAACTTACGACTCCAGACTAGGGAAATATTTAGAAATGTGCTTCACACAATAGGAATACATATTCCAATAGATTGAATATCTGAACAGCACTATTTTGTCACTGGGAAATCTTGTTCAAACAGCTGAGAAGCGAGTGTGACACTGTTTACAATTATTTTTCCCGTCAAAAGGAGTTGGCGTTTTCGGGAAAAGGTTTTGGTGAAACACTGAAAAACTCATTTTCCTAGAGCTATCGAACAGTATGAAAGTATTGAGAACACTATGAAATAAAAATGTTAGTTAGGCTAGGGTTCCAAGTAATGTTTTACTGTGCCTTTAAAAAGCCGGTATGACACCCGTGTTAAAATGAAAAGTCTCATTGCTCAAAACAACAGACCAGGGGAATGGCAGAGTGTCTCTAGAACTCCTGGAATACGTTTCAGAACCCGAACATCTCTACTGAATTTTAAAATACTGAGAATTTGTATCCAAAGCGCTGTGAAAGGTAGGATAGACTGGCAAGGGGTAATAATGTTGAAAGTGCTGGTATGTGTGTAAAAAAGGTTGTTTTACCAAATTAGAATTCACAATGAAAAAGCTTGAGACACTGGAAGAGAGAGACTCCAACTCGGGAAATTCACAATGATAACCTAGGTTAATATCTAAGAAAGTGCTTCAAACACTCGGAATACGTGAATAAAGGGCCTTAATAACTGTAACACATTGTTTCCTGACAAGGAAATCGTGTTCAAAGAACATAGAACCGAGCTGGATACTGGTTCCATTTATTATTCCGGGACAATGAGTTGGCGATTTTGAAAGAAGCCTGGTTAGGCCATTAAACCGGATGTGATGACGTCACCAAGGGGGAGGGGCCACGTGGGCAGGCTTAATTGATCCCAGGTGATAATGATTTGGCCAGGGGACCAGCTGGGAGTGATGACGTCATCGAGATTAGTTCTGGTATTAGGGTTAGAGAATTGGGGCTCTGTTCATGGTTAGGGTTAGGATAAGGTTTTGGGCTAGGTAGCGTTCAGGCTCAGGGGTGGGCTAGGTTTAGGGTTTGGGTTAGAGTGATAGGGACAGGGTTACGGTCACAGTGTAGTAATGTTGGCTATTCACAATGAATGAGCTTCAAACACTCGACAATTTGGTGTGTAGCACTCAGAACTTAAGACTCCAGACTAGGGAAATATTTAGAAATGTGCTTCACACAATAGGAATACATATTCCAATAGACTGAATATCTGAACAGCACAATTTTGTCACTGGGAAATCTTGTTCAAACAGCTGAGAAGCGAGTGTGACACTGTTTACATTTATTTTTCCCGTCAAAAGGAGTTTGTGTTTTCGGGAAAAGGTTTTGGTGAAACACTGAAAAACTCATTTTCCTAGAGATATCGAACAGTATGAAAGTATTGAGAACACTATGAAATAAAAATGTTAGTTAGGCTAGGGTTCCAAGTAATGTTTTACTGTGCCTTTAAAAAGCCGGTATGACACCCGTGTTAAAATGAAAAGTCTCATTGCTCAAAACAACAGACCAGGGGAATGGCAGAGTGTCTCTAGAACTCCTGGAATACGTTTCAGAACCCGAAGATCTCTACTGAATTTTAAAATACTGAGAATTTGTATCCAAAGCGCTGTGAAAGGTAGGATAGACTGTCAAGTGGTAATAATGTTGAAAGTGCTGGTATATTTGTAAAAAAGGCTGTTTTACCAAATTAGAATTCACAATGAAAAAGCTTGAGACACTGGAAGAGAGAGACTCCAACTCGGGAAATTCACAATGATAACCTAGGTTAATATCTAAGAAAGTGCTTCAAACACTCGGAATACGTGAATAAAGGGCCTTAATAACTGTAACACATTGTTTCCTGACAAGGAAATCGTGTTCAAAGAACATAGAACCGAGTTGGATACTGGTTCCATTTATTATTCCGGGACAATGAGTTGGCGATTTTGAAAGAAGCCTGGTTAGGCCATTAAACCGGATGTGATGACGTCACCAAGGGGGAGGGGCCATGTGGCCAGGCTTAATTGATCCCAGGTGATAATGATTTGGCCAGCGGACCAGCTGGGAGTGATGACGTCATCGAGATTAGTTCTGGTATTAGGGTTAGAGAATTGGGGCTCTGTTCATGGTTAGGGTTAGGATAAGGTTTTGGGCTAGGTAGCCTTCAGGCTCAGGTGTGGGCTAGGTTTAGGGTTTGGGTTAGAGTGATAGGGACAGGGTTACGGTCACAGTGTAGTAATGTTGGCTATTCACAATGAATGAGCTTCAAACACTCGACAATTTGGTGTGTAGCACTCAGAACTTACGACTCCAGACTAGGGAAATATTTAGAAATGTGCTTCACACAATAGGAATACATATTCCAATAGATTGAATATCTGAACAGCACTATTTTGTCACTGGGAAATCTTGTTCAAACAGCTGAGAAGCGAGTGTGACACTGTTTACAATTATTTTTCCCGTCAAAAGGAGTTGGCGTTTTCGGGAAAAGGTTTTGGTGAAACACTGAAAAACTCATTTTCCTAGAGCTATCGAACAGTATGAAAGTATTGAGAACACTATGAAATAAAAATGTTAGTTAGGCTAGGGTTCCAAGTAATGTTTTACTGTGCCTTTAAAAAGCCGGTATGACACCCGTGTTAAAATGAAAAGTCTCATTGCTCAAAACAACAGACCAGGGGAATGGCAGAGTGTCTCTAGAACTCCTGGAATACGTTTCAGAACCCGAACATCTCTACTGAATTTTAAAATACTGAGAATTTGTATCCAAAGCGCTGTGAAAGGTAGGATAGACTGGCAAGGGGTAATAATGTTGAAAGTGCTGGTATGTGTGTAAAAAAGGTTGTTTTACCAAATTAGAATTCACAATGAAAAAGCTTGAGACACTGGAAGAGAGAGACTCCAACTCGGGAAATTCACAATGATAACCTAGGTTAATATCTAAGAAAGTGCTTCAAACACTCGGAATACGTGAATAAAGGGCCTTAATAACTGTAACACATTGTTTCCTGACAAGGAAATCGTGTTTAAAGAACATAGAACCGAGTTGGATACTGGTTCCATTTATTATTCCGGGACAATGAGTTGGCGATTTTGAAAGAAGCCTGGTTAGGCCATTAAACCGGATGTGATGACGTCACCAAGGGGGAGGGGCCACGTGGGCAGGCTTAATTGATCCCAGGTGATAATGATTTGGCCAGGGGACCAGCTGGGAGTGATGACGTCATCGAGATTAGTTCTGGTATTAGGGTTAGAGAATTGGGGCTCTGTTCATGGTTAGGGGTAGGATAAGGTTTTGGGCTAGGTAGCGTTCAGGCTCTGTGTGGGCTAGGTTTAGGGTTTGGATTAGAGGGATAGGGACAGGCTTATGGTCACAGTGTAGTAATGTTGGCTATTCATAATGAATGAGCTTCAAACACTCGACAATTTGGTGTGTAGCACTCAGAACTTACGACTCCAGACTAGGGAAATATTTAGAAATGTGCTTCACACAATAGGAATACATATTCCAATAGACTGAATATCTGAACAGCACAATTTTGTCACTGGGAAATCTTGTTCAAACAGCTGAGAAGCGAGTGTGACACTGTTTACATTTATTTTTCCCGGCAAAAGGAGTTGGCGTTTTCGGGAATAGGTTTTGGTGAAACACTGAAACACTCATTTTCCTAGAGGTATCGAACAGTATGAAAGTATTGAGAACACTATGAAATAAAAATGTTAGTTAGGCTAGGGTTCCAAGTAATGTTTTACTGTGCCTTTAAAGAGCCGGTATGACACCCGTGTTAAAATGAAAAGTCTCATTGCTCAAAACAACAGACCAGGGGAGTGGCAGAGTGTCTCTAGAACTCTTGGAATACGTTTTAGACCCCGAACATCTCTACTGAATTTTAAAATACTGAGAATTTGTATCCAAAGCGCTGTGAAAGGTAGGATAGACTGTCAAGTGGTAATAATGTTGAAAGTGCTGGTATATTTGTAAAAAAGGTTGTTTTACCAAATTAGAATTCACAATGAAAAAGCTTGAGACACTGAAAGAGAGAGACTCCAACTCGGGAAATTCACAATGATAACCTAGGTTAATATCTAAGAAAGTGCTTCAAACACTAGGAATACGTGATTAAAGGGCCTTAATATGTGTAACATATTGTTTCCTGACGAGGAAATCGTGTTCAAAGAACATAGAACCGAGTTGGATACTGGTTCCATTTATTATTCCGGGACAATGAGTTGGCGATTTTGAAAGAAGCCTGGTTAGGCCATTAAACCAGATGTGATGACGTCACCAAGGGGGAGGGGCCACGTGGGCAGGCTTAATTGATCCCAGGTGATAATGATTTGGCCAGGGGACCAGCTGGGAGTGATGACGTCATCGAGATTAGTTCTGGTATTAGGGTTAGAGAATTGGGGCTCTGTTCATGGTGAGGGTTAGGATAAGGTTTTGCGCTAGGTAGGGTTCAGGCTCATCTGTGGGCTAGGTTTAGGGTTTGGGTTAGAGGGTTAGGGACAGGCTTATGGTCACAGTGTAGTAATGTTGGCTATTCACAATGAATGAGCTTCAAACACTCAACAATTTGGTGTGTAGCACTCAGAACTTACGACTCCAGACTAGGGAAATATTTAGAAATGTGCTTCACACAATAGGAATACATATTCCAATAGACTGAATATCTGAACAGCACAATTTTGTCACTGGGAAATCTTGTTCAAACAGCTGAGAAGCGAGTGTGACACTGTTTACATTTATTTTTCCCATCAAAAGGAGTTGGCGTTTTCGGGAAAAGGTTTTGGTGAAACACTGAAAAACTCATTTTCCTAGAGCTATCGAACAGTATGAAAGTATTGAGAACACTATGAAATAAAAATGTTAGTTAGGCTAGGGTTCCAAGTAATGTTTTACTGTGCCTTTAAAAAGCCGCTATGACACCCGTGTTAAAATGAAAAGTCTCCTTGCTCAAAACAACAGACCAGGGGAATGGCAGTTTCTCTCTAGAACTCCTGGAATACGTTTTAGAACCCGAATATCTCTACTGAATTTTGAAATACTGAGAATTTGTATCCAAAGAGCTGTGAAAGGTAGGATAGACTTTCAAGTGGTAATAATGTTGAAAGTGCTGGTATATTTGTAAAAAAGGTTGTTTTACCAAATTAGAATTCACAATGAAAAAGCTTGAGACACTGGAAGAGACAGACTCCAACTCGGGAAATTCACAATGATAACCTAGGTTAATATCTAAGAAAGTGCTTCAAACACTAGGAATGCGTGAATAAAGGGCCTTAATATGTGTAACACATTGTTTCCTGACAAGGAAATCGTGTTCAAAGAACATAGAACCGAGTTGGATACTGGTTCCATTTATTATTCCGGGACAATGAGTTGGCGATTTTGAAAGAAGCCTGGTTAGGCCATTAAACCGGATGTGATGACGTCACCAAGGGGGAGGGGCCACGTGGGCAGGCTTAATTGATCCCAGGTGATAATGATTTGGCCAGGGGACCAGCTGGGAGTGATGACGTCATCGAGATTAGTTCTGGTATTAGGGTTAGAGAATTGGGGCTCTGTTCATGGTGAGGGTTAGGATAAGGTTTTGCGCTAGGTAGGGTTCAGGCTCAGCTGTGGGCTAGGTTTAGGGTTTGGGTTAGAGCGTTAG
Organism: Cnephaeus nilssonii; assembly: GCF_951640355.1. Lineage (NCBI taxonomy): Eukaryota > Metazoa > Chordata > Mammalia > Chiroptera > Vespertilionidae > Cnephaeus > Cnephaeus nilssonii. The sequence goes on from NC_137084.1 coordinate 83,757,875, forward strand.
GGACAGGCTTACGGTCACAGTGTAGTAATGTTGGCTATTCACAATGAATGAGCTTCAATCACTGGACAATTTGGTGTGTAGCACACAGAAGTTACGACTCCAGACTAGGGAAATATTTAGAAATGTGCTTCACACAATAGGGATACATATTCCAATAGACTGAATATCTGAACAGCACAATTTTGTCACTGGGAAATCTTGTTCAAACAGCTGAGAAGCGAGTGTGACACTGTTTACATTTATTTTTCCCGGCAAAAGGAGTTGGCGTTTTCGGGAAAAGGTTTTGGTGAAACACTGAAACACTCATTTTCCTAGAGGTATCGAACAGTATGAAAGTATTGAGAACACTATGAAATAAAAATGTTAGTTAGGCTAGGGTTCCAAGTAATGTTTTACTGTGCCTTTAAAGAGCCGGTATGACACCCGTGTTAAAATGAAAAGTCTCATTGCTCAAAACAACAGACCAGGGGAGTGGCAGAGTGTCTCTAGAACTCCTGGAATACGTTTTAGACCCCGAACATCTCTACTGAATTTTAAAATACTGAGAATTTGTATCCAAAGCGCTGTGAAAGGTAGGATAGACTTTCAAGTGGTAATAATATTGAAAGTGCCGGTATATTTGTAAAAAAGGTTGTTTTACCAAATTAGAATTCACAATGAAAAAGCTTGAGACACTGGAAGAGAGAGACTCCAACTCGGGAAATTCACAATGATAACCTAGGTTAATATCTAAGAAAGTGCTTCAAACACTCGGAATACGTGAATAAAGGGCCTTAATAACTGTAACACATTGTTTACTGACAAGGAAATCGTGTTCAAAGAACATAGAACCGAGTTGGATACTGGTTCCATTTATTATTCCGGGACAATGAGTTGGCGATTTTGAAAGAAGCCTGGTTAGGCCATTAAACCGGATGTGATGACGTCACCAAGGGGGAGGGGCCACGTGGGCAGGCTTAATTGATCCCAGGTGATAATGATTTGGCCAGGGGACCAGCTGGGAGTGATGACGTCATCGAGATTAGTTCTGGTATTAGGGTTAGATAATTGGGGCTCTGTTCATGGTGAGGGTTAGGATAAGGTTTTGCGCTAGGTAGGGTTCAGGCTCAGCTGTGGGCTAGGTTTAGGGTTTGGGTTAGAGGGTTAGGGACAGGCTTACGGTCACAGTGTAGTAATGTTGGCTATTCACAATGAATGAGCTTCAATCACTGGACAATTTGGTGTGTAGCACACAGAAGTTACGACTCCAGACTAGGGAAATATTTAGAAATGTGCTTCACACAATAGGGATACATATTCCAATAGACTGAATATCTGAACAGCACAATTTTGTCACTGGGAAATCTTGTTCAAACAGCTGAGAAGCGAGTGTGACACTGTTTACATTTATTTTTCCCGGCAAAAGGAGTTGGCGTTTTCGGGAATAGGTTTTGGTGAAACACTGAAACACTCATTTTCCTAGAGGTATCGAACAGTATGAAAGTATTGAGAACACTATGAAATAAAAATGTTAGTTAGGCTAGGGTTCCAAGTAATGTTTTACTGTGCCTTTAAAGAGCCGGTATGACACCCGTGTTAAAATGAAAAGTCTCATTGCTCAAAACAACAGACCAGGGGAGTGGCAGAGTGTCTCTAGAACTCTTGGAATACGTTTTAGACCCCGAACATCTCTACTGAATTTTAAAATACTGAGAATTTGTATCCAAAGCGCTGTGAAAGGTAGGATAGACTGTCAAGTGGTAATAATGTTGAAAGTGCTGGTATATTTGTAAAAAAGGTTGTTTTACCAAATTAGAATTCACAATGAAAAAGCTTGAGACACTGAAAGAGAGAGACTCCAACTCAGGAAATTCACAATGATAACCTAGGTTAATATCTAAGAAAGTGCTTCAAACACTAGGAATACGTGATTAAAGGGCCTTAATATGTGTAACATATTGTTTCCTGACGAGGAAATCGTGTTCAAAGAACATAGAACCGAGTTGGATACTGGTTCCATTTATTATTCCGGGACAATGAGTTGGCGATTTTGAAAGAAGCCTGGTTAGGCCATTAAACCAGATGTGATGACGTCACCAAGGGGGAGGGGCCACGTGGGCAGGCTTAATTGATCCCAGGTGATAATGATTTGGCCAGGGGACCAGCTGGGAGTGATGACGTCATCGAGATTAGTTCTGGTATTAGGGTTAGAGAATTGGGGCTCTGTTCATGGTGAGGGTTAGGATAAGGTTTTGCGCTAGGTAGGGTTCAGGCTCATCTGTGGGCTAGGTTTAGGGTTTGGGTTAGAGGGTTAGGGACAGGCTTATGGTCACAGTGTAGTAATGTTGGCTATTCACAATGAATGAGCTTCAATCACTGGACAATTTGGTGTGTAGCACACAGAACTTACGACTCCAGACTAGGGAAATATTTAGAAATGTGCTTCACACAATAGGGATACATATTCCAATAGACTGAATATCTGAACAGCACAATTTTGTCACTGGGAAATCTTGTTCAAACAGCTGACAAGCGAGTGTGACACTGTTTCCATTTATTTTTCCCATCAAAAGGAGTTGGCTTTTTCGGGAAAAGGTTTTGGTGAAACACTGAAAAACTCATTTTCCTAGAGGTATCGAACAGTATGAAAGTATTGAGAACACTATGAACTAAAAATGTTAGTTAGGCTAGGGTTCCAAGTAATGTTTTACTGTGCCTTTAAAAAGCCGGTATGACACCCGTGTTAAAATGAAAAGTCTCCTTGCTCAAAACAACAGACCAGGGGAATGGCAGTTTCTCTCTAGAACTCCTGGAATACGTTTTAGAACCCGAACATCTCTACTGAATTTTTAAATACTGAGAATTTGTATCCAAAGCGCTGTGAAAGGTAGGATAGACTTTCAAGTGGTAATAATGTTAAAAGTGCTGGTATATTTGTAAAAAAGGTTGTTTTACCAAATTAGAATTCACAATGAAAAAGCTTGAGACACTGGAAGAGAGAGACTCCAACTCGGGAAATTCACAATGATAACCTAGGTTAATATCTAAGAAAGTGCTTCAAACACTAGGAATACGTGAATAAAGGGCCTTAGTATGTGTAACACATTGTTTCCTGACAAGAAAATCGTGTTCAAAGAACATAGAACCGAGTTGGATACTGGTTCCATTTATTATTCCGGGACAATGAGTTGGCGATTTGGAAAGAAGCCTGGTTAGGCCATTAAACCAGATGTGATGACGTCACCAAGGGGGAGGGGCCACGTGGGCAGGCTTAATTGATCCCAGGTGATAATGATTTGGCCAGGGGACCAGCTGGGAGTGATGACGTCATCGAGATTAGTTCTGGTATTAGGGTTAGAGAATTGGGGCTCTGTTCATGGTGAGGGTTAGGAAAAGGTTTTGGGCTAGGTAGCGTTCAGGCTCAGGTGTGGGCTAGGTTTAGGGTTTGGGTTAGAGGGTTAGGGACAGGCTTATGGTCACAGTGTAGTAATGTTGGCTATTGACAATGAATGAGCTTCAATCACTGGACCATTTGGTGTGTAGCACTCAGAACTTACGACTCCAGACTAGGGAAATATTTAGAAATGTGCTTCACACAATAGGAATACATATTCCAATAGACTGAATATCTGAACAGCACAATTTTGTCACTGGGAAATCTTGTTTAAACAGCTTAGAAGCAAGTGTGACACTGTTTACATTTATTTTTCCTATCAAAAGGAGTTGGCGTTTTTGGGAAAAGGTTTTGGTGAAACACTGAAAAACTCATTTTCCTAGAGCTATCGAACAGTATGAAAGTATTGAGAACACTATGAAATAAAAATGTTAGTTAGGCTAGGGTTCCAAGTAATGTTTTACTGTGCCTTTAAAGAGCTGGTATGACACCCGTGTTAAAATGAAAAGTCTCATTGCTCAAAACAACAGACCAGGGGAGTGGCAGAGTGTCTCTAGAACTCCTGGAATACGTTTTAGACCCCGAACATCTCTACTGAATTTTAAAATACTGAGAATTTGTATCCAAAGCGCTGTTAAAGGTAGGATAGACTTTCAAGTGGTAATAATATTGAAAGTGCCGGTATATTTGTAAAAAAGGTTGTTTTACCAAATTAGAATTCACAATGAAAAAGCTTGAGACACTGGAAGAGAGAGACTCCAATTCGGGAAATTCACAATGATAACCTAGGTTAATATCTAAGAAAGTGCTTCAAACACTCGGAATACGTGAATAAAGGGCCTTAATATCTGTAACACATTGTTTCCTTACAAGGAAATCGTGTTCAAAGAACATAGAACCCAGTTGGATACTGGTTCCATTTATTATTCCGGGACAATGAGTTGGCGATTTTGAAAGAAGACTGGTTAGGCCATTAAACCGGATGTGATGACGTCACTAAGGGGGAGGGGCCACGTGGGCAGGCTCAATTGATCCCAGGTGATAATGATTTGGCCAGGGGACCAGCTGGGAGTGATGACGTTATCGAGATTACTTCTGGTATTAGGGTTAGAGAATTGGGGCTCTGTTCATGGTGAGGGTTAGGATAAGGTTTTGGGCTAGGTAGGGGTCAGGCTCAGGTGTGGGCTAGGTTTAGGGTTTGGGTTAGCGGGTTAGGGACAGGGTTACGGTCACAGTGTAGTAATGTTGGCTATTCACAATGAATGAGCTTCAATCACTGGACCATTTGGTGTGTAGCACTCAGAACTTACGACTCCAGACTAGGGAAATATTTAGAAATGTGCTTCACACAATAGGAACACATATTCCAATAGACTGAATATCTGAACAGCACAATTTTGTCACTGGGAAATCTTGTTCAAACAGCTGAGAAGCGAGTGTGACACTGTTTACCTTTATTTTTCCAGTCAAAAGGAGTTGGCGTTTTCGGGAAAAGGGTTTGGTGGAACACTGAAAAACTCATTTTCCTAGAGCTATCGAACAGTATGAAAGTATTGAGAACACTATCAAATAAAAATGTTAGTTAGGCTAGGGTTCCAAGTAATGTTTTACTGTGCCTTTAAAAAGCCGGTATGACACCCGTGTTAAAATGAAAAGTCTCATTGCTCAAAACAACAGACCAGGGGAATGGCAGAGTGTCTCTAGAACTCCTGGAATACGTTTCAGAACCCGAACCTCTCTACTGAATTTTAAAATACTGAGAATTTGTATCCAAAGCGCTGTGAAAGGTAGGATAGACTGTCAAGTGGTAATAATGTTGAAAGTGCTGGTATATTTGTAAAAAAGGTTGTTTTACCAAATTAGAATTCACAATGAAAAAGCTTGAGACACTGGAAGAGAGAGACTCCAACTCGGGAAATTCACAATGATAACCTAGGTTAATATCTCAGAAAGTGCTTCAAACACTCGGAATATGTGAATTAAGGGCCTTAATATCTGTAACACATTGTTTCCTGACAAGGAAATCGTGTTCAAAGAACATAGAACCGAGTTGGATACTGGTTACAATTATTATTCCGGGACAATGAGTTGGCGATTTTGAAAGAAGGCTGGTTAGGACATTAAACCGGATGTGATGACGTCACCAAGGGGTAGGGGCCACGTGGGCAGGCTTAATTGATCCCAGGTGATAATGATTTGGCCAGGGGACCAGCTGGGAGTGATGACGTCATCGAGATTAGTTCTGGTATTAGGGTTAGAGAATTGGGGCTCTGTTCATGGTTAGGGTTAGGATAAGGTTTTGGGCTAGGTAGCGTTCAGGCACAGGTGTGGGCTAGGTTTAGGGTTTGGGTTAGAGTGATAGGGACAGGGTTAAGGTCACAGTGTAGTAATGTTGGCTATTCAGAATGAATGAGCTTCAAACACTCAACAATTTGGTGTGTAGCACTCAGAACTTACGACTCCAGACTAGGGAAATATTTAGAAATGTGCTTCACACAATAGGAATACATATTCCAATAGACTGAATATCTGAACAGCACAATTTTGTCACTGGGAAATCTTGTTCAAACAGCTGAGAAGCGAGTGTGACACTGTTTACATTTATTTTTCCCATCAAAAGGAGTTGGCGTTTTCGGGAAAAGGTTTTGGTGAAACACTGAAAAACTCATTTTCCTAGAGCTATCGAACAGTATGAAAGTATTGAGAACACTATGAAATAAAAATGTTAGTTAGGCTAGGGTTCCAAGTAATGTTTTACTGTGCCTTTAAAAAGCCGCTATGACACCCGTGTTAAAATGAAAAGTCTCCTTGCTCAAAACAACAGACCAGGGGAATGGCAGTTTCTCTCTAGAACTCCTGGAATACGTTTTAGAACCCGAATATCTCTACTGAATTTTGAAATACTGAGAATTTGTATCCAAAGAGCTGTGAAAGGTAGGATAGACTTTCAAGTGGCAATAATGTTGAAAGTGCTGGTATATTTGTAAAAAAGGTTGTTTTACCAAATTAGAATTCACAATGAAAAAGCTTGAGACACTGGAAGAGACAGACTCCAACTCGGGAAATTCACAATGATAACCTAGGTTAATATCTAAGAAAGTGCTTCAAACACTAGGAATGCGTGAATAAAGGGCCTTAATATGTGTAACACATTGTTTCCTGACAAGGAAATCGTGTTCAAAGAACATAGAACCGAGTTGGATACTGGTTCCATTTATTATTCCGGGACAATGAGTTGGCGATTTTGAAAGAAGCCTGGTTAGGCCATTAAACCGGATGTGATGACGTCACCAAGGGGGAGGGGCCACGTGGGCAGGCTTAATTGATCCCAGGTGATAATGATTTGGCCAGGGGACCAGCTGGGAGTGATGACGTCATCGAGATTAGTTCTGGTATTAGGGTTAGAGAATTGGGGCTCTGTTCATGGTGAGGGTTAGGATAAGGTTTTGCGCTAGGTAGGGTTCAGGCTCAGCTGTGGGCTAGGTTTAGGGTTTGGGTTAGAGCGTTAGGGACAGGCTTACGGTCACAGTGTAGTAATGTTGGCTATTCACAATGAATGAGCTTCAATCACTGGACAATTTGGTGTGTAGCACACAGAAGTTACGACTCCAGACTAGGGAAATATTTAGAAATGTGCTTCACACAATAGGGATACATATTCCAATAGACTGAATATCTGAACAGCACAATTTTGTCACTGGGAAATCTTGTTCAAACAGCTGAGAAGCGAGTGTGACACTGTTTACATTTATTTTTCCCGGCAAAAGGAGTTGGCGTTTTCGGGAAAAGGTTTTGGTGAAACACTGAAACACTCATTTTCCTAGAGGTATCGAACAGTATGAAAGTATTGAGAACACTATGAAATAAAAATGTTAGTTAGGCTAGGGTTCCAAGTAATGTTTTACTGTGCCTTTAAAGAGCCGGTATGACACCCGTGTTAAAATGAAAAGTCTCATTGCTCAAAACAACAGACCAGGGGAGTGGCAGAGTGTCTCTAGAACTCCTGGAATACGTTTTAGACCCCGAACATCTCTACTGAATTTTAAAATACTGAGAATTTGTATCCAAAGCGCTGTGAAAGGTAGGATAGACTTTCAAGTGGTAATAATATTGAAAGTGCCGGTATATTTGTAAAAAAGGTTGTTTTACCAAATTAGAATTCACAATGAAAAAGCTTGAGACACTGGAAGAGAGAGACTCCAACTCGGGAAATTCACAATGATAACCTAGTTTAATATCTAAGAAAGTGCTTCAAACACTCGGAATACGTGAATAAAGGGCCTTAATATCTGTAACACATTGTTTCCTTACAAGGAAATCGTGTTCAAAGAACATAGAACCCAGTTGGATACTGGTTCCATTTATTATTCCAGGACAATGAGTTGGCGATTTAGAAAGAAGCCTGGTTAGGCCATTAAACCGGATGTGATGACGTCACCAAGGGGGAGGGGCCACGTGGGCAGGCTTAATTGATCCCAGGTGATAATGATTTGGCCAGGGGACCAGCTGGGAGTGATGATGTCATCGAGATTAGTTCTGGTATTAGGGTTAGAGAATTGGGGCTCTGTTCATGGTGAGGGTTAGGATAAGGTTTTGCGCTAGGTAGGGTTCAGGCTCAGCTGTGGGCTAGCTTTAGGGTTTGGGTTAGAGGGTTAGGGACAGGCTTACGGTCACAGTGTAGTAATGTTGGCTATTCACAATGAATGAGCTTCAATCACTGGACAATTTGGTGTGTAGCACACAGAACTTACGACTCCAGACTAGGGAAATATTTAGAAATGTGCTTCACACAATAGGGATACATATTCCAATAGACTGAATATCTGAACAGCACAATTTTGTCACTGGGAAATCTTGTTCAAACAGCTGACAAGCGAGTGTGACACTGTTTCCATTTATTTTTCCCATCAAAAGGAGTTGGCTTTTTCGGGAAAAGGTTTTGGTGAAACACTGAAAAACTCATTTTCCTAGAGGTATCGAACAGTATGAAAGTATTGAGAACACTATGAACTAAAAATGTTAGTTAGGCTAGGGTTCCAAGTAATGTTTTACTGTGCCTTTAAAAAGCCGGTATGACACCCGTGTTAAAATGAAAAGTCTCCTTGCTCAAAACAACAGACCAGGGGAATGGCAGTTTCTCTCTAGAACTCCTGGAATACGTTTTAGAACCCGAACATCTCTACTGAATTTTGAAATACTGAGAATTTGTATCCAAAGCGCTGTGAAAGGTAGGATAGACTTTCAAGTGGTAATAATGTTAAAAGTGCTGGTATATTTGTAAAAAAGGTTGTTTTACCAAATTAGAATTCACAATGAAAAAGCTTGAGACACTGGAAGAGAGAGACTCCAACTCGGGAAATTCACAATGATAACCTAGGTTAATATCTAAGAAAGTGCTTCAAACACTAGGAATACGTGAATAAAGGGCCTTAGTATGTGTAACACATTGTTTCCTGACAAGAAAATCGTGTTCAAAGAACATAGAACCGAGTTGGATACTGGTTCCATTTATTATTCCGGGACAATGAGTTGGCGATTTTGAAAGAAGCCTGGTTAGGCCATTAAACCGGATGTGATGACGTCACCAAGGGGGAGGGGCCACGTGGGCAGGCTTAATTGATCCCAGGTGATAATGATTTGGCCAGGGGAGCAGCTGGGAGTGATGACGTCATCGAGATTAGTTCTGGTATTAGGGTTAGAGAATTGGGGCTCTGTTCATGGTGAGGGTTAGGATAAGGTTTTGGGCTAGGTAGCGTTCAGGCTCAGGTGTGGGCTAGGTTTAGGGTTTGGGTTAGAGTGATAGGGACAGGGTTACGGTCACAGTGTAGTAATGTTGGCTATTGACAATGAATGAGCTTCAATCACTGGACCATTTGGTGTGTAGCACTCAGAACTTACGACTCCAGACTAGGGAAATATTTAGAAAAGTGCTTCACACAATAGGAATACATATTCCAATAGATTAAATATCTGAACAGCACAATTTTGTCACTGGGAAATCTTGTTCAAACAGCTGAGAAGCGAGTGTGACACTGTTTACATTTATTTTTCCCATCAAAAGGAGTTGGCGTTTTCGGGAAAAGGTTTTGGTGAAACACTGAAAAACTCATTTTCCTAGAGCTATCGAACAGTATGAAAGTATTGAGAACACTATGAAATAAAAATGGTAGTTAGGCTAGGGTTCCAAGTAATGTTTTACTGTGCCTTTAAAAAGCCGGTATGACACCCGTGTTAAAATGAAAAGTCTCATTGCTCAAAACAACAGACCAGGGGAATGGCAGCGTGTCTCTAGAACTCCTGGAATACATTTCAGAACCCGAACATCTCTACTGAATTTTAAAATACTGAGAATTTGTATCCAAAGCGCTGTGAAAGGGAGGATAGACTGTCAAGTGGTAATAATGTTGAAAGTGCTGGTATATTTGTAAAAAATGTTGTTTTACCAAATTAGAATTCACAATGAAAAAGCTTGAGACACTGGAAGAGAGAGACTCCAACTCGGGAAATTCCCAATGATAACCTAGGTTAATATGTAAGAAAGTGCTTCAAACACTCGTAATACGTGAATAAAGGGCCTTAATATGTGTAACACATTGTTTCCTGACAAGGAAATCGTGTTCAAAGAACATAGAACCGAGTTGGATACTGGTTCCATTTATTATTCCGGGACAATGAGTTGGCAATTTTGAAAGAAGCCTGGTTAGGCCATTAAACCGGATTTGATGACGTCACCAAGGGAGAGGGGCCACGTGGGCAGGCTTAATTGATCCCAGGTGATAATGATTTGGCCGGGGAGTGATAATGTCATCGAGATTAGTTCTGGTATTAGGGTTAGAGAATTGGGGCTCTGTTCATGGTTAGGGTTAGGATAAGGTTTTGGGCTAGGTAGGGTTCAGGCTCAGGTGTGGGCTAGGTTTAGGGTTTGGGTTAGAGGGCTAGGGACAGGGTTACGGTCACAGTGTAGTAATGTTGGCTATTCACAATGAATGAGCTTCAATCACTGGACAATTTTGTGTGTAGCACTCAGAACTTACGATTCCAGACTAGGGAAATATTTAGAAATGTGCTTCACACAATAGGAATACATATTCCAATAGACTGAATATCTGAACAGCACAATTTTGTCACTGGGAAATCTTGTTCAAACAGCTGAGAAGTGAGTGTGACACTGTTTACATTTATTTTTCCCGTCAAAAGGAGTTGGCGTTTTCGGGAAAAGGTTTTGGTGAAACACTGAAAAACTCATTTTCCTAGAGCTATCGAACAGTATGAAAGTATTGAGAACACTATGAAATAAAAATGTTAGTTAGGCTAGGGTTCCAAGTAATGTTTTACTGTGCCTTTAAAAAGCCGGTATGACACCCGTGTTAAAATGAAAAGTCTCATTGCTCAAAACAACAGACCAGGGGAATGGCAGAGTGTCTCTAGAACTCCTGGAATACGTTTTAGAACCCGAACATCTCTACTGAATTTTGAAATACTGAGAATTTGTATCCAAAGCGCTGTGAAAGGTAGGATAGACTGTCAAGTGTTAATAATGTTGAAAGTGCTGGTATATTTGTAAAAAAGGTTGTTTTACCAAATTAGAATTCACAATGAAAAAGCTTGAGACACTGGTAGAGAGAGACTACAACTCGGGAAATTCACAATGATAACCTAGTTAATATCTAAGAAAGTGCTTCAAACACTCGGAATACGTATATAAAGGGCCTTAATATCTGTAACACATAGTTTCCTGACAAGGAAATCGTGTTCAAAGAACATAGAACCGAGTTGGATACTGGTTACATTTATTATTCTGGGACAATGAGTTGGCGATTTTGAAAGAAGCCTGGTTAGGCCATTAAACTGGATGTGATGACATCACCAACGGGGAGGGGCCACGTGGGCAGGCTTAATTGATCCCAGGTGATAATGATTTGGCCGGGGAGTGATAATGTCATCGAGATTAGTTCTGGTATTAGGGTTAGAGAATTGGGGCTCTGTTCATGGTTAGGGTTAGGATAAGTTTTTGGGCTAGGTAGGGTTCAGGCTCAGGTGTGGGCTCGGTTTAGGGTTTGGGTTAGAGGGTTAGGGACAGGGTTACGGTCACAGTGTAGTAATGTTGGCTATTCACAATGAATGAGCTTCAATCACTGGACAATTTGGTTTGTAGCACTCAGAACTTACGACTCCAGACTAGGGAAATATTTAGAAATGTACTTCACACAATAGGAATACATATTCCAATAGACTGAATATCTGAACAGCACAATTTTGTCACTGGGAAATCTTGTTCAAACAGATGAAAACCGAGTGTGACACTATTTACATTTATTTTTCCCTTCAAAAGGAGTAGGCGTTTTTGGGAAAAGGTTTGGGTGAAAGACTGAAAAACTCATTTTCCTAGAGCTATCGAACAGTATGAAAGTATTGAGAACACTATGAAATAAAAATGTTAGTTAGGCTAGGTTTCCAAGTAATGTTTTACAGGGCCTTTAAAAAGCCGGTATGACACCCGTGTTAAAATGCAAAGTCTCATTGCTCAAAACAACAGACCAGGGGAATGGCAGAGTGTCTCTAGAACTCCTGGAATACGTTTTAGAACCCGAACATCTCTACTGAATTTTGAAAAACTGAGAATTTGTATCCAAAGCGCTGTGAAAGGTAGGATAGACTGTCAAGTGGTAATAATGTTGGAAGTGCTGGTATATTTGTAAAAAAAGGTTGTTTTACCAAATTAGAATTCACAATGAAAAAGCTTTAGACAATGGAAGAGAGAGACTACAACTCGGGAAATTCACAATGATAACCTAGGTTAATATCTAAGAAAGTGCTTCAAACACTCGGAATACGTGAATAAAGGGCCTTAATATCTGTAACACATTGTTTCCTGACAAGGAAATCGTGTTCAAAGAACATAGAACCGAGTTGGATACTGGTTACATTTATTATTCCGGGACAATGAGTTGGCAATTTTGAAAGAAGGCTGGTTAGGCCATTAAACCGGATGTGATGACGTCACCAAGGGGGAGGGGCCACGTGGGCAGGCTTAATTGATCCCAGGTGATAATGATTTGGCCAGGGGACCAGCTGGGAGTGATGACGTCATCGAGATTAGTTCAGGTATTAGGGTTAGAGAATTGGGGCTCTGTTCATGGTTAGGGTTAGGATAAGGTTTTGGGCTAGGTATGGTTCAGGCTCAGGTGTGGGTTAGGTTTAGGGTTTGGGTTAGAAGGTTACGGACAGGGTTACGGTCACAGTGTAGTAATGATGGCTATTCACAATGAATGAGCTTCAATCACTGGACAATTTGGTGTGTAGCACTCAGAACTTACGACTCCAGACTAGGAAAATATTTAGAAATGTGCTTCACACAATAGGAATACATATTCTAATATACTGAATATCTGAACAGCACAATTTTGTCACTTGGAAATCTTGTTCAAACAGATGAGAACCGAGTGTGACACTGTTTACATTTATTTTTCCCGTCAAAAGGAGTTGGCGTTTTTGGGAAAAGGTTTTGGTGAAACACTGAAAAACTCATTTTCCTAGAGCTATCTAACAGTATGAAAGTATTGAGAACACTATGAAATAAAAATGTTAGTTAGGCTAGGGTTCCAAGTAATGTTTTACTGTGCCTTTAAAAAGCCGGTATGACACCCGTGTTAAAATGAAAAGTCTCATTGCTCAAAACAACCGACCAGGGGAATGGCAGAGTGTCTCTAGAACTGCTGGAATACGTTTTAGAACCCGAACATCTCTACTGAATTTTGAAATACTGAGAATTTGTATCGAAAGCGCCGTGAAAGGTAGGATAGACTTTCAAGTGGTAATAATGTTGAAAGTGCTTGTATATTTGTAAAAAAATTTGTTTTACCAAATTAGAATTCACAATGAAAAAGCTTGAGACACTGGAAGAGAGAGACTCCAACTCGGGAAATTCACAATGATAACCTAGGTTAATATCTAAGAAAGTGCTTCAAACACTAGGAATACGTGAATAAAGGGCCTTAATATCTGTAACACATTGTTTCCTGACAAGGAAATCGTGTTCAAAGAACACAGAACCGAGTTGGATACTGGTTCCATTTATTATTCCGGGACAATGAGTTGGCGATTTTGAAAGAAGCCTGGTTAGGCCATTAAACCGGATGTGATGACGTCACCAAGGGGGAGGGGCCACGTGGGCAGGCTTAATTGATCCCAGGTGATAATGATTTGGCCAGGGGAGCAGCTGGGAGTGATGACGTCATCGAGATTAGTTCTGGTATTAGGGTTAGAGAATTGGGGCTCTGTTCATGGTGAGGGTTAGGATAAGGTTTTGGGCTAGGTAGCGTTCAGGCTCAGGTGTGGGCTAGGTTTAGGGTTTGGGTTAGAGTGATAGGGACAGGGTTACGGTCACAGTGTAGTAATGTTGGCTATTGACAATGAATGAGCTTCAATCACTGGACCATTTGGTGTGTAGCACTCAGAACTTACGACTCCAGACTAGGGAAATATTTAGAAAAGTGCTTCACACAATAGGAATACATATTCCAATAGACTGAATATCTGAACAGCACAATTTTGTCACTGGGAAATCTTGTTCAAACAGCTGAGAAGCGAGTGTGACACTGTTTACATTTATTTTTCCCATCAAAAGGAGTTGGCGTTTTCGGGAAAAGGTTTTGGTGAAACACTGAAAAACTCATTTTCCTAGAGCTATCGAACAGTATGAAAGTATTGAGAACACTATGAAATAAAAATGGTAGTTAGGCTAGGGTTCCAAGTAATGTTTTACTGTGCCTTTAAAAAGCCGGTATGACACCCGTGTTAAAATGAAAAGTCTCATTGCTCAAAACAACAGACCAGGGGAATGGCAGCGTGTCTCTAGAACTCCTGGAATACATTTCAGAACCCGAACATCTCTACTGAATTTTAAAATACTGAGAATTTGTATCCAAAGCGCTGTGAAAGGGAGGATAGACTGTCAAGTGGTAATAATGTTGAAAGTGCTGGTATATTTGTAAAAAATGTTGTTTTACCAAATTAGAATTCACAATGAAAAAGCTTGAGACACTGGAAGAGAGAGACTCCAACTCGGGAAATTCCCAATGATAACCTAGGTTAATATGTAAGAAAGTGCTTCAAACACTCGTAATACGTGAATAAAGGGCCTTAATAACTGTAACACATTGTTTCCTGACAAGGAAATCGTGTTCAAAGAACATAGAACCGAGTTGGATACTGGTTCCATTTATTATTCCGGGACAATGAGTTGGCAATTTTGAAAGAAGCCTGGTTAGGCCATTAAACCGGATTTGATGACGTCACCAAGGGAGAGGGGCCACGTGGGCAGGCTTAATTGATCCCAGGTGATAATGATTTGGCCGGGGAGTGATAATGTCATCGAGATTAGTTCTGGTATTAGGGTTAGAGAATTGGGGCTCTGTTCATGGTTAGGGTTAGGATAAGGTTTTGGGCTAGGTAGGGTTCAGGCTCAGGTGTGGGCTAGGTTTAGGGTTTGGGTTAGAGGGCTAGGGACAGGGTTACGGTCACAGTGTAGTAATGTTGTCTATTCACAATGAATGAGCTTCAATCACTGGACAATTTTGTGTGTAGCACTCAGAACTTACGATTCCAGACTAGGGAAATATTTAGAAATGTGCTTCACACAATAGGAATACATATTCCAATAGACTGAATATCTGAACAGCACAATTTTGTCACTGGGAAATCTTGTTCAAACAGCTGAGAAGTGAGTGTGACACTGTTTACATTTATTTTTCCCGTCAAAAGGAGTTGGCGTTTTCGGGAAAAGGTTTTGGTGAAACACTGAAAAACTCATTTTCCTAGAGCTATCGAACAGTATGAAAGTATTGAGAACACTATGAAATAAAAATGTTAGTTAGGCTAGGGTTCCAAGTAATGTTTTACTGTGCCTTTAAAAAGCCGGTATGACACCCGTGTTAAAATGAAAAGTCTCATTGCTCAAAACAACAGACCAGGGGAATGGCAGAGTGTCTCTAGAACTCCTGGAATACGTTTTAGAACCCGAACATCTCTACTGAATTTTGAAATACTGAGAATTTGTATCCAAAGCGCTGTGAAAGGTAGGATAGACTGTCAAGTGTTAATAATGTTGAAAGTGCTGGTATATTTGTAAAAAAGGTTGTTTTACCAAATTAGAATTCACAATGAAAAAGCTTGAGACACTGGTAGAGAGAGACTACAACTCGGGAAATTCACAATGATAACCTAGTTAATATCTAAGAAAGTGCTTCAAACACTCGGAATACGTATATAAAGGGCCTTAATATCTGTAACACATAGTTTCCTGACAAGGAAATCGTGTTCAAAGAACATAGAACCGAGTTGGATACTGGTTACATTTATTATTCTGGGACAATGAGTTGGCGATTTTGAAAGAAGCCTGGTTAGGCCATTAAACTGGATGTGATGACATCACCAACGGGGAGGGGCCACGTGGGCAGGCTTAATTGATCCCAGGTGATAATGATTTGGCCGGGGAGTGATAATGTCATCGAGATTAGTTCTGGTATTAGGGTTAGAGAATTGGGGCTCTGTTCATGGTTAGGGTTAGGATAAGTTTTTGGGCTAGGTAGGGTTCAGGCTCAGGTGTGGGCTCGGTTTAGGGTTTGGGTTAGAGGGTTAGGGACAGGGTTACGGTCACAGTGTAGTAATGTTGGCTATTCACAATGAATGAGCTTCAATCACTGGACAATTTGGTTTGTAGCACTCAGAACTTACGACTCCAGACTAGGGAAATATTTAGAAATGTGCTTCACACAATAGGAATACATATTCCAATAGACTGAATATCTGAACAGCACAATTTTGTCACTGGGAAATCTTGTTCAAACAGATGAAAACCGAGTGTGACACTATTTACATTTATTTTTCCCTTCAAAAGGAGTAGGCGTTTTTGGGAAAAGGTTTGGGTGAAAGACTGAAAAACTCATTTTCCTAGAGCTATCGAACAGTATGAAAGTATTGAGAACACTATGAAATAAAAATGTTAGTTAGGCTAGGTTTCCAAGTAATGTTTTACAGGGCCTTTAAAAAGCCGGTATGACACCCGTGTTAAAATGCAAAGTCTCATTGCTCAAAACAACAGACCAGGGGAATGGCAGAGTGTCTCTAGAACTCCTGGAATACGTTTTAGAACCCGAACATCTCTACTGAATTTTGAAAAACTGAGAATTTGTATCCAAAGCGCTGTGAAAGGTAGGATAGACTGTCAAGTGGTAATAATGTTGGAAGTGCTGGTATATTTGTAAAAAAAGGTTGTTTTACCAAATTAGAATTCACAATGAAAAAGCTTTAGACAATGGAAGAGAGAGACTACAACTCGGGAAATTCACAATGATAACCTAGGTTAATATCTAAGAAAGTGCTTCAAACACTCGGAATACGTGAATAAAGGGCCTTAATATCTGTAACACATTGTTTCCTGACAAGGAAATCGTGTTCAAAGAACATAGAACCGAGTTGGATACTGGTTACATTTATTATTCCGGGACAATGAGTTGGCAATTTTGAAAGAAGGCTGGTTAGGCCATTAAACCGGATGTGATGACGTCACCAAGGGGGAGGGGCCACGTGGGCAGGCTTAATTGATCCCAGGTGATAATGATTTGGCCAGGGGACCAGCTGGGAGTGATGACGTCATCGAGATTAGTTCAGGTATTAGGGTTAGAGAATTGGGGCTCTGTTCATGGTTAGGGTTAGGATAAGGTTTTGGGCTAGGTATGGTTCAGGCTCAGGTGTGGGTTAGGTTTAGGGTTTGGGTTAGAAGGTTACGGACAGGGTTACGGTCACAGTGTAGTAATGATGGCTATTCACAATGAATGAGCTTCAATCACTGGACAATTTGGTGTGTAGCACTCAGAACTTACGACTCCAGACTAGGAAAATATTTAGAAATGTGCTTCACACAATAGGAATACATATTCTAATATACTGAATATCTGAACAGCACAATTTTGTCACTTGGAAATCTTGTTCAAACAGATGAGAACCGAGTGTGACACTGTTTACATTTATTTTTCCCGTCAAAAGGAGTTGGCGTTTTTGGGAAAAGGTTTTGGTGAAACACTGAAAAACTCATTTTCCTAGAGCTATCTAACAGTATGAAAGTATTGAGAACACTATGAAATAAAAATGTTAGTTAGGCTAGGGTTCCAAGTAATGTTTTACTGTGCCTTTAAAGAGCCGGTATGACACCCGTGTTAAAATGAAAAGTCTCATTGCTCAAAACAACCGACCAGGGGAATGGCAGAGTGTCTCTAGAACTGCTGGAATACGTTTTAGAACCCGAACATCTCTACTGAATTTTGAAATACTGAGAATTTGTATCGAAAGCGCCGTGAAAGGTAGGATAGACTTTCAAGTGGTAATAATGTTGAAAGTGCTTGTATATTTGTAAAAAAATTTGTTTTACCAAATTAGAATTCACAATGAAAAAGCTTGAGACACTGGAAGAGAGAGACTCCAACTCGGGAAATTCACAATGATAACCTAGGTTAATATCTAAGAAAGTGCTTCAAACACTAGGAATACGTGAATAAAGGGCCTTAATATCTGTAACACATTGTTTCCTGACAAGGAAATCGTGTTCAAAGAACACAGAACCGAGTTGGATACTGGTTCCATTTATTATTCCGGGACAATGAGTTGGCGATTTTGAAAGAAGCCTGGTTAGGCCATTAAACCGGATGTGATGACGTCACCAAGGGGGAGGGGCCACGTGGGCAGGCTTAATTGATCCCAGGTGATAATGATTTGGCCAGGGGAGCAGCTGGGAGTGATGACGTCATCGAGATTAGTTCTGGTATTAGGGTTAGAGAATTGGGGCTCTGTTCATGGTGAGGGTTAGGATAAGGTTTTGGGCTAGGTAGCGTTCAGGCTCAGGTGTGGGCTAGGTTTAGGGTTTGGGTTAGAGTGATAGGGACAGGGTTACGGTCACAGTGTAGTAATGTTGGCTATTGACAATGAATGAGCTTCAATCACTGGACCATTTGGTGTGTAGCACTCAGAACTTACGACTCCAGACTAGGGAAATATTTAGAAAAGTGCTTCACACAATAGGAATACATATTCCAATAGACTGAATATCTGAACAGCACAATTTTGTCACTGGGAAATCTTGTTCAAACAGCTGAGAAGCGAGTGTGACACTGTTTACATTTATTTTTCCCATCAAAAGGAGTTGGCGTTTTCGGGAAAAGGTTTTGGTGAAACACTGAAAAACTCATTTTCCTAGAGCTATCGAACAGTATGAAAGTATTGAGAACACTATGAAATAAAAATGGTAGTTAGGCTAGGGTTCCAAGTAATGTTTTACTGTGCCTTTAAAAAGCCGGTATGACACCCGTGTTAAAATGAAAAGTCTCATTGCTCAAAACAACAGACCAGGGGAATGGCAGCGTGTCTCTAGAACTCCTGGAATACATTTCAGAACCCGAACATCTCTACTGAATTTTAAAATACTGAGAATTTGTATCCAAAGCGCTGTGAAAGGGAGGATAGACTGTCAAGTGGTAATAATGTTGAAAGTGCTGGTATATTTGTAAAAAATGTTGTTTTACCAAATTAGAATTCACAATGAAAAAGCTTGAGACACTGGAAGAGAGAGACTCCAACTCGGGAAATTCCCAATGATAACCTAGGTTAATATGTAAGAAAGTGCTTCAAACACTCGTAATACGTGAATAAAGGGCCTTAATAACTGTAACACATTGTTTCCTGACAAGGAAATCGTGTTCAAAGAACATAGAACCGAGTTGGATACTGGTTCCATTTATTATTCCGGGACAATGAGTTGGCAATTTTGAAAGAAGCCTGGTTAGGCCATTAAACCGGATTTGATGACGTCACCAAGGGAGAGGGGCCACGTGGGCAGGCTTAATTGATCCCAGGTGATAATGATTTGGCCGGGGAGTGATAATGTCATCGAGATTAGTTCTGGTATTAGGGTTAGAGAATTGGGGCTCTGTTCATGGTTAGGGTTAGGATAAGGTTTTGGGCTAGGTAGGGTTCAGGCTCAGGTGTGGGCTCGGTTTAGGGTTTGGGTTAGAGGGTTAGGGACAGGGTTACGGTCACAGTGTAGTAATGTTGGCTATTCACAATGAATGAGCTTCAATCACTGGACAATTTGGTTTGTAGCACTCAGAACTTACGACTCCAGACTAGGGAAATATTTAGAAATGTGCTTCACACAATAGGAATACATATTCCAATAGACTGAATATCTGAACAGCACAATTTTGTCACTGGGAAATCTTGTTCAAACAGATGAAAACCGAGTGTGACACTATTTACATTTATTTTTCCCTTCAAAAGGAGTAGGCGTTTTTGGGAAAAGGTTTGGGTGAAAGACTGAAAAACTCATTTTCCTAGAGCTATCGAACAGTATGAAAGTATTGAGAACACTATGAAATAAAAATGTTAGTTAGGCTAGGTTTCCAAGTAATGTTTTACAGGGCCTTTAAAAAGCCGGTATGACACCCGTGTTAAAATGCAAAGTCTCATTGCTCAAAACAACAGACTAGGGGAATGGCAGAGTGTCTCTAGAACTCCTGGAATACGTTTTAGAACCCGAACATCTCTACTGAATTTTGAAAAACTGAGAATTTGTATCCAAAGCGCTGTGAAAGGTAGGATAGACTGTCAAGTGGTAATAATGTTGGAAGTGCTGGTATATTTGTAAAAAAAGGTTGTTTTACCAAATTAGAATTCACAATGAAAAAGCTTTAGACAATGGAAGAGAGAGACTACAACTCGGGAAATTCACAATGATAACCTAGGTTAATATCTAAGAAAGTGCTTCAAACACTCGGAATACGTGAATAAAGGGCCTTAATATCTGTAACACATTGTTTCCTGACAAGGAAATCGTGTTCAAAGAACATAGAACCGAGTTGGATACTGGTTACATTTATTATTCCGGGACAATGAGTTGGCAATTTTGAAAGAAGGCTGGTTAGGCCATTAAACCGGATGTGATGACGTCACCAAGGGGGAGGGGCCACGTGGGCAGGCTTAATTGATCCCAGGTGATAATGATTTGGCCAGGGGACCAGCTGGGAGTGATGACGTCATCGAGATTAGTTCAGGTATTAGGGTTAGAGAATTGGGGCTCTGTTCATGGTTAGGGTTAGGATAAGGTTTTGGGCTAGGTATGGTTCAGGCTCAGGTGTGGGTTAGGTTTAGGGTTTGGGTTAGAAGGTTACGGACAGGGTTACGGTCACAGTGTAGTAATGATGGCTATTCACAATGAATGAGCTTCAATCACTGGACAATTTGGTGTGTAGCACTCAGAACTTACGACTCCAGACTAGGAAAATATTTAGAAATGTGCTTCACACAATAGGAATACATATTCTAATATACTGAATATCTGAACAGCACAATTTTGTCACTTGGAAATCTTGTTCAAACAGATGAGAACCGAGTGTGACACTGTTTACATTTATTTTTCCCGTCAAAAGGAGTTGGCGTTTTTGGGAAAAGGTTTTGGTGAAACACTGAAAAACTCATTTTCCTAGAGCTATCTAACAGTATGAAAGTATTGAGAACACTATGAAATAAAAATGTTAGTTAGGCTAGGGTTCCAAGTAATGTTTTACTGTGCCTTTAAAAAGCCGGTATGACACCCGTGTTAAAATGAAAAGTCTCATTGCTCAAAACAACCGACCAGGGGAATGGCAGAGTGTCTCTAGAACTGCTGGAATACGTTTTAGAACCCGAACATCTCTACTGAATTTTGAAATACTGAGAATTTGTATCGAAAGCGCCGTGAAAGGTAGGATAGACTTTCAAGTGGTAATAATGTTGAAAGTGCTTGTATATTTGTAAAAAAATTTGTTTTACCAAATTAGAATTCACAGTGAAAAAGCTTGAGACACTGGAAGAGAGAGACTCCAACTCGGGAAATTCACAATGATAACCTAGGTTAATATCTAAGAAAGTGCTTCAAACACTAGGAATACGTGAATAAAGGGCCTTAATATCTGTAACACATTGTTTCCTGACAAGGAAATCGTGTTCAAAGAACACAGAACCGAGTTGGATACTGGTTACATTTATTATTCCGGGACAATGAGTTGGCGATTTTGAAAGAAGCCTGGTTAGGCCATTAAACCGGATGTGATGACGTCACCAAGGGGGAGGGGCCACGTGGGCAGGCTTAATTGATCCCAGGTGATAATGATTTGGCCAGGGGAGCAGCTGGGAGTGATGACGTCATCGAGATTAGTTCTGGTATTAGGGTTAGAGAATTGGGGCTCTGTTCATGGTTAGGGTTAGGATTAGGTTTTGGGCTAGGTAGGGTTCAGGCTCAGGTGTGGGCTAGGTTTAGGGTTTGGGTTAGAGGGTTAGGGACAGGGTTAAGGTCACAGTGTAGTAATGTTAGCTATTCACAATGAATGAGCTTCAATCACTGGACAATTTGGTGTGTAGCACTCAGAACTTACGACTCCAGAATAGGGAAATATTTAGAAATGTGCTGCACACAATAGGAATACATATTCCAGTAGACTGAATATCTGAACAGCACAATTTTGTCACTGGGAAATCTTGTTCAAACAGCTGAGAAGCGAGTGTGACACTGTTTACATTTATTTTTCCCGTCAAAAGGAGTTGGCGTTTTCGGGAAAAGGTTTTGGTGAAACACTGAAAAACTCATTTTCCTAGAGCTATCGAACAGTATGAAAGTATTGAGAACACTATGAAATAAAAATGTTAGTTAGGCTAGGGTTCCAAGTAATGTATTACTGTGCCTTTAAAAAGCCGGTATGACACCCGTGTTAAAATGAAAAGTCTCATTGCTCAAAACAACAGACCAGGGGAATGGCAGAGTGTCTCTAGAACTCCTGGAATACATTTCAGAACCCGAACATCTCTACTGAATTTTAAAATACTGAGAATTTGTATCCAAAGCGCTGTGAAAGGTAGGATAGACTGTCAAGTGGTAATAATGTTGAAAGTGCTGGTATATTTGTAAAAAAGGTTGTTTTACCAAATTAGAATTCACAATGAAAAAGCTTGAGACACTGTAAGAGAGAGACTCCAACTCGGGAAATTCACAATGATAACCTAGGTTAATATCTAAGAAAGTGCTTCAAACACTAGGAATACGTGAATAACGGGCCTTAATATCTGAAACACATTGTTTCCTGACACGGAAATCGTGTTCAAAGAACATAGAACCGAGTTGGATACTGGTTCCATTTATTATTCCGGGACAATGAGTTGGCGATTTTGAAAGAAGCCTGGTTAGGCCATTAAACCGGATGTGATGACGTCACCAAGGGGGAGGGGCCACGTGGGCAGGCTTATTTGATCCCAGGTGATAATGATTTGGCCGGGGAGTGATAATGTCATCGAGATTAGTTTTGGTATTAGGGTTAGAGAATTGGGGCTCTGTTCATGGTTAGGGTTAGGATAAGGTTTTGGGCTAGGTAGGGTTCAGGCTCAGGTGTGGGCTCGGTTTAGGGTTTGGGTTAGAGGGTTAGGGACAGGGTTACGGTCACAGTGTAGTAATGTTGGCTATTCACAATGAATGAGCTTCAATCACTGGACAATTTGGTTTGTAGCACTCAGAACTTACGACTCCAGACTAGGGAAATATTTAGAAATGTGCTTCACACAATAGGAATACATATTCCAATAGACTGAATATCTGAACAGCACAATTTTGTCACTGGGAAATCTTGTTCAAACAGATGAAAACCGAGTGTGACACTATTTACATTTATTTTTCCCTTCAAAAGGAGTAGGCTTTTTTGGGAAAAGGTTTGGGTGAAACACTGAAAAACTCATTTTCCTAGAGCTATCGAACAGTATGAAAGTATTGAGAACACTATGAAATAAAAATGTTAGTTAGGCTAGGTTTCCAAGTAATGTTTTACAGGGCCTTTAAAAAGCCGGTATGACACCCGTGTTAAAATGCAAAGTCTCATTGCTCAAAACAACAGACCAGTGGAATGGCAGAGTGTCTCTAGAACTCCTGGAATACGTTTTAGAACCCGAACATCTCTACTGAATTTTGAAAAACTGAGAATTTGTATCCAAAGCGCTGTGAAAGGTAGGATAGACTGTCAAGTGGTAATAATGTTGGAAGTGCTGGTATATTTGTAAAAAAGGTTGTTTTACCAAATTAGAATTCACAATGAAAAAGCTTTAGACAATGGAAGAGAGAGACTACAACTCGGGAAATTCACAATGATAACCTAGGTTAATATCTAAGAAAGTGCTTCAAACACTCGGAATACGTGAATAAAGGGCCTTAATATCTGTAACACATTGTTTCCTGACAAGGAAATCGTGTTCAAAGAACATAGAACCGAGTTGGATACTGGTTCCATTTATTATTCCGGGACAATGAGTTGGCGATTTTGAAAGAAGGCTGGTTAGGCCATTAAACCGGATGTGATGACGTCACCAAGGGGGAGGGGCCACGTGGGCAGGCTTAATTGATCCCAGGTGATAATGATTTGGCCAGGGGACCAGCTGGGAGTGATGACGTCATCGAGATTAGTTCAGGTATTAGGGTTAGAGAATTGGGGCTCTGTTCATGGTTAGGGTTAGGATAAGGTTTTGGGCTAGGTATGGTTCAGGCTCAGGTGTGGGTTAGGTTTAGGGTTTGGGTTAGAAGGTTACGGACAGGGTTACGGTCACAGTGTAGTAATGATGGCTATTCACAATGAATGAGCTTCAATCACTGGACAATTTGGTGTGTAGCACTCAGAACTTACGACTCCAGACTAGGAAAATATTTAGAAATGTGCTTCACACAATAGGAATACATATTCTAATATACTGAATATCTGAACAGCACAATTTTGTCACTTGGAAATCTTGTTCAAACAGATGAGAACCGAGTGTGACACTGTTTACATTTATTTTTCCCGTCAAAAGGAGTTGGCGTTTTTGGGAAAAGGTTTT
The DNA here is from genome assembly GCF_951640355.1 of Cnephaeus nilssonii. Classification (NCBI taxonomy): domain Eukaryota; kingdom Metazoa; phylum Chordata; class Mammalia; order Chiroptera; family Vespertilionidae; genus Cnephaeus; species Cnephaeus nilssonii. The sequence continues at coordinate 83,782,182 of NC_137084.1, forward strand.
GGTGAAACACTGAAAAACTCATTTTCCTAGAGCTATCGAACAGTATGAAAGTATTGAGAACACTATGAAATAAAAATGTTAGTTAGGCTAGGGTTCCAAGTAATGTTTTACTGTGCCTTTAAAAAGCCGGTATGACACCCGTGTTAAAATGAAAAGTCTCATTGCTCAAAACAACCGACCAGGGGAATGGCAGAGTGTCTCTAGAACTGCTGGAATACGTTTTAGAACCCGAACATCTCTACTGAATTTTGAAATACTGAGAATTTGTATCGAAAGCGCCGTGAAAGGTAGGATAGACTTTCAAGTGGTAATAATGTTGAAAGTGCTTGTATATTTGTAAAAAAAGTTGTTTTACCAAATTAGAATTCACAATGAAAAAGCTTGAGACACTGGAAGAGAGAGACTCCAACTCGGGAAATTCACAATGATAACCTAGGTTAATATCTAAGAAAGTGCTTCAAACACTAGGAATACGTGAATAAAGGGCCTTAATATCTGTAACACATTGTTTCCTGACAAGGAAATCGTGTTCAAAGAACACAGAACCGAGTTGGATACTGGTTACATTTATTATTCCGGGACAATGAGTTGGCGATTTTGAAAGAAGCCTGGTTAGGCCATTAAACCGGATGTGATGACGTCACCAAGGGGGAGGGGCCACGTGGGCAGGCTTAATTGATCCCAGGTGATAATGATTTGGCCAGGGGAGCAGCTGGGAGTGATGACGTCATCGAGATTAGTTCTGGTATTAGGGTTAGAGAATTGGGGCTCTGTTCATGGTTAGGGTTAGGATTAGGTTTTGGGCTAGGTAGGGTTCAGGCTCAGGTGTGGGCTAGGTTTAGGGTTTGGGTTAGAGGGTTAGGGACAGGGTTAAGGTCACAGTGTAGTAATGTTAGCTATTCACAATGAATGAGCTTCAATCACTGGACAATTTGGTGTGTAGCACTCAGAACTTACGACTCCAGAATAGGGAAATATTTAGAAATGTGCTGCACACAATAGGAATACATATTCCAGTAGACTGAATATCTGAACAGCACAATTTTGTCACTGGGAAATCTTGTTCAAACAGCTGAGAAGCGCGTGTGACACTGTTTACATTTATTTTTCCCGTCAAAAGGAGTTGGCGTTTTCGGGAAAAGGTTTTGGTGAAACACTGAAAAACTCATTTTCCTAGAGCTATCGAACAGTATGAAAGTATTGAGAACACTATGAAATAAAAATGTTAGTTAGGCTAGGGTTCCAAGTAATGTATTACTGTGCCTTTAAAAAGCCGGTATGACACCCGTGTTAAAATGAAAAGTCTCATTGCTCAAAACAACAGACCAGGGGAATGGCAGAGTGTCTCTAGAACTCCTGGAATACATTTCAGAACCCGAACATCTCTACTGAATTTTAAAATACTGAGAATTTGTATCCAAAGCGCTGTGAAAGGTAGGATAGACTGTCAAGTGGTAATAATGTTGGAAGTGCTGGTATATTTGTAAAAAAGGTTGTTTTACCAAATTAGAATTCACAATGAAAAAGCTTGAGACACTGGAAGAGAGAGACTCCAACTCGGGAAATTCACAATGATAACCTAGGTTAATATCTAAGAAAGTGCTTCAAACACTAGGAATACGTGAATAACGGGCCTTAATATCTGAAACACATTGTTTCCTGACACGGAAATCGTGTTCAAAGAACATAGAACCGAGTTGGATACTGGTTCCATTAATTATTCCGGGACAATGAGTTGGCGATTTTGAAAGAAGCCTGGTTAGGCCATTAAACCGGATGTGATGACGTCACCAAGGGGGAGGGGCCACGTGGGCAGGCTTATTTGATCCCAGGTGATAATGATTTGGCCGGGGAGTGATAATGTCATCGAGATTAGTTCTGGTATTAGGGTTAGAGAATTGGGGCTCTGTTCATGGTTAGGGTTAGGATAAGGTTTTGGGCTAGGTAGGGTTCAGGCTCAGGTGTGGGCTCGGTTTAGGGTTTGGGTTAGAGGGTTAGGGACAGGGTTACGGTCACAGTGTAGTAATGTTGGCTATTCACAATGAATGAGCTTCAATCACTGGACAATTTGGTTTGTAGCACTCAGAACTTACGACTCCAGACTAGGGAAATATTTAGAAATGTGCTTCACACAATAGGAATACATATTCCAATAGACTGAATATCTGAACAGCACAATTTTGTCACTGGGAAATCTTGTTCAAACAGATGAAAACCGAGTGTGACACTATTTACATTTATTTTTCCCTTCTAAAGGAGTAGGCGTTTTTGGGAAAAGGTTTGGGTGAAACACTGAAAAACTCATTTTCCTAGAGCTATCGAACAGTATGAAAGTATTGAGAACACTATGAAATAAAAATGTTAGTTAGGCTAGGTTTCCAAGTAATGTTTTACAGGGCCTTTAAAAAGCCGGTATGACACCTGAGTTAAAATGCAAAGTCTCATTGCTCAAAACAACAGACCAGGGGAATGGCAGAGTGTCTCTAGAACTCCTGGAATACGTTTTAGAACCCGAACATCTCTACTGAATTTTGAAAAACTGAGAATTTGTATCCAAAGCGCTGTGAAAGGTAGGATAGACTGTCAAGTGGTAATAATGTTGGAAGTGCTGGTATATTTGTAAAAAAAGGTTGTTTTACCAAATTAGAATTCACAATGAAAAAGCTTTAGACAATGGAAGAGAGAGACTACAACTCGGGAAATTCACAATGATAACCTAGGTTAATATCTAAGAAAGTGCTTCAAACACTCGGAATACGTGAATAAAGGGCCTTAATATCTGTAACACATTGTTTCCTGACAAGGAAATCGTGTTCAAAGAACATAGAACCGAGTTGGATACTGGTTACATTTATTATTCCGGGACAATGAGTTGGCAATTTTGAAAGAAGGCTGGTTAGGCCATTAAACCGGATGTGATGACGTCACCAAGGGGGAGGGGCCACGTGGGCAGGCTTAATTGATCCCAGGTGATAATGATTTGGCCAGGGGACCAGCTGGGAGTGATGACGTCATCGAGATTAGTTCAGGTATTAGGGTTAGAGAATTGGGGCTCTGTTCATGGTTAGGGTTAGGATAAGGTTTTGGGCTAGGTATGGTTCAGGCTCAGGTGTGGGTTAGGTTTAGGGTTTGGGTTAGAAGGTTACGGACAGGGTTACGGTCACAGTGTAGTAATGATGGCTATTCACAATGAATGAGCTTCAATCACTGGACAATTTGGTGTGTAGCACTCAGAACTTACGACTCCAGACTAGGAAAATATTTAGAAATGTGCTTCACACAATAGGAATACATATTCTAATATACTGAATATCTGAACAGCACAATTTTGTCACTTGGAAATCTTGTTCAAACAGATGAGAACCGAGTGTGACACTGTTTACATTTATTTTTCCCGTCAAAAGGAGTTGGCGTTTTTGGGAAAAGGTTTTGGTGAAACACTGAAAAACTCATTTTCCTAGAGCTATCGAACAGTATGAAAGTATTGAGAACACTATGAAATAAAAATGTTAGTTAGGCTAGGGTTCCAAGTAATGTTTTACTGTTCCTTTAAAAAGCCGGTATGACACCCGTGTTAAAATGAAAAGTCTCATTGCTCAAAACAACCGACCAGGGGAATGGCAGAGTGTCTCTAGAACTGCTGGAATACGTTTTAGAACCCGAACATCTCTACTGAATTTTGAAATACTGAGAATTTGTATCGAAAGCGCCGTGAAAGGTAGGATAGACTTTCAAGTGGTAATAATGTTGAAAGTGCTTGTATATTTGTAAAAAAAGTTGTTTTACCAAATTAGAATTCACAATGAAAAAGCTTGAGACACTGGAAGAGAGAGACTCCAACTCGGGAAATTCACAATGATAACCTAGGTTAATATCTAAGAAAGTGCTTCAAACACTAGGAATACGTGAATAAAGGGCCTTAATATCTGTAACACATTGTTTCCTGACAAGGAAATCGTGTTCAAAGAACACAGAACCGAGTTGGATACTGGTTACATTTATTATTCCGGGACAATGAGTTGGCGATTTTGAAAGAAGCCTGGTTAGGCCATTAAACCGGATGTGATGACGTCACCAAGGGGGAGGGGCCACGTGGGCAGGCTTAATTGATCCCAGGTGATAATGATTTGGCCAGGGGAGCAGCTGGGAGTGATGACGTCATCGAGATTAGTTCTGGTATTAGGGTTAGAGAATTGGGGCTCTGTTCATGGTTAGGGTTAGGATTAGGTTTTGGGCTAGGTAGGGTTCAGGCTCAGGTGTGGGCTAGGTTTAGGGTTTGGGTTAGAGGGTTAGGGACAGGGTTAAGGTCACAGTGTAGTAATGTTAGCTATTCACAATGAATGAGCTTCAATCACTGGACAATTTGGTGTGTAGCACTCAGAACTGACGACTCCAGAATAGGGAAATATTTAGAAATGTGCTGCACACAATAGGAATACATATTCCAGTAGACTGAATATCTGAACAGCACAATTTTGTCACTGGGAAATCTTGTTCAAACAGCTGAGAAGCGAGTGTGACACTGTTTACATTTATTTTTCCCGTCAAAAGGAGTTGGCGTTTTCGGGAAAAGGTTTTGGTGAAACACTGAAAAACTCATTTTCCTAGAGCTATCGAACAGTATGAAAGTATTGAGAACACTATGAAATAAAAATGTTAGTTAGGCTAGGGTTCCAAGTAATGTATTACTGTGCCTTTAAAAAGCCGGTATGACACCCGTGTTAAAATGAAAAGTCTCATTGCTCAAAACAACAGACCAGGGGAATGGCAGAGTGTCTCTAGAACTCCTGGAATACATTTCAGAACCCGAACATCTCTACTGAATTTTAAAATACTGAGAATTTGTATCCAAAGCGCTGTGAAAGGTAGGATAGACTGTCAAGTGGTAATAATGTTGAAAGTGCTGGTATATTTGTAAAAAAGGTTGTTTTACCAAATTAGAATTCACAATGAAAAAGCTTGAGACACTGGAAGAGAGAGACTCCAACTCGGGAAATTCACAATGATAACCTAGGTTAATATCTAAGAAAGTGCTTCAAACACTAGGAATACGTGAATAACGGGCCTTAATATCTGAAACACATTGTTTCCTGACACGGAAATCGTGTTCAAAGAACATAGAACCGAGTTGGATACTGGTTCCATTAATTATTCCGGGACAATGAGTTGGCGATTTTGAAAGAAGCCTGGTTAGGCCATTAAACCGGATGTGATGACGTCACCAAGGGGGAGGGGCCACGTGGGCAGGCTTATTTGATCCCAGGTGATAATGATTTGGCCGGGGAGTGATAATGTCATCGAGATTAGTTTTGGTATTAGGGTTAGAGAATTGGGGCTCTGTTCATGGTTAGGGTTAGGATAAGGTTTTGGGCTAGGTAGGGTTCAGGCTCAGGTGTGGGCTCGGTTTAGGGTTTGGGTTAGAGTGATAGGGACAGGGTTACGGTCACAGTGTAGTAATGTTGGCTATTCACAATGAATGAGCTTCAATCACTGGACAATTTGGTTTGTAGCACTCAGAACTTACGACTCCAGACTAGGGAAATATTTAGAAATGTGCTTCACACAATAGGAATACATATTCCAATAGACTGAATATCTGAACAGCACAATTTTGTCACTGGGAAATCTTGTTCAAACAGATGAAAACCGAGTGTGACACTATTTACATTTATTTTTCCCTTCAAAAGGAGTAGGCGTTTTTGGGAAAAGGTTTGGGTGAAACACTGAAAAACTCATTTTCCTAGAGCTATCGAACAGTATGAAAGTATTGAGAACACTATGAAATAAAAATGTTAGTTAGGCTAGGTTTCCAAGTAATGTTTTACAGGGCCTTTAAAAAGCCGGTATGACACCTGAGTTAAAATGCAAAGTCTCATTGCTCAAAACAACAGACCAGGGGAATGGCAGAGTGTCTCTAGAACTCCTGGAATACGTTTTAGAACCCGAACATCTCTACTGAATTTTGAAAAACTGAGAATTTGTATCCAAAGCGCTGTGAAAGGTAGGATAGACTGTCAAGTGGTAATAATGTTGGAAGTGCTGGTATATTTGTAAAAAAAGGTTGTTTTACCAAATTAGAATTCACAATGAAAAAGCTTTAGACAATGGAAGAGAGAGACTACAACTCGGGAAATTCACAATGATAACCTAGGTTAATATCTAAGAAAGTGCTTCAAACACTCGGAATACGTGAATAAAGGGCCTTAATATCTGTAACACATTGTTTCCTGACAAGGAAATCGTGTTCAAAGAACATAGAACCGAGTTGGATACTGGTTACATTTATTATTCCGGGACAATGAGTTGGCAATTTTGAAAGAAGGCTGGTTAGGCCATTAAACCGGATGTGATGACGTCACCAAGGGGGAGGGGCCACGTGGGCAGGCTTAATTGATCCCAGGTGATAATGATTTGGCCAGGGGACCAGCTGGGAGTGATGACGTCATCGAGATTAGTTCAGGTATTAGGGTTAGAGAATTGGGGCTCTGTTCATGGTTAGGGTTAGGATAAGGTTTTGGGCTAGGTATGGTTCAGGCTCAGGTGTGGGTTAGGTTTAGGGTTTGGGTTAGAAGGTTAAAGACAGGGTTACGGTCACAGTGTAGTAATGATGGCTATTCACAATGAATGAGCTTCAATCACTGGACAATTTGGTGTGTAGCACTCAGAACTTACGACTCCAGACTAGGAAAATATTTAGAAATGTGCTTCACACAATAGGAATACATATTCTAATATACTGAATATCTGAACAGCACAATTTTGTCACTTGGAAATCTTGTTCAAACAGATGAGAACCGAGTGTGACACTGTTTACATTTATTTTTCCCGTCAAAAGGAGTTGGCGTTTTTGGGAAAAGGTTTTGGTGAAACACTGAAAAACTCATTTTCCTAGAGCTATCTAACAGTATGAAAGTATTGAGAACACTATGAAATAAAAATGTTAGTTAGGCTAGGGTTCCAAGTAATGTTTTACTGTGCCTTTAAAAAGCCGGTATGACACCCGTGTTAAAATGAAAAGTCTCATTGCTCAAAACAACCGACCAGGGGAATGGCAGAGTGTCTCTAGAACTGCTGGAATACGTTTTAGAACCCGAACATCTCTACTGAATTTTGAAATACTGAGAATTTGTATCGAAAGCGCCGTGAAAGGTAGGATAGACTTTCAAGTGGTAATAATGTTGAAAGTGCTTGTATATTTGTAAAAAAATTTGTTTTACCAAATTAGAATTCACAATGAAAAAGCTTGAGACACTGGAAGAGAGAGACTCCAACTCGGGAAATTCACAATGATAACCTAGGTTAATATCTAAGAAAGTGCTTCAAACACTAGGAATACGTGAATAAAGGGCCTTAATATCTGTAACACATTGTTTCCTGACAAGGAAATCGTGTTCAAAGAACACAGAACCGAGTTGGATACTGGTTACATTTATTATTCCGGGACAATGAGTTGGCGATTTTGAAAGAAGCCTGGTTAGGCCATTAAACCGGATGTGATGACGTCACCAAGGGGGAGGGGCCACGTGGGCAGGCTTAATTGATCCCAGGTGATAATGATTTGGCCAGGGGAGCAGCTGGGAGTGATGACGTCATCGAGATTAGTTCTGGTATTAGGGTTAGAGAATTGGGGCTCTGTTCATGGTTAGGGTTAGGATTAGGTTTTGGGCTAGGTAGGGTTCAGGCTCAGGTGTGGGCTAGGTTTAGGGTTTGGGTTAGAGGGTTAGGGACAGGGTTAAGGTCACAGTGTAGTAATGTTAGCTATTCACAATGAATGAGCTTCAATCACTGGACAATTTGGTGTGTAGCACTCAGAACTTACGACTCCAGAATAGGGAAATATTTAGAAATGTGCTGCACAAAATAGGAATACATATTCCAGTAGACTGAATATCTGAACAGCACAATTTTGTCACTGGGAAATCTTGTTCAAACAGCTGAGAAGCGAGTGTGACACTGTTTACATTTATTTTTCCCGTCAAAAGGAGTTGGCGTTTTCGGGAAAAGGTTTTGGTGAAACACTGAAAAACTCATTTTCCTAGAGCTATCGAACAGTATGAAAGTATTGAGAACACTATGAAATAAAAATGTTAGTTAGGCTAGGGTTCCAAGTAATGTATTACTGTGCCTTTAAAAAGCCGGTATGACACCCGTGTTAAAATGAAAAGTCTCATTGCTCAAAACAACAGACCAGGGGAATGGCAGAGTGTCTCTAGAACTCCTGGAATACATTTCAGAACCCGAACATCTCTACTGAATTTTAAAATACTGAGAATTTGTATCCAAAGCGCTGTGAAAGGTAGGATAGACTGTCAAGTGGTAATAATGTTGAAAGTGCTGGTATATTTGTAAAAAAGGTTGTTTTACCAAATTAGAATTCACAATGAAAAAGCTTGAGACATTGGAAGAGAGAGACTCCAACTCGGGAAATTCACAATGATAACCTAGGTTAATATCTAAGAAAGTGCTTCAAACACTAGGAATACGTGAATAACGGGCCTTAATATCTGAAACACATTGTTTCCTGACACGGAAATCGTGTTCAAAGAACATAGAACCGAGTTGGATACTGGTTCCATTAATTATTCCGGGACAATGAGTTGGCGATTTTGAAAGAAGCCTGGTTAGGCCATTAAACCGGATGTGATGACGTCACCAAGGGGGAGGGGCCACGTGGGCAGGCTTATTTGATCCCAGGTGATAATGATTTGGCCGGGGAGTGATAATGTCATCGAGATTAGTTTTGGTATTAGGGTTAGAGAATTGGGGCTCTGTTCATGGTTAGGGTTAGGATAAGGTTTTGGGCTAGGTAGGGTTCAGGCTCAGGTGTGGGCTCGGTTTAGGGTTTGGGTTAGAGGGTTAGGGACAGGGTTACGGTCACAGTGTAGTAATGTTGGCTATTCACAATGAATGAGCTTCAATCACTGGACAATTTGGTTTGTAGCACTCAGAACTTACGACTCCAGACTAGGGAAATATTTAGAAATGTGCTTCACACAATAGGAATACATATTCCAATAGACTGAATATCTGAACAGCACAATTTTGTCACTGGGAAATCTTGTTCAAACAGATGAAAACCGAGTGTGACACTATTTACATTTATTTTTCCCTTCAAAAGGAGTAGGCGTTTTTGGGAAAAGGTTTGGGTGAAACACTGAAAAACTCATTTTCCTAGAGCTATCGAACAGTATGAAAGTATTGAGAACACTATGAAATAAAAATGTTAGTTAGGCTAGGTTTCCAAGTAATGTTTTACAGGGCCTTTAAAAAGCCGGTATGACACCCGAGTTAAAATGCAAAGTCTCATTGCTCAAAACAACAGACCAGGGGAATGGCAGAGTGTCTCTAGAACTCCTGGAATACGTTTTAGAACCCGAACATCTCTACTGAATTTTGGAAAACTGAGAATTTGTATCCAAAGCGCTGTGAAAGGTAGGATAGACTGTCAAGTGGTAATAATGTTGGAAGTGCTGGTATATTTGTAAAAAAGGTTGTTTTACCAAATTAGAATTCACAATGAAAAAGCTTTAGACAATGGAAGAGAGAGACTACAACTCGGGAAATTCACAATGATAACCTAGGTTAATATCTAAGAAAGTGCTTCAAACACTCGGAATACGTGAATAAAGGGCCTTAATATCTGTAACACATTGTTTCCTGACAAGGAAATCGTGTTCAAAGAACATAGAACCGAGTTGGATACTGGTTACATTTATTATTCCGGGACAATGAGTTGGCGATTTTGAAAGAAGGCTGGTTAGGCCATTAAACCGGATGTGATGACGTCACCAAGGGGGAGGGGCCACGTGGGCAGGCTTAATTGATCCCAGGTGATAATGATTTGGCCAGGGGACCAGCTGGGAGTGATGACGTCATCGAGATTAGTTCAGGTATTAGGGTTAGAGAATTGGGGCTCTGTTCATGGTTAGGGTTAGGATAAGGTTTTGGGCTAGGTATGGTTCAGGCTCAGGTGTGGGCTAGGTTTAGGGTTTGGGTTAGAAGGTTACGGACAGGGTTACGGTCACAGTGTAGTAATGATGGCTATTCACAATGAATGAGCTTCAATCACTGGACAATTTGGTGTGTAGCACTCAGAACTTACGACTCCAGACTAGGGAAATATTTAGAAATGTGCTTCACACAATAGGAATACATATTCTAATATACTGAATATCGGAACAGCACAATTTTGTCACTTGGAAATCTTGTTCAAACAGATGAGAACCGAGTGTGACACTGTTTACATTTATTTTTCCCGTCAAAAGGAGTTGGCGTTTTTGGGAAAAGGTTTTGGTGAAACACTGAAAAACTCATTTTCCTAGAGCTATAGAACAGTATGAAAGTATTGAGAACACTATGAAATAAAAATGTTAGTTAGGCTAGGGTTCCAAGTAATGTTTTACTGTGCCTTTAAAAAGCCGGTATGACACCCGTGTTAAAATGAAAAGTCTCATTGCTCAAAACAACCGACCAGGGGAATGGCAGAGTGTCTCTAGAACTGCTGGAATACGTTTTAGAACCCGAACATCTCTACTGAATTTTGAAATACTGAGAATTTGTATCGAAAGCGCCGTGAAAGGTAGGATAGACTTTCAAGTGGTAATAATGTTGAAAGTGCTTGTACATTTGTAAAAAAAGTTGTTTTACCAAATTAGAATTCACAATGAAAAAGCTTGAGACACTGGAAGAGAGAGACTCCAACTCGGGAAATTCACAATGATAACCTAGGTTAATATCTAAGAAAGTGCTTCAAACACTAGGAATACGTGGATAAAGGGCCTTAATATCTGTAACACATTGTTTCCTGACAAGGAAATCGTGTTCAAAGAACACAGAACCGAGTTGGATACTGGTTACATTTATTATTCCGGGACAATGAGTTGGCGATTTTGAAAGAAGCCTGGTTAGGCCATTAAACCGGATGTGATGACGTCACCAAGGGGGAGGGGCCACGTGGGCAGGCTTAATTGATCCCAGGTGATAATGATTTGGCCAGGGGAGCAGCTGGGAGTGATGACGTCATCGAGATTAGTTCTGGTATTAGGGTTAGAGAATTGGGGCTCTGTTCATGGTTAGGGTTAGGATTAGGTTTTGGGCTAGGTAGGGTTCAGGCTCAGGTGTGGGCTAGGTTTAGGGTTTGGGTTAGAGGGTTAGGGACAGGGTTAAGGTCACAGTGTAGTAATGTTAGCTATTCACAATGAATGAGCTTCAATCACTGGACAATTTGGTGTGTAGCACTCAGAACTTACGACTCCAGAATAGGGAAATATTTAGAAATGTGCTGCACACAATAGGAATACATATTCCAGTAGACTGAATATCTGAACAGCACAATTTTGTCACTGGGAAATCTTGTTCAAACAGCTGAGAAGCGAGTGTGACACTGTTTACATTTATTTTTCCCGTCAAAAGGAGTTGGCGTTTTCGGGAAAAGGTTTTGGTGAAACACTGAAAAACTCATTTTCCTAGAGCTATCGAACAGTATGAAAGTATTGAGAACACTATGAAATAAAAATGTTAGTTAGGCTAGGGTTCCAAGTAATGTATTACTGTGCCTTTAAAAAGCCGGTATGACACCCGTGTTAAAATGAAAAGTCTCATTGCTCAAAACAACAGACCAGGGGAATGGCAGAGTGTCTCTAGAACTCCTGGAATACATTTCAGAACCCGAACATCTCTACTGAATTTTAAAATACTGAGAATTTGTATCCAAAGCGCTGTGAAAGGTAGGATAGACTGTCAAGTGGTAATAATGTTGAAAGTGCTGGTATATTTGTAAAAAAGGTTGTTTTACCAAATTAGAATTCACAATGAAAAAGCTTGAGACACTGGAAGAGAGAGACTCCAACTCGGGAAATTCACAATGATAACCTAGGTTAATATCTAAGAAAGTGCTTCAAACACTAGGAATACGTGAATAACGGGCCTTAATATCTGAAACACATTGTTTCCTGACACGGAAATCGTGTTCAAAGAACATAGAACCGAGTTGGATACTGGTTCCATTAATTATTCCGGGACAATGAGTTGGCGATTTTGAAAGAAGCCTGGTTAGGCCATTAAACCGGATGTGATGAGGGTCACCAAGGGGGAGGGGCCACGTGGGCAGGCTTATTTGATCCCAGGTGATAATGATTTGGCCGGGGAGTGATAATGTCATCGAGATTAGTTTTGGTATTAGGGTTAGAGAATTGGGGCTCTGTTCATGGTTAGGGTTAGGATAAGGTTTTGGGCTAGGTAGGGTTCAGGCTCAGGTGTGGGCTCGGTTTAGGGTTTGGGTTAGAGGGTTAGGGACAGGGTTACGGTCACAGTGTAGTAATGTTGGCTATTCACAATGAATGAGCTTCAATCACTGGACAATTTGGTGTGTAGCACTCAGAACTTACGACTCCAGACTAGGGAAATATTTAGAAATGTGCTTCACACAATAGGAATACATATTCCAATAGACTGAATATCTGAACAGCACAATTTTGTCACTGGGAAATCTAGTTCAAACAGATGAGAACCGAGTGTGACACTGTTTACATTTATTTTTCCCGTCAAAAGGAGTTGGCGTTTTTGGGAAAAGGTTTTGGTGAAACACTGAAAAACTCATTTTCCTAGAGCTATCGAACAGTATGAAAGTATTGAGAACACTATGAAATAAAAATGTTAGTTAGGCTAGGGTTCCAAGTAATGTTTTACTGTGCCTTTAAAAAGCCGGTATTACACCCGTGTTAAAATGAAAAGTCTCATTGCTCAAAACAACAGACCAGAGGAATGGCAGAGTGTCTCTAGAACTCCTGGAATACATTTCAGAACCCGAACATCTCTACTGAATTTTAAAATACTGAGAATTTGTATCCAAAGCGCTGTGAAAGGTAGGATAGACTGTCAAGTGGTAATAATGTTGAAAGTGCTGGTATATTTGTCAAAAAGGTTGTTTTACCAAATTAGAATTCACAATGAAAAAGCTTGAGACACTGGAAGAGAGAGACTCCAACTCGGGAAATTCACAATGATAACCTAGGTTAATATGTAAGAAAGTGCTTCAAACACTCGTAATACGTGAATAAAGGGCCTTAATAACTGTAACACATTGTTTCCTGACAAGGAAATCGTGTTCAAAGAACATAGAACCGAGTTGGATACTGGTTCCATTTATTATTCCGGGACAATGAGTTGGCGATTTTGAAAGAAGCCTGGTTAGGCCATTAAACCGGATTTGATGACGTCACCAAGGGAGAGGGGCCACGTGGGCAGGCTTAATTGATCCCAGGTGATAATGATTTGGCCAGGGGACCAGCTGGGAGTGATGACATCATCGAGATTAGTTCTGGTATTAGGGTTAGAGGATTGGGGCTCTGTTCATGGTTAGGGTTAGGATTAGGTTTTGGGCTAGGTAGGGTTCAGGCTCAGGTGTGGGCTAGGTTTAGGGTTTGGGTTAGAGGGCTAGGGACAGGGTTACGGTCACAGTGTAGTAATGTTGGCTATTCACAATGAATGAGCTTCAATCACTGGACAATTTGGTGTGTAGCACTCAGAACTTACGACTCCAGACTAGGGAGATATTTAGAAATGTGCTTCACACAATAGGAATACATATTCCAAAAGACTGAATATCTGAACAGCACAATTTTGTCACTGGGAAATCTTGTTCAAACAGCTGAGAAGTGAGTGTGACACTGTTTACATTTATTTTTCCCGTCAAAAGGAGTTGGCGTTTTCGGGAAAAGGTTTTGGTGAAACACTGAAAAACTCATTTTCCTAGAGCTATCGAACAGTATGAAAGTATTGAGAACACTATGAAATAAAAATGGTAGTTAGGCTAGGGTTCCAAGTAATGTTTTACTGTGCCTTTAAAAAGCCGGTATGACACCCGTGTTAAAATGAAAAGTCTCATTGCTCAAAACAACAGACCAGGGGAATGGCAGAGTGTCTCTAGAACTCCTGGAATACATTTCAGAACCCGAACATCTCTACTGAATTTTAAAATACTGAGAATTTGTATCCAAAGCGCTGTGAAAGGTAGGATAGACTGTCAAGTGGTAATAATGTTGAAAGTGCTGGTATATTTGTCAAAAAGGTTGTTTTACCAAATTAGAATTCACAATGAAAAAGCTTGAGACACTGGAAGAGAGAGACTCCAACTCGGGAAATTCACAATGATAACCTAGGTTAATATGTAAGAAAGTGCTTCAAACACTCGTAATACGTGAATAAAGGGCCTTAATAACTGTAACACATTGTTTCCTGACAAGGAAATCGTGTTCAAAGAACATAGAACCGAGTTGGATACTGGTTCCATTTATTATTCCGGGACAATGAGTTGGCGATTTTGAAAGAAGCCTGGTTAGGCCATTAAACCGGATTTGATGACGTCACCAAGGGAGAGGGGCCACGTGGGCAGGCTTAATTGATCCCAGGTGATAATGATTTGGCCAGGGGACCAGCTGGGAGTGATGACATCATCGAGATTAGTTCTGGTATTAGGGTTAGAGGATTGGGGCTCTGTTCATGGTAAGGGTTAGGATTAGGTTTTGGGCTAGGTAGGGTTCAGGCTCAGGTGTGGGCTAGGTTTAGGGTTTGGGTTAGAGGGCTAGGGACAGGGTTACGGTCACAGTGTAGTAATGTTGGCTATTCACAATGAATGAGCTTCAATCACTGGACAATTTGGTGTGTAGCACTCAGAACTTACGACTCCAGACTAGGGAGATATTTAGAAATGTGCTTCACACAATAGGAATACATATTCCAAAAGACTGAATATCTGAACAGCACAATTTTGTCACTGGGAAATCTTGTTCAAACAGCTGAGAAGTGAGTGTGACACTGTTTACATTTATTTTTCCCGTCAAAAGGAGTTGGCGTTTTCGGGAAAAGGTTTTGGTGAAACACTGAAAAACTCATTTTCCTAGAGCTATCGAACAGTATGAAAGTATTGAGAACACTATGAAATAAAAATGGTAGTTAGGCTAGGGTTCCAAGTAATGTTTTACTGTGCCTTTAAAAAGCCGGTATGACACCCGTGTTAAAATGAAAAGTCTCATTGCTCAAAACAACAGACCAGGGGAATGGCAGAGTGTCTCTAGAACTCCTGGAATACATTTCAGAACCCGAACATCTCTACTGAATTTTAAAATACTGAGAATTTGTATCCAAAGCGCTGTGAAAGGTAGGATAGACTGTCAAGTGGTAATAATGTTGAAAGTGCTGGTATATTTGTCAAAAAGGTTGTTTTACCAAATTAGAATTCACAATGAAAAAGCTTGAGACACTGGAAGAGAGAGACTCCAACTCGGGAAATTCGCAATGATAACCTAGGTTAATATCTAAGAAAGTGCTTCAAACACTCGGAATACGTGAATAAAGGGCCTTAATAACTGTAACACATTGTTTCCTGACAAGGAAATCGTGTTCAAAGAACATAGAACCGAGTTGGATACTGGTTACATTTATTATTCCGGGACAATGAGTTGGCGATTTTGAAAGAAGCCTGGTTAGGCCATTAAACCGGATTTGATGACGTCACCAAGGGAGAGGGGCCACGTGGGCAGGCTTAATTGATCCCAGGTGATAATGATTTGGCCAGGGGACCAGCTGGGAGTGATGACATCATCGAGATTAGTTCTGGTATTAGGGTTAGGGAATTGGGGCTCTGTTCATGGTTAGGGTTAGGATAAGGTTTTGGGCTAGGTAGGGTTCAGGCTCAGGTGTGGGCTAGGTTTAGGGTTTGGGTTAGAGGGCTAGGGACAGGGTTACGGTCACAGTGTAGTAATGTTGGCTATTCACAATGAATGAGCTTCAATCACTGGACAATTTTGTGTGTAGCACTCAGAACTTACGACTCCAGACTAGGGAGATATTTAGAAATGTGCTTCACACAATAGGAATACATATTCCAAAAGACTGAATATCTGAACAGCACAATTTTGTCACTGGGAAATCTTGTTGAAACAGCTAAGAAGTGAGTGTGACACTGTTTACATTTATTTTTCCCGTCAAAAGGAGTTGGCGTTTTCGGGAAAAGGTTTTGGTGAAACACTGAAAAACTCATTTTCCTAGAGCTATCGAACAGTATGAAAGTATTGAGAACACTATGAAATAAAAATGGTAGTTAGGCTAGGGTTCCAAGTAATGTTTTACTGTGCCTTTAAAAAGCCGGTATGACACCCGTGTTAAAATGAAAAGTCTCATTGCTCAAAACAACAGACCAGGGGAATGGCAGAGTGTCTCTAGAACTCCTGGAATACATTTCAGAACCCGAACATCTCTACTGAATTTTAAAATACTGAGAATTTGTATCCAAAGCGCTGTGAAAGGTAGGATAGACTGTCAAGTGGTAATAATGTTGAAAGTGCTGGTATATTTGTCAAAAAGGTTGTTTTACCAAATTAGAATTCACAATGAAAAAGCTTGAGACACTGGAAGAGAGAGACTCCAACTCGGGAAATTCGCAATGATAACCTAGGTTAATATCTAAGAAAGTGCTTCAAACACTCGGAATACGTGAATAAAGGGCCTTAATAACTGTAACACATTGTTTCCTGACAAGGAAATCGTGTTCAAAGAACATAGAACCGAGTTGGATACTGGTTACATTTATTATTCCGGGACAATGAGTTGGCGATTTTGAAAGAAGCCTGGTTAGGCCATTAAACCGGATTTGATGACGTCACCAAGGGAGAGGGGCCACGTGGGCAGGCTTAATTGATCCCAGGTGATAATGATTTGGCCAGGGGACCAGCTGGGAGTGATGAAGTCATCGAGATTAGTTCTGGTATTAGGGTTAGAGGATTGGGGCTCTGTTCATGGTTAGGGTTAGGATTAGGTTTTGGGCTAGGTAGGGTTCAGGCTCAGGTGTGGGCTAGGTTTAGGGTTAGGGTTAGAGGGTTAGGGACAGGGTTAAGGTCACAGTGTAGTAATGTTGGCTATTCACAATGAATGAGCTTCAATCACTGGACAATTTGGTGTGTAGCACTCAGATCTTACGACCCAGACTAGGGAAATATTTAGAAATGTGCTTCACACAATAGGAATACATATTCCAGTAGACTGAATATCTGAACAGCACAATTTTGACACTGGGAAATCTTGTTCAAACAGCTGAGAAGCGAGTGTGACACTGTTTACATTTATTTTTCTCGTCAAAAAGAGTTGGCGTTTTCGGGAAAAGGTTTTGGTGAAACACTGAAAAACTCATTTTCCTAGAGCTATCGAACAGTATGAAAGTATTGAGAACACTATGAAATAAAAATGGTAGTTAGGCTAGGGTTCCAAGTAATGTTTTACTGTGCCTTTAAAAAGCCGGTATGACACCCGTGTTAAAATGAAAAGTCTCATTGCTCAAAACAACAGACCAGGGGAATGGCAGAGTGTCTCTAGAACTCCTGGAATACATTTCAGAACCCGAACATCTCTACTGAATTTTAAAATACTGAGAATTTGTATCCAAAGCGCTGTGAAAGGTAGGATAGACTGTCAAGTGGTAATAATGTTGAAAGTGCTGGTATATTTGTCAAAAAGGTTGTTTTACCAAATTAGAATTCACAATGAAAAAGCTTGAGACACTGGAAGAGAGAGACTCCAACTCGGGAAATTCGCAATGATAACCTAGGTTAATATCTAAGAAAGTGCTTCAAACACTAGGAATACGTGAATAAAGGGCCTTAATAACTGTAACACATTGTTTCTTGACAAGGAAATCGTGTTCAAAGAACATAGAACCGAGTTAGATACTGGTTACATTTATTATTCCGGGACAATGAGTTGGCGATTTTGAAAGAAGCCTGGTTAGGCCATTAAACCGGATTTGATGACATCACCAAGGGAGAGCGGCCACGTGGGCAGGCTTAATTGATCCCAGGTGATAATGATTTGGCCAGGGGACCAGCTGGGAGTGATGAAGTCATCGAGATTAGTTCTGGTATTAGGGTTAGAGGATTGGGGCTCTGTTCATGGTTAGGGTTAGGATTAGGTTTTGGGCTAGGTAGGGTTCAGGCTCAGGTGTGGGCTAGGTTTAGGGTTAGGGTTAGAGGGTTAGGGACAGGGTTAAGGTCACAGTGTAGTAATGTTGGCTATTCACAATGAATGAGCTTCAGTCACTGGACAATTTGGTGTGTAGCACTCAGAACTTACGACTCCAGACTAGGGAAATATTTAGAAATGTGCTTCACACAATAGGAATACATATTCCAGTAGACTGAATATCTGAACAGCACAATTTTGACACTGGGAAATCTTGTTCAAACAGCTGAGAAGCGAGTGTGACACTGTTTACATTTATTTTTCCCGTCAAAAAGAGTTGGCGTTTTCGGGAAAAGGTTTTGGTGAAACACTGAAAAACTCATTTTCCTAGAGCTATCGAACAGTATGAAAGTATTGAGAACACTATGAAATAAAAATGTTAGTTAGGCTAGGGTTCCAAGTAATGTTTTACTATGCCTTTAAAAAGCCGGTATGACACCCGTGTTAAAATGAAAAGTCTCATTGCTCAAAACAACAGACCAGGGGAATGGCAGAGTGTCTCTAGAACTCCTGGAATATGTTTTAGAACCCGAACATCTATACTGAATTTTGAAATACTGAGAATTTGTATCCAAAGCGCTGTGAAAGGTAGGATAGACTGTCAAGTGGTAATAATGTTGAAAGTGCTGGTATATTTGTCAAAAAGGTTGTTTTACCAAATTAGAATTCACAATGAAAAAGCTTGAGACACTGGAAGAGAGAGGCTCCAACTCGGGAAATTCACAATGATAACCTAGGTTAATATCTAAGAAAGTGCTTCAAACACTAGGAATACGTGAGTAACGGGCCTTAATATCTGAAACAGATTGTTTCCTGAGAAGGAAATCGTGTTCAAAGAACAGAGAACCGAGTTGGATACTGGTTACATTTATTATTCGGGGACAATGTGTTGGCGATTTTGAAAGAAGCCTGGTTAGGCCATTAAACCGGAGGTGATGATGTCACCAAGGGGTGGGGCCACCTGGCAGGCTTAATTGATCCCTGGTGATTATTTTTTTTTATTTTTTTTTATTTTTATTTATTTATTTATTTATTTATTTATTTATTTTTTTTTTTTTTACATTTTTTTTTAAATTTCTTTATTGATTAAGGTGTCACATATTTGTCCTCATCCCCCCATTCCCATCCCACATCCCTCCCCATGGATGCCCCAACCCCCTGTTGGACTTAACCATTGGTTAGGCTCTTATGCATGCACACAAGACCTTTGGTTGATCTCTCCCCCCTCCCCCCACCCTCCCCTATCCTCCCTCTGAGGCCCGATAGTCCGATCGATGTCTCCTTGTTTCTGGTTCTGTTCTTGTTCATCAGTCCATGTTGTTCATCATTTCCCCTAGATGAGCAAAATCATGTGTCACTAGAGATGTATTTATAAGAATTGAATGTGCGACGAGCAATAATAGTTATGCTGACAGGCAAATGAATCAGTCAGTAGTGAGTTTCTTTCTGGACCAACAGTTCTTTTGAGACCCAATATCAATGTCCACCAGTTCCTTATGAGTATATGTTGGCACTGACCCCTCAGGTCTGGATGGTGGACAAATGGTGGTATTGCAGGTTCGACTCCCTCTGGTTTGGTCTCGGCCGGACCCGGGGCCAGGCTCACCCAGATCCAGGGGCCCACTGCCTCACCCGGATCCGGGGCCAGGCTCTCCCGGATCCAGGGGCCCGCGGCCTCACCCGGACCCGGGGCTAGGCTCACCCGGATCCAGGGGCCCGCGGCCTCACCCAGACCTGGGGCCAGGCTCACCCGGATCCAGGGGTCCACGACCCGGGGCCAGGCTCACCCGGATCCACGGGCCCACAGCCTCACCCGGACCCGGGGTCAGGCTCACCCGTATCCGGGGGCCCACGGCCTCACCCGGACCCGGGGCCAGGCTCTCCCGGATCCAGGGGCCCACGGCCTCACCCGGACCCGGGGCCAGGCTCACCCGGATCCAGGGGCCCAGGGCCTCACCCGGACCCGGGGCCAGGCTCACCCGGATCCAGGGGCCCAGGGCCTCACCCGGACCCGGGGCCAGGCTCACACGGATCCAGGGGCCCAGGGCCTCACCCGGACCCGGGGCCAGGCTCACCCGGATCCAGGGGCTCAGGGCCTCACCCGGACCCGGGGCCAGGCTCACCCGGATCCTGGGGCCCAGGGCCTCACCCGGACCCGGGGCCAGGCTCACCCGGTTCCAGGGGCCCAGGGCCTCACCCGGACCCGGGGCCAGGCTCACCCGGATCCTGGGGCCCACGGCCCCACCCGGACCCGGGGCCAGGCTCACCCGGATCCAGGGGCCCACGGCCCCACACGGACCCGGGGCCAGGCTCACCCGGATCCAGGGGCCCGCGGCCTCACCCGGACCCGGGGCCAGGCTCACCCGGATCCTGGGGCCCACGGCCTCAAAGTTTGTTTTACCAAATTAGAATTCATAATGAAAAACCGTGAGACACTGGAAGAGAGAGACTCCAACTCGGGAAATTCACAATGATAACCTAGGTTAATATCTAAGAAAGTGCTTCAAACACTCGGAATACGTGAATAAAGGGCCTTAATATCTGTAACACATTGTTTCCTGACAAGGAAATCCTATTCAAAGAACACAGAACTGAGTTGGATACTGGTTGCATTTATTAACCCGGGACAATGAGTTGGCGATTTTGAAAGAAGCCTGGTTAGGCCATTAAACTGGAGGTGATGACGTCACCAAGGGGTGGGGCCACCTGGGCAGGCTTCATTGATCCCAGGTGATTATGATTTGGCCAGGGAACCAGCTGGGAGTGATGATGTCATCGAGATTAGTTCTGGTATTAGGGTTAGAGAATTGGGGCTCTGTTCATGGTTAGGGTTAGGATAAGGTTTTGGGCTAGGTAGCCTTCAGGCTCAGGTGTGGGCTAGGTTTAGGGTTTGTGATAGAGGGTTAGGGACAGGGTTACGGTCACAGTGTAGTAATGTTGGCTATTCACAATGAATGAGGTTCAACCACTGGACAATTTTGTGTGTAGCACTCAGAACTTACGACTCCAGACTAGTGCAATATTTAGAAATGTGCTTGACACAATAGGAATACATATTCCAATAGACGCAATATCTGAACAGCACAATTTTCACTGGGAAATCTTGTTCAAACAGCTGAGAACCTAGTGTGACACTGTTTACATTTATTTTTCCCGGCAAAAGGAGTTGGCGTTTTCAGGAAAAGGTTTTGGTGAAACACTGAAAAACTCATTTTCCTAGAGCTATCGAACAGTATGAAAGTGTTGAGAACACTAAGAAATAAAAATGTTAGTTAGGCTAGGGTTTCCAAGTAATGTTTTAATGTGCCTTTAAAAAGCCGGTATGACACCTGTGTTAAAATGAAAAGTGTCATAGCTCAAAACAACAGACCAGGGGAATGGCAGAGTGTCTCTAGAACTCCTGGAATACGTTTTAGAACCCGAACATCTCTACTGAATTTTGAAATACTGAGAATTTGTATCCAAAGCGCTGTGAAAGGTAGGATAGACTTTCAAGTGGTAATAACGTTGAAAGTGCTGGTATATTTGTAAAAAAGGTTGTTTTTTTCAAATTAGAATTCACAATGAAAAAGCTTCAGACACTGGAAGAGAGAGACTCCAACTCGGGAAATTCACCATGATAACCTAGGTTAATATCTAAGAAAGTGCTTCAAACACTAGGAATACGTGAATAAAGGGACTTAATATCTGTAACACATTGTTTCCTGAGAAGGAAATCGTGTTCAAAGAACATAGAACCGAGTTGGATACTGGTTAAATTTTTATTCAGGGACAATGAGTTGGCGATTTTGAAAGAAGCCTGATTAGGCCATTAAACCGGAAGTGATGACGTCACCAAGGGAGAGAGGCCAAGTGGGCAGGCTTAATTGATCCCAGGTGATAATGATTGGCCAGGGAACCAGCTGGGAGTGATGATGTCATCGAGATTAGTTCTGGTATTAGGGTTAGAGAATTGGGGCTCTGTTCATGGTTAGGGTTAGGATAAGGTTTTGGGCTAGGTAGGGTTCAGGCTCAGGTGTGGGCTAGGTTTAGGGTTTGGGTTAGAGGGTTAGGGACAGGGTTACGGTCACAGTGTAGTAATGTTGGCTATTCACAATGAATGAGCATCAATCACTGGACAATTTGGTGTGTACCACTCAGAACTTACGACTCCAGACTAGGGAAATATTTAGAAATGTGCTTCACACAATAGGAATACATATTCCAATAGACTGAATATCTGAACAGCACAATTTTGTCTCTGAGACATCTTGTACAAACAGCTGAGAACCGAGTGTGACACTGTTTACATTTATTTTTCCCAGCAAAAGGAGTTGGCGTTTTCGGGAAAAGGTTTTGGTGAAACACTGCAAAACTCATTTTCCTAGAGCTATAGAACAGTATGAAAGTATTGAGAACACTATGAAATAAAAATGTTAGCTAGGCTAGGGTTCCAAGTAATGTTTTAATGTGCCTTTAAAAAGCCGGTATGACACCTGTGTTAAAATGAAAAGTGTCATAGCTCAAAACAACAGACCAGGGGAATGGCAGAGTGTCTCTAGAACTCCTGGAATACGTTTTAGAACCCGAACATCTCTACTGAATTTTTAAATACTGAGAATTTGTATCCAAAGTGCTGTGAAACGTAGGATAAACTTTCAAGTGGTAATAATGTTGAAAGTGCTGGTATATTTGTAAAAAAGGTTGTTTTACCAAATTAGAATTCACAATGAAAAAGCTTGAGACACTGGAAGAGAGAGACTCCAACTCGGGAAATTCACAATGATAACCTAGCTTAATATCTAAGAAAGTGCTTGAAACACGTGGAATACGTGAATAAAGGGCCTTAATATCTGCAACACATTGTTTCCTGACAAGGAAATCGTGTTCAAAGAACATAGAACCGAGTTGGATACTGGTTACATTTTTTATTCCGGGACAATGAGTTGGCGATTTTGAAAGAAGCCTGGTTAGGCCATTAAACCGGAGGTGATGACGTCACCAAGGGGTGGGGCCACCTGGCAGGCTTAATTGATCCCTGGTGATAATGATTTGGCCAGGGGACCAGCTGGGAGTGGTGACGTCATCGAGATTAGTTCTGGTATTAGGGTTAGAGAATTGGGGCTCTGTTCATGGTTAGGGTTAGGATAAGGTTTTGGGCTAGGTAGGATTCAGGCTCAGGTTGGGCTACGTTTAGGGTTTGTGATAGAGGGTTAGGGACAGCGTTAAGGTCACAGTGTAATAATGTTGGCTATTCACAATGAATGAGCTTCAATCACTGGACAATTTGGTGTGTAGCACTCAGAACTTACGACTCCAGACTAGGGCAATATTTAGAAATGTGCTTCACACAATAGGAAAACATATTCCAATAGACGCAATATCTGAACAGCACAATTTTCACTAGTAAATCTTGTTCAAACAGCTGAGAACCTAGTGTGACACTGTTTACATTTATTTTTCCCGGCAAAAGGAGTTGGCGTTTTCGGGAAAAGGTTTTGGTGAAACACTGAAAAACTCATTTTCCTAGAGCTATAGAACAGTATGAAAGTATTGAGAACACTAAGAAATAAAAATGTTAGTTAGGCTAGGGTTCCAAGTAATGTTTTAATGTGCCTTTAAAAAGCCGGTATGACACCTGTGTTAAAATGAAAAGTGTCATAGCTCAAAACAACAGACCAGAGGAATGGCAGAGTGTCTCTAGAACTCCTGGAATACATTTTAGAACCCGAACATCTCTACTGAATTTTGAAATACTGATAATTTGTATCCAAAGCGCTGTGAAAGGTAGTATAGACTGTCAAGTGGTAATAATGTTGAAAGTGCTGGTATATTTGTAAAAAAGCTTTTTTTACCAAATTAGAATTCACGATGAAAAAGCTTGAGACACTGGAAGAGAGGGTCTCCAACTCGGGAAATTCACAATGATAACCTAGGTTAATATCTAAGAAAGTGCTTCAAATACTAGGAATACGTGAATAAAGGGCCTTAATATCTGTAACACATTGTTTCCTGACAAGGAAATCGTGTTCAAAGAACATAGAACCGAGTTGGATACTGGTTACATTTATTATTCCGGGACAATGAGTTGTCGATTTTGAAAGAAGCCTGGTTAGGCCATTAAACCGGAAGTGATGACGTCACCAAGGGGGGCCACTTGGGCAGGCTTAATTGATCCCAGGTGATAATGACTTGGCCAGGGGACCAGCTGGGAGTGATGACATCATCGAGATTAGTTCTGGTATTAGGGTTAGAGAATTGGGCTCTGTTCATGGTTAGGGTTAGGATAAGGTTTTGGGCTAGGTAGCGTTCAGGCACAGGTGTGGGCTAGGTTTAGGGTTTGGGTTAGAGGGTTAGGGACAGGGTTATGGTCACAGTGTAGTAATGTTGGCTATTCACAATGAATGAGCTTCAATCACTGGACAATTTGGTGTGTAGCACTCAGAACTTACGACTCCAGACTAGGGAAATATTTAGAAATGTGCTTCACACAATAGGAATACATATTCCAATAGACTGAATATCTGAATAGCACAATTTTGTCACTGGGAAATCTTGTTCAAACAGTGAGAAGCGAGTGTGACACTGTTTACATTTATTTTTCCCGGCAAAAGGAGTTGGCGTTTTCGGGAAAAGGTTTTGGTGAAACACTGAAAAACTCATTTTCCTAGAGCTATAGAATACTATGAAAGTATTGAGAACACTATGAAATAAAAATGTTAGTTAGGCTAGGGTTTCCAAGTAATGTTTTAATGTGCCTTTAAAAAGTCCTTTTGACACCCGTGTTAAAATGAAAAGTCTCATAGCTCAAAACAACAGACTAGGGTTATGGCGGAGTGTCTCTAGAACTCCTGGAATACGTTTTATAACCCGAACATCTCTACTGAATTTTGAAATACTGAGAATTTGTATCCAAAACGCTGTGAAAGGTAGGATAGACTTTCAAGTGGTAATAATGTTGAAAGTGCTGGTATATTTGTAAAGAAGTTGTTTTACCTAATTACAATTCACAATGAAAAACCGTGAGACACTGGAAGAGAGAGACTCCAACTCGGGAAATTCACAATGATAACCCAGGTTAATATCTAAAAAAGTGCATAAAACACTAGGAATACGTGAATAAAGGGCCTTAATATCTGTAACACATTGTTTCCTATCAATGAAATCGTGTTCAAAGAACATAGAACCGAGTTGGATACTGGTTACATTTATTATTCCGGGACAATGAGTTGGCGATTTTGCAAGAAGCCTGGTTAGGCCATTAAACCGGAAGTGATGGCGTCACCAAGGGGTAGGGGCCACGTGGGCAGGCTTAATTGATCCCAGGTGATAATGATTTGGCCAGGGAACCAGTGTGGAGTGATGACGTCATCGAGATTAGTTCTGGTATTAGGGTTAGAGAATTGGGGCTCTGTTCATGGTTAGGGTTAGGATAAGGTTTTGGGCTAGGTGGGCTTCAGGCTCAGGTTAGGGCTAGTTTTAGGGTTTGGGTTAGATGGTTAGGGACAGGGTTACGGTCACAGTGTAGTAATGTTGGCTATTCACAATGAATGAGCTTCAATCACTGGACAATTTGGTGTGTAGCACTCAGAACTTACGACTCCAGACTAGGGAAATATTTAGAAATGTGCTTCACACAATAGGAATACATATTCCAATAGACTGAATATCTGAACAGCACAATTTTGTCACTGGGAAATCTTGTTCAAACAGCTGAGAACCGAATGTGACACTGTTTACATTTATTTTTCCCGTCAAAAGGAGTTGTCGTTTTCGGGAAAAGGTTTTGGTGAAACACTGAAAAACTCATTTTCCTAGAGCTATAGAACTGTATGAAAGTATTGAGAACACTATGAAATAAAAATGTTAGTTAGGCTAGGGTTCCAAGTAATGTTTTAATGTGCCTTTAAAAAGCTGGTGTGACACCCGTGTTAAAATGAAAAGACTCATAGCTCAAACAACAGACCAGGGGAATGGAAGAGTGTCTCTAGAACTCCTGGAATATGTTTTAGAACCCGAACATCTCTACTGAATTTTGAAATACTGAGAATTTGTATCCAAAACGCTGTGAAAGGTAGGATAGACTTTCAAGTGGTAATAATGTTGAAAGTGCTGGTATATTTGTAAAAAAGGTTGTTTTACCAAATTAGAATTCACAATGAAAAACCGTGAGACACTGGAAGAGAGAGACTCTAACTCAGGAAATTCACAATGATAACCTAGGTTAATATCTAAGACAGTGCTTCAAACACTAGGAATACGTGAATAAAGGGCCTTATTCAAACACTAGGAATACGTGAATAAAGGTGGTAAAGGGGGATATAACCAAAGGACTTGCATGCAGGCATATGAGCCTAACCAGCGGTTAAGGACAACAGGTGGGTGGGGGCATGTGTGGGGAGGGTTGTGGGATGGGAATGGGGTGACGAGGGCAAATATGTGATACCTTAATCAATAGAGAAATTTAAAAAAAGAAAGAATTGGGGCTCTGTTCAGGATTAGGGTTAGGAAAAGGTTTCGGGCTAGGTAGGGTTCACGCTCAGGTTAGGGCTAGGTTTATGGTTAGGGTTAGAGGGTTAGGGACAGGGTTACGGTCACCATGTAGTAACGTTGGCTATTCTCAATGAATGAGATTCAATCACTAATGATTTCTAGCTGTGTCTTATAATGGGCCATCTGCTCTATTTGTGGGACTTCACCACATGTACAAACAACTTTATACACTCTTCTCTGAACTTGAGAAGCTATATAAACTTGTCTTTCAACTGTTTTACAGTTGAGTACTACTTTTCAGTGACTTATGGTGGATTCAAACACTGGTTTCATGTGAACTAACTCTATTTCAAGGATTTCTGCAGTGTACAACATGCTTGCTATTCTAAACAATTACATTTTGATGGTTTTTCAGTTGTTCTAACACAATTCTATGATATTTATTAGTGTTTGCTCTGAATTACTATGCTTTCTTGCAGTGTCCTTTAATGGGCCTTCTGCTCTACTTGTGGGACTTCACCACTTGTAGCAACATCTTTATACATTCTTCTCTGAACTTGAGAAGCTATATACACTTGTTTCCCAACTGTTTTACAGTTGAATACTACTTTACAGTGAATTCTGGTGGTTTCAAACACTGGTTTCATGTGATCTAACTCTATTTCAAGGATTTCCGCAGTGTACAACATCCTTTCTAGACTAGACACACACATTTTTATGGTTTTCTTCTTGTTCTCACACAATTTCATGATATTCATTAATATTTGCTTTGAGTTACTACAGATTTCTAGCTGTGTCCTATAATGGCCCCTCTGCTCTACTTGTGGGACTTCACCACATGTAAAAACAACTTCATACACTCTTCTCTGAATTTGAGAAGCTATATACACTTGTCTCTCAACTGTTGTACTCTTGAATGCTACTTTTCAGTGAATTCTAGTGGGTTGAAACACTGGTTTCTTGTGAACTAACTCTATTTCAAGGATTTCTGCAGTGTACAACATCCTTTCTAGACTATACACTTATATTTTGATGGTTTTCCACTTGTTCTCACACAATTCTATGATATTCATTAGTATTTGCTCTGAAATACTACTGATTT
Source organism: Cnephaeus nilssonii (assembly GCF_951640355.1). Classification (NCBI taxonomy): domain Eukaryota; kingdom Metazoa; phylum Chordata; class Mammalia; order Chiroptera; family Vespertilionidae; genus Cnephaeus; species Cnephaeus nilssonii. The sequence continues at coordinate 83,809,765 of NC_137084.1, forward strand.
CTAGCTGTGTCTTATACTGGGCCTGCTGCTCTATTTGTGGGACTTCACCAAATGTACAAACAATTTTATACACTCTTCTCTGAACTTGAGAATCTATATACACTTATCTTTCAATAGTTTTACAGTTGAATGCTAATTTTCAGTGAATTCTGGTGGTTTCAAAAACTGGTTTCATGTGAACTAACTCTATTTCAAGGATTTCCACAGTGTACAACATCCTTTCTAGACTAGACACTTACATTTTGATGGTTTTCTACTTATTCTCACACAATTCCATGCTATTCATTAATATTTGCTCTGAATTACTACATATTTCTAGCTGTGCCCTGTAATGGGCCCTCGGCTCTACTTGTGGGACTTCACCACATGTAAAAACAACTTCATACACTCTTATCTGAACTTGAGAAGCTATATACACTTGTCTTTCAACAGTTTTACAGTTCAATTCTAAATTTCATTGTATTCTAGGGGTTTCAAACACTGGTTTCATGTGAACTAACTCTATTTCAAGGATTTCTGCAGTGTACAACATCCTTTCTAGACTAGACACTTACATTTTGATGTCTTTTCCACTTGGTCTCTCACAATTCTGTGATACTCATTAGTATTTGCTCTGAATTACTACTGCTTTCTTGCAGTGTCCTATAATAGCCCTTCTGCTCTCCTTGTGGGACTTCACCACATGTAGAAACAACTTCATACACTCTTCTCTGAACTTGAGAAGCTATATACACTTGTCTTTCAACAGTTTTACAGTTGAACGCTAATTTTAATTGTATTCTAGGGGTTTCAAGCACTCGTTTCATGTAAACTAACTCTATTACCACGATTTCTGCTGTGTACAACATCCTTTCTAGACTAGACACTTACATTTTGATGTCTTTTCCACTTGGTCTCTCACAATTCTGTGATACTCATTAGTATTTGTCTGAAATACTACAGATTTCTAGCTGTGTCCTATAATGGCCCTTTTGCTCTACTTGTGGGACTTCACCACATGTAAAAACAACTTCATACACTCTTCTCTGAATTTGAGAAGCTATATACACTTGTCTCTCAACTGGTGTACTCTTGAATACTACTTTTCAGTGAATTCTGTTGGTTTCAAACACTTGTTTCATGTGAACTAACCTTATTCCCAGGATTGCTACAGTGTACAACATCATTTCTAGACTAGACACTTACATTTTGATGGTTTTCCACTTGTTCTAACACAATTCTATGATATTCATTAGTATTTGCTCTGAAATACTACTGATTTCTAGGTGTGTCTTATACTGGGCCTGCTGCTCTATTTGTGGGACTTCACCAAATGTACAATTTTATACACTCTTCCCTGAAGTTGAGAAGCTATATACACTTGTCTTTCAATAGTTTTACAGTTGAATGCTAATTTTCAGTGAATTCTGGTGGTTTCAAAAACTGGTTTCATGTGAACTAACTCTATTTCAAGGATTTCTGCAGTGTACAACATCATTTCTAGACTAGACACTTACATTTTGATGGTTTTCTACTTGTTCTCACACAATTCCATGCTATTCATTAATATTTGCTCTGAATTACTACAGATTTCTAGCTGTGTCCTGTAATGGGCCCTCTGCTCTATTTGTGGGACTTCACCAGATGTAAAAACAACTTTATACACTTTTCTCAGAACTAGAGAAGCTATATACACTTGTCTTTCAACAGTTTTACAGTTCAACGCTAAATTTCATTGTATTCTAGGGGTTTCAAATACTGGTTTCATGTGAACTAACTCTATTTCCAGGATTTCTGCAGTTTACAACATCCCTTGTAGACTAGACACTTACATTTTGATGTTTTGCCACTTGTTCTCACACAATTCTATGATATTAATTAGTATTTGCTCTGAATTACTACTGATTTCTAGCTGTGTCCTCTAATGGGCCTTCTGCTCTACTTGTGGGACTTCACCACATGTAGAAACAACTTTATACACTCTTCTCTGAACTTGAGAAGCTATATACACCTGTCTTTCAACTGTTTTACAGTTGAATACTACTTTTCAGTGACTTCTGTTGGTTTCAAACACTGGTTTCATGTGAACTAACTCTATTTCCAGGATTTCTGCAGTTTACAACATCCCTTGTAGACTAGACACTTACATTTTGATGTTTTGCCACTTGTTCTCACACAATTCTATTATATTAATTAGTATTTGCTCTGAATTACAACTGATTTATAGCTGTGTCTTATAATAGGCCTTCTGCTCTATTTGTGGGACTTCACCACATGTAAAAACAACTTCATACATTCTTCTCTGAACTTGAGAAGCTATATACACTTGTCTTTCAACAGTTTTACAGTTGAATGCTAATTTTCATTGTATTCTAGGGGTTTCAAACACTGGTTTCATGTGAACTAACTCTATTTCCAGGATTTCTGCAGTGTACAACATCCTTTCTAGACTAGACACTTACATTTTGATGTCTTTTCCACTTGGACTCTCACAATTCTGTGATACTCATTAGTATTTGCTCTGAATTACTACTGCTTTCTTGCAGTGTGCTTTAATAGCTCTTCTGCTCTACTTGTGGGACTTCACCACATGTAGAAACAACTTCATACACTCTTCTCTGAACTTGAGAAGCTATATACACTTGTCTTTCAACTGTTTTACAGTTGAAAACTACTTTTCAGTGACTTCTGTTGGTTTCAAACACTGGTTTCATGGGAACTAACTCTATTTCAAGGATTTCTGCAGTTTACAACATCCCTTCTAGACTAGACACTTACATTTTGATGGTTTTCCACTTGTTCTCACACAATTCTATGATATTCATTAGTATTTGCTCTGAATTACTACTGATTTCTAGCTGTGTCCTCTAATGGGCCTTCTGCTCTACTTGTGGGTCTTCACCACATGTAGAAACAACTTCATACACTCTTCTCTGAACTTGATAAGCTATATACACACGTTTCCCAACTGTTTTACAGTTGAATACTACTTTTCAGTGAATTCTGGTGGTTTCAAACACTGGTTTCTTGTGAACTAACTCTATTTCAAGGATTTCTGCAGTGTACAACATCCTTTCTGGACTAGACACTTACATTTTGATGGTTTTCCACTTGTTCTCACACAATTCTATGATATTCATTAGTATTTGCTCTGAATTACTACTGATTTCTAGCTGTGTCCTCTAATGGGCCTTCTGCTCTACTTGTGGGACTTCACCACATGTAGAAACAACTTTATACACTCTTCTCTGAACTTGAGAAGCTATATACACCTGTCATTCAACTGTTTTACAGTTGAATACTACTTTTCAGTGAATTCTGTTGGTTTCAAACACTGCTTTCATGTGATCTAACTCTATTTCCAGGATTTATGCAGTGTACAACATCCTTTCTAGACTAGACACTTACATTTTGATGGTTTTCCACTTGTTCTCACACAATTCTATGATATTCATTAATATTTGCTCTGAAATACTACTGATTTCTAGCTGTGTCCTCTAATGGGCCTTCTGCTCTACTTGTGGGACTTCACCACATGTAAAAACAACTTCATACACTCTTATGTGAACTTGAGAAGCTATATACACTTGTCTTTCAACAGTTTTACAGTTGAATGCTAATTTTCATTGTATTCTAGGGGTTCAAACACTGGTTTCATGTAAAATAACTCTATTTCCACGATTTCTGCAGTGTACAACATCCTTTCTAGACTAGACACTTACATTTTGATGGTTTTCTACTTGTTCTCACACAATTCCATGCTATTCATTAATATTTGCTCTGAATTACTACAGATTTCTAGCTGTGTCCTGTAATGGGCCCTCTGCTCTATTTGTGGGACTTCACCAGATGTAAAAACAACTTCATACACTCTTATGTGAACTTGAGAAGCTATATACACTTGTCTTTCAACAGTTTTACAGTTGAATGCTAATTTTCATTGTATTCTAGGGGTTCAAACACTCGTTTCATGTAAACTAACTCTATTTCCACGATTTCCGCAGTGTACAACATGGTTTCTACACTAGACAATTACATTTTGATGTCTTTTCCACTTGGTCTCTCACAATTCTGTGATACTCATTAGTATTTGCTCTGAATTACTACTGCTTACTTGCAGTGTCGTATAATGGGCCTACTGCTCTACTTGTTGGACTTCTCTACAAGTACAAACAACATTATACACTCTTCTCTGAGCTTGGGAATCTATATACACTTGTCTTTCAACTGTTTTACAGTTGAATACTATTATTCAGTGAATTCTGGTTGTTTCAAACACTGGTTTCATGTGCACTAACTCTATTTCAAGAATTTCTGCAGTGTACAACATCCTTTCTAGACTGGACACTTACATTTTAATGGATTTCCTCTTGTTCTCACAAAATTCTATGATATTCATTAGTATTTGCTCTATATTACTACTGCTTTCTTTCACTGTCCTTTAATGGGCCTTCTGCTCTACTTGTGGGACTTCACCACTTGTAGAAACAACTTTATACATTCTTCTCTGAACTTGAGAAGCTATATACACTTGTCTTTCAACTGTTTTGCTGTTGAATACTACTTTTCAGTGAATTCTGATGGTTTCAAACACGGGTTTCATGTGAACTAACTCTATTTCAAGGATTTCTGCAGTGTACAACATCCTTTCTAGACTAGACACATTTTGATTTTTTTCCACTTGTTCTCACACAATTCTGTGACATTCATTAGTATTTTCTGAATTACTACTGATTCCTAGCTGTGTCCTGTAATGGGCCCTCTGCTCTACTTGTGGGACTTCACCACATGTAAAAACAACTTCATACACTCTTCTCTGAACTTGAGAAGCTATATACACTTGTCTTTCAACAGTTTTACAGTTGAATGCTAATTTTCATTGTATTCTAGGGGTTTCAAATACTGTTTTCATGTGAACTAACTCTATATCCAGGATTTCTGCAGTGTACTACATCCTTTCTAGACTAGACACTTACATTTTGATGCCTTTTCCACCTGGTCTCTCACAATTCTGAGATACTCATTAGTATTTGCTCTGAATTACTACTGCTTTCTTGCAGTGTCCTATAATGGACCTTCTGCTCTACTTGTGGGACTTCACCACTTGTAGAAACAACTTTATACATTCTTATCTGAATTAGAGAAGCTATATACACTTGTCCTTCAACTGTTTTCCTGTGGAATACTACTTTTCAGTGACTTCTGTTGGTTTCAAACACTGGTTTCATGTGAACTAACTCTATTTCACAGATTTCTGCAGTGTATAACATCCTTTCTAGACTAGACACTTACATTTTGATGCCTTTTCCACCTGGTCTCTCACAATTCTGTGATACTCATTAGTATTTGCTCTGAACTACTACTGCTTTCATGCAGTGCCCTATAATATCCCTTCTGCTCTACTTGTGGGACTTCACCACATGTAGAAACAACTTCATACTCACTTCTCTGAACTTCAGAAGCTATATACACTTGTCTTTCAACTGTTTTACAGGTGAATACTACTTTTCAGTGAATTGTGGTTGTTTCAAACACCGGTTTCATGTGCACTAACTCTATTTCAAGGATTTCTGCAGTGTACTACATCCCTTCTAGACTAGACACTTACATTTTTATGGTTTTCCACTTGTTCTCACAAAATTCTATGATATTGATTAGTATTTGCTCTGAATTACTACTGCTTTCTTGCAGTGTCCTTTAATGGGCCTTCTGCTCTACTTGTGGGACTTCACCACTTGTAGAAACAACTTTATACATTCTTCTCTGAACTTGAGAAGCTATATAAACTTGTGTTTCAACTGTGTTACAGTTGAATACTACTTTTCAGTGACTTCTGGTGGTTTCAAACGCTGGTTTCATGTGAACTAACTCTATTTCAAGGATTTCCTCAGTGTACAACATCCTTTCTAGACTAGACACACTTACATTTTGATTGTTTTCCACTTGTTCTCACACAATTCTATGTTATTTATTAGTATTTGCTCTGAATTACTATTGATTTCTAGCTATGTCCTATTTTGCGCTTTCTACTCTACTTGTTGGACTTCTCCACAAGTACAAACTATATTATACACTCTTGTCTGAGGTTGAGAATCTATATACACTTGTATTTCAACTGTTTTACTGTTGAATACTACTTTTCAGTGAATTCTGATGGTTTCAAACACTGGTTTCATGTGAACTAACTCTATTTCAAGGATTTCTGCAGTGTACAACATCCCTTCTAGACTAGACACTTACATTTCTATGGTTTTCCACTTGTTCTCACACAATTCCATCATATTCATTAGTATTTGCTCTGAATTACTACTGATTTCTAGCTGTGTCCTCTAATGGGCCTTCTGCTCTACTTGCGGGACTTCACCACATGTAGAAACAACTTTATACACTCTTCTCTGAACTTGAGATGCTATATACACCTGTCTTTCAAATGTTTTACAGTTGAGTACTACTTTTCAGTGAATTCTGTTGGTTTCAAACACTGGTTTCATGTGAACTAACTCTATTCCCAGGATTTCTGCAGTGTACAACATCCTTTCTAGACTAGACACATACATTTTGATGGTTTTCCACTTGTTCTGACACAATTCTATGATATTAATTAATATTTGCTCTGAAATACTACTGATTTCTAGCTGTGTCTTATAATAGGCCTTCTTCTCTATTTGTGGGACTTCACCACATGTAGAAACAACTTTATCCACTCTTCTCTGAACTTGAGAAGCTATATACACTTGTTTCCCAACTGTTTTACAGTTGAATAGTACTTTTCAGTGAATTCTGGTGGTTTCAAACACTGGTTTCATGTGAACTAACTCTATTTCAAGGATTTCCTCAGTGTACAACATCCTTTCTAGACTAGACACTTAGTTTTCTATTGTTTTCCACTTGTTCTCACACAATTCTATGATATTCATGAGTATTTGCTCTGAATTACTACTGATTTCTAGCTGTGTCCTATAATGGGCCTTCTTCTCTACTTGTGGGACTTCACCATATGTAAAAACAACTTCATACACTCTTATGTGAACTTGAGAAGCTATATACACTTGTCTTTCAACTGTTTTACAGTTGAATACTACTTTTCAGTGACTTCTGGTGGTTTCAAACACTGGTTTCATGTGAAGTAACTCTATTTCAAGGATTTCTGCAGTGTACAACATCCCTTCTAGACTAGACACTTACATTTTGATGTCTTTTCCACCTGGTCTCTCACAATTCTGTGATACTCATTAGTATTTGCTCTGATTTACTACTGCTTTCTTGCAGTGTCCTATAATGGACATTCTGCTCTACTTGTGGGACTTCACCACTTGTAGAAACAACTTTATACATTCTTATCTGAATTAGAGAAGCTATATACACTTGTCCTTAAACTGTTTTACTGTTGAATACTACTTTTCAGTGAATTCTGATGGTTTCATACACTGGTTTCATGTGAACTAACTCTATTTCAAGGATGTCTGCAGTGTACAACATCCCTTCTAGACTAGACACTTACATTTGGATGATTTTCCACTTGTTCTCACACAATTCTATGATATTCATTAATATTTGCTCTGAAATACTACTGATTTCTAGCTGTGCTTATAATAGGCCTTCTGCTCTATTTGTGGGACTTCACCACAAGTAGAAACAACTTTATACACTCTTCTCTGAACTTGAGAAGCTATATACACTTGTTTCCCAACTGTTTTACAGTTGAATACTACTTTTCAGTGAATTCTGGTGGTTTCAAACACTGGTTTCATGTGAGCTAACTCTATTTCAAGGATTTCCGCAGTGTACAACATGCTTTCTATACTAGACACTTACATTTTTATGTCTTTTCCACCTGGTCTCTCACAATTCTGTGATACTCATTAGTATTTGCTCTGAATTTCTACTGCTTTCTTGCAGTGTTCTATAATAGCCCTTCTTCTCTACTTGTGGGAGTTCACCACATGTAAAAACAACTTTATACACTCTTCTCAGAACTTGAGAAGCTATATACACTTGTCTTTCAACTGTTTTACAGTTGAATACCACTTTTCAGTGACTTCTGGTAGATTCAAACACTGGTTTCATGTGAAGTAACTCTATTTCAAGGATTTCTGCAGTGTACAACATCCCTTCTAGACTAGACACTTACATTTTGATGTCTTTTCCACCTGGTCTCTCACAATTCTGTGATACTCATTATTATTTGCTCTGAATTACTACTGCTTTCTTGCAGTGTCCTATAATGGACCTTCTGCTTTACTTGTGGGACTTCACCACTTGTAGAAACAACTTTATACATTCTTATCTGAATTAGAGAAGCTATATACACTTGTCCTTCAACTGTTTTCCGGTTGAATACTACTTTTCAGTGACTTCTGGTGGTTTCAAACACTGGTTTCATGTGAACTAACTCTATTTCAAGGATTTCCTCAGTGTACAACATCCTTTCTAGACTAGACACACTTACATTTTGATTGTTTTCCACTTGTTCTCACACAATTCTATGATATTTATTAGTATCTGCTCTGAATTACTACTGATTTCTAGCTCTGTCCTATTTTGGGCTTTCTACTCTACTTGTTGGACTTCTCCACAAGTACAAACAACATTATACACTCTTCTCTGAGCTTGGGAATCTATATACACTTGTCTTTCAACTGTTTTACAGTTGAATACTATTATTCAGTGAATTCTGGTTGTTTCAAACACTGGTTTCATGTGCACTAACTCTATTTCAAGGATTTCTGCAGTGTACAACATCCTTTCTAGACTAGACACTTACATTTTATGGTTTTCCACTTGTTCTCACACAATTCTATGATATTCATTAGTATTTGCTCTGAATTACTACTGCTTTCTTGCAGTGTCCTATAATAGCCCTTCTGCTCTACTTGTGGGACTTCACCACATGTAGAAACAACTTTATACACTCTTCTCTGAACTTGAGTAGCTATATAGACTTGTCTTTCAACTGTTTTACAGTAGAATACTACTTTTCATTGAATTCTGTTGTTTTCAAACACTGGTTTCATGTGAACTAACTCTATTTCAAGGATTTCTGCAGTGTACAACATCCTTTATGAACTAGACACTTACATTTTGATGGTTTTCCACTTGTTCTCACACAATTCTGTGATACTCATTAGTATTTGCTCTGAATTAATACTGCTTTCTTTTTTTTAAATTTCTTTATTGATTAAGGTGTCACATATTTGTCCTCATCCCCCCATTCCCATACCACACCCCTCCCCATGGATGCCCCAACCCCCTGTTGAACTTAACCATTGGTTAGGCTCAAATGCATGCACACAAGACCTTTGGTTGATCTCTCCCCCCTCCCCCCACCCTCCCCTATCCTCCCTCTGAGGCCCGATAGTCCGATCGATGCCTCCTTGTTTCTGGTTCTGTTCTTGTTCATCAGTCTATGTTGTTCATCATTTCCCCTAGATGAGCGAAATCATGTGTCACTAGAGATATACTTATAAGAATTGAATGTGAGACGAGCAATAATAGTTATGCTGACAGGCAAATGAATCAGTCTGTAATGAGTTTCTTTCTGGACCAATAGTTCTTTTGAGACCCAATATCAATGTCCACCAGTTCCTTATGAGTACATGTCGGCACTGACCCCTCAGCTCTGGATGGTGGAGAAATGGTGGTAATGCAGGTCCGACTCCCTCTGGTTTGGTCTTGGCCGGACCCAGGGGCACAGCTTCACCCGGATCCAGGGGCCCAGGGCCTCACCCGGACCCGGGACCCAGTCTCACCCGGATCCAGGTGCACACGGCCTTGCCCAGACCCAGGATTCAGCTTCACCCGGACCCAGGGGCACATGGCCTCACCCGGACCCAGGGGCGCGTGGCTTCTCCCCGGCCCGGGACCCAGCCTCACCCGGATCCAGGGGCACACGGTCTCGCCCGGACCCGGGATCTAGCTTCCCCCGGACCCAGGAGCACGTGGCCTCACCCGGACCCAGGGGCGCGTGGCCTCTCCCAGACCCAGGGTCCCGTGGCCTCACCCGGATCCAGGGGCCCACAGCCTCACGCGGACCTGGGACCCAGGCTCACCCGGATGCAGGGGCCCACGGCTTCACCCGGACCCGGGACCCGGCCTCACCCGGATCCAGGGGCACACGGCCTCGCCCAGACCCAGGATTCAGCTTTACCTGGACCCAGGGGTACATGGCCTCACCCGGACCCAGGGGTGCGTGGCCTCTCCTGGCCCTGGGACCCAGCCTCACCCGGATACAGGGGAACACTGCCTCGCCCGGACCCAGGATTTAGCTTCCCCCGGACCCAGGGGCATGTGGCCTCACTCGGACCCAGGGGCGCGTGGCCTCTCCCAGACCCAGGGTCACGTGGCCTCACCAGGATCCAGGGGCCCACAGCCTCACGCAGACCTGGGACCCATGCTCACGCGGATGCAGGGGCCCACGGCTTCACCCGGACCTGGGACCCAGCCTCACCCGGATCCAGGGGCACACGGCCTCGCCCAGACCCAGGATTCAGTTTAACCTAGGTTAATATCTAAGAAAGTGTTTCAAACACTAGAAATACGTGAAAAAAGGGCCTTAATATCTGTCACACATTGTTTCCTGACAAGCAAATCCTGTTCAAAGAACATAGAACCGAGTTGGATGCTGTTTACATTTATAATTAAGAGACAATGAGTTGGCGTTTTTGAAAGAAGCCCAGTTAGGCCATTAAACAGGAAGTGATGACGTCACCAAGGGGGAGGGGCCACGAGGGCAGGATTAATTGATACCAGGAGATAATGACTTAGCCGGGGGCCCAGCTGGGTGTGATGACGACATTGAAGTTAGTTCTGGTGTTAGGGTTAGAGAATTGGGGTTCTAGCTAGGGTTAGGGTTAGGATAAGGGTTCGGGCTAGGTAGGGTTCAGGCTCAGGTTAGGGCTAGGTTTAGGCTTAGGGTTAGAGGGTTAGGGACAGGGTTATGGTCACAGTGTAGTAAGGTTGGGTATTCACGATGAATGAGCTTCAACCACTGGATAAATTGGAGTGTAGCACTGAGAATTTACAACTCCAGACTAGGGAAATATTTAGAAATGTGCTTCACACACTAGGAATACATATTCCAACAGACTGAAAATCTGAACAGCACAATTTTGTCATTGGGAAATCTTGTTCAAACCGCTGAGAACCGAGTGTGACCCTGTTTACATTTATTTTTCCCGTCAAAAGGAGTTGGCGTTTTCGGGAAAAGGAGTTGGTGAAACACTGAAAAATTCATTTTCCTAGAGCTATAGAATAGTATGAAAGTATTGAGAACACTATGAAATCAAAATGTTAGTTAGGCTAGGGTTCCAAGTAGTGTTTTAAAGTACCTTTAAAAAGCTGTTATGACACCCATGTTAAAATGAAAACTCTCAGAGCTCAAAACAACAGAACAGGGAGATGTCTCAGAGTGTCTCTAGAACTCTGGGAATACGTTTTAGAACACGAACATCTCTACTGAATTTTGAAATACTGAGAATTTGTATCCAAACGCTGAGAAAAGTTGGATAGACATCCATGTGGTAATAATGGTTAAAGTATGGTATATTTGTGAAAAACGCTGTTTCACAAAATTGGAATTCACAATGAAGGAGCTTGAGAGACTGGAAGAGAGAGACTCCAACTCAGGCAATTCACAATGAAAACCTAGGTTAATATCTAAGAAAGTGTTTCAAACACTAGAAATACGTGAATAAAGGGCCTTAATATCTGTTGCACATTGTTTCCTCACAAGCAAATCGTGTTAAAAGAACATAGAACCGAGTTGGATGCTGTTTACATTTATAATTAAGAGACAATGAGTTGGCGTTTTTGAAAGAGGCCTGGTTAGGCCATTAAACAGGAAGTGATGACGTCACCAAGGGTGAGGGGCCATGAGGGCAGGTTTAATTGATCCCAGGAGATAATGATTTAGCCTGGGGACCAGCTGGGTTTGATGACATCATTGAGGTTAGTTCTGGTGTTAGGGTTAGAGAATTGGGGTTCTGGCTAGGGTTAGGGTTAGGATAAGCTTTCGGGCTAGGTAGGGTTCAGGCTCAGGTTAGGGCTAGGTTTAGGGTTAGGGTAGAGGGTTAGGGACAGGGTTAAGATCACGGTGCAGTAAGGTTGGGTATTTACAATGAATGAGCTTCAACCACTGGACAAATTGGAGTGTAGCACTGAGAATTTACAACTCCAGACTAGGGAAATATTTAGAAATGTGCTTCACACACTAGGAATACATATTCCAATAGACTGAATATCTGAACAGCACAATTTTGTCACTGGGCAATCTGGTTCAAACCGCTGAGAACCGAGTGTGACACTGTTTACATTTATGTTTCCCGTCAAAAGGAGTTGGCGTTTTCGGGAAAAGGAGTTGGTGAAACACTGAAAAATTCATTTTCCTAGAACTATAGAATAGTATGAAAGTATTGAGAACAGTATGAAATAAAAATGTTAGTTAGGCTAGGGTTCCAAGTAGTGTTTTAAAGTACCTTAAAAAGCCGGTATGACACCCGTGTTAAAATGAAAACTCTCAGAGCTCAAAACAACAGAACAGGGGGATGTCTCAGTGTGTCTCTAGAACTCTTGGAATACGTTTTAGAACACGAACATCTCTACTGAATTTTCAAATACTGAGAATTTGTATCAAAAGCGCTGTGAAATGTAGGGTAGACTTTCAAGTGGTAATAATGGTTAAAGTACTGGTATATTTGTAAAAAAACGCTGTTTCAGCAAATTGGAATTCACAATGAAGGAGCTTGGGACACTGGAAGAGAAGACTCCAACTCAGGCAATTCACAATGATAACCTAGGTTAATATCTAAGAAAGTGCTTCAAACACTAGGAATACGTGAATAAAGGGCCTTAATATCTGTAACACATTGTTTCCTGACAAGCAAATCGTGTTCAAAGAACATAGAACCGAGTTGGATGCTATTTACATTGATAATTAAGAGACAATGAGTTGGCATTTTTGAAAGAGGCCTGGTTAGGCCATCAAACAGGAATTAATGACGTCACCAAGGGGGAGGGGCCATGAGGGCATGTTTAATTGATCCCAGGAGATAATGATTTAGCCGGGGTCCCAGCTTGGAGTGATGACATCATTGAGGTTAGTTCTGGTGTTAGGGTTAGAGAATTGGGGTTCTGGCTAGGGTTAGGGTTAGGATAAGGGTTCGGGGTAGGTAGGGTTCAGGCTCAGGTTAGGGCTAGGTTTAGGGTTAGGGTTAGAGGGTTAGGGACAGGGTTAAGGTCACGGTGCTGTAAGGTTGGGTATTCACAATGAATGAGCTTCAACCACTGGACAAATTGGAGTGTAGCACTGAGAATTTACAACTCCAGACTAGGGAAATATTTAGAAATGTGCTTCACACACTAGAAATACATATTCCAATAAACTGAATATCTGAGCAGCACAATTTTGTCAATGAGAAATCTTGTTCAAACAGCTGAGAACCGAGTGTGACACTGTTTACATTTATTTTTCCCGACAAAAGGAGTTGGCTTTTTCGGGAAAAGGAGTTGCTGAAACACTGAAAAATTCATTTTCCTAGAGCTATAGAATAGTATGAAATTATTGAGAACACTATGAAATCAAAATGTTAGTTAGGCTAGGGTTCCAAGTAGTGTTTTAAAGTACCTTTAAAAAGCCGGTATGACACCCGTGTTAAAATGAAAACTCTCGGAGCTCAAAACAACAGAACAAGGGGATGTCTCAGAGTGTCTCTAGGAGTCTTGGAATACGTTTTAGAACACGAACATCTCTACTGAATTTTGAAATACTGAGAATTTGTATCCAAAGCGTTGTGAAAAGTAGGGTAGACTTTCAAGTGGTAATAATGGTTAAAGTATGGTATATTTGTAAAAAACGCTCTTTCACCAAATTGGAAATCACAATGAAGGAGCTTGAGACACTGGAAGAGAGAGACTCCAACTCGGGCAATTCACAATGAAAACCTAGGTTAATATCTAAGAAAGTGTTTCAAACACTAGAAATACGTGAATAAAGGGCCTTAATATCTGTCACACATTGTTTTCAGACAAGCAAATCGTGTTCAAAGAACATAGAACCGAGTTGAATGCTGTTTACATTTATAATTAAGAGACAATGAGTTGGCGTTTTTGAAAGAGGCCTGGTTAGGCCATTAAACAGGAAGTGATGACGTCACCAAGGGGGAGGGGCCATGAGGGCAGGTTTAATTGATCCCAGGAGATAATGATTTAGCAGGGGTCCCAGCTAGGAGTGATGATGTCATCGAGGTTAGTTCTGGTGTTGGGGTTTGAGAATTGGGGTTCTGGCTAGGGTTAGGGTTAGGATAAGGGTTCGGGCTAGGTAGGGTTCAGGCTCAGGTTAGGGCTCGCTTTAGGGTTAGGGTTAGAGGGTTAGGGACAGGGTTAAGGTCACTGTGCAGTAAGGTTGGGTATTCACAATGAATGAGCTTCAACCACTGGACAAATTGGAGTGTAGCACTGTTATAGTAATATTTATAAGAATAATATAGAATAAGTATCAAAATGTGGAATTACAGTGTGATATTAAAATATGATGTTAAAAAATATTGAATGTAATGTAAACAGGTTGATTAAACACCCCTGAGTGGCCTGTATGTGGAAAAAAAAAGTAAAGTGATCTGTTCCCAATATGTAAAACCATATATGCAAGGCTCCTGGGTCCCGCTGATAAGACACACTGAAGACGCCCATCTAGGCACATAAAAAGAGGAAGCACCAGAGGAAGATCAGAGAGGCCTGCTCTGCTCCTCCACAGACGGTCACTCTCCACCCCCCCTTTCTGCATCTGCCCAAGCTCTGCTGTGGACCGTGAGTCCAAACAGTTAGCCGGAATGTGAGGCCTCAAGCAAGACTCCGAGCCGCAGCTGCAACGTCCAACGTCCAGTGTGTGTTTCTGTGGGCGCGGATCTCCGGGTTGCCTGCCGAGGTCTGGAAACCACCAGGACTCTGGTAAATAAACCGTGTGTGATTCGTGCATTGCATGTCTGTCTCCTGTGTAATTTATGCTCGGTCAATATTAAGTAAGTACCTTGGGTTGTATGTGTCAGTTTAGAGGACTGGCTGAGGCACCCTTGGTCACCTGTGCTTACGTCCCTGAAGGAGAAATTGGGACAATTGGCGTAGTCGGCAGTTGCTAAATTAAAATTGGACATTAAGGGGGTAAGTGAAACCAAATTTCCTAAATTAATTTTTCTAAATTGCTCCGGGCACAGCGGAGATCAATTGAATAAGAGAGAAAAGGGGAAGCTTCTAGCCAAATCTGACGTCAAGTGTTGGGCCTGCTAAGAGCAGATAATGTTGTCCACCCAAACCCGAAAGTAATCAGGCATAGAGAACCGATCGGTGTCACTTCTGAAAAACCTTGAGCTTGCTTCAAACTAAAAGTTGTCCAACGTAAGGGCACGCCCAGGAGAGGCTGACTCCCGAAGGCAAACGCCGGAGGGTCCTAGCAGTTTCTCTGCCGAAGCGGAGCCGTGCAGAAGGGTTATATCTGCCGACCGTTTACGCAAGCAAGGGGCTGTGGAGGCAGCCAAGAGGAAGGACACGCGAAAGGGGAAACTAGGCTTGAGAAATCGGTGGAGGGACCCAAGTTGGCGGATTATACCAACCGACAGCTTACGTAGGCAGCACAACCGTGGCATAAACGGGACGGAGGAATTGTGGCTGGAAGGAATAATTCTCTCATTGCAAATTACGGAAAGAAAGAGGAATATATATATAAATATAGATTTTATAAATGAATGGCAGAGCATAAATTACAAAACAGGATCCTGAATTTCTTAAGAAAGGCTCACAATTATCTCTTTCTTTGCAATATATACCTGACTGAAGACCAGAGGGAAACTTCCCCTTGTGCCATCTATCCCTTTGGGAGAGCAGGTCCTAAAATAATAATTTGTCTGGACTGCCTTCAAGATAGGAAGGAAGATTAAAATGGAATAACTCAGAAGCTTCTAGCAGAAACTAAGGAGGAATAAAGAACGACTAGCTAACATACCGGCCGAAAGTAAATGGTGCACCCTAGAGGACAGCCTCAGGGAGAAATGCAAGGTCAGATACACTCCCAGATTGGGAGAGAAAGTAATCAATAACCCTGATACATTAATACCAGTAATTCAAAGGGCTTCACCTGAAGAGGTGATCCCAATACTTCTACATACAATTCATAATCTTCAGGAAGATAATGATAAAGGAAAAAGATTAGCACAAAAGGTGATAGGACAATATTCTAGCAAGCCAGCCATAGTAAGAAAAAAGGTGGTGAGGAAGGAAGGAACAGAAGGTGAAGGAGAGACAGTAGAATTTTCCTCCTTCACCACACAAGAAATGAATTAACTTAGAGGCCTATTAATAAAGGGAGAACTGACAGACATTGATTGGTTGCTACATCTGTATGAGAAGAGAGGTCACACCGTTATGATCAGTGCAGATGAATTATCACAAGTAATTGATGCAATAGAACACCCAAAACTAAGAGAACAACTACTAAAAGACATAGAACAGCAAGGAAGACAGGCACTGGCGTCTATATGGCACTGGGTGTCTAAGGCTTGGAAAAAGTCTTTTCCCCATATAGATTTCTCCTCATCACAATTTTCAAAACCATGGAATAATATAGGCCAGCTCCAACATCAATTGAGGAAATTAACTATCCTTAATGGAATATACCATGGAGATAATCCCTGGGAAGCCACTAATGTGGATGGCATCATAAGCTGTCTAATTAAAAATGCACCCGAGGGATATAAAATACAAATGCAAAATTTATTAGCAGGGTCAAGAACCCCAAATGAGATTAAGGAAAAAATCACCCTCCATCAGGACATGATTACAGATAAAAAATTCACCTTTGTAGCAAAGGAGGAGAGAACACAAAATTACTCTTTAAAAAATAAATAAATAAATAAATAAATAAATAAATAAATAAAATAAAATAAGGAAGGAAATAAGGGGACCCCAGAATATGTATAGAAATAATAATAATTTCCAGAACAAGGGAAGAAATTGGACACAACCAAAGCCATGCCTAGCACAGCAAAAACCTTACTGGAAGGTGAATAACCCTTTCTTTAAAAGGGGACCCCCACAAAACCCATTTACAAAAAATCAATCTGGAAATTCATTCAATAAAACCCAATCCAGAAACCCCTTCCCCACTTACCAATCTAAGAATAACCCATTTCAACGACAACCCAGAAATAATCCATTCAGACAACAGGGAAACTACCAAGGCCCCCGCCCCCAATGGAAGGGCAACCAAGGGGGCATAAGAAGAAACTAACCTCTCTTGCTCTAGCAGACGAGTTTTATAGGGAAAATGATGAGAGGCCATATATTACTTTGAATATAAAACCCCAAGATGATTTAATCTTACCTAAAACATTTTTAATATACACTGGATCCCAAATCTCTTTAATGGCCATAGATAATATACCCACAAAATCCTGTGAAAACACAGGATTTCTATTGAAAGAATCACAGGAAATATTATTAAGGCAAATCCAATACACTGTAAAATACTGTACAGAAATAGACAGATTAAAGAATACATTGGAATTCTACAGGAAGAACAGTACCAAATAAGGTCATCAATAAATTAGACTCACTTAAAAGCCCCACATCAAAAAAGGAAGCACAACAAGTTATGGGATTATTTATGTTTTGGAAACAACACATACCATATCTGTCAGACATAGCAAAACCTATATACAAAGTAACTAGAAAAGCAGTAAACTTCCAATGGAATAAAGAACAGGAAGAAGCTTTCCAACAATTAAAACACTACATCCACCTCTTCTCTCAACTACAAAATATACAATCAGGTGACAAGGTAATTCTAGATATTGCTTTTATATCAGAACATGGTAATTGGGGACTATATAAAAAAGGGAAAGATGACCATAAGCTAATGTCAGTAGGATTCTGGTCCAAGAAATTTCCATACTCTCATTTTAAATACTCATATTTTGATAAATTGATTTGGACTTTATATGCAGCACTGCTACACACAGAACCTCTGACAGGACAACAGCCAATAACAGTCAGGAGCACCCTGCCTCTTAAGGCATGGTTAAATATGTCAGCGGAAGAGTTGGCAGGTAACCAAATTGAAGAAAAGGTACTCGCGTGGAAGTGGTACATAAACACGCGTTGTATCAGCGGCTCCGGAGAACCAGCCCTCCTCACCGAGGAGGTAAACAAACTTGAGGTGGAGCCACCCACCTGTGCCAACAAGTTTGAACCTATAGAGACATCTATAGGTGTACAGGGGCCAAAATACACCCCTGTCTTTAAAAATGCCTGGTTTACAGACGCATCAGCCCCCGTATCCGGTGACCGCAACACCTGGAGGGCAGCAGCCTTCATTCCCGCGACACAACAAGCTCTGACTGTGTCTGGTGAGTCCAATTCTGCACAACATGCAGAACTTATAGCCGCATATATGGCTACACAGGAAGCAGTGCGGACACAAAAACAAAATATATATATTTACAGACTCTTGGGCAGTATATAATGGCATTATATTATGGTCAGGAAAATGGAAACAAACTAATTGGCAAATTAATGGCAAAGATTTATGGTCTAGAGAATATTGGGAAGAGATATATATTTTATCACAAAAGATAAAAATATATGTAACACATGTCAATGCACATGCTAGTGACAGCTCTAAAACAACACTATACAACAAAATAGTAGATCAACTAGCAAAAGGACTAACACCAGGAAATAACCTCACTATCACTGACAAATCTAAATCTTTAGCAATAACATTAGCATTAAAAAAGGAAGATAACAATTCTTACTCCTTGCCACCAATTCCATCAATTAAATTAAAAAAGGAAGATGGAAAATACAAAATACAACCTCCAGAATTAGAAATGAAATTGACCATACCATTTATCACACAAATACATCAAACATTAGGACACATAGGACAATCAGCACTTATAAACTGGTTTCTAAAAAGAAACATAAAAGCCCCAATCAGAGACATTAAATCAGCCATAAATGCATGCACTGTTTGCAAAGGAACACACATGTTCCGCACACTTCAGCCACCTAGAATGAATAAACCATATATACCCAACCAACTCTTACAGATAGATTTTATTGGACCTTTAAAAGTACCATATTCACAAAAATATGCATGCACATTAGTGGATGTAAATACAGGAATCCTTGCTGCCACAGCATCGTCACATCCAGATGCAAATACAACATTACGCTCCCTAAATACCTGGATGATGCATTTTGGCCTGCCACAAATCATAGATCAAGGATCACACTTTACTGCCACATCTGTACAAAAGTTGGCAGCAGAATATGACATAGATTGGAACTTTCACTTATCATACAACCCAACAGCAGCAGGAACAATTGAAAGGCACAATGGACTCCTCAAACATAAAATGCAAACATTATTGATGGATAATAAATATCCATCTTTACAAGTTCTTTTAAATAAAGCATGCCTTTTATTGAATTCTAGACCTAGACAGAACAGACCCTCCCCCCTAGAACAACTATATCTTCCACACATTGAAAATATCAATGAATACCAATTCATCCCTCCACCTAGAACAAATAGGAAAATTCCTTACAAAATCTTAACAAAAAACTCTAAAGATAACTCCTTGTCCTTGCAGGAAATCATAGCTGACAGCGGAGCCTCACTTTACTGGACAGTAAATGATAAGGGAGAACTACAACAACCCAAAATCCAAAACACACAACCAAGATTTTAAATGAACATTATATTATTTATTTATTGTCTTATCTCAGCCATAATCACTCTTACACTCCTCCTGCCACTCATATCATACATTGAACAGAATGTACACAAGAATATTTGCCAGGAGAAACAGCTGTACGTTTTCATGCTCTACTCAGAGACTATATTGCCATAGGAGAACAAGCAATCTATTCTGCTTACAGATACCCAAGCTCACTTCCACCATTAACAACCCCAAATGAATTATTCAATATAATTTGCATATGAGACTTAAATGCAGAATATTTGACACCACCTTGGAACTATATCCCTGCAATCTCTCAGAGAGAACTTGAAGACAGAGAAAGATGGGAACATATGATGGAACTAGATGGCCCAGAGGAATTTTCCACTGGACATTGATTTTACTCTTTACCAATATTCTTGTTAATGATGTTATTTCTAGTGCTTCTAGCACTACAACTACTTTTAGTACTTCTACTAATGCTGATATTACTCCTGAAGTGCCTGCTACTGCTTTACCTATTACTACTTTTCCTACTACTATTACTACTACTAATACTGGCAAGCCAGATACCATAAAACCAGCTATAGCCCATAAATTATCCATACAACTAACTAAACCAAACAAACATTATGTTTTCCACCACCCAGTCACACTTACAGCAAATAACTCAATCTTTTCACTAACTATAGGTGATTTTTCTTTCAATACTTCTTTACAATATTACTCCACATACAAGATGTGTCCATCATATTACCACCCAGATTTTTGCCAACTTAAAATATTGAATTATGTACAAAATTCTATGAGAACATATGGTCACACTCAATTGAAAGAATGCATTTCCCAACAATGGTTTCAGGACTCTCTGTCTCTGAGATCAGTTTCCATTATAGATGTCCAATCAAGAGATCCTCCCATAACAACTTATCATATAACTACTGATACCCTTATAACTCTCAATTCCAAATTTATAAACATAGTTCAAAATGTAGATCCATATTTAAATATAGAAAATAATTCATGCATTCAGAGAGCACTAATTAATGTAGTTCCATTTCAAGAACATCTCATGCATTTTTGGTATACAGGAGAACTAGGAGATGAATTTGAGGATTATGATGAATATGATAAATATGAGGAGATGATGAACACAACAGAGGCATCCATACCTACACTCACAACAGAAACACCCATATCAACCTATTTTAACAGACAACCATTCTTTTCACCACCCACCACGAACCCAACCCTACCAGAAGGCTTTCCTATCTCACCATATTATAACATGACACACATTGTAAAAGAAAATGACATAACTTATTATCAATATTATTTAACAGGCTTTCCAAATTTTCCAACATTTAGCAACTTTTGTGTAGGCATTAAATGTCACATGTCAAAGTCTGAATATGGCCCTGTGATGATAACCTTTTTAACTGATGCCATCACACCAGAAGAATATTTAGCTCATGATAACAACTACTGGCCATTTAGACACATACCTCAGATGATGATAGACCTCATTAGTCCTGTCAATTTTTACTCTGGTGAAACTATGCATAAACTTTGGAATTCACCTATGTTTGGCACCATATATCAAATTTGCTTTCCAGCAGCTATATCTAATAATTCCCTTCATATTAATACCACTGGGACAAACTTTACTCATTTTTATACCAAACTAGAACCAGCTATATATTGTGTTGACCCCAACAAGAAATTGGCCAAATCTGTTCTAAATCTATTACAAAGACTAACCCCCAATATGCTATATCCAAATTCTTACAAACTAAGATCACAGCAATTTCTAGGATTCTGGAATATAAATTATACCACCCTTTACTACCCAGATATAATTACACATACCTTTACAGAAATCCCACAAGGAGAACAATTTGTCATGAATTCAACCCACATTTGTTCTAATACCATAGCCATTGGTAAAATTAACCCATCAATTATGCCTTCCTATAACTGCTCTATATTATCCACAAAAATGACAATGTCTATAACGGATTGGTTGCAGTCTAAAAGATACATACTAGAACAAGCTAATTCCTTAGCAAATTTAACTATGTTTTTCTCTAACTACACACAGAATTTTTTTCCTTTATTCATGTTTAATTCCTCTACAACATCATATCTATTAGATTGCTCCCCAAGTGTCACAGAAATGCTCACCTATGCAATTATTCCTAAACATGATCAACAAGCACGACAACCTACATTTTTAAACCACCCATACTCATATGGACCATTCCCCATTATAAGCTATAGAAATTTTACATTTAGCTACACCTCTACAAACATTCTTTCAAATCTTACCACAGGCCAACAACACCAAACAACCTATACAGTTCTTTATCCCAACTCAACATTAAGACCTACGCCTATACCACTAAATCACTCACATTTTGCTTGCAGAGGATATGACCCACTCATTAGTTTACATTATAATATTTCTTATGGACTAAAACCTACTTCTTGGTTTACAACCTTTGGAGCCTATATTAATCCCTCAAAAGCAAAACGTATAGCTGGATCCTTCACTACTGGTTTTCAATCATATATGCTACATTACTTAGACGGCGGATGGAAAAAATTATTCCTCCACCACCATTCACCCATGACTAATCATTCTCTTCTACTCTTCACTGATTTCTACTATATACCTAATATTGCTGATAAATGTTATAATAACCTATTAGAACCATGCAAAGAGGTTGCTACAATTCTACGACATGCTTAAGAACCTTACATTTCTCACCTGTCTATTCTTATGGCATTACAAAACCTGCACCTAAACTTCTTGAGGCCCAATCAGTAATTACACAAATCAATAACCCAGGTAGACTAATTTTCCAACCACAGATTCAGAGAACTACCATATACTTCTCACCAGATGATTTTCTAGCCTCCTCATTAGTCAAAGCTTGTGCAGATGTAGAACCCCCAATTCCAATCAGAAATGCACCATTCCCTCAAAAATTTAGACAACATTCAGGAAGGAAACTCTTACAACTAGATGCAGCTTCCTTTGCATTGGCATCAATCGCAGCATCTGTATCTATAGCAAATTCAGTTAAAATTAATCAATTAACTAATGATTTAAATAAATACTTCCACCATACAACCGAATTTGAAACTAAAACATTAGAACTCATCTCTAAATCATTTGACAGTGCCTATCAACTGGCAGCACAAACCCATCAGCAAGTTATGCTCTTATCAGACATAGTTAAGGAACAGGATCACTATATGCACACATTACATCAAGACATAGAGGACATTAATCAAAGATTCCAAAAATACCAATTTAGACAACAATGTCAACTTATACAAAATTCCCTAACACAAGCCCAACGAGACCTTTTGTCTCTCATTGTCAGGGGACAAGGACTGAACCCATTGTGGAATGATGCAATAGCTGCAATTGACTTTACAAAACCTATAGGATGCTCCTACTCAGACTGTGAACTTTCAATACTCACAGCAGTAGGAGGAGAAAACTTAGTGGCATATCCTACATTGAATATACCAATACACATGAACAATAATGAATATGCAATGCCTAATGGAGACATGCTATATGTGGAACCTTATTTCTTCTTAAAATCTTCACTAATACAATTCACTCCAAATATCTTCATTGCATTCCAACCACTATCTGTGATACATTTCCTGTATCACTTCTTCCACATGACCCAAGACCACTCATGTATATTATAGGCAGACACAACTTTGTCGCCTGCTTTACAAATATCTCTGTATATGATCACACAATAAGGAAGAATGTGAACAACTCCTTCCCTAATTCTTGTCACTTAATCACTAATGCTATGAACATCACCTTTAATAATAAAATATATTATTCATTCTTTGACACCAAAACCTCTCTATACTTCTCACCCTCTTTACCCTTATACCAACGCTTGCAAGAAAAACATTATACTGCACCTCCTACTCTTAATGAATCTTTTAACAAGCTTAGCTCTTTAGAACCCCCTGTAAAAGATACTATGAAGACCTTGAAGTCACAAGCTGAACAACTACATCACTTAGCCTACATCCCAAACGCCGAAACCATCGCAACCTTGGAAGACTTGAAAAAACTACACCGTAATTGCAAGACAGCGGACACTCTCCTATCCTTATGGAGGACCGTCCCCTGCACGCCTGATTGGAATTTCATCAACCCCATCGCATGGATTCAGCATGGACTCTCTTCATTTGAAGCTACATGGACTTTAATTAAGGAGATATTATTTGCATTGGCTATTATTTTCCTCTTTTGTTTATTTGTTAAGATTGCTAAAATCATTATATGCCTTATCCCCCCCCAAAAATAAAAAGTAATTGATTCCCTTGGGGTAAACCCTTCAGGAATCACCGGGTGGAATGTTATAGTAATAGTGATAAGAATAATATAGAATAAGTATCAAAATGTGGAATTACAGTGTGATATTAAAATATGATGTTAAAAAGTATTGAATGTAATGTAAACAGGTTGATTAAACACCCCTGAGTGGCCTGTATGTAGAAAAAAAAGTAAAGTGATCTGTTCCCCATATGTAAAACCAGATATGCAAGGCTCCTGGCACCTGCTGATAAGACAAACACTGAAGACGCCCATCTAGGCACATAAAAAGAGGAAGCACCAGAGGAAGATCAGAGAGGCCTGCTCTGCTCCTCCACAGACGGTCACTCTCCACCCCCCTTTCTGCATCTGCCCAAGCTCTGCTGTGGACCGTGAGTCCAAACAGTGAGCCGGAAAGTGAGGCCTCAAGCAAGACTCCTAGCCGAAGCTGCAACGTCCAACGTCCAGTGTGTGTGTCTGTCAGCGCTGATCCCCGGGTGGCCTGCCGAGGTCTGGAAACCACCAGGACTCTGGTAAATAAACCGTGTGTGATTCGTGCATTGCATGTCTGTCTCCTGTGTAATTTATGCTCGGTCAATATTAAGTAAGTACCTTGGGTCGTACGTGTCAGTTTAGAGACTGGCTGAGGCACCCTTGGTCACCTGTGCTTACGTCCCGGAAGGAGAAATTGGGACAAGCACTGAGATTTTACAACTCCAGACTAGGGAAATATTTAGAAATGTGCTTCACACACTAGGAATACATATTCCAATAGACTGAATATCTGAACAGCACAATTTTGTCACTGGGAAATCTTGTTCAAACCGCTGAGAACCTAGTATGACACTGTTTACATTTATGTTTCCCATCAAAAGGAGTTGGCGTTTTCAGGAAAAGGAGTTGGTGAAACACTGAAAAATTCATTTTCCTAGAGCTATAGAATAGTATGAAAGTATTGAGAACACAATGAAATCAAAATGTTAGTTAGGCTAGGGTTCCAAGTAGTGTTTTAAAGTACCTTTAAAAAGCCGGTATGACACCCGTGTTAAAATGAAAACTCTCAGAGCTCAAAACAACAGAACAGGGGGATGTCTCACAGTTTCTCTAGAACTCTTGGAATATGTTTTAGAACACGAACATCTCTACTGAATTTTGAAATACTGAGAATTTGTATCCAAAGCGCTGTGAAAAGTAGGGTAGACTTTCAAGTGGTAATAATGGTTAAAGTACTGGTATATTTGTAAAAAACGCTGTTTCAACAAACTGGAATTCACAATGAAGGAGCTTGAGAGACTGGAAGAGAGAGACTCCAACTCAGGCAATTCACAATGAAAACCTAGGTTAATATCTAAGACAGTGTTCCAAACACTAGAAATATGTGAATAAAGGGCCTTAATATCTGTCACACATTGTTTCCTGACAAGCAAATCTGTTCAAAGAAGATAAAACCGAGTTGGAAGCTGTTTACATTTATAATTAAGAGACAATGAGTTGGCGTTTTTGAAAGAGGCCTGGTTAGGCCATTAAACAGGAAGTGATGACGTCACCAAGGGGGAGGGGCCAAGAGGGCAGGTTTAATTGATACCAGGAGATAATGATTTAGCCTGGGGCCCAGCTGGGAGCGATGACATCATCGAGGTTAGTTCTGGTGTTAGGGTTAGAGAATTGGGGTTCAGGCTAAGGTTAGGGATAAGATAAGGGTTCGGGCTAGATAGGGTTCAGGCTCAGGTTAGGGCTAGGTTTAGGGTTAGGGTTACAGGGTTAGGGACAGGGTTTCGGTCACAGTGCTGTAAGGTTGGGTATTCACAATGAATGAGCTTCAACCACTGGACAAATTGGAGTGTAGCACTGAGAATTTACAACTCCAGACTAGGGAAATATTTAGAAATGTGCTTCAGACACTAGGAATACATATTCCAATAGACTGAATATCTGAACAGCACAATTTTGTCACTGGGAAATCTTGTTCAAACCACTGAGAACCTAGTGTGACACTGTTTACATTTATGTTTCCCGTCAAAAGGAGTTGGCGTTTTCGGGAAAAGGATTTGGGGAAACACTGAAAAATACATTTTCCTAGAGCTATAGAATAGTACGAAAGTATTGAGAACAGTATGAAATCAAAATGTTAGTTAGGCTAGGGTTCCAAGTAGTGTTTTAAAGTACCTTTAAAAAGCCGGTATGACACCCGTGTTAAAATGAAAACTCTCAGAGTCAAAACAACAGAACAGGGGGATGTCTCACAGTTTCTCTAGAACTCTTGGAATATGTTTTAGAACACGAACATCTCTACTGAATTTTGAAATACTGAGAATTTGTATCCATAGCGCTGTGAAAAGTAGGGTAGACTTTCAAGTGGTAATAATGGTTAAAGTACTGGTATATTTGTAAAAAACGCTGTTTCAGCAAATTGGAATTCACAATGAAGGAGCTTGAGACACTGGAAGAGAGAGACTCCAACTCGGGCAATTCACAATGAAAACCTAGGTTAATATCTAAGACAGTGTTTCAAACACTAGAAATACGTGAATAAAGGGCCTTAATATCTGTCACACATTGTTTCCTGACAAGCAAATCCTGTTCAAAGAACATAGAACTGAGTTGGATGCTGTTGACATTTATAATTAAGAGACAATGAGTTGGCATTTTTGAAAGAGGCCTGGTTAGGCCATTAAACAGGAAGTGATGACATCACCAAGGGGGAGGGGCCACTTGGGCAGGATTAATTGATATCAGGAGATAATGACTTAGCCTGGGGCCCAGCTGGGAGTGATGACATCATCGAGTTTAGTTCTGGTGTTAGGGTTAGAGAATTGGGGTTCTGGCTAGGGTTAAGGATAGGATAAGGTTTCGGGCTAGGTAGGGTTCAGGCTCAGGTTAGGGCTAGGTTTAGGATTAGGATTAGAGGGTTAGGGACAGGGCTAAGGTCACAGTGCTGTAAGGTTGGGTATTCACAATGAATGAGCTTCAACAACTGGACAAATTGGAGTGTAGCACTGAGAATTTACAACTCCAGACTAGGGAAATATTTAGAAATGTGCTTCACACAATAGGAATACATATTCCAATAGACTGAATATCTGAACATCACAATTTTGTCACTGGGAAATCTTGTTCAAACCTCTGAGAACTGAGTGTGACACTGTTTACATTTATGTGTCCCGTCAAAAGGAGTTGGCGTTTTCGGGAAAAGGAGTTGGGGAAACACTGAAAAATACCTTTTCCTAGAGCTATAGAATAGTACGAAAGTATTGAGAACACTATGAAATCAAAATGTTAGTTAGGCTAGGGTTCCAAGTAGTGTTTTAAAGTACCTTTAAAAAGCCGGTATGACACCCGTGTTAAAATGAAAACTCTTAGAGCTCAAAACAACAGAACAGTGGGATGTCCCAGACTCTCTCTAGAACTCTTGGAATACGTTTTAGAACACGAACATCTCTACTGAATTTTGAAATACTGAGAATTTGTATCCAAAGCGCAGTGAAAAGTAGGGTAGACTTTCAAGTGGTAATAATGGTTAAAGTACTGGTATATTTGTAAAAAACGCTGTTTCACCAAATTGGAATTCACAATGAAGGAACTTGAGACACTGGAAGAGAGAGACTCCAACTCGGGCAATTCACAATGAAAACCTAGGTTAATATCAAAGAAAGTGTTTCAAACACTAGCAATACGTGAATAAAGGGCCTTAATATCTGTCACACATTGTTTCCTGACAAGCAAATCCTGTTCAAAGAACATAGAACCGAGTTGGATGCTCTTTACATTAATATTTAAGAGACAATGAGTTGGCGTTTTTGAAAGAGGCCTGGTTAGACCATTAAACAGGAAGTGATGACGTCACCAAGGGGGAGGGGCCAAGAAGGCAGGTTTAATTTATACCAGGAGATAATGATTTAGCCTGGGGCCAAGCTGGGAGTGATGAGGTCATCAAGTTTAGTTATGGTGTTAGGATTAGAGAATTGGGGTTCTGGCTAGGGTTAGGGATAGGATAAGTGTTCGGGATAGGTAGGGTTCAGGCTCAGGTTAGGGCTAGGTTTAGGGTTAGGGTTAGAGGGTTAGGGACAGGGTTACCATCATGGTGTAGTAAGGTTGGGTATTCACGATGAATGAGCTTCATCCACTGGACAAATTGGAGTATAGCACTGAGAATTTACAACTCCAGAGTAGGGAAATATTTAGAAATGTGCTTCACACAATACGAATACATATTCCAATAGACTGAATATCTGAACATCACAATTTTGTCACTGGGAAATCTTGTTCAAACCTCTGAGAACTGAGTGTGACACTGTTTACATTTATGTGTCCCGTCAAAAGGAGTTGGCGTTTTCGGGAAAAGGAGTTGGGGAAACACTGAAAAATACATTTTCCTAGAGCTATAGAATAGTACGAAAGTATTGAGAACACTATGAAATCAAAATGTTAGTTAGGCTAGGGTTCCAAGTAGTGTTTTAAAGTACCTTTAAAAAGCCGGTATGACACCCGTGTTAAAATGAAAACTCTTAGAGCTCAAAACAACAGAACAGTGGGATGTCTCAGAGTGTCTCTAGAACTCTTGGAATACCTTTTAGAACACGAACATCTCTACTGAATTTTGAAATACTGAGAATTTGTATCCAAAGCGCAGTGAAAAGTAGGGTAGACTTTCACGTGGTAATAATGGTTAAAGTACTGGTATATTTGTAAAAAACGCTGTTTCAAAAATTGGAAGTCACAATGAAGGAGCTTGAGACACTGGTAGAGAGAGACTCCAACTCGGGCAATTCACAATGAAAACCTAGGTTAATATCTAAGAAAGTGTTTCAAACACTAGCAATACGTGAATAAAGGGCCTTAATATCTGTCACACATTGTTTCCTGACAAGCAAATCCTGTTCAAAGAACATAGAACCGAGTTGGATGCTGTTGACATTTATAATTAAGAGACAATGAGTTGGCGGTTTTGAAAGAGGCCTGGTTAGGCCATTAAACAGGAGGTGATGACGTCACCAAGGGGGAGGGGACACGAGGGCAGGTTTAATTGATATCAGGAGATAATGATTTAGCCTGGGGCCAAGCTGGGAGTGATGAGGTCATCAAGTTTAGTTCTGGTGTTAGGGTTAGAGAATTGGGGTTCTGGCTAGGGTTAGGGATAGGATAAGTGTTCGGGATAGGTAGGGTTCAGGCTCAGGTTAGGGCTAGGTTTAGGGTTAGGGTTAGAGGGTTAGGGACAGGGTTACCGTCATGGTGTAGGAAGGTTGGGTATTCACGATGAATGAGCTTCATCCACTGGACAAATTGGAGTGTAGCACTGAGAATGTACATCTCCAGACTAGGGAAATATTTAGAAATGTGCTTCACACAATAGGAATGCATATTCCAATAGACTGAATATCTGAACAGCACAATGTTGTCACTGGTATATCTTGTTCAAACAGCTGAGAAGCGAGTGTGACACTGTTTACATTTATTTTTCCCGTCAAAAGGAGTTGGCGTTATCGGGAAAACATTTTGATGAAACACTGAGAAACTCATTTTCCTAGAGCTATCGAACAGTATGAAAGTATTGAGAACACTATGAAATAAAAATGTTTGTTAAGCTAGGGTTCCAAGTAATGTTTTACTGTGCCTTTAAAAGGCCGGTATGACACCCGTGTTAAAATGAATAGTCTCATTGCTCAAAACAACAGACCAGGGGAATGGCAGAGTGTCTCTAGAACTCCTGAAATACGTTTTAGAACCCGAACATCTCTACTGAATTTTGAAATACTGAGAATTTGTATCCAAAGCGCTGTGGAAGGTAGGATAGACTGTCAAGTGGTAATAATGTTGAAAGTGCTGGTATATTTGTAAAAAAGGTTGTTTTACCAAATTAGAATTCACAATGAAAAAGCTTGAGACACTGGAAGAGAGAGACTCCAACTCGGGAAATTCACAATGAAAACCTAGGTTAATATCTAAGAAAGTGCTTCAAACACTAGGAATACGTGAATAAAGGGCCTTAATATCTGTAACACATTGTTTCCTGACAAGGAAATCCTGTTCAAAGAACAGAGAACCGAGTTGGATACTGGTTACATTTATTATTTCGCGACAATGAGTTGGCGATTTTGAAAGAAGCCTGGTTAGGCCATTAAACCGGATGTGATGACGTCACCAAGGGGGAGGGGCCACGTGGGCAGGCTTAATTGATCCCAGGTGATAATGATTTGGCCAGGGGACCAGCTGGGAGTGATGACGTCAACGAGATTAGTTCTGGTATTAGGGTTAGGGAATTGGGGCTCTGTTCATGGTTAGGGTTAGGAAAAGGTTTTGGGCTAGGTAGGGTTCAGGCTCAGGTGTGGGCTAGGTTTAGGGTTTGGGTTAGAGGGTTTGGGACAGGGTTACGGTCACAGTGTAGTAATGTTGGCTATTCACAACGAATGAGCTTCAATCACTGGACAATTTGGTGTGTAGCACTCAGAACTTACGACTCCAGACTAGGGAAATATTTAGAAATGTGCTTCACACAATAGGAATGCATATTCCAATAGACTGAATATCTGAACAGCACAATGTTGTCACTGGTATATCTTGTTCAAACAGCTGAGAAGCGAGTGTGACACTGTTTACATTTATTTTTCCCGTCAAAAGGAGTTGGCGTTTTCGGGAAAAGGTTTTGGTGATACACTGAAAAACTCATTTTCCTAGAGCTATCGAACAGTATGAAAGTATTGACAACACTATGAAATAAAAATGTTAGTTAGGCTAGGGTTCCAAGTAATGTTTTACTGTGCCTTTAAAAGGCCGGTATGACACCCGTGTTAAAATGAATAGTCTCATTGCTCAAAACAACAGACCAGGGGAATGGCAGAGTGTCTCTAGAACTCCTGGAATACGTTTTAGAACCCGAACATCTCTACTGAATTTTGAAATACTGAGAATTTGTATCCAAAGCGCTGTGAAAGGTAGGATAGACTGTCAAGTGGTAATAATGTTGAAAGTGCTGGTATATTTGTAAAAAGGTTGTTTTACCAAATTAGAATTCACAATGAAAAAGCTTGAGACACTGGAAGAGAGAGTCTCCAACTCGGGAAATTCACAATGATAACCTAGGTTAATATCTAAGAAAGTGCTTCAAACACTAGGAATACGTGAATCAAGGGCCTTAATATCTGTAACACATTGTTTCCTGACAAGGAAATCGTGTTCAAAGAACAGAGAACCGAGTTGGATACTGGTTACATTTATTATTCCGGGACAATGAGTTGGCGATTTTGAAAGAAGCCTGGTTAGGCCATTAAACCGAATGTGATGACGTCACCAAGGGTGAGGGGCCACGTGGGCAGGCTTAATTGATACCAGGTGATAATGATTTGGCCAGGGGACCAGCTGGGAGTGATGACGTCATCGAGATTAGTTCTGGTATTAGGGTTAGGGAATTGGGGCTCTGTTCATGGTTAGGGTTAGGAAAAGGTTTTGGGCTAGGTAGGGTTCAGGCTCAGGTGTGGGCTAGGTTTAGGGTTTGGGTTAGAGGGTTAGGGACAGGGTTACGGTCACAGTGTAGTAATGTTGGCTATTCACAACGAATGAGCTTCAATCACTGGACAATTTGGTGTGTAACACTCAGAACTTACGACTCCAGACTAGGGAAATATTTAGAAATGTGCTTCACACAATAGGAATACATATTCCAATAGACTGAATATCTGAACAGCACAATTTTGTCACTGGGAAATCTTGTTCAAACAGCTGAGAAGCGAGTGTGACACTGTTTACATTTATTTTTCCCGTCAAAAGTAGTTGGCGTTTTCGGGAAAAGGTTTTGGTGAAACACTGAAAAACTCATTTTCCTAGAGCTATCGAACATTATGAAAATATTGATAACGCTATGAAATAAAAATGTTAGTTAGGCTAGGGTTCCAAGTAATGTTTTACTGTGCCTTTAAAAGGCCGGTATGACACCCGTGTTAATATGAATAGTCTCATTGCTCAAAACAACAGACCAGGGGAATGGCAGAGTGTCTCCAGAACTCCTGGAATACGTTTTAGAACCCGAACATCTCCACTGAATTTTGAAATACTGAGAATTTGTATCCAAAGCGCTGTGAAAGGTAGGATAGACTGTCAAGTGGTAATAATGTTGAAAGTGCTGGTATATTTGTAAAAAAGGTTGTTTTACCAAATTAGAATTCACAATGAAAAAGCTAGATACACTGGAAGAGAGAGACTCCAACTCGGGAAATTCACAATGATAACCTAAGTTAATATCTAAGAAAGTGCTTCAAACATCAGGAATACGTGAATAAAGGGCCTTAATATCTGTAACACATTGTTTCCTGACAAGGAAATCGTGTTCAAAGAACAGAGAACCGAGTTGGATACTGGTTACATTTATTATTCCGGGACAATGAATTGGCGATTTTGAAAGAAGTCTGGTAAGGCCATTAAACCGGATGTGATGACGTCACCAAGGGGGAGGGGCCACGAGGGCAGGCTTAATTGATCCCATTAGATAATGATTTGGCCAGGGGACCAGCTGGGAGTGATGATGTCATCGAGATTAGTTCTGGTATTAGGGTTAGGGAATTGAGGCTCTGTTCATGGTTAGGGTTAGGAAAAGGTTTTGGGCTAGGTAGGGTTCAGGCTCAGGTTTGGGCTAGGTTTAGGGTTTGGGTTAGAGGGATAGGGACAGGGTTAGGGTCACAGTGTAGTAATGTTGGCTATTCACAACGAATGAGCTTCAATCACTGGACAATTTGGTGTGTAGCACTCAGAACTTACGACTCCAGACTAGGGAAATATTTAGAAATGTGCTTCACACAATAGGAATACATATTCCAATAGACTGAATATCTGAACAGCACAATTTTGTCACTGGGAAATCTTATTCAAACAGCTGAGAATTGAGTGTGACACTGTTTACATTTATTTTTTCCGTCAAAAGTAGTTGGCGTTTTCGGGAAAAGGTTTTGGTGAAACACTGAAAAACTCATTTTCCTAGAGCTATCGAACAGTATGAAAGTATTGAGAACACTATGAAATAAAAATGTTAGTCAGGCTATGGTTAAAAGTAATGTTTTACTGTGCCTTTAAAAAGCCGGTATGACACCCGTGTTAAAATGAAAAGTCTCATTGCTCAAAACAACAGACCAGGGGAATGGCAGAATGTCTCTAGAACTCCTGCAATACGTTTTAAAACCCGAACATCTCTACTGAATTTTGAAATACTGAGAATTTGTATCCAAAGCACTGTGAAAGGTAGGATAGACTGTCAAGTGGTAATAATGTTGAAAGTGCTGGTATATTTGTAAAAAAGGTTGTTTTACCAAATTAGAATTCACAATGAAAAAGCTTGAGACACTGGAAGAGAGAGACTCCAACTCGGGCAATTCACAATGATAACCTAGGTTAATATCTAAGAAAGTGCTTCAAACACTAGGAATACGTGAATAAAGGGCCTTAATATCTGTAACACATTGTTTCCTGACAAGGAAATCGTGTTGAAAGAACATAGAACCGAGTTGGATGCTGGTTACATTTATTATTCCAGGACAATGAGTTGGCGATTTTGAAAGACGCCTAGTTAGGCCATTAAACCAGATGTGATGACGTCACCAAGGGGGAGGGGCCACGTGGGCAGGCTTAATTGATCCCAGGTGATAATGATTTGGCCAGGGGACCAGCTGGGAGTGATGACATCATCGAGATTAGTTCTGGTATTAGGGTTAGAGAATTGGGGCTCTGTTCATGGTTAGGGTTAGGATAAGGTTTTGGGCTAGGTAGGGTTCAGGCTCAGGTGTGGGCTAGGTTTAGGGTTTGGGTTAGAGGGTTAGGGACAGGGTTAAGGTCACAGTGTAGTAATGTTGGCTATTCACAATGAATGAGCTTCAATCACTGGACAATTTGGTGTGTAGCACTCAGAACTTAGGACTCCAGACGAGGGAAATATTTAGAAATGTGCTTCACACAATAGGAATACATATTCCAATAGTCTGAATATCTGAACAGCACAATTTTGTCACTGGGAAATCTTGTTCAAACAGCTGAGAAGCGAGTGTGACACTGTTTACATTTATTTTTCCCGTCAAAAGGAGTTGGCGTTTTCGGGAAAAGGTTTTGGTGAAACACTGAAAAAGTCATTTTCCTAGAGCTTTCGAACAGTATGAAAGTATTGAGAACACTATGAAATAAAAATGTTAGTTAGGCTAGGGTTCCAAGTAATGTTTTACTGTGCCTTTAAAAAGCCGGAAGGACACCCGTGTTAAAATGAAAAGTCTCATTGCTCAAAACAACAGACCAGGGGAATGGCAGAGTGTCTCTAGAACTCCTGGAATACGTTTCAGAAGCCGAACATCTCTACTGAATTTTGAAATGCTGAGAATTTGTATCCAAAGCGCTGTGAAAGGTAGGATAGACTGTCAAGTGGTAATAATGTTGAAAGTGCTGGTATATTTGTAAAAAAGGTTGTTTTACCAAATTAGAATTCACAATGAAAAAGCTTGAGACACTGGAAGAGAGAGACTCCAACTTGGGAAATTCAAAATGATAACCTAGGTTAATATCTAAGAAAGTGCTTCAAACACTAGGAATACGTGAATAAAGGGCCTTAATATCTGTAACAAGTTGTTTCCTGACAAGGAAATCGTGTTCAAAGAACATAGAACCGAGTTGGATACTGGTTACATTTATTATTCCGGGACAATGAGTTGGCCATTTTGAAAGAGGCCTCCTTAGGCCATTAAGCCGGATGTGATGATGTCACCAAGGGGGAGGGGCCACGTGGGCAGGCTTAATTGATCCCAGGTGATAATGATTTGGCCAGGGGACCAGCTGGGAGTGATGACGTCATCGAGATTAGTTCTGGTATTAGGGTTAGAGAATTGGGGCTCTGTTCATGGTTAGGGTTAGGATAAGGTTTTGGGCTAGGTAGGGTTCAGGCTCAGGTGTGGGCTAGGTTTAGGGTTTGGGTTAGAGGGTTAGGGACAGGGTTATGGTCACAGTGTAGTAATGTTGGCTATTCACAATGAATGAGCTTCAATCACTGGACAATTTGGTGTGTAGCACTCAGAACTTAGGACTCCAGACTAGGGAAATATTTAGAAATGTGCTTCACACAATAGGAATACATATTCCAATAGCCTGAATATCTGAACAGCACAATTTTGTCACTGGGAAATCTTGTTCAAACAGCTGAGAAGCGAGTGTGACACTGTTTACATTTATTTTTCCCGTCAAAAGGAGTTGGCGTTTTCGGGAAAAGGTTTTGGTGAAACACTGAAAAACTCATGTTCCTAGAGCTATCGAACAGTATGAAAGTATTGAGAACACTATGAAATAAAAATGTTAGTTAGGCTGGGGTTCCAAGTAATGTTTTACTGTGCCTTTAAAAAGCAGGAATGACACCCGTGTTAAAATGAAAAGTCTCATTGCTCAAAACAACAGACCAGGGGAATGGCAGAGTGTCTCAAAAACTCCTGGAATACGTTTTAGAAGCCGAACATCTTTACTGAATTTTGAAATGCTGAGAATTTGTATCCAAAGCGCTGTGAAAGGTAGGATAGACTGTCAAGTGGTAATAATGTTGAAAGTGCTGGTATATTTGTAAAAAAGGTTGTTTTACCAAATTAGAATTCACAATGAAAAAGCTTGAGACACTGGAAGAGAGAGACTCCAACTCGGGAAATTCACAATGATAACCTAGGTTAATATCTAAGAAAGTGCTTCAAACACTAGGAATACGTGAATAAAGGGCCTTAATATCTGTAACAAGTTGTTTCCTGACAAGGAAATCGTGTTCAAAGAACATAGAACCGAGTTGGATACTGGTTACATTTATTATTCCGGGACAATGAGTTGGCCATTTTGAAAGAGGACTCCTTAGGCCATTAAGCCGGATGTGATGATGTCACCAAGGGGGAGGGGCCACGTGGGCAGGCTTAATTGATCCCAGGTGATAATGATTTGGCCAGGGGACCAGTTGGGAGTGATGACGTCATCGAGATTAGTTCTGGTATTAGGGTTAGAGAATTGGGGCTCTGTTCATGGTTAGGGTTAGGATAAGGTTTTGGGCTAGGTAGGGTTCAGGCTCAGGTGTGGGCTAGGTTTAGGGTTTGGGTTAGAGGGTTAGGGACAGGGTTACGGTCACAGTGTAGTAATGTTGGCTATTCACAATGAATGAGCTTCAATCAGTGGACAATTTGGTGTGTAGCACTCAGAACTTAGGACTCTAGAGTAGGGAAATATTTAGAAATGTGCTTCACACAATAGGAATACATATTCCAATAGCCTGAATATCTGAACAGCACAATTTTGTCACTGGGAAATCTTGTTCAAACAGCTGAGAAGCGAGTGTGACACTGTTTACATTTTTTTTCCCGTCAAAAGGAGTTGGCGTTTTCGGGAAAAGGTTTTGGTGAAACACTGAAAAACTCATGTTCCTAGAGCTATCGAACAGTATGAAAGTATTGAGAACACTATGAAATAAAAATGTTAGTTAGGCTGGGGTTCCAAGTAATGTTTTACTGTGCCTTTAAAAAGCAGGAATGACAGCCGTGTTAAAATGAAAAGTCTCATTGCTCAAAACAACAGACCAGGGGAATGGCAGAGTGTCTCAAGAACTCCTGGAATACGTTTTAGAACCCGAACATCTCTACTGAATTTTGAAATGCTGAGAATTTGTATCCAAAGCGCTGTGAAAGGTAGGATAGACTGTCAAGTGGTAATAATGTTGAAAGTGCTGGTATATTTGTAAAAAAGGTTGTTTTACCAAATTAGAATTCACAATGAAAAAGCTTGAGACACTGGAAGAGAGAGACTCAGACTCGGGAAATTCACAATGATAACCTAGGTTAATATCTAAGAAAGTGCTTCAAACACTAGGAATACGTGAATAAAGGTCCTTAATATCTGTAACACATTGTTTCATGACAAGGAAATCGTGCTTAAAGAACATAGAACCGAGTTGGATACTGGTTACATTTATTATTCCGGGACAATGAGTTGGTGATTTTGAAAGAAGCCTGGTTAGGCCATTAAACCGGATGTGATGACGTCACCAAGGGGGAGGGGCCACGTGGGCAGGCTTAATTGATCCCAGGTGATAATGATTTGGCCAGGGGACCAGCTGGGAGTGATGACGTCATCGCGATTAGTTCTGGTATTAGGGTTAGAGAATTGGGGCTCTGTTCATGGTTAGGGTTAGGATAAGGTTTTGGGCTAGGTAGGGTTCAGGCTCAGGTGTGGGCTAGGTTTAGGGTTTGGGTTAGAGGGTTAGGGACAGGGTTACGGTCACAGTGTAGTAATGTTGGCTATTCACAATGAATGAGCTTCAATCACTGGACAATTTTGTGTGTAGCACTCAGAACTTAGGACTCCAGACTAGGGAAATATTTAGAAATGTGCTTCACACAATACGAATACATATTCCAATAGACTGAATATCTGAACAGCACAATTTTGTCACTGGGAAATCTTGTTCAAACAGCTGAGAAGCGAGTGTGACAATGTTTACATTTATTTTTCCCGTCAAAAGGAGTTGGCGTTTTCGGGAAAAGGTTTTGGTGAAACACTGAAAAACTCATTTTCCTAGAGCTATCGAACAGTATGCAAGTATTGAGTACACTATGAAATAAAAATGTTAGTCAGGCTTGGGTTCCAAGTAATGTTTTACTGTGCCTTTTAAAAGCCGGTATGACACCCGTGTTAAAATGAAAAGTCTCATTGCTCAAAACAACAGACCAGGGGAATGGCAGAGTGTCTCTGGAACTCCTGGAATACGTTTTAAAACCCGAACATCTCTACTGAATTTTGAAATGCTGGGAATTTGTATCCAAAGCGCTGTGAAAGGTAGGATAAACTGTCAAGTGGTAATAATGTTGAAAGTGCTGGTATATTTGTAAAAAAGGTTGTTTTACCAAATTAGAATTCACAATGAAAAAGCTTGAGACACTGGAAGAGAGAGACTCAGACTCGGGAAATTCACAATGATAACCTAGGTTAATATCTAAGAAAGTGCTTCAGACACTAGGAATACGTGAATAAAGGGCCTTAATATCTGTAACACATTGTTTCCTGACAATCAAATCGTGTTCAAAGAACATAGAACCGAGTTGGATACTGGTTACATTTATTATTCCGGGACACTGAGTTGGTGATTTTGAAAGAAGCCTGGTTAGGCCATTAAACTGGATGTGATGACGTCACCAAGGGGGAGGGGCCACGTGGGCAGGCTTAATTGATCCCAGGTGATAATGATTTGGCCAGGGGACCAGCTGGGAGTGATGACGTCATCGAGATCAGTTCTGGTATTAGGGTTAGAGAATTGGGGCTCTGTTCATGGTTAGGGTTAGGATAAGGTTTTGGGCTAGGTAGGGTTCAGGCTCAGGTGTGGGCTAGGTTTAGGGTTTGGGTTAGAGGGTTAGGGACAGGGTTACGGTCACAGTGTAGTAATGTTGGCTATTCACAATGAATGAGCTTCAATCACTGGACAATTTGGTGTGTAGCAGTCAGAACTTAGGACTCCAGACTAGGGAAATATTTAGAAATGTGCTTCACACAATAGGAATACATATTCCAATAGTCTGAATATCTGAACAGCACAATTTTGTCACTGGGAAATCTTGTTCAAACAGCTGAGAAGCGAGTGTGACACTGTTTTTTTGTTTTTTCCAATTTTTTTATTAAGGTATTATATGTGTACATATCTTACCATTGCCCTCCCCACACCCCACTCCCATATATTCCCCCACCCCCCAGAGTTTTGCATCCATTGGTTATGCTTATATGCATGCATACAAGTCCTTTGATTGATCTCTTATCTCCCCCACCTCTCCCTAACCTTCCCCTTGTAATTTGACAGTCTGTTTGATGCTTTACTGTCTCTGTATCTATCTTTTTGTTCAAGTTTATAATGTTCTTTATTATCCATAAATGAGTGAGATCATGTGGTATCTTTCTTTCATTGACTGACTTATTTCACTTAACATAATGTTCTCCAATTCCTCCCAGGTTGCTGCAAATGATGAGAATTCCTTCTTTTTTATGGCAGCATAGTATTCCATTGTGAAGATGTACCACAGTTTTCTGATCCAGTCATCTGCTGACGGGCACCTAGGCTGTTTCCAAATCTTAGCTATGGTGAATTGTGCTGCTATGAACATAGGGGTGCATATATCCTTTCTAATTGGTGTTTCTAGTTTCTTCGGATATATTCCCAGGAGTGGGATTACTGGGTCAAATGGGAGTTCCATTTTCAGTTTTTTGAGGAAACTCCATACTGTTCTCCACAGTGGCTGCACCAGTCTGCAATCCCACCAGCAGTGCACGAGGGTTCCTTTTTCTCCGCACCTTGCCAACACTTGTCGTTTGTTGATTTGTTGATGATAGCCATTCTGACAGGTGTGAGATGGTACCTCATTGTTGTTTTGATTTGCATCTCTCGGATAATTAGTGACGTTGAGCATGTTTTCATGTGTCTCTTGGCCTTCCTTCTGTCTTCTTTTGAAAAGATTCTATTTAGGTCTGTTGCCCATTTTTTTATTGGATCATGTATCTTCCTTTTTTTAAGTTGTATAAGCTGCCTGTAGATGTTGGAGATTAAACCTTTATCAGTGATGCCATTTGCAAATATGTTCTCCCATGCAGTGGGCCTTCTTGTTGTTTTGTTGATGGTTTCTTTTGCTGTGAAAAAGCTTTTTATTTTGATGTAGTCCCATTTGTTAATTTTCTCTTTAGCTTCCATTGCCCTAGGGGCAGTGTCAGTGAAGAATTTCTTTTGGCATATGTCTGACATTTTGCTGCCTGTGGATTGCTCTAGTATTTTTATGGTTTCCCGTCTTATGTTTAAGTCCTGTATCCATTTTGAGTTTATTTTTTGTGTATGGCGTAAGTTGGTGATCAAGCTTCATTTTTTTGCATGTATCTGTCCAATTTTCCCAACACCATTTATTGAAGAGACTGTCTTTATTCCATTGTATGTTCATGCCTCCTTTGTCAAATATTAATTGAGCATAGTGGTTTGGGTCAATATCTGGATTCTCTATTCTGTTCCATTGATCTATGTGTCTGTTCTTGTGCCAGTACCAGGCTGTTTTGAGAACAGTGGCTTTGTAATACAGCTTGAAATCTGGTATTGAGATCCCTCCTACTTTATTCTTCTTTCTCAGGATTGCTGTGGCTATTCAGGGTCTTTTTTTATTCCAGATGAATTTTTGGAGAGTTCTTTCAAGGTCTGTGAAATATGCCGTTGGTATTTTAATGGGGAGTGCATTGAATCTATAGATTGCTTTGGGTAGTATGGACATTTTAATGATGTTGATTCTACCAATCCATGAACATGGTATGTTCTTCCATCTGTTTACGTCTTCCTCTATCTCTTTTTTCAGTGTCCTGTAGTTTTCCGTGTATAGGTCTTTTACCTCCTTAGTTAAGTTTATTCCTAGGTATCTTAATTTTTTTGGTGCGATGGTAAATGGGATTGCCTTTTTAGTCTCTCTGTCTGTAAGTTCACTATTGGTGTATAGAAAGGCCATAGATTTCTTGGCGTTAATTTTGTATCCTGCTACATTGCCAAATTCATTTATTAAGTCTATTAGTTTTTTGACGGAGTCTTTCGATATGGGAAAGATAAAAGTTACGCAAGTACAGAGAGTCCCAAGCAGGATCAACCCCAAAAGACCCACGCCAAGACATGTCATAATTTCAATGGCAAATATAAATGATAAAGAGAGAATCCTAAAGGCGGCAAGAGAGAGACAGAGAGTTACCTACAAAGGAACACCCATCAGATTGTCAAATGATTACTCAACAGAAACACAACAAGCTAGAAGTGAATGGAAGGAGGTATACAAAGTGTTGCAAAGCAAAGGACTGAATCCAAGAATACTATATCCAGCAAGACTATCAATCAAAATTGAAGGGGAAATCAGGAGCTTTGCAGACAAAAAAAGCCTCAGGGAGTTTATCACCACCAAACCAGCAATGCAAGAATTGCTAAAGGGAATACTGTAAAAAGAAGAAATAAACAGGTAAGAAGGAATACAGACACAAAAATAGATATGACTACAAACAAATACCTTTCAGTAATAACTTTAAATGTAAACGGACTAAATGCTCCAATCAAAAGACATCGAGTAGTTGAATGGATAAAAAAACACGACCCATATATATGCTGTCTACAAGAGACCCACCTCAGAACAAGAGACTCACACAGATTGAAAGTTAAGGGATGGAAAAATATCTTTCAGGCAAATGGAAATGAAAAAAAAGCTGGGGTAGCAATACTTATATCTGACAAAATAGACCTCAAAGTAAATGCCATAACAAGAGATAAGAAAGGCCACTTCATAATACTAAAGGGAGAAATCCAACAAGAAGAAATAATTCTGGTAAACATATACGCTCCCAATATAGGAGCACCCAAATACATAAAAAAACTCCTGGAGGATATCAAGGGAGAGATTAATAGCAACACAATCATAGTAGGAGACTTTAATACCCCACTATCACCACTGGACAAATCCTCTAAACAAAGAATCAGCAAAGAAACAGCAATCCTAAATGACTCACTAGACCAGATGGAATTAATTGACATCTTCTGAACATTTCACCCCAAAGCCACAGAATATACATTCTTCTCAAGTGCACATGGGTCATTTTCAAAGATAGACCATATGCTGGGTCACAGGCAAAGTCTCTTCAAATTCAAGAAGATAGAAATTATATCAAGCATCTTCTCAGATCACAGTGGCATAAAACTGGAAATCAACTACAATAAATATAATCCAAAGAAATCAAACACATGGAGACTAAACAGCATGCTATTAAACAAGGACTGGGTCACCAGAGAGATCAAGGAAGAAATAAAAAAC
Source organism: Cnephaeus nilssonii (assembly GCF_951640355.1). Lineage (NCBI taxonomy): Eukaryota > Metazoa > Chordata > Mammalia > Chiroptera > Vespertilionidae > Cnephaeus > Cnephaeus nilssonii. The sequence continues at coordinate 83,851,668 of NC_137084.1, forward strand.
ATCATGGCAACAAATGACAATGAAAACACAACAATCCAAAATCTATGGGACACAGCGAAAGCAGTCTTGAGAGGGAAGTTCATAGCTCTACAGGCCTATTGCAAAAAACAAGAAACAATGGTAATAAATTACTTAACCCTACAACTCAAAGAGCTAGAAAAAGAGCAGCAAGAAAAGCCCAGTGTAATCAGAAGGAAGGAAATAACAAAGATCAGAGCGGAGATAAATGACATAGAGACCAAAGAAACAATACATAAGATCAACAAAACCAAGAGCTGGTTCTTTGAAAGGATAAACAAGATTGATGGACCTCTAGCCAGGCTCACCAAGAAGCAAAGAGAGAGGACCCAAATAAACAAAATCAGAAATGAAAGAGGTGAAATAACAACAGACCCCGCTGAGATACAAAGGATTGTTACAAAATACTACGAACAACTCTATTCCAACAAACTGGACAACCTGGAGGAAATGGACATATTCCTAGAAAAATATAACCTTCCAAAAATCAATCAAGAAGAATCTAAACAGCTCAATAGGCCAATAACTATGGATGAAATTGAAGCAGTCATCAAAAAGCTTCCGGCAAACAAAAGCCCGGGGCCTGATGGCTTCACAGGAGAGTTTTACCAAACATTCAAGGAAGAACTAAAACCTATCCTCCTCAGACTATTCCAAAAAATTCAAGTGGAAGGAACACTTCCAAGCTCCTTCTATGAAGCCAGCATCACCCTAATACCAAAACCAGATAAAGACAACACAATGAAAGAGAATTACAGACCAATATCCCTCATGAACATAGATGCCAAAATCCTCAACAAAATTCTAGCAAATCGGCTCCAGCAGTACATCAGAAAGATCATACACCATGACCAAGTAGGATTTATCCCAGGAATGCAAGGATGGTACAATATCCACAAATCAATAAACGTGATACATCACATAAACAAATTGAAAGATAAAAATCACATAGTCATATCCATTGATGCAGAAAAAGCATTTGACAAAATCCAACACCCTTTCTTGATAAAAACTCTCAACAAGGTGGGAATAGATGGCTCATACCTCAACATAATAAAAGCTATATATGATAAACCCACAGCAAACATCATACTCAATGGACAAAAACTAAAAACATTTCCCCTAAGAACAGGAACAAGACAGGGATGCCCACTCTCACCACTCCTGTTTGACATAGTACTGGAAGTATTAGCCATTGCAATTAGACAAGAAGAAGAAATAAAAGGCATCCAAATTGGAAAAGAACAAGTAAAGCTGTTTTTATTTGCAGACGACATGATATTGTGTGACACTGTTTACATTTATTTTTCCCGTCAAAAGGAGTTGGCGTTTTCGGGAAAAGGTTTTGGTGAAACACTGAAAAACTCATTTTCCTAGAGCTATCGAACAGTATGAAAGTATTGAGAACACTATGAAATAAAAATGTTAGTCAGGCTAGGGTTCCAAGTAATATTTTACTGTGCTTTTAAAAAGCCGGTATGACACCCGTGTTAAAATGAAAAGTCTCATTGCTCAAAACAACAGACCAGGGGAATGGCAGAGTGTCTCTAGAACTCCTGGAATACGTTTTAAAACCCGAACATCTCTACTGAATTTTGAAATACTGAGAATTTGTATCCAAAGCGCTGTGAAAGGTAGGATAGACTGTCAAGTGGTAATAATGTTGAAAGTGCTGTTATATTTGTAAAAAAGGTTGTTTTACCAAATTAGAATTCACAATGAAAAAGCTTGAGACACTGGAAGAGAGAGACTCCAACTCGGGAAATTCACAATGATAACCTAGGTTAATATCTAAGAAAGTGCTTCAAACACTAGGAATACGTGAATAAAGGGCCTTAATATCTGTAACACATTGTTTCCTGACAAGGAAATCGTGTTCAAAGAACATAGAACCGAGTTGGATACTGGTTACATTTATTATTCCGGGACAATGAGTTGGCGATTTTGAAAGAAGCCTGGTTAGGCCATTAAACCGGATGTGATGACGTCACCAAGGGGGAGAGGCCACGTGGGCAGGCTTAATTGATCCCAGGTGATAATGATTTGGCCAGGGGACCAGCTGGGAGTGATGACGTCATCGAGATTAGTTCTGGTATTGGGGTTAGAGAATTGGGGCTCTGTTCATGGTTAGGGTTAGGATAAGGTTTTGGGCTAGGTAGGGTTCAGGCTCAGGTGTAGGCTAGGTTTAGGGTTTGGGTTAGAGGGTTAGGGACAGGGTTATGGTCACAGTGTAGTAATGTTGGCTATTCACAATGAATGAGCTTCAATCACTGGACAATTTGGTGTGTAGCACTCAGAACTTACGACTCCAGACTAGGGAAATATTTAGAAATGGGCTTCACACAATAGGAATACATATTCCAATAAACTGAATATCTGAACAGCACAATTTTGTCACTGGGAAGTCTTGTTCAAACAGCTGAGAAGCGAGTGTGACACCGTTTACATTTATGTTTCCCGTCAAAAGGAGTTGGCGTTTTCAGGAAAAGGTTTTGGTGAAATACTGAAAAACTCATTTTCCTAGAGCGATCGAACAGTATGAAAGTATTGAGAACACTATGAAATAAAAATGTTAGTCAGGCTAGGGTTCCAAGTAATGTTTTACTGTGCCTTTAAAAAGCCGGTATGACACCCGTGTTAAAATGAAAAGTCTCATTGCTCAAAACAACAGACCAGAGGAATGGCAGAGTGTCTCTAGAACTCCATGAATACGTTTTAAAACCCGAACATCTCTACTGAATTTTGAAATACTGAGAATTTGTATCCAAAGCGCTGTGAAAGGTAGGATAGACTGTCAAGTGGTAATAATGTTGAAAGTGCTGGTATATTTGTAAAAAAGGTTGTTTTATCAAATTAGAATTCACAATGAAAAAGCTTGAGACACTGGAAGAGAGAGACTCAGACTCGGGAAATTCAAAATGATAACCTAGGTTAATATCTAAGAAAGTGCTTCAAACACTAGGAATACGTGAATAAAGGGCCTTAATATCTGTAACACATTGTTTCCTGACAAGGAAATCGTGTTCAAAGAACATAGAACCGAGTTGGATACTGGGTACATTTATTATTCCGGGACCATGAGTTGGCGATTTTGAAAGAGGCCTGGTTAGGCCATTAAACCGGATGTGATGACGGCACCAAGGGGGAGGGGCCACGTGGGCAGGCTTAATTGATCCCAGGTGATAATGATTTGGCCAGGGGACCAGCTGGGAGTGATGACGTCATCGAGATTAGTTCTGGTATTAGGGTTAGAAAATTGGGGCTCTGTTCATGGTTAGGGTTAGGATAAGGTTTTGGGCTAGTTAGCGTTCAGGCTCAGGTGTGGGCTAGATTTAGGGTTTGGGTTAGAGGGTTAGGGACAGGGTTACGGTCACAGTGTAGTAATGTTGGCTATTCACAATGAATGAGCTTCAATCACTGGACAATTTGGTGTGTAGCACTCAGAACTTACGACTCCAGACTAGGGAAATATTTAGAAATGTGCTTCACACAATAGGAATACATATTCCAATAGCCTGAATATCTGAACAGCACAATTTTGTCACTGGGAAATCTTGTTCAAACAGCTGAGAAGTGAGTGTGACAGTGTTTACATTTATGTTTCCCGTCAAAAGGAGTTGGCGTTTTCGGGAAAAGGTTTTGGTGAAACACTGAAAAACTCATTTTCCTAGAGCTATCGAACAGTATGAAAGTATTGAGAACACTATGAAATAAAAATGTTAGTCAGGCTAGGGTTCCAAGTAATGTTTTACTGTGCCTTTAAAAAGCCAGTATGACACCCGTGTTAAAATGAAAAGTCTCATTGCTCAAAACAACAGACCAGGGGAATGGCAGAGTGTCTCTAGAACTCCTGGAATACGTTTTAAAACCCGATCATCTCTACTGAATTTTGAAATACTGAGAATTTGTATCCAAAGCGCTGTGAAAGGTAGGATAGACTGTCAAGTGGTAATAATGTTGAAAGTGCTGGTATATTTGTAAAAAAGGTTGTTTTATCAAATTAGAATTCCCAATGAAAAAGCTTGAGACACTGGAAGAGAGAGACTCCAACTCAGGAAATTCACAATGATAACCTAGGTTAATATCTAAGAAAGTACTTCAAACACTAGGAATACGTGAATAAAGGGCCTTAATATCTGTAACACATTGTTTCCTGACAAGGAAATCGTGTTCAAAGAACATAGAACCGAGTTGGATACTGGGTACATTTATTATTCCGGGACCATGAGTTGGCGATTTTGAAAGAGGCCTGGTTAGGCCATTAAACCGGATGTGATGACGGCACCAAGGGGGAGGGGCCACGTGGGCAGGCTTAATTGATCCCAGGTGATAATGATTTGGCCAGGGGACCAGCTGGGAGTGATGACGTCATCGAGATTAGTTCTGGTATTAGGGTTAGAAAATTGGGGCTCTGTTCATGGTTAGGGTTAGGATAAGGTTTTGGGCTAGTTAGCGTTCAGGCTCAGGTGTGGGCTAGATTTAGGGTTTGGGTTAGAGGGTTAGGGTCAGGGTTACGGTCACAGTGTAGTAATGTTGGCTATTCACAATGAATGAGCTTCAATCACTGGACAATTTGGTGTGTAGCACTCAGAACTTACGACTCCAGACTAGGGAAATATTTAGAAATGTGCTTCACACAATAGGAATACATATTCCAATAGCCTGAATATCTGAACAGCACAATTTTGTCACTGGGAAATCTTGTTCAAACAGCTGAGAAGTGAGTGTGACAGTGTTTACATTGATGTTTCCCGTCAAAAGGAGTTGGCGTTTTCGGGAAAAGGTTTTGGTGAAACACTGAAAAACTCATTTTCCTAGAGCTATCGAACAGTATGAAAGTATTGAGAACACTATGAAATAAAAATGTTAGTCAGGCTAGGGTTCCAAGTAATGTTTTACTGTGCCTTTAAAAAGCCAGTATGACACCCGTGTTAAAATGAAAAGTCTCATTGCTCAAAACAACAGACCAGGGGAATGGCAGAGTGTCTCTAGAACTCCTGGAATACGTTTTAAAACCCGATCATCTCTACTGAATTTTGAAATACTGAGAATTTGTATCCAAAGCGCTGTGAAAGGTAGGATAGACTGTCAAGTGGTAATAATGTTGAAAGTGCTGGTATATTTGTAAAAAAGGTTGTTTTATCAAATTAGAATTCCCAATGAAAAAGCTTGAGACACTGGAAGAGAGAGACTCCAACTCAGGAAATTCACAATGATAACCTAGGTTAATATCTAAGAAAGTACTTCAAACACTAGGAATACGTGAATAAAGGGCCTTAATATCTGTAACACATTGTTTCCTGACAAGGAAATCGTGTTCAAAGAACATAGAACCCAGTTGGATACTGGTTACATTTATTATTCCGGGACAATGAGTTGGCGATTTTGAAAGAGGCTGCATTAGGCCATTAAGCCGGATGTGATGACGTCACCAAGGGGGAGGGGCCACGTGGGCAGGCTTAATTGATCCCAGGTGATAATGATTTGGCCAGGGGACCAGCTGGGAGTGATGACGTCATCGAGATTAGTTCTGGTATTAGGGTTAGAGAATTGGGGCTCTGTTCATGGTTAGGGTTAGGATAAGGTTTTGGGCTAGATAGGGTTCAGGCTCAGGTTTGGGCTAGGTTTAGGGTTTGGGTTAGAGGGTTAGGGACAGGGTTAAGGTCACAGTGTAGTAATGTTGGCTATTCACAATGAATGAGCTTCAATCACTGGACAATTTGGTGTGTAGCACTCAGAACTTACGACTCCAGACTAGGGAAATATTTAGAAATGTGCTTCACACAATAGGAATACATATTCCAATAAACTGAATATCTGAACAGCACAATTTTGTCACTGGGAAGTCTTGTTCAAACAGCTGAGAAGCGAGTGTGACACCATTTACATTTATGTTTCCCGTCAAAAGGAGTTGGCGTTTTCAGGAAAAGGTTTTGGTGAAATACTGAAAAACTCATTTTCCTAGAGCGATCGAACAGTATGAAAGTATTGAGAACACTATGAAATAAAAATGTTAGTCAGGCTAGGGTTCCAAGTAATGTTTTACTGTGCCTTTAAAAAGCCGGTATGACACCCGTGTTAAAATGAAAAGTCTCATTGCTCAAAACAACAGACCAGAGGAATGGCAGAGTGTCTCTAGAACTCCATGAATACGTTTTAAAACCCGAACATCTCTACTGAATTTTGAAATACTGAGAATTTGTATCCAAAGCGCTGTGAAAGGTAGGATAGACTGTCAAGTGGTAATAATGTTGAAAGTGCTGGTATATTTGTAAAAAAGGTTGTTTTATCAAATTAGAATTCACAATGAAAAAGCTTGAGACACTGGAAGAGAGAGACTCCAACTCGGGAAATTCACAATGATAACCTAGGTTAATATCTAAGAAAGTGCTTCAAACACTAGGAATACATGAATAAAGGGCCTTAATATCTGTAACACATTGTTTCGTGACAAGGAAATCGTGTTCAAAGAACATAGAACCGAGTTGGATACTGGGTACATTTATTATTCCGGGACCATGAGTTGGCGATTTTGAAAGAGGCCTGGTTAGGCCATTAAACCGGATGTGATGACGGCACCAAGGGGGAGGGGCCACGTGGGCAGGCTTAATTGATCCCAGGTGATAATGATTTGGCCAGGGGACCAGCTGGGAGTGATGACGTCATCGAGATTAGTTCTGGTATTAGGGTTAGAGAATTGGGGCTCTGTTCATGGTTAGGGTTAGGATAAGGTTTTGGGCTAGGTAGCGTTCAGGCTCAGGTGTCGGCTAGGTTTAGGGTTTGGGTTAGAGGGTTAGGGACAGGGTTACGGTCACAGTGTAGTAATGTTGGCTATTCACAATGAATGAGCTTCAATCACTGGACAATTTGGTGTGTAGCACTCAGAACTTACGACTCCAGACTAGGGAAATATTTAGAAATGGGCTTCACACAATAAGAATACATATTCCAATAGACTGAATATCTGAACAGCACAATTTTGTCACTGGGAAATCTTGTTCAAACAGCTGAGAAGCGAGTGTGACACTGTTTACATTTATGTTTCCCGTCAAAAGGAGTTGGCGTTTTCGTGAAAAGGTTTTGGTGAAACACTGAAAAACTCATTTTCCTAGAGCTATCGAACAGTATGAAAGTATTGAGAACACTATGAAATAAAAATGTTAGTCAGGCTAGGGTTCCAAGTAATGTTTTACTGTGCCTTTAAAAAGCCGGTATGACACCCATGTTAAAATGAAAAGTCTCATTGCTCAAAACAACAGACCAGAGGAATGGCAGAGTGTCTCTAGAACTCCATGAATACGTTTTAAAACCCGAACATCTCTACTGAATTTTGAAATACTGAGAATTTGTATCCAAAGCGCTGTGAAAGGTAGGATAGACTGTCAAGTGGTAATAATGTTGAAAGTGCTGGTATATTTGTAAAAAAGGTTGTTTTACCAAATTAGAATTCACAATGAAAAAGGTTGAGACACTGGAAGAGAGAGACTCCAACTCGGGAAATTGACAATGATAACCTAGGTTAATATCTAAGAAAGTGCTTCAAACACTAGGAATACGTGAATAAAGGGCCTTAATATCTGTAACACATTGTTTCCTGACAAGGAAATCGTGTTCAAAGAACATAGAACCGAGTTGGATACTGGTTACATTTATTATTCCGGGACAATGAGTTGGCGATTTTGAAAGAGGCCTGGTTAGGCCATTAAACCGGATGTGATGACGTCACCAAGGGGGAGGGGCCACGTGGGCAGGCTTAATTGATCCCAGGTGATAATGATTTGGCCAGGTGACCAGCTGGGAGTGATGACGTCATCGAGATTAGTTCTGGTATTAGGGTTAGAGAATTGGGGCTCTGTTCATGGTTAAGGTTAGGATACGGTTTTGGGCTAGGTAGGGTTCAGGCTCAGGGGTGGGCTAGGTTTAGGGTTTGGGTTAGAGGGTTAGGGACAGGGTTACGGTCACAGTGTAGTAATGTTGGCTATTCACAATGAATGAGCTTCAATCACTGGACAATTTGGTGTGAAGCACTCAGAACTTACGACTCCAGACTAGGGAAATATTTATAAATGTGCTTCACACAATAGGAATACATATTCCAATAGCCTGAATATCTGAACAGCACAATTTTGTCACTGGGAAATCTTGTTCAAACAGCTGAGAAGCGAGTGTGACACTGTTTACATTTATTTTTCCCGTCAAAAGGAGTTGGCGTTTTCAGGAAAAGGTTTTCGTGAAACACTGAAAAACTCATTTTCCTAGAGCTATCGAACAGTATGAAAGTATTGAGAACACTATGAAATAAAAATGTTAGTCAGGCTAGGGTTCCAAGAAATGTTTTACTGTGCCTTTAAAAAGCCGGTATGACACCCGTGTTAAAATGAAAAGTCTCATTGCTCAAAACAACAGACCAGGGGAATGGCAGAGTGTCTCTAGAACTCCTGGAATACGTTTTAAAACCCGATCATCTCTACTGAATTTTGAAATACTGAGAATTTGTATCCAAAGCGCTGTGAAAGGTAGGATAGACTGTCAAGTGGTAATAATGTTGAAAGTGCTGGTATATTTGTAAAAAAGGTTGTTTTATCAAATTAGAATTCCCAATGAAAAAGCTTGAGACACTGGAAGAGAGAGACTCCAACTCAGGAAATTCACAATGATAACCTAGGTTAATATCTAAGAAAGTACTTCAAACACTAGGAATACGTGAATAAAGGGCCTTAATATCTGTAACACATTGTTTCCTGACAAGGAAATCGTGTTCAAAGAACATAGAACCCAGTTGGATACTGGTTACATTTATTATTCCGGGACAATGAGTTGGCGATTTTGAAAGAGGCTGCATTAGGCCATTAAGCCGGATGTGATGACGTCACCAAGGGGGAGGGGCCACGTGGGCAGGCTTAATTGATCCCAGGTGATAATGATTTGGCCAGGGGACCAGCTGGGAGTGATGACGTCATCGAGATTAGTTCTGGTATTAGGGTTAGAGAATTGGGGCTCTGTTCATGGTTAGGGTTAGGATAAGGTTTTGGGCTAGGTAGGGTTCAGGCTCAGGTTTGGGCTAGGTTTAGGGTTTGGGTTAGAGGGTTAGGGACAGGGTTAAGGTCACAGTGTAGTAATGTTGGCTATTCACAATGAATGAGCTTCAATCACTGGACAATTTGGTGTGTAGCACTCAGAACTTACGACTCCAGACTAGGGAAATATTTAGAAATGTGCTTCACACAATAGGAATACATATTCCAATAAACTGAATATCTGAACAGCACAATTTTGTCACTGGGAAGTCTTGTTCAAACAGCTGAGAAGCGAGTGTGACACCATTTACATTTATGTTTCCCGTCAAAAGGAGTTGGCGTTTTCAGGAAAAGGTTTTGGTGAAATACTGAAAAACTCATTTTCCTAGAGCGATCGAACAGTATGAAAGTATTGAGAACACTATGAAATAAAAATGTTAGTCAGGCTAGGGTTCCAAGTAATGTTTTACTGTGCCTTTAAAAAGCCGGTATGACACCCGTGTTAAAATGAAAAGTCTCATTGCTCAAAACAACAGACCAGAGGAATGGCAGAGTGTCTCTAGAACTCCATGAATACGTTTTAAAACCCGAACATCTCTACTGAATTTTGAAATACTGAGAATTTGTATCCAAAGCGCTGTGAAAGGTAGGATAGACTGTCAAGTGGTAATAATGTTGAAAGTGCTGGTATATTTGTAAAAAAGGTTGTTTTATCAAATTAGAATTCACAATGAAAAAGCTTGAGACACTGGAAGAGAGAGACTCCAACTCGGGAAATTCACAATGATAACCTAGGTTAATATCTAAGAAAGTGCTTCAAACACTAGGAATACATGAATAAAGGGCCTTAATATCTGTAACACATTGTTTCGTGACAAGGAAATCGTGTTCAAAGAACATAGAACCGAGTTGGATACTGGGTACATTTATTATTCCGGGACCATGAGTTGGCGATTTTGAAAGAGGCCTGGTTAGGCCATTAAACCGGATGTGATGACGGCACCAAGGGGGAGGGGCCACGTGGGCAGGCTTAATTGATCCCAGGTGATAATGATTTGGCCAGGGGACCAGCTGGGAGTGATGACGTCATCGAGATTAGTTCTGGTATTAGGGTTAGAGAATTGGGGCTCTGTTCATGGTTAGGGTTAGGATAAGGTTTTGGGCTAGGTAGCGTTCAGGCTCAGGTGTCGGCTAGGTTTAGGGTTTGGGTTAGAGGGTTAGGGACAGGGTTACGGTCACAGTGTAGTAATGTTGGCTATTCACAATGAATGAGCTTCAATCACTGGACAATTTGGTGTGTAGCACTCAGAACTTACGACTCCAGACTAGGGAAATATTTAGAAATGGGCTTCACACAATAAGAATACATATTCCAATAGACTGAATATCTGAACAGCACAATTTTGTCACTGGGAAATCTTGTTCAAACAGCTGAGAAGCGAGTGTGACACTGTTTACATTTATGTTTCCCGTCAAAAGGAGTTGGCGTTTTCGTGAAAAGGTTTTGGTGAAACACTGAAAAACTCATTTTCCTAGAGCTATCGAACAGTATGAAAGTATTGAGAACACTATGAAATAAAAATGTTAGTCAGGCTAGGGTTCCAAGTAATGTTTTACTGTGCCTTTAAAGAGCCGGTATGACACCCATGTTAAAATGAAAAGTCTCATTGCTCAAAACAACAGACCAGAGGAATGGCAGAGTGTCTCTAGAACTCCATGAATACGTTTTAAAACCCGAACATCTCTACTGAATTTTGAAATACTGAGAATTTGTATCCAAAGCTCTGTGAAAGGTAGGATAGACTGTCAAGTGGTAATAATGTTGAAAGTGCTGGTATATTTGTAAAAAAGGTTGTTTTACCAAATTAGAATTCACAATGAAAAAGGTTGAGACACTGGAAGAGAGAGACTCCAACTCGGGAAATTGACAATGATAACCTAGGTTAATATCTAAGAAAGTGCTTCAAACACTAGGAATACGTGAATAAAGGGCCTTAATATCTGTAACACATTGTTTCCTGACAAGGAAATCGTGTTCAAAGAACATAGAACCGAGTTGGATACTGGTTACATTTATTATTCCGGGACAATGAGTTGGCGATTTTGAAAGAGGCCTGGTTAGGCCATTAAACCGGATGTGATGACGTCACCAAGGGGGAGGGGCCACGTGGGCAGGCTTAATTGATCCCAGGTGATAATGATTTGGCCAGGTGACCAGCTGGGAGTGATGACGTCATCGAGATTAGTTCTGGTATTAGGGTTAGAGAATTGGGGCTCTGTTCATGGTTAAGGTTAGGATACGGTTTTGGGCTAGGTAGGGTTCAGGCTCAGGGGTGGGCTAGGTTTAGGGTTTGGGTTAGAGGGTTAGGGACAGGGTTACGGTCACAGTGTAGTAATGTTGGCTATTCACAATGAATGAGCTTCAATCACTGGACAATTTGGTGTGAAGCACTCAGAACTTACGACTCCAGACTAGGGAAATATTTAGAAATGTGCTTCACACAATAGGAATACATATTCCAATAGCCTGAATATCTGAACAGCACAATTTTGTCACTGGGAAATCTTGTTCAAACAGCTGAGAAGCGAGTGTGACACTGTTTACATTTATTTTTCCCGTCAAAAGGAGTTGGCGTTTTCGGGAAAAGGTTTTCGTGAAACACTGAAAAACTCATTTTCCTAGAGCTATCGAACAGTATGAAAGTATTGAGAACACTATGAAATAAAAATGTTAGTCAGGCTAGGGTTCCAAGTAATGTTTTACTGTGCCTTTAAAAAGCCGGTATGACACCCGTGTTAAAATGAAAAGTCTCATTGCTCAAAACAACAGACCAGGGGAATGGCAGAGTGTCTCTAGAACTCCTGGAATACGTTTTAGAACCAGAACATCTCTACTGAATTTTGAAATACTGAGAATTTGTATCCAAGGCGCTGTGAAAGGTAGGATAGACTGTCAAGTGGTAATAATGTTGAAAGTGCTGTTATATTTGTAAAAAAGGTTGTTTTACCAAATTAGAATTCACAATGAAAAAGCTGAGACACTGGAAGAGAGAGACTCCAACTCGGGAAATTCAAAATGATAACCTAGGTTAATATCTAAGAAAGTGCTTCAAACAGTAGGAATACGTGAATAAAAGGCCTTAATATCTGTAACACATTGTTTCCTGACAAGGAAATCGTGTTCAAAGAACACAGAACCGAGTTGGATACTGGTTACATTTATTATTCCGGGACAATGAGTTGGCGATTTTGAAAGAGGCCTGGTTAGGCCATTAAACCGGATGTGATGACGGCACCAAGGGGGAGGGTCCACGTGGGGAGGCTTAATTGATCCCAGGTGATAATGATTTGGCCAGGGGACCAGCTGGGAGTGATGACGTCATCGAGATTAGTTCTGGTATTAGGGTTAGAGAATTGGGGCTCTGTTCATGGTTAGGGTTAGGATAAGGTTTTGGGGTAGGTAGGGTTCAGGCTCAGGTGTGGGCTAGGTTTAGGGTTTGGGTTAGAGGTTTAGGGACAGGGTTACGGTCACAGTGTAGTAATGTTGCCTATTCACAATGAATGAGCTTCAATCACTGGACAATTTGGTGTGTAGCACTCAGAACTTACGACTCCAGACTAGGGCAATATTTAGAAATGTGCTTCACACAATAGGAATACATATTCCAATAGACTGAGTATCTGAACAGCACAATTTTGTCACTGGGAAATCTTGTTCAAACAGCTGAGAAGCGAGTGTGACACTGTTTACATTTATTTTTCCCGTCAAAAGGAGTTGGCGTTTCGGGAATAGGTTTTGGTGAAACACTGAAAAACTCATTTTCCTAGAGCTATCGAACAGTATGAAAGTATTGAGAACACTATGAAATAAAAATGTTAGTTAGGCTAGGGTTCCACGCAATGTTTTACTGTGCCTTTAAAAAGCCGGTATGACACCCTTGTTAAAATGAAAAGTCTCATTGCTCAAAACAACAGACCAGGGGAATGGCAGAGTGTCTCTAGAACTCCTGGATTACGATTTTAGAACCCGAACATCTGTACTGAATTTTGAAATACTGAGAATTTGTATCCAAAGCGCTGTGAAAGGTAGGATAGACTGTCAAGTGGTAATAATGTTGAAAGTGCTGGTATATTTGTAAAAAAGGTTGTTTTACCAAATTAGAATTCACAATGAAAAAGCTTGAGACACTGGAAGAGAGAGACTCCAACTCGGGAAATTCACAATGATCACCTAGGTTAATATCTAAGAAAGTGCTTCAAACACTAGGAATACGTGAATAAAGGGCCTTAATATCTGTAACACATTGTTTCCTGACAAGGAAATCGTGTTCAAAGAACATAGAACCGAGTTGGATACTGGTTACATTTATTATTCCGGGACAATGAGTTGTCGATTTTGAAAGAGGCCTCGTTAGGCCATTAAACCGGATGTGATGACGTCACCAAGGGGGAGGGGCCACGTGGGCAGGCTTAATTAATCCCAGGTGATAATGATTTGGCCAGGGGACCAGCTGGGAGTGATGACGTCATCGAGATTAGTTCTGGTATTAGGGTTAGAGAATTGAGGCTCTGTTCATGGTTAGGGTTAGGATAAGGTTTTGGGCTCCGTAGGGTTCAGGCTCAGGTGTGGGCTAGGTTTAGGGTTTGGGTTAGAGGGTTAGGGACAGGGTTACGGTCACAGTGTAGTAATGTTGGCTATTCACAATGAATGAACTTCAATCATTGGACAATTTGGTGTGTAGCACTCAGAACTTACGACTCCAGACTAGGGAAATATTTAGTAATGTGCTTCACACAATAGGAATACATATTCCAATAGACTGAATATCTGAACAGCACAATTTTGTCACTGGGAAATCTTGTTCAAAGAGCTGAGAAGCGAGTGTGACACTGTTTACATTTATTTTTCCCGTCAAAAGGAGTTGGCGTTTTCGGGAAAAGGTTTTGGTGAAACACTGAAAATCTCATTTTCTTAGAGCTATCGAACAGTATGAAAGTATTGAGAACACTATGAAATAAAAATGATAGTCAGGCTAGGGTTCCAAGTAATGTTTTACTGTGCCTTTAAAAAGCCGGTATGACACCCGTGTTAAAATGAAAAGTCTCATTGCTCAAAACAGCAGACCAGGGGAATGGCAGAGTGTCTCTAGAACTCCTGGAATACGTTTTAGAACCCCAACATCTCTACTGAATTTTGAAATACTGAGAATTTGTATCCAAAGCGCTGTGAAAGGTAGGATAGACTGTCAAGTGGTAATAATGTTGAAAGTGCTGGTATATTTGTAAAAAAGGTTGTTTTACCAAATTAGAATTCACAATGAAAAAGCTGAGACACTGGAAGAGAGAGACTCCAACTCGGGCAATTCACAATGATAACCTAGGTTAAAATCTAAGAAAGTGCTTCAAACACTAGGAATACGTGAATAAAGGGCCTTAATATCTGTAACACATTGTTTCCTGACAAGGAAATCGTGTTCAAAGAACATAGAACCGAGTTGGATACTGGTTACATTTATTATTCCGGGACAATGAGTTGGCGATTTTGAAAGAGGCCTGGTTAGGCCATTAAACCGGATGTGATGACGGCACCAAGGGGGAGGGGCCACGTGGGCAGGCTTAATTGATCCCAGGTGATAATGATTTGGCCAGGGGACCAGCTGGGAGTGATGAGGTCATCGAGATTAGTTCTGGTATTAGGGTTAGAGAATTGGGGCTCTGTTCATGGTTATGGTTAGGATACGGTTTTGGGCTAGGTAGGGTTCAGGCTCAGGTGTGGGCTAGGTTTAGGGTTTGGGTTAGAGGGTTAGGGACAGGGTTAAGGTCACAGTGTAGTAATGTTGGCTATTCTCAATGAATAAGCTTCAATCACTGGACTATTTGCTGTGTTTCACTGAGAACTTACGACTCCAGACTAGGGAAATATTTAGAAATGTGCTTCACACAATAGGAATACATATTCCAATAGACTGAATATCTGAACAGCACAATTTTGTCACTGGGAAATCTTGTTCAAACAGATGAGAAGCGAGAGTGACACTGTTTACATTTATTTTTCCCGTCAAAAGGAGTTGGCGTTTTCGGGAATAGGTTTTGGTGAAACACTGAGAAACTCATTTTCCTAGAGCTATCGAACAGTATGAAAGTATTGAGAGCACTATGAAATAAAAATGGTAGTTAGGCAAGGGTTCCAAGTAATGTTTTACTGTGCCTTTAAAAAGCCTGTATGACACCCGTGTTAAAATGAAAAGTCTCATTGCTCAAAACAACAGACCAGGGGTATGGCAGAGTGTCTCTAGAACTCATGGAATACGTTTTAGAACCCCAACATCTCTACTGAATTTTGAAATACTGAGAATTTGTATCCAAAGTGCTGTGAAAGGTATGATAGACTGTGAAGTGGTAATAATGTTGAAAGTGCTGGTATAATTGTAAAAAAGGTTGTTTTACCACATTAGAATTCACAATGAAAAAGCTTGAGACACTGGAAGAGAGAGACTCCAACTCGGGAAATTCAAAATGATCACCTAGGTTAATATCTAAGAAAGTGCTTCAAACACTAGGAATACGTGAATAAAGGGCCTTAATATCTGTAACACATTGTTTCCTGACAAGGAAATCGTGTTCAAAGAACACAGAACCGAGTTGGATACTGGTTACATTTATTATTCCGGGACAATGAGTTGGCGATTTTGAAAGAGGCCTGGTTAGGCCGTTAAACCGGATGTGATGACGTCACCAAGGGGGAGGGGCCACGTGGGCAGGCTTAATTGATCCCAGGTGATAATGATTTGGCCAGGGGACCAGCTGGGAGTGATGACCTCAACGAGCTTAGTTCTGGTATTAGGGTTAGAGAATTGGGGCTCTGTGCATGGTTAGGCTTAGGATAAGGTTTTGGGCTAGGTAGGGTTCAGGCTCAGGTGTGGGCTAGGTTAAGGTTTGGGTTAGAGGGTTAGGGACAGGGTTACGGTCACAGTGTAGTAATGTTGGCTATTCACAATGAATGAGCTTCAATCACTGGACAATTTGGTGTGTAGCACTCAGAACTTACGACTCCAGACTAGGGAAATATTTAGAAATGGGCTACACACAATAGGAATACATATTCCAATAGACTGAATATCTGAACAGCACAATTTTGTCCCTGGGAAATCTTGTTCAAACAGCTGAGAACCGAGTGTGACACTGTTTACATTTATTTTTCCCGTCAAAAGGAGTTGGCATTTTGGGGAAAAGGTTTTGGTGAAACACTGAAAAACTCATTTTCCTAGAGCTATCGACCAGAATGAAAGTATTGAGAACACTATGAAATAAAAATGTTAGTTAGGCTAGGGTTCCAAGTAATGTTTTACTGTGCCTTTAAAAAGCCAGTATGACACCCGTGTTAAAATGAAAAGTCTCATTGCTCAAAACAACAGACCAGGGAAATGGCAGAGTGCCTCTAGAACTCCTGGAATACGTTTTAGAACCCGAAAATCTCTACTGAATTTTGAAATACTGAGAATTTGTATCCAAAGCGCTGTGAAAGGTAGGATAGACTGTCAAGTGGTAATAATGTTGAAAGTGCTGGTATATTTGTAAAAAAGGTTGTTTTACCAAATTAGAATTCACAATGAAAAAGCTTGAGACACTGGAAGAGAGAGACCCCAACTCGGGAAATTCACAATGATAACCTAGGTTAATATCTAAGAAAGTGCTTTACACACCAGGAATACGTGAATAAAGGACCTTAATATGTGTAACACAATGTTTCCTGACAAGGAAATCGTGTTCAAAGAACATAGAACCGAGTTGGATACTGTTTACATTTATTATTCCGGGACAATGAGTTGGCGATTTTGAAAGAAGACTGGTTAGGCCACTAAACCGGATGTGATGATGTCACCAAGGGGGAGGGGCCACTTGAGCAGGCTTAATTGATCCCAGGTGATAAAGATTTGGCCAGGGGACCAGCTGGGAGTGATGATGTCATCGAGATTAGTTCTGGTATTAGGGTTAGAGAATTGGGGCTCTGTTCATGGTTAGGGTTAGGATAAGGTTTTGGGCTAGGTAGGGTTCAGGCTCAGGTGTGGGCTAGGTTTAGGGTTTGGGTTAGAGGGTTAGGGACAGGGTTACGGTCACAGTGTAGTAATGTTGGCTATTCACAATGAATGAGCTTCAATCACTGGACAATTTGGTGTGTAGCGCTCAGAACTTACGACTCCAGACTAGGGAAATATTTAGTAATGTGCTTCACACAATAGGAATACATATTCCAATAGACTGAATATCTGAACAGCACATTTTTGTTACTGGGAAATCTTGTTCAAACAGCTGAGAAGCGAGTTTGACACTGTTTACATTTATTTTTCCCGTCAAAAGGAGTTGGCGTTTTCGGGAAAAGGTTTTGGTGAAACACTGAAAAACTCATTTTCCTAGAGCTATCGAACATTATGCAAGTATTGAGAACACTATGAAATAAAAATGTTAGTCAGGCTAGGGTTCCAAGTAATGTTTTACTGTGCCTTTAAAAAGCCGGTATGACACCCGTGTTAAAATGAAAAGTCTCATTGCTCAAAACAGCAGACCAGGGGAATGGCAGAGTGTCTCTAGGACTCCTGGAATACGTTTTAGAACCCGAACATCTCTACTGAATTTTGAAATACTGAGAATTTGTATCCAAAGCGCTGTGAAAGGTAGGATAGACTGTCAAGTGGTAATAATGTTGAAAGTGCTGGTATATTTGTAAAAAAGGTTGTTTTACCAAATTTGAATTCACAATGAAAAAGCTTGAGACACTGGAAGAGAGAGACTCCAACTCGGAAAATTCACAATGATAACCTAGGTTAATGTCTAAGAAAGTGTTTCAAACACTAGGAATACGTGAATAAAGGGCCTTAATATCTGTAACACATTGTTTCCTGACAAGGAAATCGTGTTCAAAGAACACAGAACCGAGTTGGATACTGGTTACATTTATTATTCCCGGACAATGAGTTGGCGATTTTGAAAGAGGCCTGGTTAGGCCATTAAAGCGGAGGTGATGACGTCACCAAGGGGGAGGGGCCACGTGGGCAGGCTTAATTGATCCCAGGTGATAATGATTTGGCCAGGGGACCAGCTGGGAGTGATGACGTCATCGAGATTAGTTCTGGTATTAGGGTTAGAGAATTGGGGCTCTGTTCATGGTTAGGGTTAGGATAAGGTTTCGGGCTAGGTAGGGTTCAGGCTCAGGTGTGGGCTAGGTTTAGGGTTTGGGTTAGAGGGTTAGGGACAGGGTTAAGGTCACAGTGTAGTAATGTTGGCTATTCACAATGAATGAGCTTCAATCACTGGACAATTTGGTGTGTAGCACTCAGAACTTACGACTCCAGACTAGGGAAATATTTAGTAATGTGCTTCACACAATAGGAATACATATTCCAATAGACTGAATATCTGAACAGCACATTTTTGTTACTGGGAAATCTTGTTCAAACAGCTGAGAAGCGAGTGTGACACTGTTTACATTTATTTTTCCCGTCAAAAGGAGTTGGCGTTTTCGGGAAAAGGTTTTGGTGAAACACTGAAAAACTCATTTTCCTAGAGCTATCGAACAGTATGCAAGTATTGAGAACACTATGAAATAAAAATGTTAGTCAGGCTAGGGTTCCAAGTAATGTTTTACTGTGCCTTTAAAAAGCCGGTATGACACCCGTGTTAAAATGAAAAGTCTCATTGCTCAAAACAGCAGACCAGGGGAATGGCAGAGTGTCTCTAGAACTCCTGGAATACGTTTTAGAACCCCAACATCTCTACTGAATTTTAAAATACTGAGAATTTGTATCCAAAGCGCTGTGAAAGGTAGGATAGACTGTCAAGTGGTAATAATGTTGAAAGTGCTGGTATATTTGTAAAAAAGGTTGTTTTACCAAATTAGAATTCACAATGCAAAAGCTTGAGACACTGGAAGAGAGAGACTCCAACTCGGGAAATTCACAATGATAACCAGGTTAATATCTAAGAAAGTGCTTCAAACACTAGGAATACGTGAATAAAGGGCCTTAATATCTGTAACATATTGTTTCCTGACAAGGAAATCGTGTTCAAAGAACACAGAACCGAGTTGGATACTGGTTACATTTATTATTCCGGGACAATGAGTTGGCGATTTTGAAAGAGGCCTGGTTAGGCCGTTAAACCGGATGTGATGACGTCACCAAGGGGGAGGGCCCACGTGGGCAGGCTTAATTGATCCCATGTGATAATGATTTGGCCAGGGGACCAGCTGGGTGTGATGACGTCATCGAGATTAGTTCTGGTATTAGGGTTAGAGAATTGGGGCTCTGTTCATGGTTAGGGTTAGGATAAGGTTTTGGGCTAGGTAGGGTTCAGGCTCAGGTGTGGGCTAGGTTTAGGGTTTGGGTTAGAGGGTTAGGGACAGGGTTATGGTCACAGTGTAGTAATGTTGGCTATTCACAATGAATGAGCTTCAATCACTGGACAATTTGGTGTGTAGCACTCAGAACTTACGACTCCAGACTAGGGAAATATTTAGTAATGTGCTTCACACAATAGGAATACATATTCCAATAGACTGAATATCTGAACAGCACAATTTTGTCACTGGGAAATCTTGTTCAAACAGCTGAGAAGCGAGTGTGACACTGTTTACATTTATTTTTCCCGTCAAAAGGAGTTGGCGTTTTTGGGAAAAGGTTTTGGTGAAACACTGAAAAACTCATTTTCCTAGAGCTATCTAACAGTATGAAAGTATTGAGAACACTATGAAATAAAAATGTTAGTTAGGCTAGGGTTCCAAGTAATGTTTTACTGTGCCTTTAAAAAGCCGGTATGACACCCGTGTTAAAATGAAAAGTCTCATTGCTCAAAACAACCGACCAGGGGAATGGCAGAGTGTCTCTAGAACTGCTGGAATACGTTTTAGAACCCGAACATCTCTACTGAATTTTGAAATACTGAGAATTTGTATCCAAAGCGCTGTGAAAGGTAGGATAGACTGTCAAGTGGTAATAATGTTGAAAGTGCTGGTATATTTGTAAAAAAGGTTGTTTAACCAAATTAGAATTCACAATGAAAAAGGTTGAGACACTGGAAGAGAGAGACTCCAACTCGGGAAATTCACAATGATAACCTAGGTTAATATCTAAGAAAGTGCTTCAAACACTAGGAATACGTGAATAAAGGGCCTTAATATCTGTAACACATTGTTTCCTGACAAGGAAATCGTGTTCAAAGAACACAGAACCTAGTGGGATACTGGTTACATTTATTATTCCGGGACAATGAGTTGGCGATTTTGAAAGAGGCCTGGTTAGGCCATTAAAGCGGAGGTGATGATGTCACCAAGGGGGAGGGGCCACGTGGGCAGGCTTAATTGATCCCAGGTGATAATGATTTGGCCAGGGGACCAGCTGGGAGTGATGACGTCATCGAGATTAGTTCTGGTATTAGGGTTAGAGAATTGGGGCTCTGTTCATGGTTAGGGTTAGGATAAGGTTTTGGGCTAGGTAGGGTTCAGGCTCAGGTGTGGGCTAGGTTTAGGGTTTGGGTTAGAGGGTTAGGGACAGGGTTACGGTCACAGTGTAGTAATGTTGGCTATTCACAATGAATGAGCTTCAATCACTGGACAATTTGGTATGTAGCACTCAGAACTTACGACTCCAGACTAGGGAAATATTTAGTAATGTGCTTCACACAATAGGAATACATATTCCAATAGACTGAATATCTGAACAGCACAATTTTGTCACTGGGAAATCTTGTTCAAACAGCTGAGAAGCGAGTGTGACACTGTTTACATTTATTTTTCCCGTCAAAAGGAGTTGGCGTTTTCGGGAAAAGGTTTTGGTGAAACACTGAAAAACTCATTTTCCTAGAGCTATCGAACAGTTTGCAAGTATTGAGAACACTATGAAAGAAAAATGTTAGTCAGGCTAGGGTTCCAAGTAATGTTTTACTGTGCCTTTAAAAAGCCGGTATGACACCCGTGTTAAAATGAAAAGTCTCATTGCTCAAAACAACAGACCAGGGGAATGGCAGAGTGTCTCTAGAACTCCTGGAATACCTTTTAGAACCCGAACATCTCTACTGAATTTTGAAATACTGAGAATTTGTATCCAAAGCGCTGTGAAAGGTAGGATAGACTGTCAAGTGGTAATAATGTTGAAAGTGCTGGTATATTTGTAAAAAAGGTTGTTTAACCAAATTAGAATTCACAATGAAAATGGTTGAGACACTGGAAGAGAGAGACTCCAACTCGGGAAATTCACAATGATAACCTAGGTTAATATCTAAGAAAGTGCTTCAAACACTAGGAATACGTGAATAAAGGGCCTTAATATCTGTAACACATTGTTTCCTGACAAGGAAATCGTGTTCAAAGAACACAGAACCTAGTGGGATACTGGTTACATTTATTATTCCGGGACAATGAGTTGGCGATTTTGAAAGAGGCCTGGTTAGGCCATTAAAGCGGAGGTGATGATGTCACCAAGGGGGAGGGGCCACGTGGGTAGGCTTAATTGATCCCAGGTGATAATGATTTGGCCAGGGGACCAGCTGGGAGTGATGACGTCATCGAGATTAGTTCTGGTATTAGGGTTAGAGAATTGGGGCTCTGTTCATGGTTAGGGTTAGGATAAGGTTTTGGGCTAGGTAGGGTTCAGGCTCAGGTGTGGGCTAGGTTTAGGGTTTGGGTTAGAGGGTTAGGGACAGGGTTACGGTCACAGTGTAGTAATGTTGGCTATTCACAATGAATGAGCTTCAATCACTGGACAATTTGTTGTGTAGCACTCAGAACTTACGACTCCAGACTAGGGAAATATTTAGTAATGTGCTTCACACAATAGGAATATATATTCCAATAGCCTGAATATCTGAACAGCACAATTTTGTCACTGGGAAATCTTGTTCAAACAGCTGAGAAGCGCGTGTGACACTGTTTACATTTATTTTTCCCGTCAAAAGGAGTTGGCGTTTTCGGGAAAAGGTTTTGGTGAAACACTGAAAAACTCATTTTCCTAGAGCTATCGAACAGTATGCAAGTATTGAGAACACTATGAAATAAAAATGTTAGTCAGGCTAGGGTTCCAAGTAATGTTTTACTGTGCCTTTAAAAAGCCGGTATGACACCCGTGTTAAAATGAAAAGTCTCATTGCTCAAAACAGCAGACCAGGGGAATGGCAGAGTGTCTCTAGAACTCCTGGAATACGTTTTAGAACCCCAACATCTCTACTGAATTTTAAAATACTGAGAATTTGTATCCAAAGCGCTGTGAAAGGTAGGATAGACTGTCAAGTGGTAATAATGTTGAAAGTGCTGGTATATTTGTAAAAAAGGTTGTTTTACCAAATTAGAATTCACAATGAAAAAGCTTGAGACACTGGAAGAGAGAGACTCCAACTCGGGAAATTCACAATGATAACCTAGGTTAATATCTAAGAAAGTGCTTCAAACACTAGGAATACGTGAATAAAGGGCCTTAATATCTGTAACACATTGTTTCCTGACAAGGAAATCGTGTTCAAAGAACACAGAACCGAGTTGGATAGTGGTTACATTTATTATTCCGGGACAATGAGTTGGCGATTTTGAAAGAGGCCTGGTTAGGCCATAAACCGGATGTGATGACGTCACCAAGGGGGAGGGGCCACGTGGGTAGGCTTAATTGATCCCAGGTGATAATGATTTGGCCAGGGGACCAGCTGGGAGTGATGACGTCATCGAGATTAGTTCTGGTATTAGGGTTAGAGAATTGGGGCTCTGTTCATGGTTAGGGTTAGGATAAGGTTTTGGGCTAGGTAGGGTTCAGGCTCAGGTGTGGGCTAGGTTTAGGGTTTGGGTTAGAGGGTTAGGGACAGGGTTACGGTCACAGTGTAGTAATGTTGGCTATTCACAATGAATGAGCTTCAATCACTGGACAATTTGTTGTGTAGCACTCAGAACTTACGACTCCAGACTAGGGAAATATTTAGTAATGTGCTTCACACAATAGGAATACATATTCCAATAGACTGAATATCTGAACAGCACAATTTTGTCACTGGGAAATCTTGTTCAAACAGCTGAGAAGCGAGTGTGACACTGTTTACATTTATTTTTCCCGTCAAAAGGAGTTGGCGTTTTCGGGAAAAGGTTTTGGTGAAACACTGAAAAACTCATTTTCCTAGAGCTATCGAACAGTATTTAAGTATTGAGAACACTATGAAATAAAAATGTTAGTTAGGGTAGGGTTCCAAGTAATGTTTTACTGTGCCTTTAAAAAGCCAGTATGACACCCGTGTTAAAATGAAAAGTCTCATTGCTCAAAACAACAGACCAGGGAAATGGCAGAGTGCCTCTAGAACTCCTGGAATACGTTTTAGAACCCGAAAATCTCTACTGAATTTTGAAATACTGAGAATTTGTATCCAAAGCGCTGTGAAAGGTAGGATAGACTGTCAAGTGGTAATAATGTTGAAAGTGCTGGTATATTTGTAAAAAAGGTTGTTTTACCAAATTAGAATTCACAATGAAAAAGCTTGAGACACTGGAAGAGAGAGACCCCAACTCGGGAAATTCACAATGATAACCTAGGTTAATATCTAAGAAAGTGCTTTACACACCAGGAATACGTGAATAAAGGACCTTAATATGTGTAACACAATGTTTCCTGACAAGGAAATCGTGTTCAAAGAACATAGAACCGAGTTGGATACTGTTTACATTTATTATTCCGGGACAATGAGTTGGCGATTTTGAAAGAAGCCTGGTTAGGCCACTAAACCGGATGTGATGATGTCACCAAGGGGGAGGGGCCACGTGAGCAGGCTTAATTGATCCCAGGTGATAAAGATTTGGCCAGGGGACCAGCTGGGAGTGATGATGTCATCGAGATTAGTTCTGGTATTAGGGTTAGAGAATTGGGGCTCTGTTCATGGTTAGGGTTAGGATAAGGTTTTGGGCTAGGTAGGGTTCAGGCTCAGGTGTGGGCTAGGTTTAGGGTTTGGGTTAGAGGGTTAGGGACAGGGTTACGGTCACAGTGTAGTAATGTTGGCTATTCACAATGAATGAGCTTCAATCACTGGACAATTTGGTGTGTAGCACTCAGAACTTACGACTCCAGACTAGGGAAATATTTAGTAATGTGCTTCACACAATAGGAATACATATTCCAATAGACTGAATATCTGAACAGCACATTTTTGTTACTGGGAAATCTTGTTCAAACAGCTGAGAAGCGAGTGTGACACTGTTTACATTTATTTTTCCCGTCAAAAGGAGTTGGCATTTTCGGGAAAAGGTTTTGGTGAAACACTGAAAAACTCATTTTCCTAGAGCTATCGAACATTATGCAAGTATTGAGAACACTATGAAATAAAAATGTTAGTCAGGCTAGGGTTCCAAGTAATGTTTTACTGTGCCTTTAAAAAGCCGGTATGACACCCGTGTTAAAATGAAAAGTCTCATTGCTCAAAACAGCAGACCAGGGGAATGGCAGAGTGTCTCTAGGACTCCTGGAATACGTTTTAGAACCCGAACATCTCTACTGAATTTTGAAATACTGAGAATTTGTATCCAAAGCGCTGTGAAAGGTAGGATAGACTGTCAAGTGGTAATAATGTTGAAAGTGCTGGTATATTTGTAAAAAAGGTTGTTTTACCAAATTTGAATTCACAATGAAAAAGCTTGAGACACTGGAAGAGAGAGACTCCAACTCGGAAAATTCACAATGATAACCTAGGTTAATGTCTAAGAAAGTGTTTCAAACACTAGGAATACGTGAATAAAGGGCCTTAATATCTGTAACACATTGTTTCCTGACAAGGAAATCGTGTTCAAAGAACACAGAACCGAGTTGGATACTGGTTACATTTATTATTCCCGGACAATGAGTTGGCGATTTTGAAAGAGGCCTGGTTAGGCCATTAAAGCGGAGGTGATGATGTCACCAAGGGGGAGGGGCCACGTGGGCAGGCTTAATTGATCCCAGGTGATAATGATTTGGCCAGGGGACCAGCTGGGAGTGATGACGTCATCGAGATTAGTTCTGGTATTAGGGTTAGAGAATTGGGGCTCTGTTCATGGTTAGGGTTAGGATAAGGTTTTGGGCTAGGTAGGGTTCAGGCTCAGGTGTGGGCTAGGTTTAGGGTTTGGGTTAGAGGGTTAGGGACAGGGTTACGGTCACAGTGTAGTAATGTTGGCTATTCACAATGAATGAGCTTCAATCACTGGACAATTTGGTGTGTAGCACTCAGAACTTACGACTCCAGACTAGGGAAATATTTAGTAATGTGCTTCACACAATAGGAATACATATTCCAATAGACTGAATATCTGAACAGCACAATTTTGTCACTGGGAAATCTTGTTCAAACAGCTGAGAAGCGACTGTGACACTGTTTACATTTATTTTTCCCGTCAAAAGGAGTTGGCGTTTTCGGGAAAAGGTTTTGGTGAAACACTGAAAAACTCATTTTCCTAGAGCTATCGAACAGTTTGCAAGTATTGAGAACACTATGAAAGAAAAATGTTAGTCAGGCTAGGGTTCCAAGTAATGTTTTACTGTGCCTTTAAAAAGCCCGTATGACACCCGTGTTAAAATGAAAAGTCTCATTGCTCAAAACAGCAGACCAGGGGAATGGCAGAGTGTCTGTAGAACTCCTGGAATACGTTTTAGAACCCCAACATCTCTACTGAATTTTAAAATACTGAGAATTTGTATCCAAAGCGCTGTGAAAGGTAGGATAGACTGTCAAGTGGTAATAATGTTGAAAGTGCTGGTATATTTGTAAAAAAGGTTGTTTTACCAAATTAGAATTCACAATGAAAAAGCTTGAGACACTGGAAGAGAGAGACTCAGACTCGGGAAATTCACAATGATAACCTAGGTTAATATCTAAGAAAGTGCTTCAGACACTAGGAATACGTGAATAAAGGGCCTTAATATCTGTAACACATTGTTTCCTGACAATCAAATCGTGTTCAAAGAACATAGAACCGAGTTGGATACTGGTTACATTTATTATTCCGGGACACTGAGTTGGTGATTTTGAAAGAAGCCTGGTTAGGCCATTAAACTGGATGTGATGACGTCACCAAGGGGGAGGGGCCACGTGGGCAGGCTTAATTGATCCCAGGTGATAATGATTTGGCCAGGGGACCAGCTGGGAGTGATGACGTCATCGAGATCAGTTCTGGTATTAGGGTTAGAGAATTGGGGCTCTGTTCATGGTTAGGGTTAGGATAAGGTTTTGGGCTAGGTAGGGTTCAGGCTCAGGTGTGGGCTAGGTTTAGGGTTTGGGTTAGAGGGTTAGGGACAGGGTTACGGTCACAGTGTAGTAATGTTGGCTATTCACAATGAATGAGCTTCAATCACTGGACAATTTGGTGTGTAGCAGTCAGAACTTAGGACTCCAGACTAGGGAAATATTTAGAAATGTGCTTCACACAATAGGAATACATATTCCAATAGTCTGAATATCTGAACAGCACAATTTTGTCACTGGGAAATCTTGTTCAAACAGCTGAGAAGCGAGTGTGACACTGTTTTTTTGTTTTTTCCAATTTTTTTATTAAGGTATTATATGTGTACATATCTTACCATTGCCCTCCCCACACCCCACTCCCATATATTCCCCCACCCCCCAGAGTTTTGCATCCATTGGTTATGCTTATATGCATGCATACAAGTCCTTTGATTGATCTCTTATCTCCCCCACCTCTCCCTAACCTTCCCCTTGTAATTTGACAGTCTGTTTGATGCTTTACTGTCTCTGTATCTATCTTTTTGTTCAAGTTTATAATGTTCTTTATTATCCATAAATGAGTGAGATCATGTGGTATCTTTCTTTCATTGACTGACTTATTTCACTTAACATAATGTTCTCCAATTCCTCCCAGGTTGCTGCAAATGATGAGAATTCCTTCTTTTTTATGGCAGCATAGTATTCCATTGTGAAGATGTACCACAGTTTTCTGATCCAGTCATCTGCTGACGGGCACCTAGGCTGTTTCCAAATCTTAGCTATGGTGAATTGTGCTGCTATGAACATAGGGGTGCATATATCCTTTCTAATTGGTGTTTCTAGTTTCTTCGGATATATTCCCAGGAGTGGGATTACTGGGTCAAATGGGAGTTCCATTTTCAGTTTTTTGAGGAAACTCCATACTGTTCTCCACAGTGGCTGCACCAGTCTGCAATCCCACCAGCAGTGCACGAGGGTTCCTTTTTCTCCGCACCTTGCCAACACTTGTCGTTTGTTGATTTGTTGATGATAGCCATTCTGACAGGTGTGAGATGGTACCTCATTGTTGTTTTGATTTGCATCTCTCGGATAATTAGTGACGTTGAGCATGTTTTCATGTGTCTCTTGGCCTTCCTTCTGTCTTCTTTTGAAAAGATTCTATTTAGGTCTGTTGCCCATTTTTTTATTGGATCATGTATCTTCCTTTTTTTAAGTTGTATAAGCTGCCTGTAGATGTTGGAGATTAAACCTTTATCAGTGATGCCATTTGCAAATATGTTCTCCCATGCAGTGGGCCTTCTTGTTGTTTTGTTGATGGTTTCTTTTGCTGTGAAAAAGCTTTTTATTTTGATGTAGTCCCATTTGTTAATTTTCTCTTTAGCTTCCATTGCCCTAGGGGCAGTGTCAGTGAAGAATTTCTTTTGGCATATGTCTGACATTTTGCTGCCTGTGGATTGCTCTAGTATTTTTATGGTTTCCCGTCTTATGTTTAAGTCCTGTATCCATTTTGAGTTTATTTTTTGTGTATGGCGTAAGTTGGTGATCAAGCTTCATTTTTTTGCATGTATCTGTCCAATTTTCCCAACACCATTTATTGAAGAGACTGTCTTTATTCCATTGTATGTTCATGCCTCCTTTGTCAAATATTAATTGAGCATAGTGGTTTGGGTCAATATCTGGATTCTCTATTCTGTTCCATTGATCTATGTGTCTGTTCTTGTGCCAGTACCAGGCTGTTTTGAGAACAGTGGCTTTGTAATACAGCTTGAAATCTGGTATTGAGATCCCTCCTACTTTATTCTTCTTTCTCAGGATTGCTGTGGCTATTCAGGGTCTTTTTTTATTCCAGATGAATTTTTGGAGAGTTCTTTCAAGGTCTGTGAAATATGCCGTTGGTATTTTAATGGGGAGTGCATTGAATCTATAGATTGCTTTGGGTAGTATGGACATTTTAATGATGTTGATTCTACCAATCCATGAACATGGTATGTTCTTCCATCTGTTTACGTCTTCCTCTATCTCTTTTTTCAGTGTCCTGTAGTTTTCCGTGTATAGGTCTTTTACCTCCTTAGTTAAGTTTATTCCTAGGTATCTTAATTTTTTTGGTGCGATGGTAAATGGGATTGCCTTTTTAGTCTCTCTGTCTGTAAGTTCACTATTGGTGTATAGAAAGGCCATAGATTTCTTGGCGTTAATTTTGTATCCTGCTACATTGCCAAATTCATTTATTAAGTCTATTAGTTTTTTGACGGAGTCTTTCGATATGGGAAAGATAAAAGTTACGCAAGTACAGAGAGTCCCAAGCAGGATCAACCCCAAAAGACCCACGCCAAGACATGTCATAATTTCAATGGCAAATATAAATGATAAAGAGAGAATCCTAAAGGCGGCAAGAGAGAGACAGAGAGTTACCTACAAAGGAACACCCATCAGATTGTCAAATGATTACTCAACAGAAACACAACAAGCTAGAAGTGAATGGAAGGAGGTATACAAAGTGTTGCAAAGCAAAGGACTGAATCCAAGAATACTATATCCAGCAAGACTATCAATCAAAATTGAAGGGGAAATCAGGAGCTTTGCAGACAAAAAAAGCCTCAGGGAGTTTATCACCACCAAACCAGCAATGCAAGAATTGCTAAAGGGAATACTGTAAAAAGAAGAAATAAACAGGTAAGAAGGAATACAGACACAAAAATAGATATGACTACAAACAAATACCTTTCAGTAATAACTTTAAATGTAAACGGACTAAATGCTCCAATCAAAAGACATCGAGTAGTTGAATGGATAAAAAAACACGACCCATATATATGCTGTCTACAAGAGACCCACCTCAGAACAAGAGACTCACACAGATTGAAAGTTAAGGGATGGAAAAATATCTTTCAGGCAAATGGAAATGAAAAAAAAGCTGGGGTAGCAATACTTATATCTGACAAAATAGACCTCAAAGTAAATGCCATAACAAGAGATAAGAAAGGCCACTTCATAATACTAAAGGGAGAAATCCAACAAGAAGAAATAATTCTGGTAAACATATACGCTCCCAATATAGGAGCACCCAAATACATAAAAAAACTCCTGGAGGATATCAAGGGAGAGATTAATAGCAACACAATCATAGTAGGAGACTTTAATACCCCACTATCACCACTGGACAAATCCTCTAAACAAAGAATCAGCAAAGAAACAGCAATCCTAAATGACTCACTAGACCAGATGGAATTAATTGACATCTTCTGAACATTTCACCCCAAAGCCACAGAATATACATTCTTCTCAAGTGCACATGGGTCATTTTCAAAGATAGACCATATGCTGGGTCACAGGCAAAGTCTCTTCAAATTCAAGAAGATAGAAATTATATCAAGCATCTTCTCAGATCACAGTGGCATAAAACTGGAAATCAACTACAATAAATATAATCCAAAGAAATCAAACACATGGAGACTAAACAGCATGCTATTAAACAAGGACTGGGTCACCAGAGAGATCAAGGAAGAAATAAAAAACATCATGGCAACAAATGACAATGAAAACACAACAATCCAAAATCTATGGGACACAGCGAAAGCAGTCTTGAGAGGGAAGTTCATAGCTCTACAGGCCTATTGCAAAAAACAAGAAACAATGGTAATAAATTACTTAACCCTACAACTCAAAGAGCTAGAAAAAGAGCAGCAAGAAAAGCCCAGTGTAATCAGAAGGAAGGAAATAACAAAGATCAGAGCGGAGATAAATGACATAGAGACCAAAGAAACAATACATAAGATCAACAAAACCAAGAGCTGGTTCTTTGAAAGGATAAACAAGATTGATGGACCTCTAGCCAGGCTCACCAAGAAGCAAAGAGAGAGGACCCAAATAAACAAAATCAGAAATGAAAGAGGTGAAATAACAACAGACCCCGCTGAGATACAAAGGATTGTTACAAAATACTACGAACAACTCTATTCCAACAAACTGGACAACCTGGAGGAAATGGACATATTCCTAGAAAAATATAACCTTCCAAAAATCAATCAAGAAGAATCTAAACAGCTCAATAGGCCAATAACTATGGATGAAATTGAAGCAGTCATCAAAAAGCTTCCGGCAAACAAAAGCCCGGGGCCTGATGGCTTCACAGGAGAGTTTTACCAAACATTCAAGGAAGAACTAAAACCTATCCTCCTCAGACTATTCCAAAAAATTCAAGTGGAAGGAACACTTCCAAGCTCCTTCTATGAAGCCAGCATCACCCTAATACCAAAACCAGATAAAGACAACACAATGAAAGAGAATTACAGACCAATATCCCTCATGAACATAGATGCCAAAATCCTCAACAAAATTCTAGCAAATCGGCTCCAGCAGTACATCAGAAAGATCATACACCATGACCAAGTAGGATTTATCCCAGGAATGCAAGGATGGTACAATATCCACAAATCAATAAACGTGATACATCACATAAACAAATTGAAAGATAAAAATCACATAGTCATATCCATTGATGCAGAAAAAGCATTTGACAAAATCCAACACCCTTTCTTGATAAAAACTCTCAACAAGGTGGGAATAGATGGCTCATACCTCAACATAATAAAAGCTATATATGATAAACCCACAGCAAACATCATACTCAATGGACAAAAACTAAAAACATTTCCCCTAAGAACAGGAACAAGACAGGGATGCCCACTCTCACCACTCCTGTTTGACATAGTACTGGAAGTATTAGCCATTGCAATTAGACAAGAAGAAGAAATAAAAGGCATCCAAATTGGAAAAGAACAAGTAAAGCTGTTTTTATTTGCAGACGACATGATATTGTGTGACACTGTTTACATTTATTTTTCCCGTCAAAAGGAGTTGGCGTTTTCGGGAAAAGGTTTTGGTGAAACACTGAAAAACTCATTTTCCTAGAGCTATCGAACAGTATGAAAGTATTGAGAACACTATGAAATAAAAATGTTAGTCAGGCTAGGGTTCCAAGTAATATTTTACTGTGCTTTTAAAAAGCCGGTATGACACCCGTGTTAAAATGAAAAGTCTCATTGCTCAAAACAACAGACCAGGGGAATGGCAGAGTGTCTCTAGAACTCCTGGAATACGTTTTAAAACCCGAACATCTCTACTGAATTTTGAAATACTGAGAATTTGTATCCAAAGCGCTGTGAAAGGTAGGATAGACTGTCAAGTGGTAATAATGTTGAAAGTGCTGTTATATTTGTAAAAAAGGTTGTTTTACCAAATTAGAATTCACAATGAAAAAGCTTGAGACACTGGAAGAGAGAGACTCCAACTCGGGAAATTCACAATGATAACCTAGGTTAATATCTAAGAAAGTGCTTCAAACACTAGGAATACGTGAATAAAGGGCCTTAATATCTGTAACACATTGTTTCCTGACAAGGAAATCGTGTTCAAAGAACATAGAACCGAGTTGGATACTGGTTACATTTATTATTCCGGGACAATGAGTTGGCGATTTTGAAAGAAGCCTGGTTAGGCCATTAAACCGGATGTGATGACGTCACCAAGGGGGAGAGGCCACGTGGGCAGGCTTAATTGATCCCAGGTGATAATGATTTGGCCAGGGGACCAGCTGGGAGTGATGACGTCATCGAGATTAGTTCTGGTATTGGGGTTAGAGAATTGGGGCTCTGTTCATGGTTAGGGTTAGGATAAGGTTTTGGGCTAGGTAGGGTTCAGGCTCAGGTGTAGGCTAGGTTTAGGGTTTGGGTTAGAGGGTTAGGGACAGGGTTATGGTCACAGTGTAGTAATGTTGGCTATTCACAATGAATGAGCTTCAATCACTGGACAATTTGGTGTGTAGCACTCAGAACTTACGACTCCAGACTAGGGAAATATTTAGAAATGGGCTTCACACAATAGGAATACATATTCCAATAAACTGAATATCTGAACAGCACAATTTTGTCACTGGGAAGTCTTGTTCAAACAGCTGAGAAGCGAGTGTGACACCGTTTACATTTATGTTTCCCGTCAAAAGGAGTTGGCGTTTTCAGGAAAAGGTTTTGGTGAAATACTGAAAAACTCATTTTCCTAGAGCGATCGAACAGTATGAAAGTATTGAGAACACTATGAAATAAAAATGTTAGTCAGGCTAGGGTTCCAAGTAATGTTTTACTGTGCCTTTAAAAAGCCGGTATGACACCCGTGTTAAAATGAAAAGTCTCATTGCTCAAAACAACAGACCAGAGGAATGGCAGAGTGTCTCTAGAACTCCATGAATACGTTTTAAAACCCGAACATCTCTACTGAATTTTGAAATACTGAGAATTTGTATCCAAAGCGCTGTGAAAGGTAGGATAGACTGTCAAGTGGTAATAATGTTGAAAGTGCTGGTATATTTGTAAAAAAGGTTGTTTTATCAAATTAGAATTCACAATGAAAAAGCTTGAGACACTGGAAGAGAGAGACTCAGACTCGGGAAATTCAAAATGATAACCTAGGTTAATATCTAAGAAAGTGCTTCAAACACTAGGAATACGTGAATAAAGGGCCTTAATATCTGTAACACATTGTTTCCTGACAAGGAAATCGTGTTCAAAGAACATAGAACCGAGTTGGATACTGGGTACATTTATTATTCCGGGACCATGAGTTGGCGATTTTGAAAGAGGCCTGGTTAGGCCATTAAACCGGATGTGATGACGGCACCAAGGGGGAGGGGCCACGTGGGCAGGCTTAATTGATCCCAGGTGATAATGATTTGGCCAGGGGACCAGCTGGGAGTGATGACGTCATCGAGATTAGTTCTGGTATTAGGGTTAGAAAATTGGGGCTCTGTTCATGGTTAGGGTTAGGATAAGGTTTTGGGCTAGTTAGCGTTCAGGCTCAGGTGTGGGCTAGATTTAGGGTTTGGGTTAGAGGGTTAGGGACAGGGTTACGGTCACAGTGTAGTAATGTTGGCTATTCACAATGAATGAGCTTCAATCACTGGACAATTTGGTGTGTAGCACTCAGAACTTACGACTCCAGACTAGGGAAATATTTAGAAATGTGCTTCACACAATAGGAATACATATTCCAATAGCCTGAATATCTGAACAGCACAATTTTGTCACTGGGAAATCTTGTTCAAACAGCTGAGAAGTGAGTGTGACAGTGTTTACATTTATGTTTCCCGTCAAAAGGAGTTGGCGTTTTCGGGAAAAGGTTTTGGTGAAACACTGAAAAACTCATTTTCCTAGAGCTATCGAACAGTATGAAAGTATTGAGAACACTATGAAATAAAAATGTTAGTCAGGCTAGGGTTCCAAGTAATGTTTTACTGTGCCTTTAAAAAGCCAGTATGACACCCGTGTTAAAATGAAAAGTCTCATTGCTCAAAACAACAGACCAGGGGAATGGCAGAGTGTCTCTAGAACTCCTGGAATACGTTTTAAAACCCGATCATCTCTACTGAATTTTGAAATACTGAGAATTTGTATCCAAAGCGCTGTGAAAGGTAGGATAGACTGTCAAGTGGTAATAATGTTGAAAGTGCTGGTATATTTGTAAAAAAGGTTGTTTTATCAAATTAGAATTCCCAATGAAAAAGCTTGAGACACTGGAAGAGAGAGACTCCAACTCAGGAAATTCACAATGATAACCTAGGTTAATATCTAAGAAAGTACTTCAAACACTAGGAATACGTGAATAAAGGGCCTTAATATCTGTAACACATTGTTTCCTGACAAGGAAATCGTGTTCAAAGAACATAGAACCGAGTTGGATACTGGGTACATTTATTATTCCGGGACCATGAGTTGGCGATTTTGAAAGAGGCCTGGTTAGGCCATTAAACCGGATGTGATGACGGCACCAAGGGGGAGGGGCCACGTGGGCAGGCTTAATTGATCCCAGGTGATAATGATTTGGCCAGGGGACCAGCTGGGAGTGATGACGTCATCGAGATTAGTTCTGGTATTAGGGTTAGAAAATTGGGGCTCTGTTCATGGTTAGGGTTAGGATAAGGTTTTGGGCTAGTTAGCGTTCAGGCTCAGGTGTGGGCTAGATTTAGGGTTTGGGTTAGAGGGTTAGGGTCAGGGTTACGGTCACAGTGTAGTAATGTTGGCTATTCACAATGAATGAGCTTCAATCACTGGACAATTTGGTGTGTAGCACTCAGAACTTACGACTCCAGACTAGGGAAATATTTAGAAATGTGCTTCACACAATAGGAATACATATTCCAATAGCCTGAATATCTGAACAGCACAATTTTGTCACTGGGAAATCTTGTTCAAACAGCTGAGAAGTGAGTGTGACAGTGTTTACATTTATGTTTCCCGTCAAAAGGAGTTGGCGTTTTCGGGAAAAGGTTTTGGTGAAACACTGAAAAACTCATTTTCCTAGAGCTATCGAACAGTATGAAAGTATTGAGAACACTATGAAATAAAAATGTTAGTCAGGCTAGGGTTCCAAGTAATGTTTTACTGTGCCTTTAAAAAGCCAGTATGACACCCGTGTTAAAATGAAAAGTCTCATTGCTCAAAACAACAGACCAGGGGAATGGCAGAGTGTCTCTAGAACTCCTGGAATACGTTTTAAAACCCGATCATCTCTACTGAATTTTGAAATACTGAGAATTTGTATCCAAAGCGCTGTGAAAGGTAGGATAGACTGTCAAGTGGTAATAATGTTGAAAGTGCTGGTATATTTGTAAAAAAGGTTGTTTTATCAAATTAGAATTCCCAATGAAAAAGCTTGAGACACTGGAAGAGAGAGACTCCAACTCAGGAAATTCACAATGATAACCTAGGTTAATATCTAAGAAAGTACTTCAAACACTAGGAATACGTGAATAAAGGGCCTTAATATCTGTAACACATTGTTTCCTGACAAGGAAATCGTGTTCAAAGAACATAGAACCCAGTTGGATACTGGTTACATTTATTATTCCGGGACAATGAGTTGGCGATTTTGAAAGAGGCTGCATTAGGCCATTAAGCCGGATGTGATGACGTCACCAAGGGGGAGGGGCCACGTGGGCAGGCTTAATTGATCCCAGGTGATAATGATTTGGCCAGGGGACCAGCTGGGAGTGATGACGTCATCGAGATTAGTTCTGGTATTAGGGTTAGAGAATTGGGGCTCTGTTCATGGTTAGGGTTAGGATAAGGTTTTGGGCTAGATAGGGTTCAGGCTCAGGTTTGGGCTAGGTTTAGGGTTTGGGTTAGAGGGTTAGGGACAGGGTTAAGGTCACAGTGTAGTAATGTTGGCTATTCACAATGAATGAGCTTCAATCACTGGACAATTTGGTGTGTAGCACTCAGAACTTACGACTCCAGACTAGGGAAATATTTAGAAATGTGCTTCACACAATAGGAATACATATTCCAATAAACTGAATATCTGAACAGCACAATTTTGTCACTGGGAAGTCTTGTTCAAACAGCTGAGAAGCGAGTGTGACACCATTTACATTTATGTTTCCCGTCAAAAGGAGTTGGCGTTTTCAGGAAAAGGTTTTGGTGAAATACTGAAAAACTCATTTTCCTAGAGCGATCGAACAGTATGAAAGTATTGAGAACACTATGAAATAAAAATGTTAGTCAGGCTAGGGTTCCAAGTAATGTTTTACTGTGCCTTTAAAAAGCCGGTATGACACCCATGTTAAAATGAAAAGTCTCATTGCTCAAAACAACAGACCAGAGGAATGGCAGAGTGTCTCTAGAACTCCATGAATACGTTTTAAAACCCGAACATCTCTACTGAATTTTGAAATACTGAGAATTTGTATCCAAAGCGCTGTGAAAGGTAGGATAGACTGTCAAGTGGTAATAATGTTGAAAGTGCTGGTATATTTGTAAAAAAGGTTGTTTTACCAAATTAGAATTCACAATGAAAAAGGTTGAGACACTGGAAGAGAGAGACTCCAACTCGGGAAATTGACAATGATAACCTAGGTTAATATCTAAGAAAGTGCTTCAAACACTAGGAATACGTGAATAAAGGGCCTTAATATCTGTAACACATTGTTTCCTGACAAGGAAATCGTGTTCAAAGAACATAGAACCGAGTTGGATACTGGTTACATTTATTATTCCGGGACAATGAGTTGGCGATTTTGAAAGAGGCCTGGTTAGGCCATTAAACCGGATGTGATGACGTCACCAAGGGGGAGGGGCCACGTGGGCAGGCTTAATTGATCCCAGGTGATAATGATTTGGCCAGGTGACCAGCTGGGAGTGATGACGTCATCGAGATTAGTTCTGGTATTAGGGTTAGAGAATTGGGGCTCTGTTCATGGTTAAGGTTAGGATACGGTTTTGGGCTAGGTAGGGTTCAGGCTCAGGGGTGGGCTAGGTTTAGGGTTTGGGTTAGAGGGTTAGGGACAGGGTTACGGTCACAGTGTAGTAATGTTGGCTATTCACAATGAATGAGCTTCAATCACTGGACAATTTGGTGTGAAGCACTCAGAACTTACGACTCCAGACTAGGGAAATATTTATAAATGTGCTTCACACAATAGGAATACATATTCCAATAGCCTGAATATCTGAACAGCACAATTTTGTCACTGGGAAATCTTGTTCAAACAGCTGAGAAGCGAGTGTGACACTGTTTACATTTATTTTTCCCGTCAAAAGGAGTTGGCGTTTTCAGGAAAAGGTTTTCGTGAAACACTGAAAAACTCATTTTCCTAGAGCTATCGAACAGTATGAAAGTATTGAGAACACTATGAAATAAAAATGTTAGTCAGGCTAGGGTTCCAAGAAATGTTTTACTGTGCCTTTAAAAAGCCGGTATGACACCCGTGTTAAAATGAAAAGTCTCATTGCTCAAAACAACAGACCAGGGGAATGGCAGAGTGTCTCTAGAACTCCTGGAATACGTTTTAAAACCCGATCATCTCTACTGAATTTTGAAATACTGAGAATTTGTATCCAAAGCGCTGTGAAAGGTAGGATAGACTGTCAAGTGGTAATAATGTTGAAAGTGCTGGTATATTTGTAAAAAAGGTTGTTTTATCAAATTAGAATTCCCAATGAAAAAGCTTGAGACACTGGAAGAGAGAGACTCCAACTCAGGAAATTCACAATGATAACCTAGGTTAATATCTAAGAAAGTACTTCAAACACTAGGAATACGTGAATAAAGGGCCTTAATATCTGTAACACATTGTTTCCTGACAAGGAAATCGTGTTCAAAGAACATAGAACCCAGTTGGATACTGGTTACATTTATTATTCCGGGACAATGAGTTGGCGATTTTGAAAGAGGCCTGGTTAGGCCATTAAACCGGATGTGATGACGTCACCAAGGGGGAGGGGCCACGTGGGCAGGCTTAATTGATCCCAGGTGATAATGATTTGGCCAGGTGACCAGCTGGGAGTGATGACGTCATCGAGATTAGTTCTGGTATTAGGGTTAGAGAATTGGGGCTCTGTTCATGGTTAAGGTTAGGATACGGTTTTGGGCTAGGTAGGGTTCAGGCTCAGGGGTGGGCTAGGTTTAGGGTTTGGGTTAGAGGGTTAGGGACAGGGTTACGGTCACAGTGTAGTAATGTTGGCTATTCACAATGAATGAGCTTCAATCACTGGACAATTTGGTGTGAAGCACTCAGAACTTACGACTCCAGACTAGGGAAATATTTAGAAATGTGCTTCACACAATAGGAATACATATTCCAATAGCCTGAATATCTGAACAGCACAATTTTGTCACTGGGAAATCTTGTTCAAACAGCTGAGAAGCGAGTGTGACACTGTTTACATTTATTTTTCCCGTCAAAAGGAGTTGGCGTTTTCGGGAAAAGGTTTTCGTGAAACACTGAAAAACTCATTTTCCTAGAGCTATCGAACAGTATGAAAGTATTGAGAACACTATGAAATAAAAATGTTAGTCAGGCTAGGGTTCCAAGTAATGTTTTACTGTGCCTTTAAAAAGCCGGTATGACACCCGTGTTAAAATGAAAAGTCTCATTGCTCAAAACAACAGACCAGGGGAATGGCAGAGTGTCTCTAGAACTCCTGGAATACGTTTTAGAACCAGAACATCTCTACTGAATTTTGAAATACTGAGAATTTGTATCCAAGGCGCTGTGAAAGGTAGGATAGACTGTCAAGTGGTAATAATGTTGAAAGTGCTGTTATATTTGTAAAAAAGGTTGTTTTACCAAATTAGAATTCACAATGAAAAAGCTGAGACACTGGAAGAGAGAGACTCCAACTCGGGAAATTCAAAATGATAACCTAGGTTAATATCTAAGAAAGTGCTTCAAACACTAGGAATACGTGAATAAAAGGCCTTAATATCTGTAACACATTGTTTCCTGACAAGGAAATCGTGTTCAAAGAACACAGAACCGAGTTGGATACTGGTTACATTTATTATTCCGGGACAATGAGTTGGCGATTTTGAAAGAGGCCTGGTTAGGCCATTAAACCGGATGTGATGACGGCACCAAGGGGGAGGGTCCACGTGGGGAGGCTTAATTGATCCCAGGTGATAATGATTTGGCCAGGGGACCAGCTGGGAGTGATGACGTCATCGAGATTAGTTCTGGTATTAGGGTTAGAGAATTGGGGCTCTGTTCATGGTTAGGGTTAGGATAAGGTTTTGGGGTAGGTAGGGTTCAGGCTCAGGTGTGGGCTAGGTTTAGGGTTTGGGTTAGAGGTTTAGGGACAGGGTTACGGTCACAGTGTAGTAATGTTGCCTATTCACAATGAATGAGCTTCAATCACTGGACAATTTGGTGTGTAGCACTCAGAACTTACGACTCCAGACTAGGGCAATATTTAGAAATGTGCTTCACACAATAGGAATACATATTCCAATAGACTGAGTATCTGAACAGCACAATTTTGTCACTGGGAAATCTTGTTCAAACAGCTGAGAAGCGAGTGTGACACTGTTTACATTTATTTTTCCCGTCAAAAGGAGTTGGCGTTTCGGGAATAGGTTTTGGTGAAACACTGAAAAACTCATTTTCCTAGAGCTATCGAACAGTATGAAAGTATTGAGAACACTATGAAATAAAAATGTTAGTTAGGCTAGGGTTCCACGCAATGTTTTACTGTGCCTTTAAAAAGCCGGTATGACACCCTTGTTAAAATGAAAAGTCTCATTGCTCAAAACAACAGACCAGGGGAATGGCAGAGTGTCTCTAGAACTCCTGGATTACGATTTTAGAACCCGAACATCTGTACTGAATTTTGAAATACTGAGAATTTGTATCCAAAGCGCTGTGAAAGGTAGGATAGACTGTCAAGTGGTAATAATGTTGAAAGTGCTGGTATATTTGTAAAAAAGGTTGTTTTACCAAATTAGAATTCACAATGAAAAAGCTTGAGACACTGGAAGAGAGAGACTCCAACTCGGGAAATTCACAATGATCACCTAGGTTAATATCTAAGAAAGTGCTTCAAACACTAGGAATACGTGAATAAAGGGCCTTAATATCTGTAACACATTGTTTCCTGACAAGGAAATCGTGTTCAAAGAACATAGAACCGAGTTGGATACTGGTTACATTTATTATTCCGGGACAATGAGTTGTCGATTTTGAAAGAGGCCTCGTTAGGCCATTAAACCGGATGTGATGACGTCACCAAGGGGGAGGGGCCACGTGGGCAGGCTTAATTGATCCCAGGTGATAATGATTTGGCCAGGGGACCAGCTGGGAGTGATGACGTCATCGAGATTAGTTCTGGTATTAGGGTTAGAGAATTGAGGCTCTGTTCATGGTTAGGGTTAGGATAAGGTTTTGGGCTCCGTAGGGTTCAGGCTCAGGTGTGGGCTAGGTTTAGGGTTTGGGTTAGAGGGTTAGGGACAGGGTTACGGTCACAGTGTAGTAATGTTGGCTATTCACAATGAATGAACTTCAATCATTGGACAATTTGGTGTGTAGCACTCAGAACTTACGACTCCAGACTAGGGAAATATTTAGTAATGTGCTTCACACAATAGGAATACATATTCCAATAGACTGAATATCTGAACAGCACAATTTTGTCACTGGGAAATCTTGTTCAAAGAGCTGAGAAGCGAGTGTGACACTGTTTACATTTATTTTTCCCGTCAAAAGGAGTTGGCGTTTTCGGGAAAAGGTTTTGGTGAAACACTGAAAATCTCATTTTCTTAGAGCTATCGAACAGTATGAAAGTATTGAGAACACTATGAAATAAAAATGATAGTCAGGCTAGGGTTCCAAGTAATGTTTTACTGTGCCTTTAAAAAGCCGGTATGACACCCGTGTTAAAATGAAAAGTCTCATTGCTCAAAACAGCAGACCAGGGGAATGGCAGAGTGTCTCTAGAACTCCTGGAATACGTTTTAGAACCCCAACATCTCTACTGAATTTTGAAATACTGAGAATTTGTATCCAAAGCGCTGTGAAAGGTAGGATAGACTGTCAAGTGGTAATAATGTTGAAAGTGCTGGTATATTTGTAAAAAAGGTTGTTTTACCAAATTAGAATTCACAATGAAAAAGCTGAGACACTGGAAGAGAGAGACTCCAACTCGGGCAATTCACAATGATAACCTAGGTTAAAATCTAAGAAAGTGCTTCAAACACTAGGAATACGTGAATAAAGGGCCTTAATATCTGTAACACATTGTTTCCTGACAAGGAAATCGTGTTCAAAGAACATAGAACCGAGTTGGATACTGGTTACATTTATTATTCCGGGACAATGAGTTGGCGATTTTGAAAGAGGCCTGGTTAGGCCATTAAACCGGATGTGATGACGGCACCAAGGGGGAGGGGCCACGTGGGCAGGCTTAATTGATCCCAGGTGATAATGATTTGGCCAGGGGACCAGCTGGGAGTGATGAGGTCATCGAGATTAGTTCTGGTATTAGGGTTAGAGAATTGGGGCTCTGTTCATGGTTATGGTTAGGATACGGTTTTGGGCTAGGTAGGGTTCAGGCTCAGGTGTGGGCTAGGTTTAGGGTTTGGGTTAGAGGGTTAGGGACAGGGTTAAGGTCACAGTGTAGTAATGTTGGCTATTCTCAATGAATAAGCTTCAATCACTGGACTATTTGCTGTGTTTCACTGAGAACTTACGACTCCAGACTAGGGAAATATTTAGAAATGTGCTTCACACAATAGGAATACATATTCCAATAGACTGAATATCTGAACAGCACAATTTTGTCACTGGGAAATCTTGTTCAAACAGATGAGAAGCGAGAGTGACACTGTTTACATTTATTTTTCCCGTCAAAAGGAGTTGGCGTTTTCGGGAATAGGTTTTGGTGAAACACTGAGAAACTCATTTTCCTAGAGCTATCGAACAGTATGAAAGTATTGAGAGCACTATGAAATAAAAATGGTAGTTAGGCAAGGGTTCCAAGTAATGTTTTACTGTGCCTTTAAAAAGCCTGTATGACACCCGTGTTAAAATGAAAAGTCTCATTGCTCAAAACAACAGACCAGGGGTATGGCAGAGTGTCTCTAGAACTCATGGAATACGTTTTAGAACCCCAACATCTCTACTGAATTTTGAAATACTGAGAATTTGTATCCAAAGTGCTGTGAAAGGTATGATAGACTGTGAAGTGGTAATAATGTTGAAAGTGCTGGTATAATTGTAAAAAAGGTTGTTTTACCACATTAGAATTCACAATGAAAAAGCTTGAGACACTGGAAGAGAGAGACTCCAACTCGGGAAATTCAAAATGATCACCTAGGTTAATATCTAAGAAAGTGCTTCAAACACTAGGAATACGTGAATAAAGGGCCTTAATATCTGTAACACATTGTTTCCTGACAAGGAAATCGTGTTCAAAGAACACAGAACCGAGTTGGATACTGGTTACATTTATTATTCCGGGACAATGAGTTGGCGATTTTGAAAGAGGCCTGGTTAGGCCGTTAAACCGGATGTGATGACGTCACCAAGGGGGAGGGGCCACGTGGGCAGGCTTAATTGATCCCAGGTGATAATGATTTGGCCAGGGGACCAGCTGGGAGTGATGACCTCAACGAGCTTAGTTCTGGTATTAGGGTTAGAGAATTGGGGCTCTGTGCATGGTTAGGCTTAGGATAAGGTTTTGGGCTAGGTAGGGTTCAGGCTCAGGTGTGGGCTAGGTTAAGGTTTGGGTTAGAGGGTTAGGGACAGGGTTACGGTCACAGTGTAGTAATGTTGGCTATTCACAATGAATGAGCTTCAATCACTGGACAATTTGGTGTGTAGCACTCAGAACTTACGACTCCAGACTAGGGAAATATTTAGAAATGGGCTACACACAATAGGAATACATATTCCAATAGACTGAATATCTGAACAGCACAATTTTGTCCCTGGGAAATCTTGTTCAAACAGCTGAGAACCGAGTGTGACACTGTTTACATTTATTTTTCCCGTCAAAAGGAGTTGGCATTTTGGGGAAAAGGTTTTGGTGAAACACTGAAAAACTCATTTTCCTAGAGCTATCGACCAGAATGAAAGTATTGAGAACACTATGAAATAAAAATGTTAGTTAGGCTAGGGTTCCAAGTAATGTTTTACTGTGCCTTTAAAAAGCCAGTATGACACCCGTGTTAAAATGAAAAGTCTCATTGCTCAAAACAACAGACCAGGGAAATGGCAGAGTGCCTCTAGAACTCCTGGAATACGTTTTAGAACCCGAAAATCTCTACTGAATTTTGAAATACTGAGAATTTGTATCCAAAGCGCTGTGAAAGGTAGGATAGACTGTCAAGTGGTAATAATGTTGAAAGTGCTGGTATATTTGTAAAAAAGGTTGTTTTACCAAATTAGAATTCACAATGAAAAAGCTTGAGACACTGGAAGAGAGAGACCCCAACTCGGGAAATTCACAATGATAACCTAGGTTAATATCTAAGAAAGTGCTTTACACACCAGGAATACGTGAATAAAGGACCTTAATATGTGTAACACAATGTTTCCTGACAAGGAAATCGTGTTCAAAGAACATAGAACCGAGTTGGATACTGTTTACATTTATTATTCCGGGACAATGAGTTGGCGATTTTGAAAGAAGACTGGTTAGGCCACTAAACCGGATGTGATGATGTCACCAAGGGGGAGGGGCCACTTGAGCAGGCTTAATTGATCCCAGGTGATAAAGATTTGGCCAGGGGACCAGCTGGGAGTGATGATGTCATCGAGATTAGTTCTGGTATTAGGGTTAGAGAATTGGGGCTCTGTTCATGGTTAGGGTTAGGATAAGGTTTTGGGCTAGGTAGGGTTCAGGCTCAGGTGTGGGCTAGGTTTAGGGTTTGGGTTAGAGGGTTAGGGACAGGGTTACGGTCACAGTGTAGTAATGTTGGCTATTCACAATGAATGAGCTTCAATCACTGGACAATTTGGTGTGTAGCGCTCAGAACTTACGACTCCAGACTAGGGAAATATTTAGTAATGTGCTTCACACAATAGGAATACATATTCCAATAGACTGAATATCTGAACAGCA
Organism: Cnephaeus nilssonii; assembly: GCF_951640355.1. Lineage (NCBI taxonomy): Eukaryota > Metazoa > Chordata > Mammalia > Chiroptera > Vespertilionidae > Cnephaeus > Cnephaeus nilssonii. Next base: position 83,895,295 of record NC_137084.1, read on the forward strand.
CATTTTTGTTACTGGGAAATCTTGTTCAAACAGCTGAGAAGCGAGTTTGACACTGTTTACATTTATTTTTCCCGTCAAAAGGAGTTGGCGTTTTCGGGAAAAGGTTTTGGTGAAACACTGAAAAACTCATTTTCCTAGAGCTATCGAACATTATGCAAGTATTGAGAACACTATGAAATAAAAATGTTAGTCAGGCTAGGGTTCCAAGTAATGTTTTACTGTGCCTTTAAAAAGCCGGTATGACACCCGTGTTAAAATGAAAAGTCTCATTGCTCAAAACAGCAGACCAGGGGAATGGCAGAGTGTCTCTAGGACTCCTGGAATACGTTTTAGAACCCGAACATCTCTACTGAATTTTGAAATACTGAGAATTTGTATCCAAAGCGCTGTGAAAGGTAGGATAGACTGTCAAGTGGTAATAATGTTGAAAGTGCTGGTATATTTGTAAAAAAGGTTGTTTTACCAAATTTGAATTCACAATGAAAAAGCTTGAGACACTGGAAGAGAGAGACTCCAACTCGGAAAATTCACAATGATAACCTAGGTTAATGTCTAAGAAAGTGTTTCAAACACTAGGAATACGTGAATAAAGGGCCTTAATATCTGTAACACATTGTTTCCTGACAAGGAAATCGTGTTCAAAGAACACAGAACCGAGTTGGATACTGGTTACATTTATTATTCCCGGACAATGAGTTGGCGATTTTGAAAGAGGCCTGGTTAGGCCATTAAAGCGGAGGTGATGACGTCACCAAGGGGGAGGGGCCACGTGGGCAGGCTTAATTGATCCCAGGTGATAATGATTTGGCCAGGGGACCAGCTGGGAGTGATGACGTCATCGAGATTAGTTCTGGTATTAGGGTTAGAGAATTGGGGCTCTGTTCATGGTTAGGGTTAGGATAAGGTTTCGGGCTAGGTAGGGTTCAGGCTCAGGTGTGGGCTAGGTTTAGGGTTTGGGTTAGAGGGTTAGGGACAGGGTTAAGGTCACAGTGTAGTAATGTTGGCTATTCACAATGAATGAGCTTCAATCACTGGACAATTTGGTGTGTAGCACTCAGAACTTACGACTCCAGACTAGGGAAATATTTAGTAATGTGCTTCACACAATAGGAATACATATTCCAATAGACTGAATATCTGAACAGCACATTTTTGTTACTGGGAAATCTTGTTCAAACAGCTGAGAAGCGAGTGTGACACTGTTTACATTTATTTTTCCCGTCAAAAGGAGTTGGCGTTTTCGGGAAAAGGTTTTGGTGAAACACTGAAAAACTCATTTTCCTAGAGCTATCGAACAGTATGCAAGTATTGAGAACACTATGAAATAAAAATGTTAGTCAGGCTAGGGTTCCAAGTAATGTTTTACTGTGCCTTTAAAAAGCCGGTATGACACCCGTGTTAAAATGAAAAGTCTCATTGCTCAAAACAGCAGACCAGGGGAATGGCAGAGTGTCTCTAGAACTCCTGGAATACGTTTTAGAACCCCAACATCTCTACTGAATTTTAAAATACTGAGAATTTGTATCCAAAGCGCTGTGAAAGGTAGGATAGACTGTCAAGTGGTAATAATGTTGAAAGTGCTGGTATATTTGTAAAAAAGGTTGTTTTACCAAATTAGAATTCACAATGCAAAAGCTTGAGACACTGGAAGAGAGAGACTCCAACTCGGGAAATTCACAATGATAACCAGGTTAATATCTAAGAAAGTGCTTCAAACACTAGGAATACGTGAATAAAGGGCCTTAATATCTGTAACATATTGTTTCCTGACAAGGAAATCGTGTTCAAAGAACACAGAACCGAGTTGGATACTGGTTACATTTATTATTCCGGGACAATGAGTTGGCGATTTTGAAAGAGGCCTGGTTAGGCCGTTAAACCGGATGTGATGACGTCACCAAGGGGGAGGGCCCACGTGGGCAGGCTTAATTGATCCCATGTGATAATGATTTGGCCAGGGGACCAGCTGGGTGTGATGACGTCATCGAGATTAGTTCTGGTATTAGGGTTAGAGAATTGGGGCTCTGTTCATGGTTAGGGTTAGGATAAGGTTTTGGGCTAGGTAGGGTTCAGGCTCAGGTGTGGGCTAGGTTTAGGGTTTGGGTTAGAGGGTTAGGGACAGGGTTATGGTCACAGTGTAGTAATGTTGGCTATTCACAATGAATGAGCTTCAATCACTGGACAATTTGGTGTGTAGCACTCAGAACTTACGACTCCAGACTAGGGAAATATTTAGTAATGTGCTTCACACAATAGGAATACATATTCCAATAGACTGAATATCTGAACAGCACAATTTTGTCACTGGGAAATCTCGTTCAAACAGCTGAGAAGCGAGTGTGACACTGTTTACATTTATTTTTCCCGTCAAAAGGAGTTGGCGTTTTTGGGAAAAGGTTTTGGTGAAACACTGAAAAACTCATTTTCCTAGAGCTATCTAACAGTATGAAAGTATTGAGAACACTATGAAATAAAAATGTTAGTTAGGCTAGGGTTCCAAGTAATGTTTTACTGTGCCTTTAAAAAGCCGGTATGACACCCGTGTTAAAATGAAAAGTCTCATTGCTCAAAACAACCGACCAGGGGAATGGCAGAGTGTCTCTAGAACTGCTGGAATACGTTTTAGAACCCGAACATCTCTACTGAATTTTGAAATACTGAGAATTTGTATCCAAAGCGCTGTGAAAGGTAGGATAGACTGTCAAGTGGTAATAATGTTGAAAGTGCTGGTATATTTGTAAAAAAGGTTGTTTAACCAAATTAGAATTCACAATGAAAAAGGTTGAGACACTGGAAGAGAGAGACTCCAACTCGGGAAATTCACAATGATAACCTAGGTTAATATCTAAGAAAGTGCTTCAAACACTAGGAATACGTGAATAAAGGGCCTTAATATCTGTAACACATTGTTTCCTGACAAGGAAATCGTGTTCAAAGAACACAGAACCTAGTGGGATACTGGTTACATTTATTATTCCGGGACAATGAGTTGGCGATTTTGAAAGAGGCCTGGTTAGGCCATTAAAGCGGAGGTGATGATGTCACCAAGGGGGAGGGGCCACGTGGGCAGGCTTAATTGATCCCAGGTGATAATGATTTGGCCAGGGGACCAGCTGGGAGTGATGACGTCATCGAGATTAGTTCTGGTATTAGGGTTAGAGAATTGGGGCTCTGTTCATGGTTAGGGTTAGGATAAGGTTTTGGGCTAGGTAGGGTTCAGGCTCAGGTGTGGGCTAGGTTTAGGGTTTGGGTTAGAGGGTTAGGGACAGGGTTACGGTCACAGTGTAGTAATGTTGGCTATTCACAATGAATGAGCTTCAATCACTGGACAATTTGGTATGTAGCACTCAGAACTTACGACTCCAGACTAGGGAAATATTTAGTAATGTGCTTCACACAATAGGAATACATATTCCAATAGACTGAATATCTGAACAGCACAATTTTGTCACTGGGAAATCTTGTTCAAACAGCTGAGAAGCGAGTGTGACACTGTTTACATTTATTTTTCCCGTCAAAAGGAGTTGGCGTTTTCGGGAAAAGGTTTTGGTGAAACACTGAAAAACTCATTTTCCTAGAGCTATCGAACAGTTTGCAAGTATTGAGAACACTATGAAAGAAAAATGTTAGTCAGGCTAGGGTTCCAAGTAATGTTTTACTGTGCCTTTAAAAAGCCGGTATGACACCCGTGTTAAAATGAAAAGTCTCATTGCTCAAAACAACAGACCAGGGGAATGGCAGAGTGTCTCTAGAACTCCTGGAATACCTTTTAGAACCCGAACATCTCTACTGAATTTTGAAATACTGAGAATTTGTATCCAAAGCGCTGTGAAAGGTAGGATAGACTGTCAAGTGGTAATAATGTTGAAAGTGCTGGTATATTTGTAAAAAAGGTTGTTTAACCAAATTAGAATTCACAATGAAAATGGTTGAGACACTGGAAGAGAGAGACTCCAACTCGGGAAATTCACAATGATAACCTAGGTTAATATCTAAGAAAGTGCTTCAAACACTAGGAATACGTGAATAAAGGGCCTTAATATCTGTAACACATTGTTTCCTGACAAGGAAATCGTGTTCAAAGAACACAGAACCTAGTGGGATACTGGTTACATTTATTATTCCGGGACAATGAGTTGGCGATTTTGAAAGAGGCCTGGTTAGGCCATTAAAGCGGAGGTGATGATGTCACCAAGGGGGAGGGGCCACGTGGGTAGGCTTAATTGATCCCAGGTGATAATGATTTGGCCAGGGGACCAGCTGGGAGTGATGACGTCATCGAGATTAGTTCTGGTATTAGGGTTAGAGAATTGGGGCTCTGTTCATGGTTAGGGTTAGGATAAGGTTTTGGGCTAGGTAGGGTTCAGGCTCAGGTGTGGGCTAGGTTTAGGGTTTGGGTTAGAGGGTTAGGGACAGGGTTACGGTCACAGTGTAGTAATGTTGGCTATTCACAATGAATGAGCTTCAATCACTGGACAATTTGTTGTGTAGCACTCAGAACTTACGACTCCAGACTAGGGAAATATTTAGTAATGTGCTTCACACAATAGGAATATATATTCCAATAGCCTGAATATCTGAACAGCACAATTTTGTCACTGGGAAATCTTGTTCAAACAGCTGAGAAGCGCGTGTGACACTGTTTACATTTATTTTTCCCGTCAAAAGGAGTTGGCGTTTTCGGGAAAAGGTTTTGGTGAAACACTGAAAAACTCATTTTCCTAGAGCTATCGAACAGTATGCAAGTATTGAGAACACTATGAAATAAAAATGTTAGTCAGGCTAGGGTTCCAAGTAATGTTTTACTGTGCCTTTAAAAAGCCGGTATGACACCCGTGTTAAAATGAAAAGTCTCATTGCTCAAAACAGCAGACCAGGGGAATGGCAGAGTGTCTCTAGAACTCCTGGAATACGTTTTAGAACCCCAACATCTCTACTGAATTTTAAAATACTGAGAATTTGTATCCAAAGCGCTGTGAAAGGTAGGATAGACTGTCAAGTGGTAATAATGTTGAAAGTGCTGGTATATTTGTAAAAAAGGTTGTTTTACCAAATTAGAATTCACAATGAAAAAGCTTGAGACACTGGAAGAGAGAGACTCCAACTCGGGAAATTCACAATGATAACCTAGGTTAATATCTAAGAAAGTGCTTCAAACACTAGGAATACGTGAATAAAGGGCCTTAATATCTGTAACACATTGTTTCCTGACAAGGAAATCGTGTTCAAAGAACACAGAACCGAGTTGGATAGTGGTTACATTTATTATTCCGGGACAATGAGTTGGCGATTTTGAAAGAGGCCTGGTTAGGCCATAAACCGGATGTGATGACGTCACCAAGGGGGAGGGGCCACGTGGGTAGGCTTAATTGATCCCAGGTGATAATGATTTGGCCAGGGGACCAGCTGGGAGTGATGACGTCATCGAGATTAGTTCTGGTATTAGGGTTAGAGAATTGGGGCTCTGTTCATGGTTAGGGTTAGGATAAGGTTTTGGGCTAGGTAGGGTTCAGGCTCAGGTGTGGGCTAGGTTTAGGGTTTGGGTTAGAGGGTTAGGGACAGGGTTACGGTCACAGTGTAGTAATGTTGGCTATTCACAATGAATGAGCTTCAATCACTGGACAATTTGTTGTGTAGCACTCAGAACTTACGACTCCAGACTAGGGAAATATTTAGTAATGTGCTTCACACAATAGGAATACATATTCCAATAGACTGAATATCTGAACAGCACAATTTTGTCACTGGGAAATCTTGTTCAAACAGCTGAGAAGCGAGTGTGACACTGTTTACATTTATTTTTCCCGTCAAAAGGAGTTGGCGTTTTCGGGAAAAGGTTTTGGTGAAACACTGAAAAACTCATTTTCCTAGAGCTATCGAACAGTATTTAAGTATTGAGAACACTATGAAATAAAAATGTTAGTTAGGGTAGGGTTCCAAGTAATGTTTTACTGTGCCTTTAAAAAGCCAGTATGACACCCGTGTTAAAATGAAAAGTCTCATTGCTCAAAACAACAGACCAGGGAAATGGCAGAGTGCCTCTAGAACTCCTGGAATACGTTTTAGAACCCGAAAATCTCTACTGAATTTTGAAATACTGAGAATTTGTATCCAAAGCGCTGTGAAAGGTAGGATAGACTGTCAAGTGGTAATAATGTTGAAAGTGCTGGTATATTTGTAAAAAAGGTTGTTTTACCAAATTAGAATTCACAATGAAAAAGCTTGAGACACTGGAAGAGAGAGACCCCAACTCGGGAAATTCACAATGATAACCTAGGTTAATATCTAAGAAAGTGCTTTACACACCAGGAATACGTGAATAAAGGACCTTAATATGTGTAACACAATGTTTCCTGACAAGGAAATCGTGTTCAAAGAACATAGAACCGAGTTGGATACTGTTTACATTTATTATTCCGGGACAATGAGTTGGCGATTTTGAAAGAAGCCTGGTTAGGCCACTAAACCGGATGTGATGATGTCACCAAGGGGGAGGGGCCACGTGAGCAGGCTTAATTGATCCCAGGTGATAAAGATTTGGCCAGGGGACCAGCTGGGAGTGATGATGTCATCGAGATTAGTTCTGGTATTAGGGTTAGAGAATTGGGGCTCTGTTCATGGTTAGGGTTAGGATAAGGTTTTGGGCTAGGTAGGGTTCAGGCTCAGGTGTGGGCTAGGTTTAGGGTTTGGGTTAGAGGGTTAGGGACAGGGTTACGGTCACAGTGTAGTAATGTTGGCTATTCACAATGAATGAGCTTCAATCACTGGACAATTTGGTGTGTAGCACTCAGAACTTACGACTCCAGACTAGGGAAATATTTAGTAATGTGCTTCACACAATAGGAATACATATTCCAATAGACTGAATATCTGAACAGCACATTTTTGTTACTGGGAAATCTTGTTCAAACAGCTGAGAAGCGAGTGTGACACTGTTTACATTTATTTTTCCCGTCAAAAGGAGTTGGCATTTTCGGGAAAAGGTTTTGGTGAAACACTGAAAAACTCATTTTCCTAGAGCTATCGAACATTATGCAAGTATTGAGAACACTATGAAATAAAAATGTTAGTCAGGCTAGGGTTCCAAGTAATGTTTTACTGTGCCTTTAAAAAGCCGGTATGACACCCGTGTTAAAATGAAAAGTCTCATTGCTCAAAACAGCAGACCAGGGGAATGGCAGAGTGTCTCTAGGACTCCTGGAATACGTTTTAGAACCCGAACATCTCTACTGAATTTTGAAATACTGAGAATTTGTATCCAAAGCGCTGTGAAAGGTAGGATAGACTGTCAAGTGGTAATAATGTTGAAAGTGCTGGTATATTTGTAAAAAAGGTTGTTTTACCAAATTTGAATTCACAATGAAAAAGCTTGAGACACTGGAAGAGAGAGACTCCAACTCGGAAAATTCACAATGATAACCTAGGTTAATGTCTAAGAAAGTGTTTCAAACACTAGGAATACGTGAATAAAGGGCCTTAATATCTGTAACACATTGTTTCCTGACAAGGAAATCGTGTTCAAAGAACACAGAACCGAGTTGGATACTGGTTACATTTATTATTCCCGGACAATGAGTTGGCGATTTTGAAAGAGGCCTGGTTAGGCCATTAAAGCGGAGGTGATGATGTCACCAAGGGGGAGGGGCCACGTGGGCAGGCTTAATTGATCCCAGGTGATAATGATTTGGCCAGGGGACCAGCTGGGAGTGATGACGTCATCGAGATTAGTTCTGGTATTAGGGTTAGAGAATTGGGGCTCTGTTCATGGTTAGGGTTAGGATAAGGTTTTGGGCTAGGTAGGGTTCAGGCTCAGGTGTGGGCTAGGTTTAGGGTTTGGGTTAGAGGGTTAGGGACAGGGTTACGGTCACAGTGTAGTAATGTTGGCTATTCACAATGAATGAGCTTCAATCACTGGACAATTTGGTGTGTAGCACTCAGAACTTACGACTCCAGACTAGGGAAATATTTAGTAATGTGCTTCACACAATAGGAATACATATTCCAATAGACTGAATATCTGAACAGCACAATTTTGTCACTGGGAAATCTTGTTCAAACAGCTGAGAAGCGACTGTGACACTGTTTACATTTATTTTTCCCGTCAAAAGGAGTTGGCGTTTTCGGGAAAAGGTTTTGGTGAAACACTGAAAAACTCATTTTCCTAGAGCTATCGAACAGTTTGCAAGTATTGAGAACACTATGAAAGAAAAATGTTAGTCAGGCTAGGGTTCCAAGTAATGTTTTACTGTGCCTTTAAAAAGCCCGTATGACACCCGTGTTAAAATGAAAAGTCTCATTGCTCAAAACAGCAGACCAGGGGAATGGCAGAGTGTCTGTAGAACTCCTGGAATACGTTTTAGAACCCCAACATCTCTACTGAATTTTAAAATACTGAGAATTTGTATCCAAAGCGCTGTGAAAGGTAGGATAGACTGTCAAGTGGTAATAATGTTGAAAGTGCTGGTATATTTGTAAAAAAGGTTGTTTTACCAAATTAGAATTCACAATGAAAAAGCTTGAGACACTGGAAGAGAGAGACTCCAACTCGGGAAATTCACAATGATAACCTAGGTTAATATCTAAGAAAGTGCTTCAAACACTAGGAATACGTGAATAAAGGGCCTTAATATCTGTAACACATTGTTTCCTGACAAGGAAATCGTGTTCAAAGAACACAGAACCGAGTTGGATAGTGGTTACATTTATTATTCCGGGACAATGAGTTGGCGATTTTGAAAGAGGCCTGGTTAGGCCATTAAAGCGGAGGTGATGATGTCACCAAGGGGGAGGGGCCACGTGGGCAGGCTTAATTGATCCCAGGTGATAATGATTTGGCCAGGGGACCAGCTGGGAGTGATGACGTCATCAAGATTAGTTCTGGTATTAGGGTTAGAGAATTGGGGCTCTGTTCATGGTTAGGGTTAGGATAAGGTTTTGGGCTAGGTAGGGTTCAGGCTCAGGTGTGGGCTAGGTTTAGGGTTTGGGTTAGAGGGTTAGGGACAGGGTTACGGTCACAGTGTAGTAATGTTGGCTATTCACAATGAATGAGCTTCAATCACTGGACAATTTGGTGTGTAGCACTCAGAACTTACGACTCCAGACTAGGGAAATATTTAGTAATGTGCTTCACACAATAGGAATACATATTCCAATAGACTGAATATCTGAACAGCACAATTTTGTCACTGGGAAATCTTGTTCAAACAGCTGAGAAGCGAGTGTGACACTGTTTACATTTATTTTTCCCGTCAAAAGGAGTTGGCGTTTTCGGGAAAAGGTTTTGGTGAAACACTGAAAAACTCATTTTCCTAGAGCTATCGAACAGTTTGCAAGTATTGAGAACACTATGAAAGAAAAATGTTAGTCAGGCTAGGGTTCCAAGTAATGTTTTACTGTGCCTTTAAAAAGCCGGTATGACACCCGTGTTAAAATGAAAAGTCTCATTGCTCAAAACAACAGACCAGGGGAATGGCAGAGTGTCTCTAGAACTCCTGGAATACCTTTTAGAACCCGAACATCTCTACTGAATTTTGAAATACTGAGAATTTGTATCCAAAGCGCTGTGAAAGGTAGGATAGACTGTCAAGTGGTAATAATGTTGAAAGTGCTGGTATATTTGTAAAAAAGGTTGTTTTACCAAATTAGAATTCACAATGAAAAAGCTTGAGACACTGGAAGAGAGAGACTCCAACTCGGGAAATTCACAATGATAACCAGGTTAATATCTAAGAAAGTGCTTCAAACACTAGGAATACGTGAATAAAGGGCCTTAATATCTGTAACACATTGTTTCCTGACAAGGAAATCGTGTTCAAAGAACACAGAACCGAGTTGGATACTGGTTACATTTATTTTTCCGGGACAATGAGTTGGCGATTTTGAAAGAGGCCTGGTTAGGCCATTAAACCGGATGTGATGACGTCACCAAGGGGGAGGGGCCACGTGGGCAGGCTTAATTGATCCCATGTGATAATGATTTGGCCAGGGGACCAGCTGGGTGTGATGACGTCATCGAGATTAGTTCTGGTATTAGGGTTAGAGAATTGGGGCTCTGTTCATGGTTAGGGTTAGGATAAGGTTTTGGGCTAGGTAGGGTTCAGGCTCAGGTGTGGGCTAGGTTTAGGGTTTGGGATAGAGGGTTAGGGACAGGGTTACGGTCACAGTGTAGTAATGTTGGCTATTCACAATGAATGAGCTTCAATCACTGGACAATTTGTTGTGTAGCACTCAGAACTTACGACTCCAGACTAGGGAAATATTTAGTAATGTGCTTCACACAATAGGAATACATATTCCAATAGACTGAATATCTGAACAGCACAATTTTGTCACTGGGAAATCTTGTTCAAACAGCTGAGAAGCGAGTGTGACACTGTTTACATTTATTTTTCCCGTCAAAAGGAGTTGGCGTTTTCGGGAAAAGGTTTTGGTGAAACACTGAAAAACTCATTTTCCTAGAGCTATCGAACAGTATGCAAGTATTGAGAACACTATGAAATAAAAATGTTAGTCAGGCTAGGGTTCCAAGTAATGTTTTACTGTGCCTTTAAAAAGCCCGTATGACACCCGTGTTAAAATGAAAAGTCTCATTGCTCAAAACAGCAGACCAGGGGAATGGCAGAGTGTCTCTAGAACTCCTGGAATACGTTTTAGAACCCCAACATCTCTACTGAATTTTAAAATACTGAGAATTTGTATCCAAAGCGCTGTGAAAGGTAGGATAGACTGTCAAGTGGTAATAATGTTGAAAGTGCTGGTATATTTGTAAAAAAGGTTGTTTTACCAAATTAGAATTCACAATGAAAAAGCTTGAGACACTGGAAGAGAGAGACTCCAACTCGGGAAATTCACAATGATAACCTAGGTTAATATCTAAGAAAGTGCTTCAAACACTAGGAATACGTGAATAAAGGGCCTTAATATCTGTAACACATTGTTTCCTGACAAGGAAATCGTGTTCAAAGAACACAGAACCGAGTTGGATAGTGGTTACATTTATTATTCCGGGACAATGAGTTGGCGATTTTGAAAGAGGCCTGGTTAGGCCATTAAAGCGGAGGTGATGATGTCACCAAGGGGGAGGGGCCACGTGGGCAGGCTTAATTGATCCCAGGTGATAATGATTTGGCCAGGGGACAAGCTGGGAGTGATGACGTCATCAAGATTAGTTCTGGTATTAGGGTTAGAGAATTGGGGCTCTGTTCATGGTTAGGGTTAGGATAAGGTTTTGGGCTAGGTAGGGTTCAGGCTCAGGTGTGGGCTAGGTTTAGGGTTTGGGTTAGAGGGTTAGGGACAGGGTTACGGTCACAGTGTAGTAATGTTGGCTATTCACAATGAATGAGCTTCAATCACTGGACAATTTGGTGTGTAGCACTCAAAACTTACGACTCCAGACTAGGGAAATATTTAGTAATGTGCTTCACACAATAGGAATACATATTCCAATAGACTGAATATCTGAACAGCACAATTTTGTCACTGGGAAATCTTGTTCAAACAGCTGAGAAGCGAGTGTGACACTGTTTACATTTATTTTTCCCGTCAAAAGGATTTGGCGTTTTCGGGAAAGGTTTTGGTGAAACACTGAAAAACTCATTTTCCTAGAGCTATCGAACAGTTTGCAAGTATTGAGAACACTATGAAAGAAAAATGTTAGTCAGGCTAGGGTTCCAAGTAATGTTTTACTGTGCCTTTAAAAAGCCGGTATGACACCCGTGTTAAAATGAAAAGTCTCATTGCTCAAAACAACAGACCAGGGGAATGGCAGAGTGTCTCTAGAACTCCTGGAATACCTTTTAGAACCCGAACATCTCTACTGAATTTTGAAATACTGAGAATTTGTATCCAAAGCGCTGTGAAAGGTAGGATAGACTGTCAAGTGGTAATAATGTTGAAAGTGCTGGTATATTTGTAAAAAAGGTTGTTTAACCAAATTAGAATTCACAATGAAAAAGGTTGAGACACTGGAAGAGAGAGACTCCAACTCGGGAAATTCACAATGATAACCTAGGTTAATATCTAAGAAAGTGCTTCAAACACTAGGAATACGTGAATAAAGGGCCTTAATATCTGTAACACATTGTTTCCTGACAAGGAAATCGTGTTCAAAGAACACAGAACCGAGTTGGATAGTGGTTACATTTATTATTCCGGGACAATGAGTTGGCGATTTTGAAAGAGGCCTGGTTAGGCCATAAACCGGATGTGATGACGTCACCAAGGGGGAGGGGCCACGTGGGCAGGCTTAATTGATCCCAGGTGATAATGATTTGGCCAGGGGACCAGCTGGGAGTGATGACGTCATTGAGATTAGTTCTGGTATTAGGGTTAGAGAATTGGGGCTCTGTTCATGGTTAGGGTTAGGATAAGGTTTTGGGCTAGGTAGGGTTCAGGCTCAGGTGTGGGCTAGGTTTAGGGTTTGGGTTAGAGGGTTAGGGACAGGGTTAAGGTCACAGTGTAGTAATGTTGGCTATTCACAATGAATGAGCTTCAATCACTGGACAATTTGGTGTGTAGCACTCAGAACTTACGACTCCAGACTAGGGAAATATTTAGTAATGTGCTTCACACAATAGGAATACATATTCCAATAGACTGAATATCTGAACAGCACAATTTTGTCACTGGGAAATCTTGTTCAAACAGCTGAGAAGCGAGTGTGACACTGTTTACATTTATTTTTCCCGTCAAAAGGAGTTGGCGTTTTCGGGAAAAGGTTTTGGTGAAACACTGAAAAACTCATTTTCCTAGAGCTATCGAACAGTATGCAAGTATTGAGAACACTATGAAATAAAAATGTTAGTCAGGCTAGGGTTCCAAGTAATGTTTTACTGTGCCTTTAAAAAGCCCGTATGACACCCGTGTTAAAATGAAAAGTCTCATTGCTCAAAACAGCAGACCAGGGGAATGGCAGAGTGTCTCTAGAACTCCTGGAATACGTTTTAGAACCCCAACATCTCTACTGAATTTTAAAATACTGAGAATTTGTATCCAAAGCGCTGTGAAAGGTAGGATAGACTGTCAAGTGGTAATAATGTTGAAAGTGCTGGTATATTTGTAAAAAAGGTTGTTTTACCAAATTAGAATTCACAATGAAAAAGCTTGAGACACTGGAAGAGAGAGACTCCAACTCGGGAAATTCACAATGATAACCTAGGTTAATATCTAAGAAAGTGCTTCAAACACTAGGAATACGTGAATAAAGGGCCTTAATATCTGTAACACATTGTTTCCTGACAAGGAAATCGTGTTCAAAGAACACAGAACCGAGTTGGATAGTGGTTACATTTATTATTCCGGGACAATGAGTTGGCGATTTTGAAAGAGGCCTGGTTAGGCCATTAAAGCGGAGGTGATGATGTCACCAAGGGGGAGGGGCCACGTGGGCAGGCTTAATTGATCCCAGGTGATAATGATTTGGCCAGGGGACCAGCTGGGAGTGATGACGTCATCAAGATTAGTTCTGGTATTAGGGTTAGAGAATTGGGGCTCTGTTCATGGTTAGGGTTAGGATAAGGTTTTGGGCTAGGTAGGGTTCAGGCTCAGGTGTGGGCTAGGTTTAGGGTTTGGGTTAGAGGGTTAGGGACAGGGTTACGGTCACAGTGTAGTAATGTTGGCTATTCACAATGAATGAGCTTCAATCACTGGACAATTTGTTGTGTAGCACTCAGAACTTACGACTCCAGACTAGGGAAATATTTAGTAATGTGCTTCACACAATAGGAATACATATTCCAATAGACTGAATATCTGAACAGCACAATTTTGTCACTGGGAAATCTTGTTCAAACAGCTGAGAAGCGAGTGTGACACTGTTTACATTTATTTTTCCCGTCAAAAGGAGTTGGCGTTTTCGGGAAAAGGTTTTGGTGAAACACTGAAAAACTCATTTTCCTAGAGCTATCGAACAGTATGCAAGTATTGAGAACACTATGAAATAAAAATGTTAGTCAGGCTAGGGTTCCAAGTAATGTTTTACTGTGCCTTTAAAAAGCCGGTATGACACCCGTGTTAAAATGAAAAGTCTCATTGCTCAAAACAGCAGACCAGGGGAATGGCAGAGTGTCTCTAGAACTCCTGGAATACGTTTTAGAACCCCAACATCTCTACTGAATTTTAAAATACTGAGAATTTGTATCCAAAGCGCTGTGAAAGGTAGCATAGACTGTCAAGTGGTAATAATGTTGAAAGTGCTGGTATATTTGTAAAAAAGGTTGTTTTACCAAATTAGAATTCACAATGAAAAAGCTGAGACACTGGAAGAGAGAGACTCCAACTCGGGCAATTCACAATGATAACCTAGGTTAGAATCTAAGAAAGTGCTTCAAACACTAGGAATATGTGAATAAAGGGCCTTAATATCTGTAACACATTGTTTCCTGACGAGGAAATCGTGTTCAAAGAACATAGAACCGAGTTGGATACTGGTTACATTTATTATTCCGGGACAATGAGTTGGCGACTTTGAAAGAAGCCTGGTTAGGCCATTAAACTGGATGTGATGACGTCACCAAGTGGGAGGAGCCACGTGGGCAGGCTTAATTGATCCCAGGTGATAATGATTTGGCCAGGGGACCAGCTGGGTGTGATGACGTCATGGAGATTAGTTCTGGTATTAGGGTTAGAGAATTGGGGCTCTGTTCATGGTTAGGTTTAGGATAAGGTTTTGGGCTAGGTAGGGTTCAGGCTCAGGTGTGGGCTAGGTTTAGGGTTTGGGTTAGAGGGTTAGGGACAGGGTTATGGTCACAGTGTAGTAATGTTGGCTATTCACAATGAATGAGCTTCAATCACTGGACAATTTGGTGTGTAGCACTCAGAACGTAAGACTCCAGACTGAGGCAATATTTAGAAATTTGCTTCACACAATAGGAATACATATTCCAATAGACTGAGTATCTGAACAGCACAATTTTGTCACTGGGAAATCTTGTTCAAACAGCTGAGAAGCGAGTGTGACACTGTTTACATTTATTTTTCCCGTCAAAAGGAGTTGGCGTTTTCGGGAAAAGGTTTTGGTGAAACACTGAAAAACTCATTTTCCTAGAGCTACCGAACAGTATGCAAGTATTGAGAACACTATGAAATAAAAATGTTAGTCAGGCTAGGGTTCCAAGTAATGTTTTACTGTGCCTTTAAAAAGCCGGTATGACACCCGTGTTAAAATGAAAAGTCTCATTGCTCAAAACAGCAGACCAGGGGAATGGCAGAGTGTCTCTAGAACTCCTGGAATACGTTTTAGAACCCCAACATCTCTACTGAATTTTAAAATACTGAGAATTTGTATCCAAAGCGCTGTGAAAGGTAGGATAGACTGTCAAGTGGTAATAATGTTGAAAGTGCTGGTATATTTGTAAAAAAGGTTGTTTTACCAAATTAGAATTCACAATGAAAAAGCTTGAGACACTGGAAGAGAGAGACTCCAACTCGGGAAATTCACAATGATAACCTAGGTTAATATCTAAGAAAGTGCTTCAAACACTAGGAATACGTGAATAAAGGGCCTTAATATCTGTAACACATTGTTTCCTGACAAGGAAATCGTGTTCAAAGAACACAGAACCGAGTTGGATACTGGTTACATTTATTATTCCGGGACAATGAGTTGGCGATTTTGAAAGAGGCCTGGTTAGGCCGTTAAACCGGATGTGATGACGTCACCAAGGGGGAGGGGCCACGTGGGCAGGCTTAATTGATCCCATGTGATAATGATTTGGCCAGGGGACCAGCTGGGTGTGATGACGTCATCGAGATTAGTTCTGGTATTAGGGTTAGAGAATTGGGGCTCTGTTCATGGTTAGGGTTAGGATAAGGTTTTGGGCTAGGTAGGGTTCAGGCTCAGGTGTGGGCTAGGTTTAGGGTTTGGGTTAGAGGGTTAGGGACAGGGTTACGGTCACAGTGTAGTAATGTTGGCTATTCACAATGAATGAGCTTCAATCACTGGACAATTTGTTGTGTAGCACTCAGAACTTACGACTCCAGACTAGGGAAATATTTAGTAATGTGCTTCACACAATAGGAATACATATTCCAATAGACTGAATATCTGAACAGCACAATTTTGTCACTGGGAAATCTTGTTCAAACAGCTGAGAAGCGAGTGTGACACTGTTTACATTTATTTTTCCCGTCAAAAGGAGTTGGCGTTTTCGGGAAAAGGTTTTGGTGAAACACTGAAAAACTCATTTTCCTAGAGCTATCGAACAGTATGCAAGTATTGAGAACACTATGAAATAAAAATGTTAGTCAGGCTAGGGTTCCAAGTAATGTTTTACTGTGCCTTTAAAAAGCCGGTATGACACCCGTGTTAAAATGAAAAGTCTCATTGCTCAAAACAGCAGACCAGGGGAATGGCAGAGTGTCTCTAGAACTCCTAGAATACGTTTTAGAACCCCAACATCTCTACTGAATTTTAAAATACTGAGAATTTGTATCCAAAGCGCTGTGAAAGGTAGGATAGACTGTCAAGTGGTAATAATGTTGAAAGTGCTGGTATATTTGTAAAAAAGGTTGTTTTACCAAATTTGAATTCACAATGAAAAAGCTTGAGACACTGGAAGAGAGAGACTCCAACTCGGAAAATTCACAATGATAACCTAGGTTAATGTCTAAGAAAGTGTTTCAAACACTAGGAATACGTGAATAAAGGGCCTTAATATCTGTAACACATTGTTTCCTGACAAGGAAATCGTGTTCAAAGAACACAGAACCGAGTTGGATACTGGTTACATTTATTATTCCCGGACAATGAGTTGGCGATTTTGAAAGAGGCCTGGTTAGGCCATTAAAGCGGAGGTGATGACGTCACCAAGGGGGAGGGGCCACGTGGGCAGGCTTAATTGATCCCAGGTGATAATGATTTGGCCAGGGGACCAGCTGGGAGTGATGACGTCATCGAGATTAGTTCTGGTATTAGGGTTAGAGAATTGGGGCTCTGTTCATGGTTAGGGTTAGGATAAGGTTTTGGGCTAGGTAGGGTTCAGGCTCAGGTGTGGGCTAGGTTTAGGGTTTGGGTTAGAGGGTTAGGGACAGGGTTACGGTCACAGTGTAGTAATGTTGGCTATTCACAATGAATGAGCTTCAATCACTGGACAATTTGGTGTGTAGCACTCAGAACTTACGACTCCAGACTAGGGAAATATTTAGTAATGTGCTTCACACAATAGGAATACATATTCCAATAGACTGAATATCTGAACAGCACAATTTTGTCACTGGGAAATCTTGTTCAAACAGCTGAGAAGCGAGTGTGACACTGTTTACATTTATTTTTCCCGTCAAAAGGAGTTGGCGTTTTCGGGAAAAGGTTTTGGTGAAACACTGAAAAACTCATTTTCCTAGAGCTATCGAACAGTTTGCAAGTATTGAGAACACTATGAAAGAAAAATGTTAGTCAGGCTAGGGTTCCAAGTAATGTTTTACTGTGCCTTTAAAAAGCCGGTATGACACCCGTGTTAAAATGAAAAGTCTCATTGCTCAAAACAACAGACCAGGGGAATGGCAGAGTGTCTCTAGAACTCCTGGAATACCTTTTAGAACCCGAACATCTCTACTGAATTTTGAAATACTGAGAATTTGTATCCAAAGCGCTGTGAAAGGTAGGATAGACTGTCAAGTGGTAATAATGTTGAAAGTGCTGGTATATTTGTAAAAAAGGTTGTTTAACCAAATTAGAATTCACAATGAAAAAGGTTGAGACACTGGAAGAGAGAGACTCCAACTCGGGAAATTCACAATGATAACCTAGGTTAATATCTAAGAAAGTGCTTCAAACACTAGGAATACGTGAATAAAGGGCCTTAATATCTGTAACACATTGTTTCCTGACAAGGAAATCGTGTTCAAAGAACACAGAACCTAGTGGGATACTGGTTACATTTATTATTCCGGGACAATGAGTTGGCGATTTTGAAAGAGGCCTGGTTAGGCCATTAAAGCGGAGGTGATGATGTCACCAAGGGGGAGGGGCCACGTGGGCAGGCTTAATTGATCCCAGGTGATAATGATTTGGCCAGGGGACCAGCTGGGAGTGATGACGTCATCGAGATTAGTTCTGGTATTAGGGTTAGAGAATTGGGGCTCTGTTCATGGTTAGGGTTAGGATAAGGTTTTGGGCTAGGTAGGGTTCAGGCTCAGGTGTGGGCTAGGTTTAGGGTTTGGGTTAGAGGGTTAGGGACAGGGTTACGGTCACAGTGTAGTAATGTTGGCTATTCACAATGAATGAGCTTCAATCACTGGACAATTTGGTGTGTAGCACTCAGAACTTACGACTCCAGACTAGGGAAATATTTAGAAATGGGCTTCACACAATAGGAATACATATTCCAATAGACTGAATATCTGAACAGCACAATTTTGTCACTGGGAAATCTTGTTCAAACAGCTGAGAAGCGCGTGTGACACTGTTTACATTTATTTTTCCCGTCAAAAGGAGTTGGCGTTTTCGGGAAAAGGTTTTGGTGAAACACTGAAAAACTCATTTTCCTAGAGCTATCGAACAGTATGCAAGTATTGAGAACACTATGAAATAAAAATGTTAGTCAGGCTAGGGTTCCAAGTAATGTTTTACTGTGCCTTTAAAAAGCCCGTATGACACCCGTGTTAAAATGAAAAGTCTCATTGCTCAAAACAGCAGACCAGGGGAATGGCAGAGTGTCTCTAGAACTCCTGGAATACGTTTTAGAACCCCAACATCTCTACTGAATTTTAAAATACTGAGAATTTGTATCCAAAGCGCTGTGAAAGGTAGGATAGACTGTGAAGTGGTAATAATGTTGAAAGTGCTGGTATATTTGTAAAAAAGGTTGTTTTACCAAATTAGAATTCACAATGAAAAAGCTTGAGACACTGGAAGAGAGAGACTCCAACTCGGGAAATTCACAATGATAACCTAGGTTAATATCTAAGAAAGTGCTTCAAACACTAGGAATACGTGAATAAAGGGCCTTAATATCTGTAACACATTGTTTCCTGACAAGGAAATCGTGTTCAAAGAACACAGAACCGAGTTGGATAGTGGTTACATTTATTATTCCGGGACAATGAGTTGGCGATTTTGAAAGAGGCCTGGTTAGGCCATTAAAGCGGAGGTGATGATGTCACCAAGGGGGAGGGGCCACGTGGGCAGGCTTAATTGATCCCAGGTGATAATGATTTGGCCAGGGGACCAGCTGGGAGTGATGACGTCATCAAGATTAGTTCTGGTATTAGGGTTAGAGAATTGGGGCTCTGTTCATGGTTAGGGTTAGGATAAGGTTTTGGGCTAGGTAGGGTTCAGGCTCAGGTGTGGGCTCGGTTTAGGGTTTGGGTTAGAGGGTTAGGGACAGGGTTATGGTCACAGTGTAGTAATGTTGGCTATTCACAATGAATGAGCTTCAATCACTGGACAATTTGGTGTGTAGCACTCAGAACGTAAGACTCCAGACTAGGGAAATATTTAGTAATGTGCTTCACACAATAGGAATACATATTCCAATAGCCTGAATATCTGAACAGCACAATTTTGTCACTGGGAAATCTTGTTCAAACAGCTGAGAAGCGAGTGTGACACTGTTTACATTTATTTTTCCCGTCAAAAGGAGTTGGCGTTTTCGGGAAAAGGTTTTGGTGAAACACTGAAAAACTCATTTTCCTAGAGCTATCGAACAGTTTGCAAGTATTGAGAACACTATGAAAGAAAAATGTTAGTCAGGCTAGGGTTCCAAGTAATGTTTTACTGTGCCTTTAAAAAGCCGGTATGACACCCGTGTTAAAATGAAAAGTCTCATTGCTCAAAACAACAGACCAGGGGAATGGCAGAGTGTCTCTAGAACTCCTGGAATACCTTTTAGAACCCGAACATCTCTACTGAATTTTGAAATACTGAGAATTTGTATCCAAAGCGCTGTGAAAGGTAGGATAGACTGTCAAGTGGTAATAATGTTGAAAGTGCTGGTATATTTGTAAAAAAGGTTGTTTAACCAAATTAGAATTCACAATGAAAAAGGTTGAGACACTGGAAGAGAGAGACTCCAACTCGGGAAATTCACAATGATAACCTAGGTTAATATCTAAGAAAGTGCTTCAAACACTAGGAATACGTGAATAAAGGGCCTTAATATCTGTAACACATTGTTTCCTGACAAGGAAATCGTGTTCAAAGAACACAGAACCTAGTGGGATACTGGTTACATTTATTATTCCGGGACAATGAGTTGGCGATTTTGAAAGAGGCCTGGTTAGGCCATTAAAGCGGAGGTGATGATGTCACCAAGGGGGAGGGGCCACGTGGGCAGGCTTAATTGATCCCAGGTGATAATGATTTGGCCAGGGGACCAGCTGGGAGTGATGACGTCATCGAGATTAGTTCTGGTATTAGGGTTAGAGAATTGGGGCTCTGTTCATGGTTAGGGTTAGGATAAGGTTTTGGGCTAGGTAGGGTTCAGGCTCAGGTGTGGGCTAGGTTTAGGGTTTGGGTTAGAGGGTTAGGGACAGGGTTACGGTCACAGTGTAGTAATGTTGGCTATTCACAATGAATGAGCTTCAATCACTGGACAATTTGGTGTGTAGCACTCAGAACTTACGACTCCAGACTAGGGAAATATTTAGTAATGTGCTTCACACAATAGGAATACATATTCCAATAGACTGAATATCTGAACAGCACATTTTTGTTACTGGGAAATCTTGTTCAAACAGCTGAGAAGCGAGTGTGACACTGTTTACATTTATTTTTCCCGTCAAAAGGAGTTGGCGTTTTCGGGAAAAGGTTTTGGTGAAACACTGAAAAACTCATTTTCCTAGAGCTATCGAACAGTATGCAAGTATTGAGAACACTATGAAATAAAAATGTTAGTCAGGCTAGGGTTCCAAGTAATGTTTTACTGTGCCTTTAAAAAGCCGGTATGACACCCGTGTTAAAATGAAAAGTCTCATTGCTCAAAACAGCAGACCAGGGGAATGGCAGAGTGTCTCTAGAACTCCTGGAATACGTTTTAGAACCCCAACATCTCTACTGAATTTTAAAATACTGAGAATTTGTATCCAAAGCGCTGTGAAAGGTAGGATAGACTGTCAAGTGGTAATAATGTTGAAAGTGCTGGTATATTTGTAAAAAAGGTTGTTTTACCAAATTAGAATTCACAATGAAAAAGCTTGAGACACTGGAAGAGAGAGACTCCAACTCGGGAAATTCACAATGATAACCTAGGTTAATATCTAAGAAAGTGCTTCAAACACTAGGAATACGTGAATAAAGGGCCTTAATATCTGTAACACATTGTTTCCTGACAAGGAAATCGTGTTCAAAGAACACAGAACCGAGTTGGATACTGGTTACATTTATTATTCCGGGACAATGAGTTGGCGATTTTGAAAGAGGCCTGGTTAGGCCGTTAAACCGGATGTGATGACGTCACCAAGGGGGAGGGGCCACGTGGGCAGGCTTAATTGATCCCATGTGATAATGATTTGGCCAGGGGACCAGCTGGGTGTGATGACGTCATCGAGATTAGTTCTGGTATTAGGGTTAGAGAATTGGGGCTCTGTTCATGGTTAGGGTTAGGATAAGGTTTTGGGCTAGGTAGGGTTCAGGCTCAGGTGTGGGCTAGGTTTAGGGTTTGGGTTAGAGGGTTAGGGACAGGGTTACGGTCACAGTGTAGTAATGTTGGCTATTCACAATGAATGAGCTTCAATCACTGGACAATTTGTTGTGTAGCACTCAGAACTTACGACTCCAGACTAGGGAAATATTTAGTAATGTGCTTCACACAATAGGAATACATATTCCAATAGACTGAATATCTGAACAGCACAATTTTGTCACTGGGAAATCTTGTTCAAACAGCTGAGAAGCGAGTGTGACACTGTTTACATTTATTTTTCCCGTCAAAAGGAGTTGGCGTTTTCGGGAAAAGGTTTTGGTGAAACACTGAAAAACTCATTTTCCTAGAGCTATCGAACAGTATGCAAGTATTGAGAACACTATGAAATAAAAATGTTAGTCAGGCTAGGGTTCCAAGTAATGTTTTACTGTGCCTTTAAAAAGCCGGTATGACACCCGTGTTAAAATGAAAAGTCTCATTGCTCAAAACAGCAGACCAGGGGAATGGCAGAGTGTCTCTAGAACTCCTAGAATACGTTTTAGAACCCCAACATCTCTACTGAATTTTAAAATACTGAGAATTTGTATCCAAAGCGCTGTGAAAGGTAGGATAGACTGTCAAGTGGTAATAATGTTGAAAGTGCTGGTATATTTGTAAAAAAGGTTGTTTTACCAAATTTGAATTCACAATGAAAAAGCTTGAGACACTGGAAGAGAGAGACTCCAACTCGGAAAATTCACAATGATAACCTAGGTTAATGTCTAAGAAAGTGTTTCAAACACTAGGAATACGTGAATAAAGGGCCTTAATATCTGTAACACATTGTTTCCTGACAAGGAAATCGTGTTCAAAGAACACAGAACCGAGTTGGATACTGGTTACATTTATTATTCCCGGACAATGAGTTGGCGATTTTGAAAGAGGCCTGGTTAGGCCATTAAAGCGGAGGTGATGACGTCACCAAGGGGGAGGGGCCACGTGGGCAGGCTTAATTGATCCCAGGTGATAATGATTTGGCCAGGGGACCAGCTGGGAGTGATGACGTCATCGAGATTAGTTCTGGTATTAGGGTTAGAGAATTGGGGCTCTGTTCATGGTTAGGGTTAGGATAAGGTTTTGGGCTAGGTAGGGTTCAGGCTCAGGTGTGGGCTAGGTTTAGGGTTTGGGTTAGAGGGTTAGGGACAGGGTTACGGTCACAGTGTAGTAATGTTGGCTATTCACAATGAATGAGCTTCAATCACTGGACAATTTGGTGTGTAGCACTCAGAACTTACGACTCCAGACTAGGGAAATATTTAGTAATGTGCTTCACACAATAGGAATACATATTCCAATAGACTGAATATCTGAACAGCACAATTTTGTCACTGGGAAATCTTGTTCAAACAGCTGAGAAGCGAGTGTGACACTGTTTACATTTATTTTTCCCGTCAAAAGGAGTTGGCGTTTTCGGGAAAAGGTTTTGGTGAAACACTGAAAAACTCATTTTCCTAGAGCTATCGAACAGTTTGCAAGTATTGAGAACACTATGAAAGAAAAATGTTAGTCAGGCTAGGGTTCCAAGTAATGTTTTACTGTGCCTTTAAAAAGCCGGTATGACACCCGTGTTAAAATGAAAAGTCTCATTGCTCAAAACAACAGACCAGGGGAATGGCAGAGTGTCTCTAGAACTCCTGGAATACCTTTTAGAACCCGAACATCTCTACTGAATTTTGAAATACTGAGAATTTGTATCCAAAGCGCTGTGAAAGGTAGGATAGACTGTCAAGTGGTAATAATGTTGAAAGTGCTGGTATATTTGTAAAAAAGGTTGTTTAACCAAATTAGAATTCACAATGAAAAAGGTTGAGACACTGGAAGAGAGAGACTCCAACTCGGGAAATTCACAATGATAACCTAGGTTAATATCTAAGAAAGTGCTTCAAACACTAGGAATACGTGAATAAAGGGCCTTAATATCTGTAACACATTGTTTCCTGACAAGGAAATCGTGTTCAAAGAACACAGAACCTAGTGGGATACTGGTTACATTTATTATTCCGGGACAATGAGTTGGCGATTTTGAAAGAGGCCTGGTTAGGCCATTAAAGCGGAGGTGATGATGTCACCAAGGGGGAGGGGCCACGTGGGCAGGCTTAATTGATCCCAGGTGATAATGATTTGGCCAGGGGACCAGCTGGGAGTGATGACGTCATCGAGATTAGTTCTGGTATTAGGGTTAGAGAATTGGGGCTCTGTTCATGGTTAGGGTTAGGATAAGGTTTTGGGCTAGGTAGGGTTCAGGCTCAGGTGTGGGCTAGGTTTAGGGTTTGGGTTAGAGGGTTAGGGACAGGGTTACGGTCACAGTGTAGTAATGTTGGCTATTCACAATGAATGAGCTTCAATCACTGGACAATTTGGTGTGTAGCACTCAGAACTTACGACTCCAGACTAGGGAAATATTTAGAAATGGGCTTCACACAATAGGAATACATATTCCAATAGACTGAATATCTGAACAGCACAATTTTGTCACTGGGAAATCTTGTTCAAACAGCTGAGAAGCGCGTGTGACACTGTTTACATTTATTTTTCCCGTCAAAAGGAGTTGGCGTTTTCGGGAAAAGGTTTTGGTGAAACACTGAAAAACTCATTTTCCTAGAGCTATCGAACAGTATGCAAGTATTGAGAACACTATGAAATAAAAATGTTAGTCAGGCTAGGGTTCCAAGTAATGTTTTACTGTGCCTTTAAAAAGCCCGTATGACACCCGTGTTAAAATGAAAAGTCTCATTGCTCAAAACAGCAGACCAGGGGAATGGCAGAGTGTCTCTAGAACTCCTGGAATACGTTTTAGAACCCCAACATCTCTACTGAATTTTAAAATACTGAGAATTTGTATCCAAAGCGCTGTGAAAGGTAGGATAGACTGTCAAGTGGTAATAATGTTGAAAGTGCTGGTATATTTGTAAAAAAGGTTGTTTTACCAAATTAGAATTCACAATGAAAAAGCTTGAGACACTGGAAGAGAGAGACTCCAACTCGGGAAATTCACAATGATAACCTAGGTTAATATCTAAGAAAGTGCTTCAAACACTAGGAATACGTGAATAAAGGGCCTTAATATCTGTAACACATTGTTTCCTGACAAGGAAATCGTGTTCAAAGAACACAGAACCGAGTTGGATAGTGGTTACATTTATTATTCCGGGACAATGAGTTGGCGATTTTGAAAGAGGCCTGGTTAGGCCATTAAAGCGGAGGTGATGATGTCACCAAGGGGGAGGGGCCACGTGGGCAGGCTTAATTGATCCCAGGTGATAATGATTTGGCCAGGGGACCAGCTGGGAGTGATGACGTCATCAAGATTAGTTCTGGTATTAGGGTTAGAGAATTGGGGCTCTGTTCATGGTTAGGGTTAGGATAAGGTTTTGGGCTAGGTAGGGTTCAGGCTCAGGTGTGGGCTCGGTTTAGGGTTTGGGTTAGAGGGTTAGGGACAGGGTTATGGTCACAGTGTAGTAATGTTGGCTATTCACAATGAATGAGCTTCAATCACTGGACAATTTGGTGTGTAGCACTCAGAACGTAAGACTCCAGACTAGGGAAATATTTAGTAATGTGCTTCACACAATAGGAATACATATTCCAATAGCCTGAATATCTGAACAGCACAATTTTGTCACTGGGAAATCTTGTTCAAACAGCTGAGAAGCGAGTGTGACACTGTTTACATTTATTTTTCCCGTCAAAAGGAGTTGGCGTTTTCGGGAAAAGGTTTTGGTGAAACACTGAAAAACTCATTTTCCTAGAGCTATCGAACAGTTTGCAAGTATTGAGAACACTATGAAAGAAAAATGTTAGTCAGGCTAGGGTTCCAAGTAATGTTTTACTGTGCCTTTAAAAAGCCGGTATGACACCCGTGTTAAAATGAAAAGTCTCATTGCTCAAAACAACAGACCAGGGGAATGGCAGAGTGTCTCTAGAACTCCTGGAATACCTTTTAGAACCCGAACATCTCTACTGAATTTTGAAATACTGAGAATTTGTATCCAAAGCGCTGTGAAAGGTAGGATAGACTGTCAAGTGGTAATAATGTTGAAAGTGCTGGTATATTTGTAAAAAAGGTTGTTTAACCAAATTAGAATTCACAATGAAAAAGGTTGAGACACTGGAAGAGAGAGACTCCAACTCGGGAAATTCACAATGATAACCTAGGTTAATATCTAAGAAAGTGCTTCAAACACTAGGAATACGTGAATAAAGGGCCTTAATATCTGTAACACATTGTTTCCTGACAAGGAAATCGTGTTCAAAGAACACAGAACCTAGTGGGATACTGGTTACATTTATTATTCCGGGACAATGAGTTGGCGATTTTGAAAGAGGCCTGGTTAGGCCATTAAAGCGGAGGTGATGATGTCACCAAGGGGGAGGGGCCACGTGGGCAGGCTTAATTGATCCCAGGTGATAATGATTTGGCCAGGGGACCAGCTGGGAGTGATGACGTCATCGAGATTAGTTCTGGTATTAGGGTTAGAGAATTGGGGCTCTGTTCATGGTTAGGGTTAGGATAAGGTTTTGGGCTAGGTAGGGTTCAGGCTCAGGTGTGGGCTAGGTTTAGGGTTTGGGTTAGAGGGTTAGGGACAGGGTTACGGTCACAGTGTAGTAATGTTGGCTATTCACAATGAATGAGCTTCAATCACTGGACAATTTGGTGTGTAGCACTCAGAACTTACGACTCCAGACTAGGGAAATATTTAGAAATGGGCTTCACACAATAGGAATACATATTCCAATAGACTGAATATCTGAACAGCACAATTTTGTCACTGGGAAATCTTGTTCAAACAGCTGAGAAGCGCGTGTGACACTGTTTACATTTATTTTTCCCGTCAAAAGGAGTTGGCGTTTTCGGGAAAAGGTTTTGGTGAAACACTGAAAAACTCATTTTCCTAGAGCTATCGAACAGTATGCAAGTATTGAGAACACTATGAAATAAAAATGTTAGTCAGGCTAGGGTTCCAAGTAATGTTTTACTGTGCCTTTAAAAAGCCCGTATGACACCCGTGTTAAAATGAAAAGTCTCATTGCTCAAAACAGCAGACCAGGGGAATGGCAGAGTGTCTCTAGAACTCCTGGAATACGTTTTAGAACCCCAACATCTCTACTGAATTTTAAAATACTGAGAATTTGTATCCAAAGCGCTGTGAAAGGTAGGATAGACTGTCAAGTGGTAATAATGTTGAAAGTGCTGGTATATTTGTAAAAAAGGTTGTTTTACCAAATTAGAATTCACAATGAAAAAGCTTGAGACACTGGAAGAGAGAGACTCCAACTCGGGAAATTCACAATGATAACCTAGGTTAATATCTAAGAAAGTGCTTCAAACACTAGGAATACGTGAATAAAGGGCCTTAATATCTGTAACACATTGTTTCCTGACAAGGAAATCGTGTTCAAAGAACACAGAACCGAGTTGGATAGTGGTTACATTTATTATTCCGGGACAATGAGTTGGCGATTTTGAAAGAGGCCTGGTTAGGCCATTAAAGCGGAGGTGATGATGTCACCAAGGGGGAGGGGCCACGTGGGCAGGCTTAATTGATCCCAGGTGATAATGATTTGGCCAGGGGACCAGCTGGGAGTGATGACGTCATCAAGATTAGTTCTGGTATTAGGGTTAGAGAATTGGGGCTCTGTTCATGGTTAGGGTTAGGATAAGGTTTTGGGCTAGGTAGGGTTCAGGCTCAGGTGTGGGCTAGGTTTAGGGTTTGGGTTAGAGGGTTAGGGACAGGGTTATGGTCACAGTGTAGTAATGTTGGCTATTCACAATGAATGAGCTTCAATCACTGGACAATTTGGTGTGTAGCACTCAGAACTTACGACTCCAGACTAGGGAAATATTTAGTAATGTGCTTCACACAATAGGAATACATATTCCAATAGCCTGAATATCTGAACAGCACAATTTTGTCACTGGGAAATCTTGTTCAAACAGCTGAGAAGCGAGTGTGACACTGTTTACATTTATTTTTCCCGTCAAAAGGAGTTGGCGTTTTCGGGAAAAGGTTTTGGTGAAACACTGAAAAACTCATTTTCCTAGAGCTATCGAACAGTTTGCAAGTATTGAGAACACTATGAAAGAAAAATGTTAGTCAGGCTAGGGTTCCAAGTAATGTTTTACTGTGCCTTTAAAAAGCCGGTATGACACCCGTGTTAAAATGAAAAGTCTCATTGCTCAAAACAACAGACCAGGGGAATGGCAGAGTGTCTCTAGAACTCCTGGAATACCTTTTAGAACCCGAACATCTCTACTGAATTTTGAAATACTGAGAATTTGTATCCAAAGCGCTGTGAAAGGTAGGATAGACTGTCAAGTGGTAATAATGTTGAAAGTGCTGGTATATTTGTAAAAAAGGTTGTTTAACCAAATTAGAATTCACAATGAAAAAGGTTGAGACACTGGAAGAGAGAGACTCCAACTCGGGAAATTCACAATGATAACCTAGGTTAATATCTAAGAAAGTGCTTCAAACACTAGGAATACGTGAATAAAGGGCCTTAATATCTGTAACACATTGTTTCCTGACAAGGAAATCGTGTTCAAAGAACACAGAACCTAGTGGGATACTGGTTACATTTATTATTCCGGGACAATGAGTTGGCGATTTTGAAAGAGGCCTGGTTAGGCCATTAAAGCGGAGGTGATGATGTCACCAAGGGGGAGGTGCCACGTGGGCAGGCTTAATTGATCCCAGGTGATAATGATTTGGCCAGGGGACCAGCTGGGAGTGATGACGTCATCGAGATTAGTTCTGGTATTAGGGTTAGAGAATTGGGGCTCTGTTCATGGTTAGGGTTAGGATAAGGTTTTGGGCTAGGTAGGGTTCAGGCTCAGGTGTGGGCTAGGTTTAGGGTTTGGGTTAGAGGGTTAGGGACAGGGTTACGGTCACAGTGTAGTAATGTTGGCTATTCACAATGAATGAGCTTCAATCACTGGACAATTTGTTGTGTAGCACTCAGAACTTACGACTCCAGACTAGGGAAATATTTAGTAATGTGCTTCACACAATAGGAATACATATTCCAATAGACTGAATATCTGAACAGCACAATTTTGTCACTGGGAAATCTTGTTCAAACAGCTGAGAAGCGAGTGTGACACTGTTTACATTTATTTTTCCCGTCAAAAGGAGTTGGCGTTTTCGGGAAAAGGTTTTGGTGAAACACTGAAAAACTCATTTTCCTAGAGCTATCGAACAGTATGCAAGTATTGAGAACACTATGAAATAAAAATGTTAGTCAGGCTAGGGTTCCAAGTAATGTTTTACTGTGCCTTTAAAAAGCCGGTATGACACCCGTGTTAAAATGAAAAGTCTCATTGCTCAAAACAGCAGACCAGGGGAATGGCAGAGTGTCTCTAGAACTCCTGGAATACGTTTTAGAACCCTAACATCTCTACTGAATTTTAAAATACTGAGAATTTGTATCCAAAGCGCTGTGAAAGGTAGGATAGACTGTCAAGTGGTAATAATGTTGAAAGTGCTGGTATATTTGTAAAAAAGGTTGTTTTACCAAATTAGAATTCACAATGAAAAAGCTTGAGACACTGGAAGAGAGAGACTCCAACTCGGGAAATTCACAATGATAACCTAAGTTAATATCTAAGAAAGTGCTTCAAACACTAGGAATACGTGAATAAAGGGCCTTAATATCTGTAACACATTGTTTCCTGACAAGGAAATCGTGTTCAAAGAACACAGAACCGAGTTGGATAGTGGTTACATTTATTATTCCGGGACAATGAGTTGGCGATTTTGAAAGAGGCCTGGTTAGGCCATAAACCGGATGTGATGACGTCACCAAGGGGGAGGGGCCACGTGGGCAGGCTTAATTGATCCCAGGTGATAATGATTTGGCCAGGGGACCAGCTGGGAGTGATGACGTCATCGAGATTAGTTCTGGTATTAGGGTTAGAGAATTGGGGCTCTGTTCATGGTTAGGGTTAGGATAAGGTTTTGGGCTAGGTATCGTTCAGGCTCAGGTGTGGGCTAGGTTTAGGGATTGGGTTAGAGGGTTAGGGACAGGGTTATGGTCACAGTGTAGTAATGTTGGCTATTCACAATGAATGAGCTTCAATCACTGGACAATTTGGTGTGTAGCACTCAGAACTTAAGACTCCAGACTAGGGAAATATTTAGTAATGTGCTTCACACAATAGGAATACATATTCCAATAGACTGAATATCTGAACAGCACAATTTTGTCACTGGGAAATCTTGTTCAAACAGCTGAGAAGCGAGTGTGACACTGTTTACATTTATTTTTCCCGTCAAAAGGAGTTGGCGTTTTCGGGAAAAGGTTTTGGTGAAACACTGAAAAACTCATTTTCCTAGAGCTATCGAACAGTATGAAAGTATTGAGAACACTATGAAATAAAAATGTTAGTTAGGCTAGGGTTCCAAGTAATGTTTTACTGTGCCTTTAAAAAGCCAGTATGACACCCGTGTTAAAATGAAAAGTCTCATTGCTCAAAACAACAGACCAGGGGAATGGCAGAGTGTCTCTAGAACTCCTGGAATACCTTTTAGAACCCGAACATCTCTACTGAATTTTGAAATACTGAGAATTTGTATCCAAAGCGCTGTGAAAGGTAGGATAGACTGTCAAGTGGTAATAATGTTGAAAGTGCTGGTATATTTGTAAAAAAGGTTGTTTAACCAAATTAGAATTCACAATGAAAAAGCTTGAGACACTGGAAGAGAGAGACTCCAACTCGGGAAATTCACAATGATAACCTAGGTTAATATCTAAGAAAGTGCTTCAAACACTAGGAATACGTGAATAAAGGGCCTTAATATCTGTAACACATTGTTTCCTGACAAGGAAATCGTGTTCAAAGAACACAGAACCGAGTGGGATACTGGTTACATTTATTATTCCGGGACAATGAGTTGGCGATTTTGAAAGAGGCCCGGTTAGGCCGTTAAACCGGATGTGATGACGTCACCAAGGGGGAGGGGCCACGTGGGCAGGCTTAATTGATCCCAGGTGATAATGATTTGGCCAGGGGACCAGCTGGGAGTGATGACGTCATCGAGATTAGTT
Source organism: Cnephaeus nilssonii (assembly GCF_951640355.1). NCBI lineage: Eukaryota > Metazoa > Chordata > Mammalia > Chiroptera > Vespertilionidae > Cnephaeus > Cnephaeus nilssonii. The sequence continues at coordinate 83,925,960 of NC_137084.1, forward strand.
CTGGTATTAGGGTTAGAGAATTGGGGCTCTGTTCATGGTTAGGGTTAGGATAATGTTTTGGGCTAGGTAGGGTTCAGGCTCAGGTGTGGGCTAGGTTTAGGGTTTGGGTTAGAGGGTTAGGGACAGGGTTATGGTCACAGTGTAGTAATGTTGGCTATTCACAATGAATGAGCTTCAATCACTGGACAATTTGGTGTGTAGCACTCAGAACTTACGACTCCAGACTAGGGAAATATTTAGTAATGTGCTTCACACAATAGGAATACATATTCCAATAGACTGAATATCTGAACAGCACAATTTTGTCACTGGGAAATCTTGTTCAAACAGCTGAGAAGCGAGTGTGACACTGTTTACATTTATTTTTCCCGTCAAAAGGAGTTGGCGTTTTCGGGAAAAGGTTTTGGTGAAACACTGAAAAACTCATTTTCCTAGAGCTATCGAACAGTATGAAAGTATTGAGAACACTATGAAATAAAAATGTTAGTTAGGGTAGGGTTCCAAGTAATGTTTTACTGTGCCTTTAAAATGCCAGTATGACACCCGTGTTAAAATGAAAAGTCTCATTGCTCAAAACAACAGACCAGGGGAATGGCAGAGTGTCTCTAGAACTCCTGGAATACCTTTTAGAACCCGAACATCTCTACTGAATTTTGAAATACTGAGAATTTGTATCCAAAGCGCTGTGAAAGGTAGGATAGACTGTCAAGTGGTAATAATGTTGAAAGTGCTGGTATATTTGTAAAAAAGGTTGTTTTACCAAATTAGAATTCACAATGAAAAAGCTTGAGACACTGGAAGAGAGAGACTCCAACTCGGGAAATTCACAATGATAACCTAAGTTAATATCTAAGAAAGTGCTTCAAACACTAGGAATACGTGAATAAAGGGCCTTAATATCTGTAACACATTGTTTCCTGACAAGGAAATCGTGTTCAAAGAACACAGAACCGAGTTGGATAGTGGTTACATTTATTATTCCGGGACAATGAGTTGGCGATTTTGAAAGAGGCCTGGTTAGGCCATAAACCGGATGTGATGACGTCACCAAGGGGGAGGGGCCACGTGGGCAGGCTTAATTGATCCCAGGTGATAATGATTTGGCCAGGGGACCAGCTGGGAGTGATGACGTCATCGAGATTAGTTCTGGTATTAGGGTTAGAGAATTGGGGCTCTGTTCATGGTTAGGGTTAGGATAAGGTTTTGGGCTAGGTAGGGTTCAGGCTCAGGTGTGGGCTAGGTTTAGGGATTGGGTTAGAGGGTTAGGGACAGGGTTATGGTCACAGTGTAGTAATGTTGGCTATTCACAATGAATGAGCTTCAATCACTGGACAATTTGGTGTGTAGCACTCAGAACTTAAGACTCCAGACTAGGGAAATATTTAGTAATGTGCTTCACACAATAGGAATACATATTCCAATAGACTGAATATCTGAACAGCACAATTTTGTCACTGGGAAATCTTGTTCAAACAGCTGAGAAGCGAGTGTGACACTGTTTACATTTATTTTTCCCGTCAAAAGGATTTGGCGTTTTCGGGAAAAGGTTTTGGTGAAACACTGAAAAACTCATTTTCCTAGAGCTATCGAACAGTATGAAAGTATTGAGAACACTATGAAATAAAAATGTTAGTTAGGCTAGGGTTCCAAGTAATGTTTTACTGTGCCTTTAAAAAGCCAGTATGACACCCGTGTTAAAATGAAAAGTCTCATTGCTCAAAACAACAGACCAGGGGAATGGCAGAGTGTCTCTAGAACTCCTGGAATACCTTTTAGAACCCGAACATCTCTACTGAATTTTGAAATACTGAGAATTTGTATCCAAAGCGCTGTGAAAGGTAGGATAGACTGTCAAGTGGTAATAATGTTGAAAGTGCTGGTATATTTGTAAAAAAGGTTGTTTAACCAAATTAGAATTCACAATGAAAAAGCTTGAGACACTGGAAGAGAGAGACTCCAACTCGGGAAATTCACAATGATAACCTAGGTTAATATCTAAGAAAGTGCTTCAAACACTAGGAATACGTGAATAAAGGGCCTTAATATCTGTAACACATTGTTTCCTGACAAGGAAATCGTGTTCAAAGAACACAGAACCGAGTGGGATACTGGTTACATTTATTATTCCGGGACAATGAGTTGGCGATTTTGAAAGAGGCCCGGTTAGGCCGTTAAACCGGATGTGATGACGTCACCAAGGGGGAGGGGCCACGTGGGCAGGCTTAATTGATCCCAGGTGATAATGATTTGGCCAGGGGACCAGCTGGGAGTGATGACGTCATCGAGATTAGTTCTGGTATTAGGGTTAGAGAATTGGGGCTCTGTTCATGGTTAGGGTTAGGATAAGGTTTTGGGCTAGGTAGGGTTCAGGCTCAGGTGTGGGCTAGGTTTAGGGTTTGGGTTAGAGGGTTAGGGACAGGGTTATGGTCACAGTGTAGTAATGTTGGCTATTCACAATGAATGAGCTTCAATCACTGGACAATTTGGTGTGTAGCACTCAGAACTTACGACTCCAGACTAGGGAAATATTTAGTAATGTGCTTCACACAATAGGAATACATATTCCAATAGCCTGAATATCTGAACAGCACAATTTTGTCACTGGGAAATCTTGTTCAAACAGCTGAGAAGCGAGTGTGACACTGTTTACATTTATTTTTCCCGTCAAAAGGAGTTGGCGTTTTCGGGAAAAGGTTTTGGTGAAACACTGAAAAACTCATTTTCCTAGAGCTATCGAACAGTTTGCAAGTATTGAGAACACTATGAAAGAAAAATGTTAGTCAGGCTAGGGTTCCAAGTAATGTTTTACTGTGCCTTTAAAAAGCCGGTATGACACCCGTGTTAAAATGAAAAGTCTCATTGCTCAAAACAACAGACCAGGGGAATGGCAGAGTGTCTCTAGAACTCCTGGAATACCTTTTAGAACCCGAACATCTCTACTGAATTTTGAAATACTGAGAATTTGTATCCAAAGCGCTGTGAAAGGTAGGATAGACTGTCAAGTGGTAATAATGTTGAAAGTGCTGGTATATTTGTAAAAAAGGTTGTTTAACCAAATTAGAATTCACAATGAAAAAGGTTGAGACACTGGAAGAGAGAGACTCCAACTCGGGAAATTCACAATGATAACCTAGGTTAATATCTAAGAAAGTGCTTCAAACACTAGGAATACGTGAATAAAGGGCCTTAATATCTGTAACACATTGTTTCCTGACAAGGAAATCGTGTTCAAAGAACACAGAACCGAGTGGGATACTGGTTACATTTATTATTCCGGGACAATGAGTTGGCGATTTTGAAAGAGGCCCTGTTAGGCCGTTAAACAGGATGTGATGACGTCACCAAGGGGGAGGGGCCACGTGGGCAGGCTTAATTGATCCCAGGTGATAATGATTTGGCCAGGGGACCAGCTGGGAGTGATGACGTCATCGAGATTAGTTCTGGTATTAGGGTTAGAGAATTGGGGCTCTGTTCATGGTTAGGGTTAGGATAAGGTTTTGGGCTAGGTAGGGTTCAGGCTCAGGTGTGGGCTAGGTTTAGGGTTTGGGTTAGAGGGTTAGGGACAGGGTTACGGTCACAGTGTAGTAATGTTGGCTATTCACAATGAATGAGCTTCAATCACTGGACAATTTGGTGTGTAGCACTCAGAACTTACGACTCCAGACTAGGGAAATATTTAGTAATGTGCTTCACACAATAGGCATACATATTCCAATAGACTGAATATCTGAACAGCACAATTTTGTCACTGGGAAATCTTGTTCAAACAGCTGAGAAGCGAGTGTGACACTGTTTACATTTATTTTTCCCGTCAAAAGGAGTTGGCGTTTTCGGGAAAAGGTTTTGGTGAAACACTGAAAAACTCATTTTCCTAGAGCTATCGAACAGTATGAAAGTATTGAGAACACTATGAAATAAAAATGTTAGTTAGGGTAGGGTTCCAAGTAATGTTTTACTGTGCCTTTAAAAAGCCAGTATGACACCCGTGTTAAAATGAAAAGTCTCATTGCTCAAAACAACAGACCAGGGGAATGGCAGAGTGTCTCTAGAACTCCTGGAATACCTTTTAGAACCCGAACATCTCTACTGAATTTTGAAATACTGAGAATTTGTATCCAAAGCGCTGTGAAAGGTAGGATAGACTGTCAAGTGGTAATAATGTTGAAAGTGCTGGTATATTTGTAAAAAAGGTTGTTTTACCAAATTAGAATTCACAATGAAAAAGCTTGAGACACTGGAAGAGAGAGACTCCAACTCGGGAAATTCACAATGATAACCTAGGCTAATATCTAAGAAAGTGCTTCAAACACTAGGAATACGTGAATAAAGGGCCTTAATATCTGTAACACATTGTTTCCTGACAAGGAAATCGTGTTCAAAGAACACAGAACCGAGTGGGATACTGGTTACATTTATTATTCCGGGACAATGAGTTGGCGATTTTGAAAGAGGCCTGGTTAGGCCGTTAAACCGGATGTGATGACGTCACCAAGGGGGAGGGGCCACGTGGGCAGGCTTAATTGATCCCAGGTGATAATGATTTGGCCAGGGGACCAGCTGGGAGTGATGATGTCATCGAGATTAGTTCTGGTATTAGGGTTAGAGAATTGGGGCTCTGTTCATGGTTAGGGTTAGGATAAGGTTTTGGGCTAGGTAGGGTTCAGGCTCAGGTGTGGGCTAGGTTTAGGGATTGGGTTAGAGGGTTAGGGACAGGGTTATGGTCACAGTGTAGTAATGTTGGCTATTCACAATGAATGAGCTTCAATCACTGGACAATTTGGTGTGTAGCACTCAGAACTTACGACTCCAGACTAGGGAAATATTTAGTAATGTGCTTCACACAATAGGAATACATATTCCAATAGACTGAATATCTGAACAGCACAATTTTGTCACTGGGAAATCTTGTTCAAACAGCTGAGAAGCGAGTGTGACACTGTTTACATTTATTTTTCCCGTCAAAAGGAGTTGGCGTTTTCGGGAAAAGGTTTTGGTGAAACACTGAAAAACTCATTTTCCTAGAGCTATCGAACAGTATGAAAGTATTGAGAACACTATGAAATAAAAATGTTAGTTAGGGTAGGGTTCCAAGTAATGTTTTACTGTGCCTTTAAAAAGCCAGTATGACACCCGTGTTAAAATGAAAAGTCTCATTGCTCAAAACAACAGACCAGGGGAATGGCAGAGTGTCTCTAGAACTCCTGGAATACCTTTTAGAACCCGAACATCTCTACTGAATTTTGAAATACTGAGAATTTGTATCCAAAGCGCTGTGAAAGGTAGGATAGTCTGTCAAGTGGTAATAATGTTGAAAGTGCTGGTATATTTGTAAAAAAGGTTGTTTAACCAAATTAGAATTCACAATGAAAAAGGTTGAGACACTGGAAGAGAGAGACTCCAACTCGGGAAATTCACAATGATAACCTAGGTTAATATCTAAGAAAGTGCTTCAAACACTAGGAATACGTGAATAAAGGGCCTTAATATCTGTAACACATTGTTTCCTGACAAGGAAATCATGTTCAAAGAACACAGAACCGAGTGGGATACTGGTTACATTTATTATTCCGGGACAATGAGTTGGCGATTTTGAAAGAGGCCCGGTTAGGCCGTTAAACCGGATGTGATGACGTCACCAAGGGGGAGGGGCCACGTGGGCAGGCTTAATTGATCCCAGGTGATAATGATTTGGCCAGGGGACCAGCTGGGAGTGATGACGTCATCGAGATTAGTTCTGGTATTAGGGTTAGAGAATTGGGGCTCTGTTCATGGTTAGGGTTAGGATAAGGTTTTGGGCTAGGTAGGGTTCAGGCTCAGGTGTGGGCTAGGTTTAGGGTTTGGGTTAGAGGGTTAGGGACAGGGTTACGGTCACAGTGTAGTAATGTTGGCTATTCACAATGAATGAGCTTCAATCACTGGACAATTTGGTGTGTAGCACTCAGAACTTACGACTCCAGACTAGGGAAATATTTAGTAATGTGCTTCACACAATAGGTATACATATTCCAATAGACTGAATATCTGAACAGCACAATTTTGTCACTGGGAAATCTTGTTCAAACAGCTAGGAACCGAGTGTGACACTGTTTACATTTATTTTTCCCGGGAAAAGGAGTTGGAGTTTTCGGGAAAAGGTTTTGGTGAAACACTGAAAAACTCATTTTCCTAAGGCTATAGAACAGTATGAAAGTATTGAGAACACTATGAAATAAAAATGTTAGTTAGGCTTGGGTTCCAAGTAATGTTTTACTGTGCCTTTAAAAAGCCGGTATGACACCCGCGTTAAAATGGAAAGTCTCATAGCTCAAAATAACAGACCAGGGGAATGGCAGAGTGTCTCTAGAACTCCTGGAATACGTTTTAGATCCCGAACATCTCTACTGAATTTTGAAATACTGAGAATTTGTATCCAAAACGCTGTGAAAGGTAGGATAGACTTTCAAGTGGTAATAATGTTGAAAGTGCTGGTATATTTGTAAAAAAGGTTGTTTTACCAAATTAGAATTCACAATGAAAAAGCTTGAGACACTGGAAGAGAAAGACTCCAACTCGGGAAATTCACAATGATAACCTAGGTTAATATCTAAGAAAGTGCTTCAAACACTAGGAATACGTGAATAAAGGGCCTTAATATCTGTAACACATTGTTTCCTGACAAGGAAATCGTGTTCAAAAACATAGAACCGAGTTGGATACTGGTTACATTTATTATTCAGGGACAATGAGTTGGCAATTTTGAAAGAAGCCTGGTTAGGCCATTAAACAGGAAGTGATGATGTCACCAAGGGGGAGGGGCCACGTGGTCAGGCTGAATTGATCCCAGGTGATAATGATTTGGACAAGGCACCAGCTGGGAGTGATGACATCATCGAGATAAGTTCTGGTAATAGGGTTAGAGAATTGGGGCTCTGTTCATGGTTAGGGTTAGGATGAGGTTTTGGGCTAGGTAGGGTTCCGGCGCAGGAGTGGGCTAGGTTTAGGGTATTGGTTAGAGGGTTAGGGACAGGGTTACGGTCACAGTGTAGTAATGTTGGCTATTCACAATGAATGAGCTTCAATCACTGGACAATTTGTTGTGTAGCACTCAGAACTTACTACTCCAGACTAGGGAAATATTTAGAAATGTGCTTCACACAATAGGAATACATATTCCAATAGACTGAATATCTGAACAGCACAATTTTGTCACTGGGAAATCTTGTTCAAACAGCTGAGAAGCGAGTGTACACTGTTTACATTTATTTTTCCCGTAAAAAGGAGTTGGCGTTTTCGGGAAAAGGTTTTGTGAAACACTGAAAAACTCATTTTCCTAGAGCTATCGAACAGTATGAAAGTATTGAGAACACTATGAAATAAAAATGTTAGTTAGGCTAGGGTTCCAAGTAATGTTTTAATGTGCCTTTAAAAAGCCATTATGACACCCGTGTTAAAATGAAAAGTTTCATAGCTCAAAACAACAGACCAGGGGAATGGCAGAGTGTCTCTAGAACTCCTGGAATACGTGTTAGAACTCGAACATCTCTACTGAATTTTGAAATACTGAGAATTTTTATCCAAAGCGCTGTGAAAGGTAGGATAGACTTTCAAGTGGTAATAATGTTGAAAGTGCTGGTATATTTGTCAAAAAGGTTGTTTTACCAAATTAGAATTCACAATGAGAAACCTTGAGACACTGGAAGAGAGAGACTCCAACTAGGGAAATTCACAATGATAACCTAGGTTAATATCTAAGATAGTGCTTCAAACACTAGAAATACGTAAATAAAGGGCCTTAATATCTGTAACACATTGTTTCCTGACAAGGAAATCGTGTTCAAAGCACACAGAACAGAGTTGGATACTGGTTACATTTATTATTCCAGGACAATGAGTTGGCGATTTTGAAAGAAGCCTGGTCAGGACATTAAACCGGAGGTGATGATGTCACCAAGGGGTGGGGCCTCCTGTTCAGGCTTAATTGATCCAAGGTGATAATGATTTGGCCAGGGGACCAGCTTGGAGTGATGACGTCATTGAGATTAGTTCTGGTATTAGGGTTAGAGAATTGGGGCTCTGTTCATAGTTAGGGTTAGGACAAGGTTTTGGGATAGGTAGGGTTCAGGCTCAAGTGTGGGCTAGTTTTAGGGTTTGGGATAGAGGGTTAGGGACAGGGTTACGGTCACAGTGTAGTAATGTTGGCTATTCACAATGAATGTGCTTCAATCACTGGACAATTTGGTGTGTAGCACTCAGAACTTACGACTCCAGAATAGGGAAATATTTAGAAATGTGCTTCACACAATAGGAATACATATTCCAATAGACTGAATATCTGAACAGCACAATTTTGTCACTGGGAAATCTTGTTCAAACTACTAGGAAGCGAGTGTGACACTGTTTACATTTATTTTTCCCGTCAAAAGGAGTTGGCGTTTTTGGGAAAAGGTTTTGTGAAACACTGAAAAACTCATTTTCCTAGAGCTATAGAACAGTATGAAAGTATTGAGAACACTATGAAATAAAAATGTTAGTTAGGCTAGGGTTCCAAGTAATGTTTTAATGTGCCTTTAAAAAGCCATTATGACACCCGTGTTAAAATGAAAAGTTTCATAGCTCAAAACAACAGACCAGAGGAATGGCAGAGTGTCTCTGGAACTCCTGGAATACCTGTTAGAACTCGAACATCGCTACTGAATTTTGAAATACTGAGAATTTTTATCCAAAGCGCTGTGAAAGGTAGGATAGACTTTCAAGTGGTAATAATGTTGAAAGTGCTTGTATATTTGTCAAAAAGGTTGTTATACCAAATTAGAATTCACAATGAGAAACCTTGAGACACTGGAAGAGAGAGACTCCAACTAGGTAAATTCACAATGATAACCTAGGTTAATATCTAAGAAAGTGCTTCAAACACTAGAAATACGTAAATAAAGGGCCTTAATATCTGTAACACATTGTTTCCTGACAAGGAAATCGTGTTCAAAGAACATAGAACCGAGTTGGATACTGGTTATATTTATTATTCCGGGACATTGAGTAGGCGATTTTGAAAGAAGCCTGGTTAGGCCATTAAACCGGAAGTGATGACGTAACCAAGGGGGAGGGGCCACGTGGGCAGGCTTAATTGATCCCAGGTGATAATGATTTGGCCAGGGAACCAGCTGGGAGTGATGACGTCATCGAGATTAGTTCTGGTATTAGGGTTAGAGAATTGGGGCTCTGTTCATGGTTAGGGTTAGGATAAGGTTTTGGGCTAGGTAGGGTTCAGGCTCAGGTTAGGGCTAGGTTTAGGGTTTGGGTTAGAGGGTTAGGGACAGGGTTAAGGTCACAGTGTAGTAATGTTGGCTATTCACAATGAATGAGCTTCAATCACTGGACAATTTGGTGTGTAGCACTCAGAACTTAGGACTCCAGACTAGGGAAATATTTAGAAATGTGCTTCACACAATAGGAATACATATTCCAATAGACTGAATATCTGAACAGCACAATTTTGTCACTGGGAAATCTTGTTCAAACAGCTGAGAACCCAGTGTGACACTGTTTACATTTATTTTTCCCGTCAAACGGAGTTGGCATTTTCGGGAAAAGATGTTGGTGAAACACTGAAAAACTCATTTTCCTATAGCTATACAATAGTATGAAAGTATTGAGAACACTATGAAATAAAAATGTTACTTAGGCTAGGGTTCCAAGTAATGTTTTAATATGCCTTCAAAAAGCCGGTATGACACCTATGTTAAAATGAAAAGTCTCATAGCTCAAAACAACAGACCAGGGGAATGTCAGAGTGCCTCTAGAACTCCTGGAATAAGTTTTATAACCCGAACATCTCTACTGAATTTGAAATACTGAGAATTTGTATCCAAAGCGCTTTGAAAGGTAGGATAGACTTTCAAGTGGTAATAATGTTGAAAGTGCTGGTATATTTTTAAAAAAGGTTGTTTTACCAAATTAGAATTCACAATGAAAAAGCTTGAGACACTGGAAGAGAGAGACTCCAACTCTGGAAATTCACAATGATAACCTAGGTTAATATCTAAGAAAGTGCTTCAAACACTCGGAATACGTGAATAAAGGGCCTTAATATCTGTAACACATTGTTTCCTGACAAGGAAATCGTGTTCAAAGAACATAGAACTGAGTTGGATACTGGTTCCATTTATTATTCCGGGACAATGAGTTGGCGATTTTGAAATAAGCCTGGTTAGGCCATTAAACCGGAAGTGATGACTTCACCAAGGGGGAGAGGCCAGGTGGGCAGGCTTAATTGATCCCATGTGATAATGATTTGGCCAGGGGACCAGTTGCGAGTGATGATGTCATCGAGATTAGTTCTGCTATTAGGGTTAGAGAATTGGGGCTCTGTTCAGGGTTAGGGTTAGGATAAAGTTTTGGGCTAGGTAGGGTTCAGGCTCAGGTTAGGGCTAGGTTTAGGGTTTGGGTTGGAGGGTTAGGGACAGGGTTCTGGTCACCATGTAGTAACGTTGGCTATTCTCAATGAATGAGATTCAATCACTAATGATTTATAGCTGTGTCATATAATTGTCCATCTGCTCTATTTGTGGGACTTCACCACATGTACAAACAACTTTATACACTCTTCTCTGAACTTGAGAAGCTATATAAACTTGTCTTTCAACTGTTTTACAGTCGAGTACTACTTTTCAGTGACTTATGGTGGGTTCAAACACTGGTTTCATGTGAACTAACTCTATTTCAAGGATTTCTGCAGTGTACAACATCCTTTCTATTCTAGACACTTACATTTTGATGGTTTTCCAGTTGTTCTAACACAATTCTATGATATTTATTAGTATTTGCTCTGAATTACTATGCTTTCTTGCAGTGTCCTTTAATGGGCCTTCTGCTCTACTTGTGGGACTTCAGCACTTGTAGCAACATCTTTATACATTCTTCTCTGAACTTGAGAAGCTATATACACTTGTTTCCCAACTGTTTAACAGTTGAATACTACTTTTCAGTGAATTCTGTTGGTTTCAAACATTGGTTTCATGTGATCTAACTCTATTTCAAGGATTTCCGCAGTGTACAACATCTTTTCTAGACTAGACACTTACATTTTGATGATTTTCGACTTGTTCTCACACAATTCTGTGATATTCATGAATATTTGCTTTGAGTTACTACAGATTTCACGCTGAGTCCTATAGTGGCCCTTCTGCTCTACTTGTGGGACTTCACCACATGTAAAAACAACTTCATACACTCTTCTCTGAATTTGAGAAGCTATATACACTTGTCTCTCAACTGTTGTACTGTTGAATGCTACTTTTCAGTGAATTCTAGTGGGTTGAAACACTGGTTTCTTGTGAACTAACTCTATTTCAAAGATTTCTGCCGTGTACAACATCCTTTTTAGACTATACACTTATATTTTGATGGTTTTCCACTTGTTCTCACACAATTCTATGATATTCATTAGTATTTGTTCTGAAATACTACTGATTTCTAGCTGTGTTTTATACTGGGCCTGCTGGTCTATTTGTGGGTCTCCACCACATGTACAAACAATTTTATACACTCTTCTCTGAACTTGAGAAGCTATATACTCTTGTCTTTCAATAGTTTTACAGTTGAATGCTAATTTTCAGTGAATTCTGGTGGTTTCAAAAACTGGTTTCATGTGAACTAACTCTATTTCAAGGATTTCCGCAGTGTACAACATCCTTTGTAGACTAGACACTTACATTTTGATGGTTTTCTACTTGTTCTCACACAATTCCATGCTATTCATTAATATTTGCTCTGAATTTCTACAGATTTCTAGCTGTGTCCTGTAATGGGCCCTCTGCTCTACTTGTGGGACTTCACCACATGTAAAAACAACTTCATACACTCTTCTAAGAACATGAGAAGCTATATACACTTGTCTTTCAACAGTTTTACAGTTCAATGCTAAATTTCATTGTATTCTAGGGGTTTCAAACACTGGTTTCATGTAAACTAACTCTATTTCCACGATTTCTGCAGTGTACAACATCCTTTCTACACTATACACTTACATTTTGATGTCTTTTCCACTTGGTGTCTCACAATTCTGTGATACTCATTAGTATTTGCTCTGAATTACTACTGCTTTCTTGCAGTGTTGTATACTGGGCCATCTGCTCTACTTGTGGGACTTCAACACATGTAGAAAAACCTTCATACACTCTTCTCTGAACTTGAGAAGCTATATACACTTGTGTTTCAACTGTTTTACAGTTGAAAACTACTTTTCAGTGACTTCTGGTGGTTTCAAACACTGGTTTCATGTGAACTAACTCTATTTCAAGGATTTCTGCAGTGTAAAACATCCCTTCTAGACTAGACACTTACATTTTGATGGTTTTCCACTTGTTCTCACACAATTCTATGATATTCATTAGTATTTGCTCTGAATTACTACTGATTTCTAGCTGTGTCCTATAATGGGCCTTCGGCTCTACTTGTGGGACTTCACCACTTGTAGAAACAACTTTACACATTCTTCTCTGAATTAGAGAAGCTATATACACTTGTCTCTCAACTGTTGTACTGTTGAATGCTACTTTTCAGTGAATTCTAGTGGGTTTAAACACTGGTTTCTTGTGAACTAACTCTAGTTCAAGGATTTCTGCAGTGTACAACATCCTTTCTAGACTATACACTTACATTTTGATGGTTTTCCACTTGTTCTCACACAATTCCATGGTATTCATTAATATTTGCTCTGAATTACTACAGATTTCTAGCAGTGGCCTATAATAGCCCTTCTGCTCTACTTGTGGCACGTCACCACATGTAAAAACAACTTCGTACACTCTTCTCTGAACTTGAGAAGCTATATGCACTTGTCTTTCAACAGTTTTACAGTTGAATGCTAATTTTCATTGTATTCTAGGGGTTTCAAATACTGTTTTCACGTGAACTAACTCTATTTCCAGGATTTCTGCAGTGTACAACATCCCTTCTAGACTAGACACTTACATTTTGATGTATTTTCCACTTGGTCTCTCGCAATTCTGTGATACTCATTAGTATTTGCTCTGAATTACTACTGCTTTCTTGCAGTGTCCTATAATAGCTCTTCTGCTCTACTTGTGGGACTTCATCACATGTAGAAAAACCTTCATACACTCTTCTCTGAACTTGAGAAGCTATATACACTTGTCTTTCAACAGTTTTACAGTTGAATGCTAATTTTCATTGTATTTAGGGGTTTCAAACACTGGTTTCATGTGAACTAACTCTATTTCCAGGATTTCTGCAGTGTACAACATCGTTTCTAGACTAGACACTTACATTTTGATGTTTTTCCACTTGTTCTCACACAATTCTATGATATTCATTAGTATTTGCTCTGAATTACTACTGATTTCTAGCTGTGTCCTCTAATGGGCCTTCTGCTCTACTTGTGGGACTTCACCACTTGTAGAAACAAATTTATACACTCTTCTCTGAACTTGAGAAGCTATATACACCTGTCTTTCAACTGTTTTACAGTTGAATACTACTTTTCAGTGAATTCTGTTGGTTTCAAACACTGCTTTCATGTGATCTAACACTATTTCCAGGATTTCTGCAGTGTACAACATCTTTTCTAGACTAGACACTTACATTTTGATGGTTTTCCACTTGTTCTCACAGAATTCTTTGATATTCATTAATATTTGCTCTGAAATATTACTGATTTCTAGCTGTGTCTTATAATAGGCCTTCTGCTCTATTTGTGGGACTTCACCACATGTAAAAACAACTTCATTCATTCTTCTCTGAACTTAAGAAGTTATATACACATGTCTTTCAACAGTTTTACAGTTGAATGCTAATTTTCATTGTATTCTAGGGGTTTCAAACACTGGTTTCATGTGCACTAACTCTATTTCCAGGGTTTCTGCAGTGTACAACATCCTTTCTAGACTAGACACTTACATTTTGATGTCTTTTACACTTGGTCTCTCACAATTCTGTGATACTCATTAGTATTTGCTCTGAATTACTACTGCTTTCTTGCAGTGTCCTATAATAGCTCTTCTCCTCTACTTGTGGGACTTCACCACATGTAGAAAAACCTTCATACACTCTTCTCTGAACTTGAGAAGCTATATATACTTGTCTTTCAACTGTTTTACAGTTGAAAACTACTTTTCAGTGACTTCTGGTGGTTTCAAACACTGGTTTCCTGTGAACTAACTCTATTTCAAGGATTTCTGCAGTGTAAAACATCCCTTCCAGACTAGACACTTACATTTTGATGGTTTTCCACTTGTTCTCATACAATTCTATGATATTCATTAGTATTTGCTGTGAATTACTACTGATTTCTAGCTGTGTCCTATAATGGGCCTTCTGCTCTACTTGTGGGACTTCACCACATGTAAAAACAACTTCATACACTCTTCTCTGAACTTGAGAAGCAATATATACTTGTCTTTCAACAGTTTTACAGTTGAATGCTAATTTTCATTGTATTCTAGGGGTTTCAAACACTGGTTTCATTTAAACTAACTCTATTTCCACGATTTCTGCAGTGTACAACATCCTTTCTAGACTAGACACTTACATTTTGATGTTTTTCCACTTGTTCTCACACAATTCTATGATATTCATTAGTATTTGCTCTGAATTACTACTGATTTCTAGCTGTGTCCTCTAATGGGCCTTCTGCTCTACTTGTGGGACTTCACCACTTGTAGCAACAAATTTATACACTCTTCTCTGAACTTGAGAAGCTATATACACCTATCTTTCAACTGTTTTACAGTTGAATACTACTTTTCAGTGAATTCTGTTGGTTTCAAACACTGCTTTCATGTGATCTAACTCTATTTCCAGGATTTCTGCAGTGTACAACATCCGTTCTACCTAGACACTTACATTTTGATGTCTTTTCCTCTTGGTCTCTAACAATTCTGTGATACTCATTAGTATTTGCTCTGAATTACTACTGCTTTCTTGAGGTGTCCTATAATAGCTCTTCTGCTCTACTTGTGGGACTTCACCACATGTAGAAAAAACTTCATACACTCTTCTCTGAACTTGAGAAGCTATATACACTTGTCTTTCAACTGTTTTACAGTTGAAAACGACTTTTCTGTGACTTCTGGAGGTTTCAAACACTGGTTTCATGTGAACTAACTCTATTTCAAGGATTTCTGCAGTGTACAACATCCCTTCTAGACTAGACACTTACATTTTGATGGTTTTCCACTTGTTCTCACACAATTCTATGATATTCATTAGTATTTGCTGTGAATTACTACTGATTTCTAGCTGTGACCTATAATAGCCCTTCTGCTCTACTTGTGGGACTTCACCACATGTAAAATCAACTTCATACACTCTTATCTGAACTTGAGAAGCAATATATACTTGTCTTTCAACAGTTTTACAGTTGAATGCTAATTTTCATTGTATTCTAGGGGTTTCAAACACTGGTTTCATGTAAACTAACTCTATCTCCACGATTTCTGCAGTGTACAACATCCTTTCTAGACTAGACACTTACATTTTGATGATTTTCCACTTGTTCTCACACAATACTATGATATTCATTAATATTTGCTCTGAAATACTACTGATTTCTAGCTGTGTCTTATAATAGGCCTTCTGCTCTATTTGCGGGATTTCACCACATGTAAAAACAACTTCATACATTCTTCTCTGAACTTGAGAAGCTATATACACTTGTCTTTCAACAGTTTTACAGTTGAATGCTGATTTTCATTGTATTCTAGGGCTTTCAAACCCTGGTATCATGTGAACTAACTCTATTTCCAGGATTTCTGCAGTGTACAACATCCGTTCTACCTAGACACTTACATTTTGATGTCTTTTCCTCTTGGTCTCTAACAATTCTGTGATACTCATTAGTATTTGCTCTGAATTACTACTGCTTTCTTGAGGTGTCCTATAATAGCTCTTCTGCTCTACTTGTGGGACTTCACCACATGTAGAAAAAACTTCATACACTCTTCTCTGAACTTGAGAAGCTATATACACTTGTCTTTCAACTGTTTTACAGTTGAAAACTACTTTTCAGTGACTTCTGGTGGTTTCAAACACTGGTTTCATGTGAACTAACTCTATTTCAAGGATTTCTGCAGTGTAAAACATCCCTTCTAGACTAGACACTTACATTTTGATGGTTTTCCACTTGTTCTCACACAATTCTATGATATTCATTAGTATTTGCTCTGAATTACTACTGATTTCTAGCTGTGTCCTATAATGGGCCTTCGGCTCTACTTGTGGGACTTCACCACTTGTAGAAACAACTTTACACATTCTTCTCTGAATTAGAGAAGCTATATACACTTGTCTCTCAACTGTTGTACTGTTGAATGCTACTTTTCAGTGAATTCTAGTGGGTTTAAACACTGGTTTCTTGTGAACTAACTCTAGTTCAAGGATTTCTGCAGTGTACAACATCCTTTCTAGACTATACACTTACATTTTGATGGTTTTCCACTTGTTCTCACACAATTCCATGGTATTCATTAATATTTGCTCTGAATTACTACAGATTTCTAGCAGTGGCCTATAATAGCCCTTCTGCTCTACTTGTGGCACGTCACCACATGTAAAAACAACTTCGTACACTCTTCTCTGAACTTGAGAAGCTATATGCACTTGTCTTTCAACAGTTTTACAGTTGAATGCTAATTTTCATTGTATTCTAGGGGTTTCAAATACTGTTTTCACGTGAACTAACTCTATTTCCAGGATTTCTGCAGTGTACAACATCCCTTCTAGACTAGACACTTACATTTTGATGTATTTTCCACTTGGTCTCTCGCAATTCTGTGATACTCATTAGTATTTGCTCTGAATTACTACTGCTTTCTTGCAGTGTCCTATAATAGCTCTTCTGCTCTACTTGTGGGACTTCATCACATGTAGAAAAACCTTCATACACTCTTCTCTGAACTTGAGAAGCTATATACACTTGTCTTTCAACAGTTTTACAGTTGAATGCTAATTTTCATTGTATTTAGGGGTTTCAAACACTGGTTTCATGTGAACTAACTCTATTTCCAGGATTTCTGCAGTGTACAACATCGTTTCTAGACTAGACACTTACATTTTGATGTTTTTCCACTTGTTCTCACACAATTCTATGATATTCATTAGTATTTGCTCTGAATTACTACTGATTTCTAGCTGTGTCCTCTAATGGGCCTTCTGCTCTACTTGTGGGACTTCACCACTTGTAGAAACAAATTTATACACTCTTCTCTGAACTTGAGAAGCTATATACACCTGTCTTTCAACTGTTTTACAGTTGAATATTACTTTTCAGTGAATTCTGTTGGTTTCAAACACTGCTTTCATGTGATCTAACACTATTTCCAGGATTTCTGCAGTGTACAACATCTTTTCTAGACTAGACACTTACATTTTGATGGTTTTCCACTTGTTCTCACAGAATTCTTTGATATTCATTAATATTTGCTCTGAAATATTACTGATTTCTAGCTGTGTCTTATAATAGGCCTTCTGCTCTATTTGTGGGACTTCACCACATGTAAAAACAACTTCATTCATTCTTCTCTGAACTTAAGAAGTTATATACACATGTCTTTCAACAGTTTTACAGTTGAATGCTAATTTTCATTGTATTCTAGGGGTTTCAAACACTGGTTTCATGTGCACTAACTCTATTTCCAGGGTTTCTGCAGTGTACAACATCCTTTCTAGACTAGACACTTACATTTTGATGTCTTTTACACTTGGTCTCTCACAATTCTGTGATACTCATTAGTATTTGCTCTGAATTACTACTGCTTTCTTGCAGTGTCCTATAATAGCTCTTCTCCTCTACTTGTGGGACTTCACCACATGTAGAAAAACCTTCATACACTCTTCTCTGAACTTGAGAAGCTATATATACTTGTCTTTCAACTGTTTTACAGTTGAAAACTACTTTTCAGTGACTTCTGGTGGTTTCAAACACTGGTTTCCTGTGAACTAACTCTATTTCAAGGATTTCTGCAGTGTAAAACATCCCTTCCAGACTAGACACTTACATTTTGATGGTTTTCCACTTGTTCTCATACAATTCTATGATATTCATTAGTATTTGCTGTGAATTACTACTGATTTCTAGCTGTGTCCTATAATGGGCCTTCTGCTCTACTTGTGGGACTTCACCACATGTAAAAACAACTTCATACACTCTTCTCTGAACTTGAGAAGCAATATATACTTGTCTTTCAACAGTTTTACAGTTGAATGCTAATTTTCATTGTATTCTAGGGGTTTCAAACACTGGTTTCATTTAAACTAACTCTATTTCCAGGATTTCTGCAGTGTACAACATCCTTTCTAGACTAGACACTTTCATTTGATGGTTTTCCACTTGTTCTCACACAATACTATGATATCCATTAATATTTGCTCTGAAATACTACTGATTTCTAGCTGTGTCTTATAATAGGCCTTCTGCTCTATTTGCGAGATTTCACCACATGTAAAAACAACTTCATACATTCTTCTCTGAACTTGAGAAGCTATATACACTTGTCTTTCAACAGTTTTACAGTTGAATGCTAATTTTCATTGTATTCTAGGGCTTTCAAACCCTGGTTTCATGTGAACTAACTCTATTTCCAAGATTTCTGCAGTGTACAACATCCTTTCTAGACTAGACACTTACATTTTGATGTTTTTCCACTTGTTCTCACACAATTCTATGATATTCATTAGTATTTGCTCTGAATTACTACTGATTTCTAGCTGTGTCCTCTAATGGGCCTTCTGCTCTACTTGTGGGACTTCACCACTTGTAGCAACAAATTTATACACTCTTCTCTGAACTTGAGAAGCTATATACACCTATCTTTCAACTGTTTTACAGTTGAATACTACTTTTCAGTGAATTCTGTTGGTTTCAAACACTGCTTTCATGTGATCTAACTCTATTTCCAGGATTTCTGCAGTGTACAACATCCGTTCTACCTAGACACTTACATTTTGATGTCTTTTCCTCTTGGTCTCTAACAATTCTGTGATACTCATTAGTATTTGCTCTGAATTACTACTGCTTTCTTGAGGTGTCCTATAATAGCTCTTCTGCTCTACTTGTGGGACTTCACCACATGTAGAAAAAACTTCATACACGTTTCTCTGAACTTGAGAAGCTATATACACTTGTCTTTCAACTGTTTTACAGTTGAAAACGACTTTTCTGTGACTTCTGGAGGTTTCAAACACTGGTTTCATGTGAACTAACTCTATTTCAAGGATTTCTGCAGTGTACAACATCCCTTCTAGACTAGACACTTACATTTTGATGGTTTTCCACTTGTTCTCACACAATTCTATGATATTCATTAGTATTTGCTGTGAATTACTACTGATTTCTAGCTGTGACCTATAATAGCCCTTCTGCTCTACTTGTGGGACTTCACCACATGTAAAATCAACTTCATACACTCTTATCTGAACTTGAGAAGCAATATATACTTGTCTTTCAACAGTTTTACAGTTGAATGCTAATTTTCATTGTATTCTAGGGGTTTCAAACACTGGTTTCATGTAAACTAACTCTATCTCCACGATTTCTGCAGTGTACAACATCCTTTCTAGACTAGACACTTACATTTTGATGATTTTCCACTTGTTCTCACACAATACTATGATATTCATTAATATTTGCTCTGAAATACTACTGATTTCTAGCTGTGTCTTATAATAGGCCTTCTGCTCTATTTGCGGGATTTCACCACATGTAAAAACAACTTCATACATTCTTCTCTGAACTTGAGAAGCTATATACACTTGTCTTTCAACAGTTTTACAGTTGAATGCTGATTTTCATTGTATTCTAGGGCTTTCAAACCCTGGTATCATGTGAACTAACTCTATTTCCAGGATTTCTGCAGTGTACAACATCCGTTCTACCTAGACACTTACATTTTGATGTCTTTTCCTCTTGGTCTCTAACAATTCTGTGATACTCATTAGTATTTGCTCTGAATTACTACTGCTTTCTTGAGGTGTCCTATAATAGCTCTTCTGCTCTACTTGTGGGACTTCACCACATGTAGAAAAAACTTCATACACTCTTCTCTGAACTTGAGAAGCTATATACACTTGTCTTTCAACTGTTTTACAGTTGAAAACGACTTTTCAGTGACTTCTGGAGGTTTCAAACACTGGTTTCATGTGAACTAACTCTATTTCAAGGATTTCTGCAGTGTACAACATCCCTTCTAGACTAGACACTTACATTTTGATGGTTTTCCACTTGTTCTCACACAATTCTATGATATTCATTAGTATTTGCTGTGAATTACTACTGATTTCTAGCTGTGACCTATAATAGCCCTTCTGCTCTACTTGTGGGACTTCACCACATGTAAAATCAACTTCATACACTCTTATCTGAACTTGAGAAGCAATATATACTTGTCTTTCAACAGTTTTACAGTTGAATGCTAATTTTCATTGTATTCTAGGGGTTTCAAACACTGGTTTCATGTAAACTAACTCTATTTCCAGGATTTATGCAGTGTACAACATCCCTTTTAGACTAGACACTTACATTTGATGGTTTTCTACTTATTCTCACACAATTCCATGCTATTCATTAATATTTGCTCTGAATTACTACAGATTTCTAGCAGTGTCCTATAATAGCCCTTCTGCTCTACTTGTGGGACTTCACCACATGTAAAAACAACTTCATACATTCTTCTCTGAACTTGAGAAGGTATATACACTTGTCTTTCAACAGTTTTACAGTTGAATGCTAATTTTCATAGTATTCTAGGTGTTTCAAACACTGGTTTCATGTGAACTAACTCTATTTCCAGGATTTCTGTAGTGTACAACATCCTTTCTAGACAAGACACTTACATTTTGATGTCTTTTACACTTGGTCTCTCACAATTCTGTGATACTCATTAGTATTTGCTCTGAATTACTACTGCTTTCTTGAGGTGTCCTATAATAGCTCTTCTGCTCTACTTGTGGGACTTCACCACATGTAGAAAAAACTTCATACACTCTTCTCTGAACTTGAGAAGCTATATACACTTGTCTTTCAACTGTTTTACAGTTGAAAACTACTTTTCAGTGACTTCTGGTGGTTTCAAACACTGGTTTCATGTGAACTAACTCTATTTCAAGGATTTCCGCAGTGTACAACATCCTTTCTAGACTAGACACTTACATTTTGATGTCTTTTCCACTTGGTCTCTCACAATTCTGTGATACTCATTAGTATTTGCTCTGAATTACTACTGATTTCTAGCTGTGTCCTATAATGGGACTTCTGCTCTACTTGTGGGACTTCACCACATGTAAAAACAACTTCATAAACTCTTATCTGAACATGAGAAGCAATATATACTTGTCTTTCAACAGTTTTACAGTTGAATGCTAATTTTCATTGTATTCTAGGGGTTTCAAACACTGGTTTCATGTAAACTAACTCTATTTCCAGGATTTCTGCAGTGTACAACATCCCTTCTAGACTAGACACTTACATTTTGATGTTTTTCCACTTGTTCTCACACAATACTATGATATTCATTAATATTTGATCTGAAATACTACTGATTTCTAGCTGTGTCTTATAATAGGCCTTCTGCTCTATTTGTGGGACTTCACCACATGTAAAAACAACTTCATACATTCTTCTCTGAACTTAAGAAGTTATATACACATGTCTTTCAACAGTTTTACAGTTGAATGCTAATTTTCATTGTATTCTAGGGGTTTCAAACACTGGTTTCATGTGCACTAACTCTATTTCCAGGATTTCTGCAGTGTACAACATCCTTTCTAGACTAGACACTTACATTTTGATGTCTTTTACACTTGGTCTCTCACAATTCTGTGATACTCATTAGTATTTGCTCTGAATTACTACTGCTTTCTTGCAGTGTCCTATAATAGCTCTTCTGCTCTACTTGTGGGACTTCACCACATGTAGAAAAACCTTCATACACTCTTCTCTGAACTTGAGAAGCTATATATACTTGTCTTTCAACTGCTTTACAGTTGAAAACTACTTTTCAGTGACTTCTGGTGGTTTCAAACACTGGTTTCATGTGAACTAACTCTATTTCAAGGATTTCTGCAGTGTAAAACATCCCTTCCAGACTAGACACTTACATTTTGATGGTTTTCCACTTGTTCTCACACAATTCTATGATATTCATTAGTATTTGCTCTGAATTACTACTGATTTCTAGCTGTGCCCTCTAACTGGCCTTCTGCTCTACTTGTGGGACTTCACCACATGTAGAAACAACTTTATACACTCTTCTCTGAACTTGAGAAGCTATATACACCTGTCTTTCAACTGTTTTACAGTTGAATACTACTTTTCAGTGAATTCTGTTGGTTTCAAACACTGCTTTCATGTGATCTAACTCTATTTCCAGGATTTCTGCAGTGTACAACATCCTTTCTAGACTAGACACTTACATTTTGATGGTTTTCCACTTGTTCTCACATAATTCTATGATATTCATTAATATTTGCTCTGAAATACTACAGATTTCTAGCTGTGTCCTATAATGGGACTTCTGCTCTATTTGTGGGTCTTCACCACATGTAAAAACAACTTCATACATTCTTCTCTGAACTTGAGAAGGTATATACACTTGTCTTTCAGCAGTTTTACAGTTGAATGCTAATTTTCATAGTATTCTAGGTGTTTCAAACACTGCTTTCATGTGATCTAACTCTATTTCCAGGATTTCTGTAGTGTACAACATCCTTTCTAGACTAGACACTTACATTTTGATGTCTTTTCCACTTGGTCTCTCACAATTCTGTGATATTCATTAATATTTGCTCTGAAATACTACTGATTTCTAGCTGTGTCTTATAATTGGCCTTCTGCTCTATTTGCGGGATTTCACCACATGTAAAAACAACTTCATACATTCTTCTCTGAACTTGAGAAGCTATATACACTTGTCTTTCAACAGTTTTAGAGTTGAATGCTAATTTTCATTGTAATCTAGGGCTTTCAAACCCTGGTATCATGTGAACTAACTCTATTTCCAGGATTTCTGCAGTGTACAACATCCTTTCTACCTAGACACTTACGTTTTGATGTCTTTTCCTCTTGGTCTCTCACAATTCTGTGATACTCATTAGTATTTGCTCTGAATTACTACTGCTTTCTTGAGGTGTCCTATAATAGCTCTTCTGCTCTACTTGTGGGACTTCACCACATGTAGAAAAAACTTTATACACTCTTCTCTGAACTTGAGAAGCTATATACACTTGTCTTTCAACTGTTTTACAGTTGAAAACTACTTTTCAGTGACTTCTGGTGGTTTCAAACACTGGTTTCATGTGAACTAACTCTATTTCAAGGATTTCCGCAGTGTACAACATCCTTTCTAGACTAGACACTTACATTTTGATGTCTTTTCCACTTGGTCTCTCACAATTCTGTGATACTCATTAGTATTTGCTCTGAATTACTACTGCTTTCTTGCAGTGTCCTATAATAGCTCTTCTGCTCTACTTGTGGGACTTCACCACATGTAGAAACAACTTCATACACTCTTCTCTGAACTTGAGAAGCTATATACAATTGTCTTTCAACTGTTTTACAGTTGAAAACTACTTTTCAGTCACTTCTGGTGGTTTCAAACACTGGTTTCATGTGAACTAACTCTATTTCAAGGATTTCTGCAGTGTACAACATCCCTTCTAGACTAGACACTTACATTTTGATGGTTTTCCACTTGTTCTCACACAATTCTATGATATTCATTAGTATTTGCTGTGAAATACTACTGATTTCTAGATGTGTCTTATAATGGGCCTGCTGCTCTATTTGTGGGACTTCACCAAATGTACAAACAATTTTATACACTCTTCTCTGAACTTGAAAAGCTATATACACTTGTCTTTCAACAGTTTTACAGTGGAATGCTAATTTTTTTTTTTTGTATTCTAGGGGTTTCAAACCCTGGTTTCATGTGAACTAACTCTATTTCCAAGATTTCTTCAGTGTATAACATCCTTTATAGACTAGACACTTACATTTTGATGTCTTTTCCACTTGGTCTCTCACAATTCTGTGATACTCATTAGTATTTGCTCTGAATTACTACTGCTTTCTTGCAGTGTCCTTTAATGGGCCTTCTGCTCTACTTGTGGGACTTCACCACTTGTAGAAACAACTTTATACATTCTTCTCTGAATTAGAGAAGCTATATACACTTGTCTTTCAACTGTTTTACTGTTGAAAACTACTTTTCAGTGACTTCTGGTGGTTTCAAACACTGGTTTCATGTAAACTAACTCTATTTCCACGATTTCTGCAGTGTACAACATCCCTTCTGGACTGGACACTTACATTTTGATGGTTTTCCACTTGTTCTCACACAATTCTATGATATTCATTAGTATTTGCTCTGAATTACTACTGATTTCTACCTGTGTCCTATAATGGGACTTCTGCTCTACTTGTGGGACTTCACCACTTGTAAAAACAACTTCATACACTCTTATCTGAACTTGAGAAGCAATATATACTGGTCTTTCAACAGTTTTACAGTTGAATGCTAATTTTCATTGTATTCTAGGGGTTTCAAACACTGGTTTCATGTAAACTAACTCTATTTCCACGATTTCTTCAGTGTACAACATCCTTTCTAGACTAGACACTTACATTTTGATGGTTTTCTACTTATTCTCACACAATTCCATGCTATTCATTAATATTTGCTCTGAAATACTACTGATTTCTAGCTGTGTCTTATAATAGGCCTTCTGCTCTATTTGTGGGACTTCACCACATGTAAAAACAACTTCATACATTTTTCTCTGAACTTAAGAAGGTATATACACTTGTCTTTCAACAGTTTTACAATTGAATGCTAATTTTCATTGTATTCTAGGGGTTTCAAACACTGGTTTCATGTGCACTAACTCTATTTCCAGGATTTCTGCAGTGTACAATATCCTTTCTAGACTAGACACTTACATTTTGATGTCTTTTCCACTTGGTCTCTCACAATTCTGTGATACTCATTAGTATTTACTCTGAATTACTACTGCTTTCTTGCAGTGTCCTATAATAGCTCTTCTGCTCTACTTGTGGGACTTCACCACATGTAGAAAATCCTTCATACACTCTTCTCTGAACTTGAGAAGCTATATACACTTGTCTTTCAACTGTTTTACAGTTGAAAACTACTTTTCAGCGACTTCTGGTGGTTTCAAACACTGGTTTCATGTGAACTAACTCTATTTCAAGGATTTCTGAAGTGTAAAACATCCCTTCCAGACTAGACACTTACATTTTGATGGTTTTCCACTTGTTCTCAAACAATTCTATGATATTCATTAGTATTTTCTCTGAATTACTACTGATTTCTAGCTGTGTCCTATAATGGGTCTTCTGCTCTACTTGTGGGACTTCACCACATGTAAAAACAACTTCATACACTCTTCTCTGAACATTAGAAGCTATATACACTTGTCTCTCAACTGTTTTACAGTTGAAACCTACTTTTCAGTCACTTCTGGTGGTTTCAAACACTGGTTTCATGTGAACTAACTCTATTTCAAGGATTTCTGCAGTGTACAACATCCCTTCTAGACTAGACACTTACATTTTGATGGTTTTCCACTTGTTCTCACACAATTCTATGATATTCATTAGTATTTTCTGTGAAATACTACTGATTTCTAGATGTGTCTTATAATGGGCCTGCTGCTCTATTTGTGGGACTTCACCAAATGTACAAACAATTTTATACACTCTTCTCTGAACTTGAAAAGCTATATACACTTGTCTTTCAACAGTTTTACAGTGGAATGCTAATTTTTTTTTGTATTCTAGGGGTTTCAAACCCTGGTTTCATGTGAACTAACTCTATTTCCAAGATTTCTGCAGTGTATAACATCCTTTCTAGACTAGACACTTACATTTTGATGTCTTTTCCACTTGGTCTCTCACAATTCTGTGATACTCATTAGTATTTGCTCTGAATTACTACTGCTTTCTTGCAGTGTCCTATAATAGCTCTTCTGCTCTACTTGTGGGACTTCACCACATGTAGAAAAAACTTCATACACTCTTCTCTGAACTTGAGAAGCTATATACACTTGTCTTTCAACTGTTTTACAGTTGAAAACGACTTTTCTGTGACTTCTGGAGGTTTCAAACACTGGTTTCATGTGAACTAACTCTATTTCAAGGATTTCTGCAGTGTACAACATCCCTTCTAGACTAGACACTTACATTTTGATGGTTTTCCACTTGTTCTCACACAATTCTATGATATTCATTAGTATTTGCTGTGAATTACTACTGATTTCTAGCTGTGACCTATAATAGCCCTTCTGCTCTACTTGTGGGACTTCACCACATGTAAAATCAACTTCATACACTCTTATCTGAACTTGAGAAGCAATATATACTTGTCTTTCAACAGTTTTACAGTTGAATGCTAATTTTCATTGTATTCTAGGGGTTTCAAACACTGGTTTCATGTAAACTAACTCTATTTCCAGGATTTATGCAGTGTACAACATCCCTTTTAGACTAGACACTTACATTTGATGGTTTTCTACTTATTCTCACACAATTCCATGCTATTCATTAATATTTGCTCTGAATTACTACAGATTTCTAGCAGTGTCCTATAATAGCCCTTCTGCTCTACTTGTGGGACTTCACCACATGTAAAAACAACTTCATACATTCTTCTCTGAACTTGAGAAGGTATATACACTTGTCTTTCAACAGTTTTACAGTTGAATGCTAATTTTCATAGTATTCTAGGTGTTTCAAACACTGGTTTCATGTGAACTAACTCTATTTCCAGGATTTCTGTAGTGTACAACATCCTTTCTAGACAAGACACTTACATTTTGATGTCTTTTACACTTGGTCTCTCACAATTCTGTGATACTCATTAGTATTTGCTCTGAATTACTACTGCTTTCTTGAGGTGTCCTATAATAGCTCTTCTGCTCTACTTGTGGGACTTCACCACATGTAGAAAAAACTTCATACACTCTTCTCTGAACTTGAGAAGCTATATACACTTGTCTTTCAACTGTTTTACAGTTGAAAACTACTTTTCAGTGACTTCTGGTGGTTTCAAACACTGGTTTCATGTGAACTAACTCTATTTCAAGGATTTCCGCAGTGTACAACATCCTTTCTAGACTAGACACTTACATTTTGATGTCTTTTCCACTTGGTCTCTCACAATTCTGTGATACTCATTAGTATTTGCTCTGAATTACTACTGATTTCTAGCTGTGTCCTATAATGGGACTTCTGCTCTACTTGTGGGACTTCACCACATGTAAAAACTACTTCATACACTCTTCTCTGAACTTGAGAAGCTATATACACCTGTCTTTCAACTGTTTTACAGTTGAATACTACTTTTCAGTGAATTCTGTTGGTTTCAAACACTGCTTTCATGTGATCTAACTCTATTTCCAGGATTTCTGCAGTGTACAACATCCTTTCTAGACTAGACACTTACATTTTGATGTTTTTCCACTTGTTCTCACACAATTCTATGATATTCATTAGTATTTGCTCTGAATTACTACTGATTTCTAGCTGTGTCCTATAATGGGACTTCTGCTCTACTTGTGGGACTTCACCACATGTAAAAACAACTTCATAAACTCTTATCTGAACATGAGAAGCAATATATACTTGTCTTTCAACAGTTTTACAGTTGAATGCTAATTTTCATTGTATTCTAGGGGTTTCAAACACTGGTTTCATGTAAACTAACTCTATTTCCAGGATTTCTGCAGTGTACAACATCCCTTCTAGACTAGACACTTACATTTTGATGTTTTTCCACTTGTTCTCACACAATACTATGATATTCATTAATATTTGATCTGAAATACTACTGATTTCTAGCTGTGTCTTATAATAGGCCTTCTGCTCTATTTGTGGGACTTCACCACATGTAAAAACAACTTCATACATTCTTCTCTGAACTTAAGAAGTTATATACACATGTCTTTCAACAGTTTTACAGTTGAATGCTAATTTTCATTGTATTCTAGGGGTTTCAAACACTGGTTTCATGTGCACTAACTCTATTTCCAGGAATTCTGCAGTGTACAACATCCTTTCTAGACTAGACACTTACATTTTGATGTCTTTTACACTTGGTCTCTCACAATTCTGTGATACTCATTAGTATTTGCTCTGAATTACTACTGCTTTCTTGCAGTGTCCTATAATAGCTCTTCTGCTCTACTTGTGGGACTTCACCACATGTAGAAAAACCTTCATACACTCTTCTCTGAACTTGAGAAGCTATATATACTTGTCTTTCAACTGCTTTACAGTTGAAAACTACTTTTCAGTGACTTCTGGTGGTTTCAAACACTGGTTTCATGTGAACTAACTCTATTTCAAGGATTTCTGCAGTGTAAAACATCCCTTCCAGACTAGACACTTACATTTTGATGGTTTTCCACTTGTTCTCACACAATTCTATGATATTCATTAGTATTTGCTCTGAATTACTACTGATTTCTAGCTGTGCCCTCTAACTGGCCTTCTGCTCTACTTGTGGGACTTCACCACATGTAGAAACAACTTTATACACTCTTCTCTGAACTTGAGA
This sequence comes from Cnephaeus nilssonii, assembly GCF_951640355.1. Classification (NCBI taxonomy): domain Eukaryota; kingdom Metazoa; phylum Chordata; class Mammalia; order Chiroptera; family Vespertilionidae; genus Cnephaeus; species Cnephaeus nilssonii. The sequence continues at coordinate 83,954,528 of NC_137084.1, forward strand.
AGCTATATACACCTGTCTTTCAACTGTTTTACAGTTGAATACTACTTTTCAGTGAATTCTGTTGGTTTCAAACACTGCTTTCATGTGATCTAACTCTATTTCCAGGATTTCTGCAGTGTACAACATCCTTTCTAGACTAGACACTTACATTTTGATGGTTTTCCACTTGTTCTCACATAATTCTATGATATTCATTAATATTTGCTCTGAAATACTACAGATTTCTAGCTGTGTCCTATAATGGGACTTCTGCTCTATTTGTGGGTCTTCACCACATGTAAAAACAACTTCATACATTCTTCTCTGAACTTGAGAAGGTATATACACTTGTCTTTCAGCAGTTTTACAGTTGAATGCTAATTTTCATAGTATTCTAGGTGTTTCAAACACTGCTTTCATGTGATCTAACTCTATTTCCAGGATTTCTGTAGTGTACAACATCCTTTCTAGACTAGACACTTACATTTTGATGTCTTTTCCACTTGGTCTCTCACAATTCTGTGATATTCATTAATATTTGCTCTGAAATACTACTGATTTCTAGCTGTGTCTTATAATTGGCCTTCTGCTCTATTTGCGGGATTTCACCACATGTAAAAACAACTTCATACATTCTTCTCTGAACTTGAGAAGCTATATACACTTGTCTTTCAACAGTTTTAGAGTTGAATGCTAATTTTCATTGTAATCTAGGGCTTTCAAACCCTGGTATCATGTGAACTAACTCTATTTCCAGGATTTCTGCAGTGTACAACATCCTTTCTACCTAGACACTTACGTTTTGATGTCTTTTCCTCTTGGTCTCTCACAATTCTGTGATACTCATTAGTATTTGCTCTGAATTACTACTGCTTTCTTGAGGTGTCCTATAATAGCTCTTCTGCTCTACTTGTGGGACTTCACCACATGTAGAAAAAACTTCATACACTCTTCTCTGAACTTGAGAAGCTATATACACTTGTCTTTCAACTGTTTTACAGTTGAAAACTACTTTTCAGTGACTTCTGGTGGTTTCAAACACTGGTTTCATGTGAACTAACTCTATTTCAAGGATTTCCGCAGTGTACAACATCCTTTCTAGACTAGACACTTACATTTTGATGTCTTTTCCACTTGGTCTCTCACAATTCTGTGATACTCATTAGTATTTGCTCTGAATTACTACTGCTTTCTTGCAGTGTCCTATAATAGCTCTTCTGCTCTACTTGTGGGACTTCACCACATGTAGAAACAACTTCATACACTCTTCTCTGAACTTGAGAAGCTATATACAATTGTCTTTCAACTGTTTTACAGTTGAAAACTACTTTTCAGTCACTTCTGGTGGTTTCAAACACTGGTTTCATGTGAACTAACTCTATTTCAAGGATTTCTGCAGTGTACAACATCCCTTCTAGACTAGACACTTACATTTTGATGGTTTTCCACTTGTTCTCACACAATTCTATGATATTCATTAGTATTTGCTGTGAAATACTACTGATTTCTAGATGTGTCTTATAATGGGCCTGCTGCTCTATTTGTGGGACTTCACCAAATGTACAAACAATTTTATACACTCTTCTCTGAACTTGAAAAGCTATATACACTTGTCTTTCAACAGTTTTACAGTGGAATGCTAATTTTTTTTTTTTTGTATTCTAGGGGTTTCAAACCCTGGTTTCATGTGAACTAACTCTATTTCCAAGATTTCTTCAGTGTATAACATCCTTTATAGACTAGACACTTACATTTTGATGTCTTTTCCACTTGGTCTCTCACAATTCTGTGATACTCATTAGTATTTGCTCTGAATTACTACTGATTTCTTGCAGTGTCCTTTAATGGGCCTTCTGCTCTACTTGTGGGACTTCACCACTTGTAGAAACAACTTTATACATTCTTCTCTGAATTAGAGAAGCTATATACACTTGTCTTTCAACTGTTTTACTGTTGAAAACTACTTTTCAGTGACTTCTGGTGGTTTCAAACACTGGTTTCATGTAAACTAACTCTATTTCCACGATTTCTGCAGTGTACAACATCCCTTCTGGACTGGACACTTACATTTTGATGGTTTTCCACTTGTTCTCACACAATTCTATGATATTCATTAGTATTTGCTCTGAATTACTACTGATTTCTACCTGTGTCCTATAATGGGACTTCTGCTCTACTTGTGGGACTTCACCACTTGTAAAAACAACTTCATACACTCTTATCTGAACTTGAGAAGCAATATATACTGGTCTTTCAACAGTTTTACAGTTGAATGCTAATTTTCATTGTATTCTAGGGGTTTCAAACACTGGTTTCATGTAAACTAACTCTATTTCCACGATTTCTTCAGTGTACAACATCCTTTCTAGACTAGACACTTACATTTTGATGGTTTTCTACTTATTCTCACACAATTCCATGCTATTCAGTAATATTTGCTCTGAAATACTACTGATTTCTAGCTGTGTCTTATAATAGGCCTTCTGCTCTATTTGTGGGACTTCACCACATGTAAAAACAACTTCATACATTTTTCTCTGAACTTAAGAAGGTATATACACTTGTCTTTCAACAGTTTTACAATTGAATGCTAATTTTCATTGTATTCTAGGGGTTTCAAACACTGGTTTCATGTGCACTAACTCTATTTCCAGGATTTCTGCAGTGTACAATATCCTTTCTAGACTAGACACTTACATTTTGATGTCTTTTCCACTTGGTCTCTCACAATTCTGTGATACTCATTAGTATTTACTCTGAATTACTACTGCTTTCTTGCAGTGTCCTATAATAGCTCTTCTGCTCTACTTGTGGGACTTCACCACATGTAGAAAATCCTTCATACACTCTTCTCTGAACTTGAGAAGCTATATACACTTGTCTTTCAACTGTTTTACAGTTGAAAACTACTTTTCAGCGACTTCTGGTGGTTTCAAACACTGGTTTCATGTGAACTAACTCTATTTCAAGGATTTCTGAAGTGTAAAACATCCCTTCCAGACTAGACACTTACATTTTGATGGTTTTCCACTTGTTCTCAAACAATTCTATGATATTCATTAGTATTTTCTCTGAATTACTACTGATTTCTAGCTGTGTCCTATAATGGGTCTTCTGCTCTACTTGTGGGACTTCACCACATGTAAAAACAACTTCATACACTCTTCTCTGAACATTAGAAGCTATATACACTTGTCTCTCAACTGTTTTACAGTTGAAACCTACTTTTCAGTCACTTCTGGTGGTTTCAAACACTGGTTTCATGTGAACAAACTCTATTTCAAGGATTTCTGCAGTGTACAACATCCCTTCTAGACTAGACACTTACATTTTGATGGTTTTCCACTTGTTCTCACACAATTCTATGATATTCATTAGTATTTTCTGTGAAATACTACTGATTTCTAGATGTGTCTTATAATGGGCCTGCTGCTCTATTTGTGGGACTTCACCAAATGTACAAACAATTTTATACACTCTTCTCTGAACTTGAAAAGCTATATACACTTGTCTTTCAACAGTTTTACAGTGGAATGCTAATTTTTTTTTGTATTCTAGGGGTTTCAAACCCTGGTTTCATGTGAACTAACTCTATTTCCAAGATTTCTGCAGTGTATAACATCCTTTCTAGACTAGACACTTACATTTTGATGTCTTTTCCACTTGGTCTCTCACAATTCTGTGATACTCATTAGTATTTGCTCTGAATTACTACTGCTTTCTTGCAGTGTCCTATAATAGCTCTTCTGCTCTACTTGTGGGACTTCACCACATGTAGAAAAAACTTCATACACTCTTCTCTGAACTTGAGAAGCTATATACACTTGTCTTTCAACTGTTTTACAGTTGAAAACGACTTTTCTGTGACTTCTGGAGGTTTCAAACACTGGTTTCATGTGAACTAACTCTATTTCAAGGATTTCTGCAGTGTACAACATCCCTTCTAGACTAGACACTTACATTTTGATGGTTTTCCACTTGTTCTCACACAATTCTATGATATTCATTAGTATTTGCTGTGAATTACTACTGATTTCTAGCTGTGACCTATAATAGCCCTTCTGCTCTACTTGTGGGACTTCACCACATGTAAAATCAACTTCATACACTCTTATCTGAACTTGAGAAGCAATATATACTTGTCTTTCAACAGTTTTACAGTTGAATGCTAATTTTCATTGTATTCTAGGGGTTTCAAACACTGGTTTCATGTAAACTAACTCTATCTCCACGATTTCTGCAGTGTACAACATCCTTTCTAGACTAGACACTTACATTTTGATGATTTTCCACTTGTTCTCACACAATACTATGATATTCATTAATATTTGCTCTGAAATACTACTGATTTCTAGCTGTGTCTTATAATAGGCCTTCTGCTCTATTTGCGGGATTTCACCACATGTAAAAACAACTTCATACATTCTTCTCTGAACTTGAGAAGCTATATACACTTGTCTTTCAACAGTTTTACAGTTGAATGCTGATTTTCATTGTATTCTAGGGCTTTCAAACCCTGGTATCATGTGAACTAACTCTATTTCCAGGATTTCTGCAGTGTACAACATCCGTTCTACCTAGACACTTACATTTTGATGTCTTTTCCTCTTGGTCTCTAACAATTCTGTGATACTCATTAGTATTTGCTCTGAATTACTACTGCTTTCTTGAGGTGTCCTATAATAGCTCTTCTGCTCTACTTGTGGGACTTCACCACATGTAGAAAAAACTTCATACACTCTTCTCTGAACTTGAGAAGCTATATACACTTGTCTTTCAACTGTTTTACAGTTGAAAACGACTTTTCAGTGACTTCTGGAGGTTTCAAACACTGGTTTCATGTGAACTAACTCTATTTCAAGGATTTCTGCAGTGTACAACATCCCTTCTAGACTAGACACTTACATTTTGATGGTTTTCCACTTGTTCTCACACAATTCTATGATATTCATTAGTATTTGCTGTGAATTACTACTGATTTCTAGCTGTGACCTATAATAGCCCTTCTGCTCTACTTGTGGGACTTCACCACATGTAAAATCAACTTCATACACTCTTATCTGAACTTGAGAAGCAATATATACTTGTCTTTCAACAGTTTTACAGTTGAATGCTAATTTTCATTGTATTCTAGGGGTTTCAAACACTGGTTTCATGTAAACTAACTCTATTTCCAGGATTTTTGCAGTGTACAACATCCCTTTTAGACTAGACACTTACATTTGATGGTTTTCTACTTATTCTCACACAATTCCATGCTATTCATTAATATTTGCTCTGAATTACTACAGATTTCTAGCAGTGTCCTATAATAGCCCTTCTGCTCTACTTGTGGGACTTCACCACATGTAAAAACAACTTCATACATTCTTCTCTGAACTTGAGAAGATATATACACTTGTCTTTCAACAGTTTTACAGTTGAATGCTAATTTTCATAGTATTCTAGGTGTTTCAAACACTGGTTTCATGTGAACTAACTCTATTTCCAGGATTTCTGTAGTGTACAACATCCTTTCTAGACAAGACACTTACATTTTGATGTCTTTTACACTTGGTCTCTCACAATTCTGTGATACTCATTAGTATTTGCTCTGAATTACTACTGCTTTCTTGAGGTGTCCTATAATAGCTCTTCTGCTCTACTTGTGGGACTTCACCACATGTAGAAAAAACTTCATACACTCTTCTCTGAACTTGAGAAGCTATATACACTTGTCTTTCAACTGTTTTACAGTTGAAAACTACTTTTCAGTGACTTCTGGTGGTTTCAAACACTGGTTTCATGTGAACTAACTCTATTTCAAGGATTTCCGCAGTGTACAACATCCTTTCTAGACTAGACACTTACATTTTGATGTCTTTTCCACTTGGTCTCTCACAATTCTGTGATACTCATTAGTATTTGCTCTGAATTACTACTGCTTTCTTGCAGTGTCCTATAATAGCTCTTCTGCTCTACTTGTGGGACTTCACCACATGTAGAAACAACTTCATACACTCTTCTCTGAACTTGAGAAGCTATATACAATTGTCTTTCAACTGTTTTACAGTTGAAAACTACTTTTCAGTCACTTCTGGTGGTTTCAAACACTGGTTTCATGTGAACTAACTCTATTTCAAGGATTTCTGCAGTGTACAACATCCCTTCTAGACTAGACACTTACATTTTGATGGTTTTCCACTTGTTCTCACACAATTCTATGATATTCATTAGTATTTGCTCTGAATTACTACTGATTTCTAGCTGTGTCCTATAATGGGACTTCTGCTCTACTTGTGGGACTTCACCACATGTAAAAACTACTTCATACACTCTTCTCTGAACTTGAGAAGCTATATACACCTGTCTTTCAACTGTTTTACAGTTGAATACTACTTTTCAGTGAATTCTGTTGGTTTCAAACACTGCTTTCATGTGATCTAACTCTATTTCCAGGATTTCTGCAGTGTACAACATCCTTTCTAGACTAGACACTTACATTTTGATGTTTTTCCACTTGTTCTCACACAATTCTATGATATTCATTAGTATTTGCTCTGAATTACTACTGATTTCTAGCTGTGTCCTATAATGGGACTTCTGCTCTACTTGTGGGACTTCACCACATGTAAAAACAACTTCATAAACTCTTATCTGAACATGAGAAGCAATATATACTTGTCTTTCAACAGTTGTACAGTTGAATGCTAATTTTCATTGTATTCTAGGGGTTTCAAACACTGGTTTCATGTAAACTAACTCTATTTCCAGGATTTCTGCAGTGTACAGGATCCCTTCTAGACTAGACACTTACATTTTGATGTTTTTCCACTTGTTCTCACACAATACTATGATATTCATTAATATTTGCTCTGAAATACTACTGATTTCTAGCTGTGTCTTATAATAGGCCTTCTGCTCTATTTGTGGGACTTCACCACATGTAAAAACAACTTCATAAACTCTTATCTGAACATGAGAAGCAATATATACTTGTCTTTCAACAGTTTTACAGTTGAATGCTAATTTTCATTGTATTCTAGGGGTTTCAAACACTGGTTTCATGTAAACTAACTCTATTTCCAGGATTTCTGCAGTGTACAACATCCCTTCTAGACTAGACACTTACATTTTGATGTTTTTCCACTTGTTCTCACACAATAATATGATATTCATTAATATTTGCTCTGAAATACTACTGATTTCTAGCTGTGTCTTATAATAGGCCTTCTGCTCTATTTGTGGGACTTCACCACATGTAAAAACAACTTCATACATTCTTCTCTGAACTTAAGAAGTTATATACACATGTCTTTCAACAGTTTTACAGTTGAATGCTAATTTTCATTGTATTCTAGGGGTTTCAAACACTGGTTTCATGTGCACTAACTCTATTTCCAGGATTTCTGCAGTGTACAACATCCTTTCTAGACTAGACACTTACATTTTGATGTCTTTTACACTTGGTCTCTCACAATTCTGTGATACTCATTAGTATTTGCTCTGAATTACTACTGCTTTCTTGCAGTGTCCTATAATAGCTCTTCTGCTCTACTTGTGGGACTTCACCACATGTAGAAAAACCTTCATACACTCTTCTCTGAACTTGAGAAGCTATATATACTTGTCTTTCAACTGCTTTACAGTTGAAAACTACTTTTCAGTGACTTCTGGTGGTTTCAAACACTGGTTTCATGTGAACTAACTCTATTTCAAGGATTTCTGCAGTGTAAAACATCCCTTCCAGACTAGACACTTACATTTTGATGTTTTTCCACTTGTTCTCACACAATTCTATGATATTCATTAGTATTTGCTCTGAATTACTACTGATTTCTAGCTGTGTCCTATAATGGGACTTCTGCTCTACTTGTGGGACTTCACCACATGTAAAAACAACTTCATAAACTCTTATCTGAACATGAGAAGCAATATATACTTGTCTTTCAACAGTTGTACAGTTGAATGCTAATTTTCATTGTATTCTAGGGGTTTCAAACACTGGTTTCATGTAAACTAACTCTATTTCCAGGATTTCTGCAGTGTACAGGATCCCTTCTAGACTAGACACTTACATTTTGATGTTTTTCCACTTGTTCTCACACAATACTATGATATTCATTAATATTTGCTCTGAAATACTACTGATTTCTAGCTGTGTCTTATAATAGGCCTTCTGCTCTATTTGTGGGACTTCACCACATGTAAAAACAACTTCATAAACTCTTATCTGAACATGAGAAGCAATATATACTTGTCTTTCAACAGTTTTACAGTTGAATGCTAATTTTCATTGTATTCTAGGGGTTTCAAACACTGGTTTCATGTAAACTAACTCTATTTCCAGGATTTCTGCAGTGTACAACATCCCTTCTAGACTAGACACTTACATTTTGATGTTTTTCCACTTGTTCTCACACAATAATATGATATTCATTAATATTTGCTCTGAAATACTACTGATTTCTAGCTGTGTCTTATAATAGGCCTTCTGCTCTATTTGTGGGACTTCACCACATGTAAAAACAACTTCATACATTCTTCTCTGAACTTAAGAAGTTATATACACATGTCTTTCAACAGTTTTACAGTTGAATGCTAATTTTCATTGTATTCTAGGGGTTTCAAACACTGGTTTCATGTGCACTAACTCTATTTCCAGGATTTCTGCAGTGTACAACATCCTTTCTAGACTAGACACTTACATTTTGATGTCTTTTACACTTGGTCTCTCACAATTCTGTGATACTCATTAGTATTTGCTCTGAATTACTACTGCTTTCTTGCAGTGTCCTATAATAGCTCTTCTGCTCTACTTGTGGGACTTCACCACATGTAGAAAAACCTTCATACACTCTTCTCTGAACTTGAGAAGCTATATATACTTGTCTTTCAACTGCTTTACAGTTGAAAACTACTTTTCAGTGACTTCTGGTGGTTTCAAACACTGGTTTCATGTGAACTAACTCTATTTCAAGGATTGCTGCAGTGTAAAACATCCCTTCCAGACTAGACACTTACATTTTGATGGTTTTCCACTTGTTCTCACACAATTCTATGATATTCATTAGTATTTGCTCTGAATTACTACTGATTTCTAGCTGTGCCCTCTAACTGGCCTTCTGCTCTACTTGTGGGACTTCACCACATGTAGAAACAACTTTATACACTCTTCTCTGAACTTGAGAAGCTATATACACCTGTCTTTCAACTGTTTTACAGTTGAATACTACTTTTCAGTGAATTCTGTTGGTTTCAAACACTGCTTTCATGTGATCTAACTCTATTTCCAGGATTTCTGCAGTGTACAACATCCTTTCTAGACTAGACACTTACATTTTGATGGTTTTCCACTTGTTCTCACATAATTCTATGATATTCATTAATATTTGCTCTGAAATACTACAGATTTCTAGCTGTGTCCTATAATGGGACTTCTGCTCTATTTGTGGGTCTTCACCACATGTAAAAACAACTTCATACATTCTTCTCTGAACTTGAGAAGGTATATACACTTGTCTTTCAGCAGTTTTACAGTTGAATGCTAATTTTCATAGTATTCTAGGTGTTTCAAACACTGGTTTCATGTGAACTAACTCTATTTCCAGGATTTCTGTAGTGTACAACATCCTTTCTAGACTAGACACTTACATTTTGATGTCTTTTCCACTTGGTCTCTCACAATTCTGTGATATTCATTAATATTTGCTCTGAAATACTACTGATTTCTAGCTGTGTCTTATAATTGGCCTTCTGCTCTATTTGCGGGATTTCACCACATGTAAAAACAACTTCATACATTCTTCTCTGAACTTGAGAAGCTATATACACTTGTCTTTCAACAGTTTTAGAGTTGAATGCTAATTTTCATTGTAATCTAGGGCTTTCAAACCCTGGTATCATGTGAACTAACTCTATTTCCAGGATTTCTGCAGTGTACAACATCCTTTCTACCTAGACACTTACGTTTTGATGTCTTTTCCTCTTGGTCTCTCACAATTCTGTGATACTCATTAGTATTTGCTCTGAATTACTACTGCTTTCTTGAGGTGTCCTATAATAGCTCTTCTGCTCTACTTGTGGGACTTCACCACATGTAGAAAAAACTTCATACACTCTTCTCTGAACTTGAGAAGCTATATACACTTGTCTTTCAACTGTTTTACAGTTGAAAACTACTTTTCAGTGACTTCTGGTGGTTTCAAACACTGGTTTCATGTGAACTAACTCTATTTCAAGGATTTCCGCAGTGTACAACATCCTTTCTAGACTAGACACTTACATTTTGATGTCTTTTCCACTTGGTCTCTCACAATTCTGTGATACTCATTAGTATTTGCTCTGAATTACTACTGCTTTCTTGCAGTGTCCTATAATAGCTCTTCTGCTCTACTTGTGGGACTTCACCACATGTAGAAACAACTTCATACACTCTTCTCTGAACTTGAGAAGCTATATACAATTGTCTTTCAACTGTTTTACAGTTGAAAACTACTTTTCAGTCACTTCTGGTGGTTTCAAACACTGGTTTCATGTGAACTAACTCTATTTCAAGGATTTCTGCAGTGTACAACATCCCTTCTAGACTAGACACTTACATTTTGATGGTTTTCCACTTGTTCTCACACAATTCTATGATATTCATTAGTATTTGCTGTGAAATACTACTGATTTCTAGATGTGTCTTATAATGGGCCTGCTGCTCTATTTGTGGGACTTCACCAAATGTACAAACAATTTTATACACTCTTCTCTGAACTTGAAAAGCTATATACACTTGTCTTTCAACAGTTTTACAGTGGAATGCTAATTTTTTTTTTGTATTCTAGGGGTTTCAAACCCTGGTTTCATGTGAACTAACTCTATTTCCAAGATTTCTTCAGTGTATAACATCCTTTATAGACTAGACACTTACATTTTGATGTCTTTTCCACTTGGTCTCTCACAATTCTGTGATACTCATTAGTATTTGCTCTGAATTACTACTGCTTTCTTGCAGTGTCCTTTAATGGGCCTTCTGCTCTACTTGTGGGACTTCACCACTTGTAGAAACAACTTTATACATTCTTCTCTGAATTAGAGAAGCTATATACACTTGTCTTTCAACTGTTTTACTGTTGAAAACTACTTTTCAGTGACTTCTGGTGGTTTCAAACACTGGTTTCATGTAAACTAACTCTATTTCCACGATTTCTGCAGTGTACAACATCCCTTCTGGACTGGACACTTACATTTTGATGGTTTTCCACTTGTTCTCACACAATTCTATGATATTCATTAGTATTTGCTCTGAATTACTACTGATTTCTACCTGTGTCCTATAATGGGACTTCTGCTCTACTTGTGGGACTTCACCACTTGTAAAAACAACTTCATACACTCTTATCTGAACTTGAGAAGCAATATATACTGGTCTTTCAACAGTTTTACAGTTGAATGCTAATTTTCATTGTATTCTAGGGGTTTCAAACACTGGTTTCATGTAAACTAACTCTATTTCCACGATTTCTTCAGTGTACAACATCCTTTCTAGACTAGACACTTACATTTTGATGGTTTTCTACTTATTCTCACACAATTCCATGCTATTCATTAATATTTGCTCTGAAATACTACTGATTTCTAGCTGTGTCTTATAATAGGCCTTCTGCTCTATTTGTGGGACTTCACCACATGTAAAAACAACTTCATACATTCTTCTCTGAACTTAAGAAGGTATATACACTTGTCTTTCAACAGTTTTACAATTGAATGCTAATTTTCATTGTATTCTAGGGGTTTCAAACACTGGTTTCATGTGCACTAACTCTATTTCCAGGATTTCTGCAGTGTACAATATCCTTTCTAGACTAGACACTTACATTTTGATGTCTTTTCCACTTGGTCTCTCACAATTCTGTGATACTCATTAGTATTTACTCTGAATTACTACTGCTTTCTTGCAGTGTCCTATAATAGCTCTTCTGCTCTACTTGTGGGACTTCACCACATGTAGAAAAACCTTCATACACTCTTCTCTGAACTTGAGAAGCTATATACACTTGTCTTTCAACTGTTTTACAGTTGAAAACTACTTTTCAGCGACTTCTGGTGGTTTCAAACACTGGTTTCATGTGAACTAACTCTATTTCAAGGATTTCTGAAGTGTAAAACATCCCTTCCAGACTAGACACTTACATTTTGATGGTTTTCCACTTGTTCTCAAACAATTCTATGATATTCATTAGTATTTTCTCTGAATTACTACTGATTTCTAGCTGTGTCCTATAATGGGTCTTCTGCTCTACTTGTGGGACTTCACCACATGTAAAAACAACTTCATACACTCTTCTCTGAACATTAGAAGCTATATACACTTGTCTCTCAACTGTTTTACAGTTGAAACCTACTTTTCAGTCACTTCTGGTGGTTTCAAACACTGGTTTCATGTGAACTAACTCTATTTCAAGGATTTCTGCAGTGTACAACATCCCTTCTAGACTAGACACTTACATTTTGATGGTTTTCCACTTGTTCTCACACAATTCTATGATATTCATTAATATTTTCTGTGAAATACTACTGATTTCTAGATGTGTCTTATAATGGGCCTGCTGCTCTATTTGTGGGACTTCACCAAATGTACAAACAATTTTATACACTCTTCTCTGAACTTGAAAAGCTATATACACTTGTCTTTCAACAGTTTTACAGTGGAATGCTAATTTTTTTTTGTATTCTAGGGGTTTCAAACCCTGGTTTCATGTGAACTAACTCTATTTCCAAGATTTCTGCAGTGTATAACATCCTTTCTAGACTAGACACTTACATTTTGATGTCTTTTCCACTTGGTCTCTCACAATTCTGTGATACTCATTAGTATTTGCTCTGAATTACTACTGCTTTCTTGCAGTGTCCTTTAATGGGCCTTCTGCTCTACTTGTGGGACTTCACCACTTGTGGAAACAACTTTATACATTCTTCTCTGAATTAGAGAAGCTATATACACTTGTCTTTCAAATGTTTTACTGTTGAATACTACTTTTCAGTGAATTCTGATGGTTTCAAACACTGGTTTCATGTGAACTAACTCTATTTCAAGGATTTCCGCAGTGTACAACATCCTTTCTAGACTAGACACTTATATTTTGATGGTTTTCTACTTATTCTCACACAATTCCATGCTATTCATTAATATTTGCTCTGAATTAAAACAGATTTCTAGCAGTGTCCTATAATAGCCCTTCTGCTCTACTTGTGGGACATCACCACATGTAAAAACAACTTCGTACACTCTTCCCTGAACTTGAGAAGCTATATACACTTGTCTTTCAACAGTTTTACAGTTGAATGCTAATTTTCATTGTATTCTAGGGGTTTCAAACACTGTTTTCATGTGAACTAATTCTATTTCCAAGATTTCTGCAGTGTTCAACATCCTTTCTAGACTAGACACATACATTTTGATGTCTTTTCCACTTGGTCTCTCACAATTCTGTGATACTCATTAGTATTTGCTCTGAATTACTACTGCTTTCTTGCAGTGTCCTATAATAGCTCTTCTGCTCTACTTGTGGGACTTCACCACATATAGAAACAACTTCATACACTCTTCTCTGAACTTGAGAAGCTATATACACTTGTCTTTCAACTGTTTTACAGTTGAAAACTACTTTTCAGTGACTTCTGGTGGTTTCAAACACTGGTTTCATGTGAACTAACTCTATTACAAGGATTTCTGCAGTGTACAACATCCCTTCTCGACTGGACACTTACATTTTGATGGTTTTCCACTTGTTCTCACACAATTCTATGATATTCATTAGTATTTGCTCTGAATTACTACTGATTTCTAGCTGTGTCCTATAATGGGACTTCTGCTCTACTTGTGGGACTTCACCACTTGTAAAAACAACTTCATACACTCTTATCTGAACTTGAGAAGCAATATATACTTGTCTTTCAACTGTTTTACAGTTGAAAACTACTTTTCAGTGACTTCTGGTGGTTTTAAACACTGTTTTCATGTGAACTAACTCTATTTCCAGGATTTCTGCAGTGTATAACATCCCTCTAGACTAGACAGTTACATTTTGATGGTTTTCCACTTGTTCTCACACAATTCTATGATATTCATTAGTATTTGCTCTGAATTACTACTGATTTCTAGCTGTGTCCTATAATGGGACTTCTGCTCTACATGTGGGACTTCACCACATGTAAAAACAACTTCATACACTCTTATCTGAACTTGAGAAGCAATATATACTTGTCTTTCAACAGTTTTACAGTTGAATGCTAATTTTCATTGTATTCTAGGTGTTTCAAACACTGGTTTCATGTGAACTAACTCTATTTCCAGGATTTCTCTAGTGTACAACATCCTTTCTAGACTAGACACTTACATTTTGATGTCTTTTACACATGGTCTCTCACAATTCTGTGATACTCATTAGTATTTGCTCTGAATTACTACTGTTTCTTGCAGTGTCCTATAACAGCTCTTCTGCTCTACTTGTGGGACTTCACCACATGTAGAAATAACTTCATACACTCTTCTCTGAACTTGAGAAGCTATATACACTTGTCTTTCAACTGTTTTACAGTTGAATACTACTTTTCAGTGAATTCTGTTGGTTTCAAACACTGCTTTCATGTGATCTAACTCTATTTCAAGGATTTCTGCAGTGTACAACATCCCTTCTAGACTAGACACTTACATTTTGATGGTTTTCCACTTGTTCTCACACAATTCTATGATATTCATTAGTATTTGCTCTGAATTACTACTGATTTCTAGCTGTGTCCTATAATGGGACTTCTGCTCTACTTGTAGGACTTCACCACATGTAAAAACTACTTCATACATTCTTCTCTGAACTTGAGAAGCTATATACACTTGTCTTTCAAAAGTTTTACAGTTGAATGCTAATTTTCATAGTATTCTAGGGGTTTCAAACACTGGTTTCATGTAAACTAACTCTATTTCCACGATTTCTGCAGTGTACAACATCCTTTCTAGACTAGACACTTACATTTTGATGGTTTTCCACTTGTTCTCACACAATACTATGATATTCATTAATATTTGCTCTGAAATACTACAGATTTCTAGCTGTGTCTTATAATAGGCCTTCTGCTCTATTTGTGGGTCTTCACCACATGTAAAAACAACTTCATACATTCTTCTCTGAACTTGAGAAGGTATATACACTTGTCTTTCAAC
The DNA here is from genome assembly GCF_951640355.1 of Cnephaeus nilssonii. Classification (NCBI taxonomy): domain Eukaryota; kingdom Metazoa; phylum Chordata; class Mammalia; order Chiroptera; family Vespertilionidae; genus Cnephaeus; species Cnephaeus nilssonii. The sequence continues at coordinate 83,969,694 of NC_137084.1, forward strand.
AGTTTTACAGTTGAATGCTAATTTTCATAGTATTCTAAGTGTTTCAAACACTGGTTTCATGTGAACTAACTCTATTTCCAGGATTTCTGTAGTGTACAACATCCTTTCTAGACAAGACACTTACATTTTGATGTCTTTTACACTTGGTCTCTCACAATTCTGTGATACTCATTAGTATTTGCTCTGAATTACTACTGCTTTCTTGCAGTGTCCTATAATAGCTTTTCTGCTCTACTTGTGGGTCTTCACCACATGTAGAAAAAACTTCATACACTCTTCTCTGAACTTGAGAAGCTATATACACTTGTTTTTCAACTGTTTTACAGTTGAAAACTACTTTTCAGTCACTTCTGGTGGTTTCAAACACTGGTTTCATGTGAACTAACTCTATTTCCAGGATTTCTGCAGTGTACAACATCCTTTCTAGACTAGACACTTACATTTTGATGTCATTTCCTCTTGGTCTCTCACAATTCTGTGATACTCATTAGTATTTGCTCTGAATTACTACTGCTTTCTTGCAGTGTCCTATAATAGCTCTTCTGCTCTACTTGTGGGACGTCACCACATGTAAAAACAACTTCGTACACTCTTCACTGAACTTGAGAAGCTATATACACTTGTCTTTCAACTGTTTTACAGTTGAAAACTACTTTTCAGTGACTTCTGGTGGTTTCAAACACTGGTTTCATGTGAACTAACTCTATTTCAAGGATTTCTGCAATGTACAACATCCCTTCTAGACCAGACACTTACATTTTGATGGTTTTCCACTTGTTCTCACACAATTCTATGATATTCATTAGTATTTGCTCTGAATTACTACTGATTTCTAGCTGTGTCCTATAATGGGACTTCTGCTCTACTTGTGGGACTTCAACACATGTAAAAACAACTTCATACACTCTTATCAGAACTTGAGAAGCAATATATACTTGTCTTTCAACAGTTTTACAGTTGAATGCTAATTTTCATTGTATTCTAGGGGTTTCAAACACTGGTTTCATGTAAACTAACTCTTTTTCCGTGATTTCTGCAGTGTACAACATCCTTTCTAGACTAGACACTTACATTTTGATGGTTTTCTACTTATTCTCACACAATTCCATGCTATTCATTAATATTTGCTCTGAATTAAAACAGATTTCTAGCAGTGTCCTATAATAGCCCTTCTGCTCTACTTGTGGGACATCACCACATGTAAAAACAACTTCGTACACTCTTCACTGAACTGGAGAAGCTATATACACTTGTCTTTCAACAGTTTTACAGTTGAATGCTAATTTTCATTGTATTCTAGGGGTTTCAAACACTGGTTTCATGTGAACTAATTCTATTTCCAAAATTTCTGCAGTGTACAACATCCTTTCTAGACTAGACACTTACATTTTGATGTCTTTTCCACTTGGTCTCTCACAATTCTGTGATACTCATTAGTATTTGCTCTGAATTACTACTGCTTTCTTGCAGTGTCCTATAATAGCTCTTCTGCTCTACTTGTGGGACTTCACCACATATAGAAACAACTTCATACACTCTTCTCTGAACTTGAGAAGCTATATACACTTGTCTTTCAACTGTAAAACAGTTGAATGCTAATTTTCATTGTATTCTAGGGGTTTCAAACACTGGTTTCATGTAAACTAACTCTATTTCCACGATTTCTGCAGTGTACAACATCCTTTCTAGACTAGACACTTACATTTTGATGGTTTTCTACTTATTCTCACACAATTCCATGCTATTCATTAATATTTGCTCTGAATTACTACAGATTTCTAGCAGTGTCCTATAATAGCCCTTCTGCTCTACTTGTGGGACGTCACCACATGTAATAACAACTTCGTACACTCTTCACTGAACTTGAGAAGCTATATACACTTGTCTTTCAACTGTTTTACAGTTGAAAACTACTTTTCAGTCACTTCTGGTGGTTTCAAACACTGGTTTCATGTGAACTAACTCTATTTCAAGGATTTCTGCAGTGTACAACATCCCTTCTAGACTAGACACTTACATTTTGATGGTTTTCCACTTGTTCTCACACAATTCTATGATATTCATTAGTATTTGCTCTGAATTACTACTGATTTCTAGCTGTGTCCTCTAATGGGCCTTCTGCTCTACTTGTGGGACTTCACCACATGTAGAAACAACTTTATACACTATTCTCTGAACTTGAGAAGCTATATACACCAGTCTTTCAACTGTTTTACAGTTGAATACTACTTTTCAGTGAATTCTGTTGGTTTAAAACACTGCTTTCATGTGATCTAACTCTATTTCCAGGATTTCTGCAGTGTACAACATCCTTTCTAGAATAGACACTTACATTTTGATGGTTTTCTACTTATACTCACACAATTCCATGCTATTCATTAATATTTGCTCTGAAATACTACTGATTTCTAGCTGTGTCTTATAATAGGCCTTCTGCTCTATTTGTGGGACTTCACCACATGTAAAAACAACTTCATACATTCTTCTCTGAACTTAAGAAGGTATATACACTTGTCTTTCAACAGTTTTACAATTGAATGCTAATTTTCATTGTATTCTAGGGGTTTCAAACACTGGTTTCATGTGAACTAACTCTATTTCAATGATTTCCGCATTGTACAATATCCTTTCTAGACTAGACACTTACATTTTAATGTCTTTTCCACTTGGTCTCTCACAATTCTGTGATACTCATTAGTATTTGCTCTGAATTACTACTGCTTTCTTGCATTGTCCTATAATAGCTCTTCTGCTCTACTTGTGGGACTTCACCACATGTAGAAACAATTTCATACACTCTTCTCTGAACTTGAGAAGCTATATACACTTGTCTTTCCACAGTTTTACAGTTGAAAACTACTTTTCAGTGACTTCTGGTGGTTTCAAACACTGGTTTCATGTGAACTAACTCTATTTCATGGATTTCCGCAGTGTACAATATCCCTTCTAGACAAGACACTTACCTTTTGATGGTTTTCACTTGTTCTCACACAATTCTATGATATTCATTAGTATTTGCTCTGAATTACTACTGATTTCTAACTGTGTCCTATAATGGGCCTTCTGCTCTACTTGTGGGACTTCACCACATGTAAAAACAACTTCATACACTCTTCTCTGAACTTTAGAAGCTATATACACTTGTCTCTCAACTGTTGTACTGTTGAATGCTACTTTTCATTGTATTCTAGGGGTTTCAAACACTGGTTTCTTGAGAACTAACTCTATTTCAAGGATTTCTGCAGTGTACAACATCCTTTCTAGACTATACACTTACATTTTGATGGTTTTCCACTTGTTCTCACACAATTCTATGATATTCATTAGTATTTGCTCTGAAATACTACTGATTTCTAGATGTGTCTTATAATGTGCCTGCTGCTGTATTTGTGGGACTTTACCAAATGTACAAACAATTTTATACACTCCTCTCTGAACTTGAGAAGCTATATATACTTGTCTTTCAACAGTTTTACAGTTGAATGCTAATTTTTTTTTTTTGTATTCTAGGTGTTTCAAACACTGGTTTCATGTGAAAAAACTCTATTTCCAAGATTTCTGCAGTGTATGACATCCTTTATAGACTAGACACTTACATTTTGATGTCTTTTCCACTTGGTCTCTCACAATTCTGTGATACTCATTAGTATTTGCTCTGAATTACTACTGCTTTCTTGCAGTGTCCTTTAATGGGCCTTCGGCTCTACTTGTGGGACTTCACCACTTGTAGAAACAACTTTATACATTATTCTCTGAATTAGAGAAGCTATATACACTTGTCTTTCAACTGTTTCACTGTTGAATACTAGTTTTCAGTGAATTCTGATGGTTTCAAACACTGGTTTCATGTGAACTAACTCTATTTCAAGGATTTCTGCAGTGTACAACATCCTTTCTAGACAAGACACATTTTGATTTTTTTCCACTTGTTCTCACACAATTCTATGATATTCATTAGTATTTGCTCTGAAATACTACTGCTTTCTAGCTGTATCTTATAATCGGCCCTCTGCTCTATATGTGTGACTTCACCACATGTACAAACAACTTTATACACTCTTCTCTGAACTTGAGAAGCTATATGCACTTGTTTCCCAACTGTTTTACAGTTGAATACTACTTTTCATTGAATTCTGGTGGTTTCAAACACTGCTTTCATGTGAACTAACGCTATTTCATGGATTTCCGCAGTTTACAACATCCTTTCTACACTAGACACTTACATTTTGATGGTTTTCTACTTGTTCTCACAAAATTCCCTGCCATTCATTTATATTTGCTCTGAATTACTACAGATTTCTAGCTGTGTCCTGTAATGAGCCCTCTGCTCTACTTGTGGGACTTCACCACATGTAGAAACAACTTCATACACTCTTCTCTGAACTTGAGAAGCTATATACACTTGTCTTACAACAGTTTTACAGTTGTATGTGAATTTTCATTGTATTCTAGGGGTTTCAAACACTGTTTTCATGTGAACTAACTCTATTTCCAGGATGTCTGCAGTGTACTACATCTTTTGTAGACTAGACACTTACATTTTGATGTCTTTTCCACCTGGTCTCTCAAATTCTGTGATACTCATTAGTATTTGCTCTGAATTACTACTGCTTTCTTGCAGTGTCCTATAATGGACCTTCTGCTCTACTTGTGGGACTTCACCACTTGTAGAATTAACTTTATACATTCTTATCTGAATTAGAGAAGCTATATACACTTGTCCTTCAACTGTTTTCCTGTTGAATTCTACTTTTCAGTGAATTCTGATGGTTTCAAACACTGGTTTCCTGTGCACTAACTCTATTTCAAGGATTTCTGCAGTGTACAACATCCTTTCGAGAATAGACACTTATATTTTGATGTCTTTTTTACTTGGTCTCTCACAATTCTGTGATACTCATTAGTATTTGCTCTGAATTACTACTGCTTTCATGCAGTGCCCTATAATACCCCTTCTGCTCTACTTGTGGGACTTCACCACATGTAGAAACTACTTCATACACTCTTCTCTGAACTTCAGAAGCTATATACACTTGTCTTTCCACTGTTTTACAGTTGAAAACTACTTTTCAGTGACTTCTGGTGGTTTCAAACACTGGTTTCATGTGAACTAACTCTATTTCAAGGATTTCCTCAGTGTACAACATCCTTTCTAGACTAGACACACTTACATTTTGATTGTTTTCCAGTTGTTCTCACACAATTCTATGATATTTATTAGTATTTGCTCTGAATTACTACTGATTTCTAGCTGTGTCCTATTTTGGGCTTTCTACTCTACTTGTTGGACTTCTCCACTATTACAAACTACATTATACACTCTTCTCTGAGCTTGAGAATCTATATACACTTGTCTTTCAACTGTTTTACAGTAGAATACTACTTTTCATTGAATTCTGTTGTTTTCAAACACTGGTTTAATGTGAACTAACTCTATTTCCACGATTTCTGCAGTGTACAACATCCTTTATGAACTAGACACTTACATTTTGATGGTTTTCCACTTGTTCTCACAAAATTCAATGATATTCATTAGTATTTGCTCTCAATTCCTGCTAATTTCTAGCTGTGTAGTATAATGGGCCTTCTGCTGTACTTGTGGGACTTCTCCACAAGTACAAACAACATTATACACTCTTCTCTGAACTTGATAAGCTATATAGACTTGTCTTTCAACTGTTTTACAGTTGAAAACTACTTTTCTGTGACTTCTGGTGGTTTTAAACACTGGTTTCATGTGAACTAACTGTATTTCCAGGATTTCTGCAGTGTACAACATCCCTTCTAGATTAGACACTTACATTTTGATGGTTTTCCACTTGTTCTCACACAATTCTGTGATACTCATTAGTATTTGCTCTGAATTAATACTGCTTTCTTTTTTTTTAAATTTCTTTATTGATTAAGGTGTCACATATTTGTCCTCATCCCCCATTCCCATCCCACACCCCTCCCCATGGATGCCCCAAACCCCTGTTGAACTTAACCATTGGTTAGGCTCATATGCGTGCACTCAAGACCTTTGGTTGATCTCTCCCCCCTCCCCCCACCCTCCCTTATCCTCCCTCTGAGGCCCGATAGTCCGATCGATGCCTCCTTGTTTCTGGTTCTGTTCTTGTTCATCAGTCTATGTTGTTCATCATTTCCCCAAGATGAGCGAAATCATGTGTCACTAGAGATATACTTATAAGAATTGAATGTGAGACGAGCAATAATAGTTATGCTGACATCAAATGAATCAGTCTGTAGTGAGTTTCTTTTTGGACCAATAGTTCTTTTGCGACCCAATATCAATGTCCACCAGTTCCTTTTGAGTACATGTCGGCACTGACCCCTCAGCTCTGGATGGTGGAGAAATGGTGGTAATGCAGGTCCGACTCCCTCTGGTTTGATCTCGGCAGGACCCAGGGGCACGGCTTCACCCGGATCCAGGGGCCCACGGCCTCACCTGGACCCGGGACCCAGTCTCACCCGGATCCAGGTGCACACGGCCTCGTCCAGACCCAGGATTCAGCTTCACCCGGACCCAGGGGCGCATGGCCTCACCCGGACCCAGGGGCGCGTGGCTTCTCCCCGGCCCGGGACCCAGCCTCACCCGGATCCAGGGGCACACGGAATCGCCCGGACCCGGGATCTAGCTTCCCCCGGACCCAGGGGCACGTGGCCTCACCCGGACCCAGGGGCGCGTGGCCTCTCCCAGACCCAGGGTCGCGTGGCCTCACCCGGATCCATGGGCCCACGGCTTCACCTGGACCTGGGACCCAGGCTCACCCGGATCCAGGGGCACACGGCCTCGCCCAGACCCAGGATTCAGTTTAACCTAGGTTAATATCTAAGAAAGTGTTTCAAACACTAGAAATACGTGAAAAAAGGGCCTTAATATCTGTCACACATTGTTTCCTGACAAGCAAATCGTGTTCAAAGAACATAGAACCAAGTTGGATGCTGTTTACATTTATAATTAAGAGACAATGAGTTGGCATTTTTGAAAGAGGCCCGGTTAGGCCATTAAACAGGAAGTGATGACGTCACCAAGGGGAAGGGGCCACGAGGGCAGGTTTAATTGATACCAGGAGATAATGATTTAGCCAGGGGCCCAGCTGGGTGTGATGACGAAATTGAAGTTAGTTCTGGTGTTAGGGTTAGAGAATTGGGGTTCTGGCTAGGGTTAGGTTTAGGATAAGGGTTCGGGCTAGGTAGGGTTCAGGCTCAGGTTAGGGCTAGGTTTAGGCTTAGGGTTAGAGGGTTAGGGACAGGGTTATGGTCACAGTGTAGTAAGGTTGGGTATTCACGATGAATGAGCTTCAACCACTAGACAAATTGGAGTGTAGCACTGAGAATTTACAACTCCAGACTAGGGAAATATTTAGAAATGTGCTTCACACTCTCGGAATACATATTCCAATAGACTGAAAATCTGAACAGCACAATTTTGTCATTTGAAAATCTTGTTCAAACCGCTTAGAACCGAGTGTGACACTGTTTACATTTATTTTTCCCGTCAAAAGGAGTTGGCGTTTTTGGGAAAAGGAGTTGGTGAAACACTGAAAAATTCATTTTCCTAGAGCTATAGAATAGTATGAAAGTATTGAGAACACTATGAAATAAAAATGTTAGTTAGGCTAGGGTTCCCAGTAGTGTTTTAAAGTACCTTTAAAAAGCTGTTATGACACCCGTGTTACAATGAAAACTCTCAGAGCTCAAAACAACAGAACAGGGGGATGTCTCAGAGTGTCTCTAGAACTCTTGGAATACGTTTTAGAACATGAACATCTCTACTGAATTTTGAAATACTGAGAATTTGTATCCAAAGCGCTGTGAAAAGTAGGGTAGACTTTCAAGTGTTAATAATGGTTAAAGTATGGTATATTTGTAAAAAACGCTGTTTCACCAAATTGGAATTCACAATGAAGGAGCTTGAGACACTGGAAGAGAGAGACTCCAACTCGGGCAATTCACAATGAAAACCTAGGTTAATATCTAAGAAAGTGATTCAAACACTAGAAATACCTGAATAAAGGGCCTTAATATCTGTCACACATTGTTTCCTGACAAGCAAATCGTGTTCAAAGAACATAGAACCGAGTTGGATGCTGTTTACATTTATAATTAAGAGACAATGAGCTGGCGTTTTTGAAAGAGGCCTGGTTAGGCCATTAAAGAGGAAATGGTGACTTCACCAAGGGGGAGGGGCCACGAGGGCAGGTTTAATTGATACCAGGAGATAATGATTTAGCCGAGGGCCCAGCTGGGTGTGATGACGTCATTGAGGTTAGTTCTGGTGTTAGGGTTAGAAAATTGGGGTTCTGGCTAGGGTTAGGGTGAGGATAAGGGTTCGGGCTAGGTAGGGTTCAGGCTCAGGTTAAGGCTAGGTTTAGGCTTAGGGTTAGAGGGTTAGGGACAGGGTTATGGTCACAGTGTGGTAAGGTTGGGTATTCACAATGAATGAGGTTCAACCACTGGACAAATTGGAGTGTAGCACTGAGAATTTACAACTCCAGACTAGGGTAATATTTAGAAATGTGCTTCATACACTAGGAATACATATTCCAATAGACTGAATATCTGAACTGCACAATTTTGTCACTGGAAAATCTTGTTCAAACAGCTGAGAACCGAGAGTGACACTGTTTACATGTATTTTTCCCGTCAAAAGGAGTTGGCGTTTTCGGGAAAAGGTTTTGGTGAAACACTGAAAAACTCATTTTCCTAGAGCTATCGAACAATATGAAAGTATTGAGAACACTATGAAATAAAAATGTTAGTTAGGCTAGGGTTCCAAGTAATGTTTTACTGTGCCTTTAAAAAGCCGGTATGACACCCGTGTTAAAATGAAAAGTCTCATTGCTCAAAACAACAGACCAGGGGAATGGCAGAGTGTCTCTAGAACTCCTGGAATACGTCTTAGAATCAGAACATCTCTACTGAATTTTGAAATACTGAGAATTTGTATCCAAGGCGCTGTGAAAGGTAGGATAGACTGTCAACTGGTAATAATGTTGAAAGTGCTGGTATATTTGTAAAAAAGGTTGTTTTACCAAATTAGAATTCACAATAAAAAAGCTTGAGACACTGGAAGAGAGAGACTCCAACTCGGGAAATTCACAATGATAACCTAGGTTAATATCTAAGAAAGTGCTTCAAACACTAGGAATACATGAAGAAAGGGCCTTAATATCTGTAACACATTGTTTCCTGACAAGGAAATCGTGTTCAAAGAACATAGAACCGAGTTGGATACTGGTTACATTTATTATTCCGGGACAATGAGTTGGCGATTTTGAAAGAGGCCTGGTTAGGCCATTAAACCGGATGTGATGACATCACCAATGGGGAGGGGCCACGTGTGCAGGCTTAATTGATCCCAGGTGATAATGATTTGGCCAGGGGACCAGCTGGGAGTGATGACGTCATCGAGATTAGTTCTGGTATTAGGGTTAGAGAATTGGGGCTCTATTCATGGTTAGGGTTAGGATAAGTTTTTGGGCTAGGTAGGGTTCAGGCTCAGGTGTGGGCTAGGTTTAGGGTTTGGGTTAGAGGGTTAGGGAAAGAGTTACGGTCACAGTGTAGTAATGTTGGCTATTCACAATGAATGAGCTTCAATCACTGGACAATTTGGTGTGTGGCACTCAGAACTTAGGACTCCAGACTAGGGAAATATTTAGAAATGTGCTTCACACAATAGGAATACATATTCCAATAGACTGAATATCTGAACAGCACAATTTTGTCACTGGGAAATCTTGTTCAAACAGCTGAGAAGCGAGTGTGACACTGTTCACATATATTTTTCCCGTCTATAGGAGTTGGCGTTTTCGGGAAAAGATTTTGGTGAAACACTGAAAAACTCATTTTCCCAGAGCTATCGAACAGTATGAAAGTATTGAGAACACTATGAAATAAAAATGTTAGTCAGGCTAGGGTTCCAGTAATGTTTTACTGTGCCTTTAAAAAGCCGGTATGACACCCGTGTTAAAATGAAAAGTCTCATTGCTCAAAACAATAGACCAGGGTAATGGCAGAGTGTCTCCAGAACTCTTGGAATACATGTTAGAACCCGAACATCTCTACTGAATTTTGAAATACTGAGAATTTGTATCCAAAGCGCTGTGAAAGGTAGGATAGACTGTCAAGTGGTAATCATGTTGAAAGTGCTGGTATGTTTGTAAGAAAGGTTGTTTTACCAAATTAGAATTCACAATGAAAAAGCTTGAGACACTGGAAGAGAGAGATTCCAACTCGGGAAATTCACAATGATAACCTAGGTTAATATCTAAGAAAGTGCTTCAAACACTAGGAATACGTGAATAAAGGGCCTTAATATCTGTAACACATTGTTTCCTGACAAGGAAATCGTGTTCAAAGAACATAGAACCGAGTTGGATACTGGTTACGTTTATTATTCCGGGACAATGAGTTGTCGATTTTGAAAGAGGCCTGGTTAGGCCATTAAACCGGATGTGATGACATCACCAAGGGGGAGGGGCCACGTGGGCAGGCTTAATTGATCCCAGGTGATAACGATTTGGCCAGGGGACCAGCTGGGAGTGATGACATCATCGAGATTAGTTCTGGTATTAGGGTTAGAGAATTGGGGCTCTGTTCATGGTTAGGGTTAGGATAAGGTTTTGGGCTAGGTAGGGTTCAGGCTCAAGTGTGGGCTAGGTTTAGGGTTTGGGTTAGAGGGTTAGGGACAGGGTTAAGGTCACAGTGTAGTAATGTTGGCTATTCACAATAAATGAGCCTCAATCACTGGACAATTTGGTGTGTAGCACTCAGAACTTACGACTCCAGACTAGGGAAATATTTAGCAATGTGCTTCACACAATAGGAATACATATTCCAATAGACTGAGTATCTGAACAGCACAATTTTGTCACTGGGAAATCTTGTTCAAACAGCTGAGAAGCGAGTGTGACACTGTTTACATTTATTTTTCCCGTCAAAAGGAGTTGGCGTTTTCCGGAAAAGCTTTTGGTGAAACACTGAAAAACTCATTTTCCTAGAGCTATCGAACACTATGAAAGTATTGAGAACACTATGAAATAAAAATGTTAGTCAGGCTAGGGTTCCAAGTAATGTTTTACTGTGACTTTAAAAAGCCGGTATGACACCCGTGATAAAATGAAAAGTCTCATTGCTCAAAACAACAGACCAGGGGAATGGCAGAGTGTCTCTAGAACTCCTGGAATACGTTTTAGAACCCGAACATCTCTACTGAATTTTGAAATACTGAGAATTTGTATCCAAAGCGCTGTGAAAGGTAGGATAGACTGTCAAGTGGTAATAATGTTGAAAGTGCTGGTATATTTGTCAAAAATGTTGTTTTACCAAATTAGAATTCTCAATGAAAAAGCTTGAGACACTGGAAGAGAGAGACTCCAACTTGGGAAATTCACAATGATAACCTAGGTTAATATCTAGGAAAGTGCTTCAAACACTAGGAATACGTGAATAAAGGGCCTTAATATCTGTAACACATTGTTTCCTGAAAAGGAAATCGTGTTCAAAGAACATAGAACGGAGTTGGATACTGGTTACATTTATTATTCCAGGACAATGAGTTGGCGATTTTGAAAGAGGCCTGGTTAGGCCATTAAACCAGATGTGATGAAGTCACCAAGGGGGAGGGGCCACATGGGCAGGCTTAATTGATCCCAGGTGATAATGATTTGGCCAGGGTACCAGCTGGGAGTGATGACATCATCGAGATTAGTTCTGGTATTAGGGTGAGAGAATTGGGGCTCTGTTCTTGGTTAGGGTTAGGATAAGGTTTTGGGCTAGGTAGGGTTCAGGCTCAGGTGTGGGTTAGGTTTAGGGTTTGGGTTAGAGGGTTAGGGACAGGGTTAAGGTCACAGTGTAGTAATGTTGGCTATTCACAATGAATGAGCTTCAATCACTGGACAATTTGGTGTGTAGCACTCAGAACTTAGGACTCCAGACTAGGGAAATGTTTAGAAATGTGCTTCACACAATAGGAATACATATTCCAATAGACTGAGTATCTGAACAGCACAATTTTGGCACTGGGAAATCTTGTTCAAACAGCTGAGAAGCTAGTGTGACACTGTTTACATTCATTTTTCCCGTCAAAAGGAGTTGGCGTTTTCGGGAAAAAGGTTTTGGTGAAACACTGAAAAACTCATTTTCCTAGAGCTATCGAACAGTATGAAAGTATTGAAAACACTTTGAAATAAAAATGTTAGTCAGGCTAGGGTTCCAAGTAATGTTTTACTGTGCTTTTAAAAAGCCGGTATGACACCCGTGTTAAAATGAAAAGTCTCATTGCTCAAAACCACAGACCAGGGGAATGGCAGAGTGTCTCTAGAACTCCTGGAATATATTTTAGAACCCGAACATCTCTACTGAATTTTAAAATACTGAGAATTTGTATCCAAAGCGCTGTGAAAGGTAGGATAGACTGTCAAGTGGTAATAATGTTGAAAGTGCTGGTATATTTGTAAAAAAGGTTGTTTTACCAAATTAGAATTCACAATGAAAAGCTTGAGACACTGGAAGAGAGAGACTCCAACTCGGGAAATTCACAATGATAACCTAGGTTAATATCTAAGAAAGTGCTTCAAACACTAGGAATACGTGAATAAAGGGCCTTAATATCTGTAACACATTGTTTCCTGACAAGGAAATCGTGTTCAAATAACATAGAACTGAGTTGGATACTGGTGACATTTATTATTCAGGGACAATGAGTTGGCGATTTTGAAAGAGGCCTGGTTAGGCCATTAAACCGGATGTGATGATGTCACCAAGGGGGAGGGGCCACGTGGGCAGGCTTTATTGATCCCAGGTGATAATGATTTGGCCAGGGGACCAGCTGGGAGTGATGAGGTCATTGAGGTTAGTTCTGGTATTAGGGTTAAAGAATTGGGGCTCTGTTCATGGTTAGGGTTAGGATAAGGTTTTGGGCTAGGTAGGGTTCAGGCTCAGGTGTGGGCTAGGTTTAGGGTTTGGGTTAGAGGGTTAGGGACAGGGTTAAGGTCACAGTGTAGTAATGTTGGCTATTCACAATGAATGAGCTTCAATCACTGGACAATTTGGTGTGTGGCACTCAGAACTTAGGACTCCAGACTAGGGAAATATTTAGAAATGTGCTTCACACAATAGGAATACATATTCCAATAGACTGAATATCTGAACAGCACAATTTTGTCACTGGGAAATCTTGTTCAAACAGCTGAGAAGCGAGTGTGACACTGTTTACATTTATTTTTCCCGTCAAAAGGAGTTGGCGTTTTCGGGAAAAGGTTTTGGTGAAACACTGAAAAACTCATTTTCCTAGAGCTATCGAACAGTATGAAAGTATTGAGAACACTATGAAATAAAAATGTTAGTCAGGCTAGGGTTCCAAGTAATGTTTTACTGTGCCTTTAAAAAGCCAGTATGACACCCGTGTTAAAATGAAAAGTCTCATTGCTCAAAACAATAGACCAGGGGAATGGCAGAGTGTCTCTAGAACTCCTGGAATACGTTTTAAAACCCGAACATCTCTACTGAATTTTGAAATACTGAGAATTTGTATCCAAAGCGCTGTGAAAGGTAGGATAGACTGTCAAGTGGTAATAATGTTGAAAGTGCTGGTATATTTGTAAAAAAGGTTGTTTTACCAAATTAGAATTCACAATGAAAAAGCTTGAGACACTGGAAGAGAGAGACTCCAACTCGGGAAATTCACAATCATAACCTAGGTTAATATCTAAGAAAGTGCTTCAGACACTAGGAATACGTGAATAAAGGGCCTTAATATCTGTAACACATTGTTTCATGAAAAGGAAGTCGTGTTCAAAGAACATAGAACCGAGTTGGATACTGGTTACATTTATTATTCCGGGACACTGAGTTGGTGATTTTGAAAGAAGCCTGGTTAGGCCATTAAACCGGATGTGATGACGTCACCAAGGGGGAGGGGCCACGTGGGCAGGCTTAATTGATCCCAGGTGATAATGATTTGGCCAGGGGACCAGCTGGGAGTGATGACGTCATCGAGATTAGTTCTGGTATTAGGGTTAGAGAATTGGGGCTCTGTTCATGGTTAGGGTTAGGATAAGGTTTTGGGCTAGATAGGGTTCAAGCTCAGGTGTGGGCTAGGTTTAGGGTTTGGGTTAGAGGGTTAGGGACAGGGTTAAGGTCACAGTGTAGTAATGTTGGCTATTCACAATGAATGAGCTTCAATCACTGGACAATTTGGTGTGTGGCACTCAGAACTTAGGACTCCAGACTAGGGAAATATTTAGAAATGTGCTTCACACAATAGGAATACATATTCCAATAGACTGAATATCTGAACATCACAATATTGTCACTGGGAAATCTTGTTCAAACAGCTGAGAAGCTAGTGTGACACTGTTTACATTTATTTCTCCAGTCAAAAGGAGTGTGCGTTTTCGGGAAAAGGTTTTGGTGAAACACTGAAAAACTCATTTTCCTAGAGCTATCAAACAGTATGAAAGTATTGAGAACACTATGAAATAAAAATGTTAGTCTGGCTAGGGTTCCAAGTAATGTTTTACTGTGCCTTTAAAAAGCCAGTATGACACCCGTGTTAAAATGAAAAGTCTCATTGCTCAAAACAACAGACCAGGGGAATGGCAGAGTGTCTCTAGAACTCCGGGAACACGTTTTAAAACCCGAACATCTCTACTGAATTTTGAAATACTGAGAATTTGTATCCAAAGCGCTGTGAAAGGTAGGATAGACTGTCAAGTGGTAATAATGTTGAAAGTGCTGGTATATTTGTAAAAAAGGTTGTTTTACCAAATTAGAATTCACAATGAAAAAGCTTGAGACACTGGTAGAGAGAGACTCCAACTCGGGAAATTCACAATGATAACCTAGGTTAATATCTAAAAAAGTGTTTCAAACACTAGGAATACGTGAATAAAGGGCCTTAATATCTGTAACACATTGTTTCCTGACAAGGAAATCGTGTTCAAAGAACATAGAACCGAGTTGGATACTGGTTACATTTATTATTCCGGGACAATGAGTTGGCGATTTTGAAAGAGGCCTGGTTAGGCCATTAAAGGGGATGTGATGACGTCACCAAGGGGGAGGGGCCATGTGGGCAGGCTTAATTGATCCCAGGTGATAATGATTTGGCCAGGGGACCAGCTGGGAGTGATGACGTCATCGAGATTAGTTCTGGTATTAGGGTTAGAGAATTGGGGCTCTGTTCATGGTTAGGGTTAGGATAAGGTTTTGGGCTAGGTAGGGTTCAGGCTCAGGTGTGGGCTAGGTTTAGGGTTTGGGTTAGAGGGTTAGGGACAGGGTTAAGGTCACAGTGTAGTAATGTTGGCTATTCACAATGAATGAGCTTCAATCACTGGACAAGTTGGTGTGTGGCACTCAGAACTTAGGACTCCAGACTAGGGAAATATTTAGAAATGTGCTTCACACAATAGGAATACATATTCCAATAGACTGAATATCTGAACAGTACAATTTTGTCACTGGGAAATCTTGTTCAAACAGCTGAGAAGCGAGTGTGACACTGTTTACATTTATTTTTCCCGTCAAAAGGAGTTGGCGTTTTCGGGAAAAGGTTTTGGTGAAACACTGAGAAACTCATTTTCCTAGAGCTATCGAACAGAATGAAAGTATTGAGAACACTATGAAATAAAAATGTTAGTCAGGCTAGGGTTCCAAGTAATGTTTTACTGTGCCTTTAAAAGCCGGTATGACACCCGTGTTAAAATGAAAAGTCTCATTGCTCAAAACAACAGACCAGGGGAATGGCAGAGTGTCTCTAGAACTCCTGGAATACATTTTAAAACCTGAACATCTCTACTGAATTTTGAAATACTGAGAATTTGTATCCAAAGCGCTGTGAAAGGTAGGATAGACTGTCAAGTGGTAATAATGTTGAAAGTGCTGGTATATTTGTAAAAAAGGTTGTTTTACCAAATTAGAATTCACAATGAAAAAGCTTGAGACACTGGAAGAGAGAGACTCCAACTCGGGAAATTCACAATGATAACCTAGGTTAATATCTAAGAAAGTGCTTCAAACACTAGGAATACGTGAATAAAGGGCCTTAATATCTGTAACACATTGTTTCCTGACAAGGAAATCGTGTTCAAAGAACATAGAACCGAGTTGGATACTGGTTACATTTATTATTCCAGGACAATGAGTTAGCGATTTTGTAAGAAGCCTGGTTAGGCCATTAAACCGGATGTGATGACGTCACCAAAGGGGAGGGGCCACGTGGGCAGGCTTAATTGATCCCAGGTGATAATGATTTGGCCAGGGGACCAGCTGGGAGTGATGACGTCATCGAGATTAGTTCTGGTATTAGGGTTAGAGAATTGGGGCTCTGTTCATGGTTTGGGTTAGGATAAGGTTTTGGGCTAGGTAGGGTTCAGGCTCAGGTGTGGGCTAGGTTTAGGGTTTGGGTTAGAGGGTTAGGGACAGGGTTAAGGTCACAGTGTAGTAATGTTGGCTATTCACAATGAATGAGCTTCAATCACTGGACAATTTGGTGTGTAGCACTCAGAACTTACGACTCCAGACTAGGGAAATATTTAGAAATGTGCTTCACACAATAGGAATACATATTCCAATAAACTGAATATCTGAACAGCACAATTTTGTCACTGGGAAGTCTTGTTCAAACAGCTGAGAAGCGAGTGTGACACCGTTTACATTTATGTTTCCCGTCAAAAGGAGTTGGCGTTTTCAGGAAAAGGTTTTGGTGAAATACTGAAAAACTCATTTTCCTAGAGCGATCGAACAGTATGAAAGTATTGAGAACACTATGAAATAAAAATGTTAGTCAGGCTAGGGTTCCAAGTAATGTTTTACTGTGCCTTTAAAAAGCCAGTATGACACCCGTGTTAAAATGAAAAGTCTCATTGCTCAAAACAACAGACCAGAGGAATGGCAGAGTGTCTCTAGAACTCCATGAATACGTTTTAAAACCCGAACATCTCTACTGAATTTTGAAATACTGAGAATTTGTATCCAAAGCGCTGTGAAAGGTAGGATAGACTGTCAAGTGGTAATAATGTTGAAAGTGCTGGTATATTTGTAAAAAAGGTTGTTTTATCAAATTAGAATTCACAATGAAAAAGCTTGAGACACTGGAAGAGAGAGACTCAGACTCGGGAAATTCACAATGATAACCTAGGTTAATATCTAAGAAAGTGCTTCAAACACTAGGAATACGTGAATAAAGGGCCTTAATATCTGTAACACATTGTTTCGTGACAAGGAAATCCTGTTCAAAGAACATAGAACCGAGTTGGATACTGGTTACATTTATTATTCCTGGACAATGAGTTGGCGATTTTGAAAGAGGCCTCCTTAGGCCATTAAACCGGATGTGATGATGTCACCAAGGGGGAGGGGCCACGTGGGCAGGCTTAATTGATCCCAGGTGATAATGATTTGGCCAGGGGACCAGCTGGGAGTGCTGACGTCATCGAGATTAGTTCTGGTATTAGGGTTAGAGAATTGGGGCTCTGTTCATGGTTAGGGTTAGGATACGGTTTTGGGCTAGGTAGGGTTCAGGCTCAGGTGTGGGCTAGGTTTAGGGTTTGGGTTAGAGGGTTAGGGACAGGGTTAAGGTCATAGTGTAGTAATGTTGGCTATTCACAATGAATAAGCTTCAATCACTGGACTATTTGGTGTGTAGCACTCAGAACTTACGACTCCAGACTAGGGAAATATTTAGAAATGTGCTTCACACAATAGGAATACATATTCCAATAAACTGAATATCTGAACAGCACAATTTTGTCACTGGGAAGTCTTGTTCAAACAGCTGAGAAGCGAGTGTGACACCGTTTACATTTATGTTTCCCGTCAAAAGGAGTTGGCGTTTTCAGGAAAAGGTTTTGGTGAAATACTGAAAAACTCATTTTCCTAGAGCGATCGAACAGTATGAAAGTATTGAGAACACTATGAAATAAAAATGTTAGTCAGGCTAGGGTTCCAAGTAATGTTTTACTGTGCCTTTAAAAAGCCAGTATGACACCCGTGTTAAAATGAAAAGTCTCATTGCTCAAAACAACAGACCAGAGGAATGGCAGAGTGTCTCTAGAACTCTATGAATACGTTTTAAAACCCGAACATCTCTACTGAATTTTGAAATACTGAGAATTTGTATCCAAAGCGCTGTGAAAGGTAGGATAGACTGTCAAGTGGTAATAATGTTGAAAGTGCTGGTATATTTGTAAAAAAGGTTGTTTTATCAAATTAGAATTCACAATGAAAAAGCTTGAGACACTGGAAGAGAGAGACTCAGACTCGGGAAATTCACAATGATAACCTAGGTTAATATCTAAGAAAGTGCTTCAAACACTAGGAATACGTGAATAAAGGGCCTTAATATCTGTAACACATTGTTTCGTGACAAGGAAATCCTGTTCAAAGAACATAGAACCGAGATGGATACTGGCTACATTTATTATTCCAGGACAATGAGTTGGCGATTTTGAAAGAAGCCTGGTTAGGCCATTAAACCGGATGTGATGACGTCACCAAGGGGGAGGGGCCACGTGGGCAGGCTTAATTGATCCCAGGTGATAATGATTTGGCCAGGGGACCAGCTGGGAGTGCTGACGTCATCGAGATTAGTTCTGGTATTAGGGTTAGAGAATTGGGGCTCTGTTCATGGTTAGGGTTAGGATACGGTTTTGGGCTAGGTAGGGTTCAGGCTCAGGTGTGGGCTAGGTTTAGGGTTTGGGTTAGAGGGTTAGGGACAGGGTTAAGGTCACAGTGTAGTAATGTTGGCTATTCTCAATGAATAAGCTTCAATCACTGGACTATTTGCTGTGTTTCACTGAGAACTTACGACTCCAGACTAGGGAAATATTTAGAAATGTGCTTCACACAATAGAAATACATATTCCAATAGCCTGAATATCTGAACAGCACAATTTTGTCACTGGGAAATCTTGTTCAAACAGCTGAGAAGCGAGTGTGACACTGTTTACATTTATTTTTCCCGTCAAAAGGAGTTGGCGTTTTCGGGAAAAGGTTTTCGTGAAACACTGAAAAACTCATTTTACTAGAGCTATCGAACAGTATGAAAGTATTGAGAACACTATGAAATAAAAATGTTAGTCAGGCTAGGGTTCCAAGTAATGTTTTACTGTGCCTTTAAAAAGCCGGTATGACACCCGTGTTAAAATGAAAAGTCTCATTGCTCAAAACAACAGACCAGGGGAATGGCAGAGTGTCTCTAGAACTCCTGGAATACGTTTTAGAACCAGAACATCTCTACTGAATTTTGAAATACTGAGAATTTGTATCCAAGGCGCTGTGAAAGGTAGGATAGTCTGTCAAGTGGTAATAATGTTGAAAGTGCTGTTATATTTGTAAAAAAGGTTGTTTTACCAAATTAGAATTCACAATGAAAAAGCTTGAGACACTGGAAGAGAGAGACTCCAACTCGGGAAATTCACAATGATAACCTAGGTTAATATCTAAGAAAGTGCTTCAAACACTAGGAATACGTGAATAAAGGGCCTTAATATCTGTAACACATTGTTTCCTGACAAGGAAATCGTGTTCAAAGAACATAGAACCGAGTTGGATACTGGTTACATTTATTATTCCGGGACAATGAGTTGGCAATTTTGAAAGAGGCCTGGTTAGGCCATTAAACCGGATGTGATGACGTCACCAAGGGGGAGGGGCCACGTGGGCAGGCTTAATTGATCCCAGGTGATAATGATTTGGCCAGGGGACCAGCTGGGAGTGATGACGTCATCGAGATTAGTTCTGGTATTAGGGTTAGAGAATTGGGGCTCTGTTCATGGTTATGGTTAGGATACGGTTTTGGGCTAGGTAGGGTTCAGGCTCAGGTGTGGGCTAGGTTTAGGGTTTGGGTTAGAGGGTAAGGGACAGGGTTAAGGTCACAGTGTAGTAATGTTGGCTATTCTCAATGAATAAGCTTCAATCACTGGACTATTTGCTGTGTTTCACTGAGAACTTACGACTCCAGACTAGGGAAATATTTAGAAATGTGCTTCACACAATAGGAATACATATTCCAATAGACTGAATATCTGAACAGCACAATTTTGTCACTGGGAAATCTTGTTCAAACAGCTGAGAAGCGAGAGTGACACTGTTTACATTTATTTTTCCCGTCAAAAGGAGTTGGCGTTTTCGGGAATAGGTTTTGGTGAAACACTGAGAAACTCATTTTCCTAGAGCTATCGAACAGTATGAAAGTATTGAGAACACTATGAAATAAAAATGGTAGTTAGGCAAGGGTTCCAAGTAATGTTTTACTGTGCCTTTAAAAAGCCTGTATGACACCCGTGTTAAAATGAAAAGTCTCATTGCTCAAAACAACAGACCAGGGGTATGGCAGAGTGTCTCTAGAACTCCTGGAATACGTTTTAGAACCCGAACATCTCTACTGAATTTTGAAATACTGAGAATTTGTATCCAAAGCGCTGTGAAAGGTATGATAGACTGTGAAGTGGTAATAATGTTGAAAGTGCTGGTATATTTGTAAAAAAGGTTGTTTTACCACATTAGAATTCACAATGAAAAAGCTTGAGACACTGGAAGAGAGAGACTCCAACTCGGGAAATTCAAAATGATCACCTAGGTTAATATCTAAGAAAGTGCTTCAAACACTAGGAATACGTGAATAAAGGGCCTTAATATCTGTAACACATTGTTTCCTGACAAGGAAATCGTGTTCAAAGAACACAGAACCTAGTTGGATACTGGTTACATGTATTATTCCAGGACAATGAGTTGGCGATTTTGAAAGAAGCCTGGTTAGGCCATTAAACTGGATGTGATGACGTCACCAAGGGGGAGGGGCCACGTGATCAGGCTTAATTGATCCCAGGTGATAATGATTTGGCCAGGGGACCAGCTGGGAGTGATGACGTCATCGAGATTAGTTCTGGTATTAGGGTTAAAGAATTGGGGCTCTGTTCATGGTTAGGGTTAGGATAAGGTTTTGGGGTAGGTAGGGTTCAGGCTCAGGTGTGGGCTAGGTTTAGGGTTTGGGTTAGAGGGTTAGGGACAGGGTTAAGGTCACAGTGTAGTAATGTTGGCTATTCACAATGAATGAGCTTCAATCACTGGACAATTTGGTGTGTAGCACTCAGAACTTACGACTCCAGACTAGGGCAATATTTAGAAATGTGCTTCACACAATAGGAATACATATTCCAATAGACTGAGTATCTGAACAGCACAATTTTGTCACTGGGAAATCTTGTTCAAACAGCTGAGAAGCGAGTGTGACACTGTTTACATTTATTTTTCCCGTCAAAAGGAGTTGGCGTTTCGGGAATAGGTTTTGGTGAAACACTGAAAAACTCATTTTCCTAGAGCTATCGAACAGTATGAAAGTATTGAGAACACTATGAAATAAAAATGTTAGTTAGGCTAGGGTTCCACGCAATGTTTTACTGTGCCTTTAAAAAGCCAGTATGACACCCTTGTTAAAATGAAAAGTCTCATTGCTCAAAACAACAGACCAGGGGAATGGCAGAGTGTCTCTAGAACTCCTGGATTACGATTTTAGAACCCGAACATCTCTACTGAATTTTGAAATACTGAGAATTTGTATCCAAAGCGCTGTGAAAGGTAGGATAGACTGTCAAGTGGTAATAATGTTGAAAGTGCTGGTATATTTGTAAAAAAGGTTGTTTTACCAAATTAGAATTCACAATGAAAAAGCTTGAGACACTGGAAGAGAGAGACTCCAACTCGGGAAATTCACAATGATAACATAGGTTAATATCTAAGAAAGTGCTTCAAACACTAGGAATACGTGAATAAAGGGCCTTAATATCTGTAACACATTGTTTCCTGACAAGGAAATCGTGTTCAAAGAACACAGAACCGAGTTGGATACTGGTTACATTTATTATTCCAGGACAATGAGTTGGCGATTTTGAAAGAGGCCTGGTTAGGCCATTAAACCGGATGTGATGACGTCAACAAGGGGGAGGGGCCACGTGGGCAGGCTTAATTGATCCCAGGTGATAATGATTTGGCCAGGGCACCACCTGGGAGTGATGACGTCATAGAGATTAGTTCTGGTATTAGGGTTAGAGATTTGGGGCTCTGTTCATGGTTAGGGTTAGGAGAAGGTTTTGGGCTAGGTAGGGTTCAGGCTCAGGTGTGGGCTAGGTTTAGGGTTTGGGTTAGAGGGTTAGGGACAGGGTTACGGTCACAGTGTAGTAATGTTGGCTATGCATAATGAATGAGCTTCAATCACTGGACAATTTGGTGTGTAGCACTCAGAACTTACGACTCCAGACTAGGGAAATATTTAGAAATGTGCTTCACACAATAGGAATACATATTCCAATAGACTGAATATCTTAACAGCACAATTTTGTCACTGGGAAATCTTGTTCAAACAGCTGAGAAGCGAGTGTGACACTGTTTACATTTATTAATCCCATCAAAAGTAGTTGGCGTTTTCAGGAAAAGGTTTTGGTGAAACACTGAAAAACTCATTTTCCTAGAGCTATCGAACAGTATGAAAGTATTGAGAACACTATGAAATAAATATGTTAGGCAGGCTAGGGTTCCAAGTAATGTTTTACTGTGCCTTTAAAAAGCCGGTATGACACCCGTGTTAAAATGAAAAGTCTCATTGCTCAAAACAACAGACCAGAGGAATGGCAGAGTGTCTCTAGAACTCCTGGAATACGTTTTAGAACCCGAACATCTCTACTGAATTTTGAAATACTGAGAATTTGCATCCAAAGCGATGTGAAAGGTAGGATAGACTGTCAAGTGGTAATAATGTTGAAAGTGCTGGTATATTTGTAAAAAAGGTTGTTTTACCAAATTAGAATTCACAATGAAAAAGGTTGAGACACTGGAAGAGAGAGACTCCAACTCGGGCAATTCACAATGATAACCTAGGTTAATATCTAAGAAAGTGCTTCAAACACTAGGAATACGTGAATAAAGGGCCTTAATATTTGTAACACATTGTTTCCTGACAAGGAAATCGTGTTCAAAGAACATAGAATCGAGTTGGATACTGGTTACATTTATTATTCCGGGACAATGAGTTGGCGATTTTGTAAGAGGTCTGGTTAGGCCATTAAACCGGATGTGACGACGTCACCAAGGGGGAGGGGCCACGTGGGCAGGCTTAATTGATCCCAGGTGATAATGATTTGGTCAGGGGACCAGCTGGGAGTGATGACGTCATCGAGATTAGTTCTGGTATTAGGGTTAGAGAATTGGGGCTCTGTTCATGGTTAGGGTTAGGATAAGGTTTTGGGCTAGGTAGGGTTCAGTCTCAGGTGTGTCCTAGGTTTAGGGTTTGGGTTAGAGGGTTAGGGACAGGGTTACGGTCACAGTGTAGTAATGTTGGCTATTCACAATGAATGAGCTTCAATCACTGGACAATTTGGTGTGTAGCACTCAGAACGTACGACTCCAGTCTAGGGCAATATTTAGAAATGTGCTTCACACAATAGGAATACATATTCCAATAGACTGAGTATCTGAACAGCACAATTTTGTCACTGGGAAATCTTGTTCAAAAAGCTGAGAAGCGAGTGTGACACTGTTTACATTTATTTTTCCTGTCAAAAGGAGTTGGCGTTTTCGTGAAAAGGTTTTGGTGAAACACTGAATCACTCATTTTCCTAGAGCTATCGAACAGTATGAAAGTATTGAGAACACTATGAAATAAAAATGTTAGTCAGGCTAGGGTTCCAAGTAATGTTTTACTGTGCCTTTAAAAAGCCGCTTTGACACCCATGTTAAAATGAAAAGTCTCATTGCTCAAAACAACAGACCAGGGGAATGGCAGAGTGTCTCTAGATCTCCTGGAATACGTTTTAGAACCCGAACATCTCTACTGAATTTTGAAATACTGAGAATTTGTATCCAAAGCGCTGTGAAAGGTAGGATAGACTGTCAAGTGGTAATAATGTTGAAAGTGCTGGTATATTTGTAAAAAAGGTTGTTTTACCTAATTAGAATTCACAATGAAAAAGCTTGAGACACTGGAAGAGAGAGACTCCAGCTCGGGAAATTCACAATGATAACCTAGGTTAATATCTAAGAAAGTGCTTCAAACACTAGGAATACGTGAATAAAGGGCCTTAATATCTGTAACACATTGTTTCCTGACAAGGAAATCGTGTTCAAAGAACATAGAACCGAATTGGATACTGGTTACATTTATTATTCCGGGACAATGAGTTGGCGATTTTGAAAGAAGCCTGGTTAGGCCATTAAACCGGATGTGATGACGTCACCAAGGGGGAGGGGGCACGTGGGCAGGCTTAATTGATCCCAGGTGATAATGATTTGCCCAGGGGACCAGCTGGGATTGATGACGTCATCGAGATTAATTCTGGTATTAGGGTTAGAGAATTGGGGCTCTGTTCATGGTTAGGGTTAGGATAAGGTTTTGGGCTAGGTAGGGTTCAGGCTCAGGTGTGGGCTAGGTTTAGGGTTTGGGTTAGAGGGTTAGGGACAGGGTTAGGGTCACAGTGTAGTAATGTTGGCTATTCACAATGAATGAGCTTCAATCACTGGACAATTTGGTGTGTAGCACTCAGAACTTACTACTCCAGACTGGGGAAATATTTAGTAATGTGCTTCACACAATAGGAATACATATTCCAATAGACTGAGTATCTGAACAGCACAATTTTGTCACTGGGAAATCTTGTTTAAACAGCTGAGAAGCGAGTGTGACACTGTTTACATTTATTTTTCCCGTCAAAAGGAGTTGGCGTTTTCGGGAAAAGGTTTTGGTGAAACACTGAAAAACTCATTTTCCTAGAGCTATCGAACAGTATGAAAGTATTGAGAACACTATGAAATAAAAATGTGTGTTAGGCTAGGGTTTCAAGTAATGTTTTACTGTGCCTTTAAAAAGCCGGTATGACACCCGTGTTAAAATGAAAAGTCTCATTGCTCAAAACAACAGACCAGGGGAATGGCTGAGTGTCTCTAGAACTCCTGGAATACGTTTTAGAACCCGAACATCTCTACTGAATTTTGAAATACTGAGAATTTGTATCCAAAGCGCTGTGAAAGGTAGGATAGACTGTCAAGTGGTAATAATGTTGAAAGTGCTGGTATATTTGTAAAAAAAGTTGTTTTACCAAATTAGAATTCACAATGAAAAAGCTTGAGACACTGGAAGAGAGAGACTCCAACTCGGGAAATTCACAATGATAACCTAGGTTAATATCTAAGAAAGTGCTTCAAACACTAGGAACACGTGAATAAAGGGCCTTAGTATCTGTAACACATTATTTCCTGACAAGGAAATCGTGTTCAAAGAACATAGAACCGAGTTGGATACTGGTTACATTTATTATTCCGGGACAATGAGTTGGCGATTTTGAAAGAGGCCTGGTTAGGCCATTAAACCGGATGTGATGACGTCACCAAAGGGGAGGGGCCACGTGGGCAGGCTTAATTGATCCCAGGTGATAATGATTTGGCCAGGGGAACAGCTGGGAGTGATGACATCATCGAGATTAGTTCTGGTATTAGGGTTAGAGAATTGGGGCTCTGTTCATGGTTAGGGTTAGGATAAGGTTTTGGGCTCGGTAAGGTTCAGGCTCAGGTGTGGGCTAGGTTTAGGGTTTGGGTTAGAGGGTTACGGACAGGGTTAAGGTCACAGTGTAGTAATGTTGGCTATTCACAATGAATGAGCTTCAATCACTGGACAATTTGGTGTGTAGCACTCAGAACTTACGACTCCAGACTAGGGCAATATTTAGAAATGTGCTTCACACAATAGGAATACATATTCCAATAGACTGAGTATCTGAACAGCACAATTTTGTCACTGGGAAATCTTGTTCAAACAGATGAGAAGCGAGTGTGACACTGTTTACATTTATATTTCCTGTCAAAAGGAGTTGGCGTTTTCGGGAAAAGGTTTTGGTGAAACACTGAAAAACTCATTTTCTTAGAGCTATCGAACAGTATGAAAGTATTGAGAACACTATGAAATAAAAATGTTAGTCAGGCTAGGGTTCCAAGTAATGTTTTACTGTGCCTTTAAAAAGCCGGTATGACACCCGTGTTAAAATGAAAAGTCTCATTGCTCAAAACAACAGACCAGGGGAATGGCAGAGTGTCTCTAGAACTCCTGGAATATGTTTTAGAACCCGAACATCTCTACTGAATTTTGAAATACTGAGAATTTGTATCCAAAGCGTTGTGAAAGGTAGGATAGACTGTCAAGTGGTAATAATGTTGAAAGTGCTGGTATATTTGTAAAAAAGGTTGTTTTACCAAATTAGAATTCACAATGAAAAAGCTTGAGACACTGGAAGAGAGAGACTCCAACTCGGGAAATTCTCAATGATAACCTAGGTTAATATCTACGAAAGTGCTTCAAACAGTAGGAATACGTGAATAAAGAGCCTTAATATCTGTAACACATTGTTTCCTGACAAGGAAATCGTGTTCAAAGAACATAGAACCGAATTGGATACTGGTTACATTTATTATTCCGGGACAATGAGTTGGCGATTTTGAAAGAAGCCTGGTTAGGCCATTAAACAGGGTGTGATGACGTCACCAAGGGGGAGGGGGCACGAGAGCAGGCTAAATTGATCCCAGGTGATAATGATTTGGCCAGGGGACCAGCTGGGATTGATGACGTCATCGAGATTAATTCTGGTATTTGGGTTAGAGAATAGGGGCTCTGTTCATGGTTAGGGTTAGGATAAGGTTTTGGGCTAGGTAGGGTTCAGGCTCAGGTGTGGGCTAGGTTTAGGGTTTGGGTTAGAGGGTTAGGGACAGGGTTACGGTCACAGTGTAGTAATGATGGCTATTCACAATGAATGAGCTTCAATCACTGGACAATTTGGTGTGTAGCACTCAGAACTTACGACTCCAGACTAGGGAAATATTTAGTAATGTGCTTCACACAATAGGCATACATATTCCAATAGACTGAATATCTGAACAGCACAATTTTGTCACTGGGAAATCTTGTTCAAACAGCTGAGAAGCGAGTGTGACACTGTTTACATTTATTTTTTCCGTCAAAAGGAGTTGGCGTTTTCGGGAAAAGGTTTTGGTGAAACACTGAAAAACTCATTTTCCTAGAGCTATCGAACAGTATGAAAGTATTGAGAACACTATGAAATAAAAATGTTAGGCAGGCTAGGGTTCCAAGTAATGTTTTACTGCGCCTTTAAAAAGCCAGTATGACACCCGTGTTAAAATGAAAAGTCTCATTGCTCAAAACAACAGACCAGGGGAATGGCAGAGTGTCTCTAGAACTCCTGGAATACCTTTTAGAACCCGAACATCTCTACTGAATTTTGAAATACTGAGAATTTGTATCCAAAGCGCTGTGAAAGGTAGGATAGACTGTCAAGTGGTAATAATGTTGAAAGTGCTGGTATATTTGTAAAAAAGGTTGTTTAACCAAATTAGAATTAACAATGAAAAAGCTTGAGACACTGGAAGAGAGAGACTCCAACTCGGGAAATTCACAATGATAACCTAGGTTAATATCTAAGAAAGTGCTTCAAACACTAGGAATACGTGAATAAAGGGCCTTAATATCTGTAACACATTGTTTCCTGACAAGGAAATCGTGTTCAAAGAACACAGAACCGAGTGGGATACTGGTTACATTTATTATTCCGGGACAATGAGTTGGCGATTTTGAAAGAGGCCCGGTTAGGCCATTAAACCGGATGTGATGACGTCACCAAGGGGGAGGGGCCACGTGGGCAGGCTTAATTGATCCCAGGTGATAATGATTTGGCCAGGGGACCAGCTGTGAGTGATGACGTCAACGAGATTAGTTCTGGTATTAGGGTTAGAGAATTGGGGCTCTGTTCATGGTTAGGGTTAGGATAAGGTTTTGGGCTAGGTAGGGTTCAGGCTCAGGTGTGGGCTAGGTTTAGGGTTTGGGTTAGAGGGTTAGGGACAGGGTTACGGTCACAGTGTAGTAATGTTGGCTATTCACAATGAATGAGCTTCAATCACTGGACAATTTGGTGTGTAGCACTCAGAACTTACGACTCCAGACTGGGGAAATATTTAGTAATGTGCTTCACACAATAGGCATACATATTCCAATAGACTGAATATCTGAACAGCACAATTTTGTCACTGGGAAATCTTGTTCAAACAGCTGAGAAGCGAGTGTGACACTGTTTACATTTATTTTTCCCGTCAAAAGGAGTTGGCGTTTTCGGGAAAAGGTTTTGGTGAAACACTGAAAAACTCATTTTCCTAGAGCTATCGAACAGTATGAAAGTATTGAGAACACTATGAAATAAAAATGTTAGTTAGGGTAGGGATCCAAGTAATGTTTTCCTGTGCCTTTAAAAAGCCAGTATGACACCCGTGTTAAAATGAAAAGTCTCATTGCTCAAAACAACAGACCAGGGGAATGGCAGAGTGTCTCTAGAACTCCTGGAATACCTTTTAGAACCCGAACATCTCTACTGAATTTTGAAATACTGAGAATTTGTATCCAAAGCGCTGTGAAAGGTAGGATAGACTGTCAAGTGGTAATAATGTTGAAAGTGCTGGTATATTTGTAAAAAAGGTTGTTTAACCAAATTAGAATTCACAATGAAAAAGCTTGAGACACTGGAAGAGAGAGACACCAACTCGGGAAATTCACAATGATAACCTAGGTTAATATCTAAGAAAGTGCTTCAAACACTAGGAATACGTGAATAAAGGGCCTTAATATCTGTAACACATTGTTTCCTGACAAGGAAATCGTGTTCAAAGAACACAGAACCAAGTGGGATACTGGTTACATTTATTATTCCGGGACAATGAGTTGGCGATTTTGAAAGAGGCCCGGTTAGGCCATTAAACCGGATGTGATGACGTCACCAAGGGGGGGGGCCACGTGGGCAGGCTTAATTGATCCCAGGTGATAATGATTTGGCCAGGGGACCAGCTGGGAGTGATGACGTCATCGAGATTAGTTCTGGTATAAGGGTTAGAGAATTGGGGCTCTGTTCATGGTTAGGGTTAGGATAAGGTTTTGGGCTAGGTAGGGTTCAGGCTCAGGTGTGGGCTAGGTTTAGGGTTTGGGTTAGAGGGTTAGGGACAGGGTTACGGTCACAGTGTAGTAATGTTGGCTATTCACAATGAATGAGCTTCAATCACTGGACAATTTGGTGTGTAGCACTCAGAACTTACGACTCCAGACTGGGGAAATATTTAGTAATGTGCTTCACACAATAGGCATACATATTCCAATAGACTGAATATCTGAACAGCACAATTTTGTCACTGGGAAATCTTGTTCAAACAGCTGAGAAGCGAGTGTGACACTGTTTACATTTATTTTTCCCGTCAAAAGGAGTTGGCGTTTTCGGGAAAAGGTTTTGGTGAAACACTGAAAAACTCATTTTCCTAGAGCTATCGAACAGTATGAAAGTATTGAGAACACTATGAAATAAAAATGTTAGTTAGGGTAGGGATCCAAGTAATGTTTTCCTGTGCCTTTAAAAAGCCAGTATGACACCCGTGTTAAAATGAAAAGTCTCATTGCTAAAAACA
This sequence comes from Cnephaeus nilssonii, assembly GCF_951640355.1. Taxonomy (NCBI): domain Eukaryota; kingdom Metazoa; phylum Chordata; class Mammalia; order Chiroptera; family Vespertilionidae; genus Cnephaeus; species Cnephaeus nilssonii. Next base: position 83,999,193 of record NC_137084.1, read on the forward strand.
ACAGACCAGGGGAATGGCAGAGTGTCTCTAGAACTCCTGGAATACCTTTTAGAACCCGAACATCTCTACTGAATTTTGAAATACTGAGAATTTGTATCCAAAGCGCTGTGAAAGGTAGGATAGACTGTCAAGTGGTAATAATGTTGAAAGTGCTGGTATATTTGTAAAAAAGGTTGTTTAACCAAATTAGAATTCACAATGAAAAAGCTTGAGACACTGGAAGAGAGAGACTCCAACTCGGGAAATTCACAATGATAACCTAGGTTAATATCTAAGAAAGTGCTTCAAACACTAGGAATACGTGAATAAAGGGCCTTAATATCTGTAACACATTGTTTCCTGACAAGGAAATCGTGTTCAAAGAACACAGAACCGAGTGGGATACTGGTTACATTTATTATTCCGGGACAATGAGTTGGCGATTTTGAAAGAGGCCCGGTTAGGCCATTAAACCGGATGTGATGACGTCACCAAGGGGGAGGGGCCACGTGGGCAGGCTTAATTGATCCCAGGTGATAATGATTTGGCCAGGGGACCAGCTGGGAGTGATGACGTCATCGAGATTAGTTCTGGTATTAGGGTTAGAGAATTGGGGCTCTGTTCATGGTTAGGGTTAGGATAAGGTTTTGGGCTAGGTAGGGTTCAGGCTCAGGTGTGGGCTAGGTTTAGGGTTTGGGTTAGAGGGTTAGGGACAGGGTTACGGTCACAGTGTAGTAATGTTGGCTATTCACAATGAATGAGCTTCAATCACTGGACAATTTGGTGTGTAGCACTCAGAACTTACGACTCCAGACTAGGGAAATATTTAGTAATGTGCTTCTCACAAAAGGAATACATATTCCAATAGACTGAATATCTGAACAGCACAATTTTGTCACTGGGAAATCTTGTTCAAACAGCTGAGAAGCGAGTGTGACACTGTTTACATTTATTTTTCCCGTCAAAAGGAGTTGGCGTTTTCAGGAAAAGGTTTTGGTGAAACACTGAAAAACTCATTTTCCTAGAGCTATCGAACAGTATGCAAGTATTGAGAACACTATGAAATAAAAATGTTAGTCAGGCTAGGGTTCCAAGTAATGTTTTACTGTGCCTTTAAAAAGCCGGTATGACACCCGTGTTAAAATGAAAAGTCTCATTGCTCAAAACAACAGACCAGGGGAATGGCAGAGTGTCTCTAGAACTCCTGGAATACGTTTTAGAACCCCAACATCTCTACTGAATTTTAAAATACTGAGAATTTGTATCCAAAGCGCTGTGAAAGGTAGGATAGACTGTCAAGTGGTAATAATGTTGAAAGTGCTGGTATATTTGTAAAAAAGGTTGTTTAACCAAATTAGAATTCACAATGAAAAAGGTTGAGACACTGGAAGAGAGAGACTCCAACTCGGGAAATTCACAATGATAACCTAGGTTAATATCTAAGAAAGTGCTTCAAACACTAGGAATACGTGAATAAAGGGCCTTAATATCTGTAACACATTGTTTCCTGACAAGGAAATCGTGTTCAAAGAACACAGAACCGAGTGGGATACTGGTTACATTTATTATTCCGGGACAATGAGTTGGTGATTTTGAAAGAGGCCTGGTTAGGCCGTTAAACCGGATGTGATGACGTCACCAAGGGGGAGGGGCCACGTGGGCAGGCTTAATTGATCCCAGGTGATAATGATTTGGCCAGGGGACCAGCTGGGAGTGATGATGTCATCGAGATTAGTTCTGGTATTAGGGTTAGAGAATTGGGGCTCTGTTCATGGTTAGGGTTAGGATAAGGTTTTGGGCTAGGTAGGGTTCAGGCTCAGGTGTGGGCTAGGTTTAGGGATTGGGTTAGAGGGTTAGGGACAGGGTTATGGTCACGGTGTAGTAATGTTGGCTATTCACAATGAATGAGCTTCAATCACTGGACAATTTGGTGTGTAGCACTCAGAACTTACGACTCCAGACTAGGGAAATATTTAGTAATGTGCTTCACACAATAGGAATACATATTCCAATAGACTGAATATCTGAACAGCACAATTTTGTCACTGGGAAATCTTGTTCAAACAGCTGAGAAGCGAGTGTGACACTGTTTACATTTATTTTTCCCGTCAAAAGGAGTTGGCGTTTTCGGGAAAAGGTTTTGGTGAAACACTGAAAAACTCATTTTCCTAGAGCTATCGAACAGTATGAAAGTATTGAGAACACTATGGAATAAAAATGTTAGTTAGGGTAGGGTTCCAAGTAATGTTTTCCTGTGCCTTTAAAAAGCCAGTATGACACCCGTGTTAAAATGAAAAGTCTCATTGCTCAAAACAACAGACCAGGGGAATGGCAGAGTGTCTCTAGAACTACTGGAATACCTTTTAGAACCCGAACATCTCTACTGAATTTTGAAATACTGAGAATTTGTATCCAAAGCGCTGTGAAAGGTAGGATAGACTGTCAAGTGGTAATAATGTTGAAAGTGCTGGTATATTTGTAAAAAAGGTTGTTTTACCAAATTAGAATTCACAATGAAAAAGGTTGAGACACTGGAAGAGAGAGACTCCAACTCGGGAAATTCACAATGATAACCTAGGTTAATATCTAAGAAAGTGCTTCAAACACTAGGAATACGTGAATAAAGGGCCTTAATATCTGTAACACATTGTTTCCTGACAAGGAAATCGTGTTCAAAGAACACAGAACCGAGTGGGATACTGGTTACATTTATTATTCTGGGACAATGAGTTGGCGATTTTGAAAGAGGCCCGGTTAGGCCGTTAAACCGGATGTGATGACGTCACCAAGGGGGAGGGGCCACGTGGGCAGGCTTAATTGATCCCAGGTGATAATGATTTGGCCAGGGGACCAGCTGGGAGTGATGACGTCATCGAGATTAGTTCTGGTATTAGGGTTAGAGAATTGGGGCTGTGTTCATGGTTAGGATTAGAATAAGGTTTTGGGCTAGGTAGGGTTCAGGCTCAGGTGTGGGCTAGGTTTAGGGTTTGGGTTAGAGGGTTAGGGACAGGGTTACGGTCACAGTGTAGTAATGTTGGCTATTCACAATGAATGAGCTTCAATCACTGGACAATTTGGTGTGTAGCACTCAGAACTTACGACTCCAGACTAGGGAAATATTTAGTAATGTGCTTCACACAATAGGCATACATATTCCAATAGACTGAATATCTGAACAGCACAATTTTGTCACTGGGAAATCTTGTTCAAACAGCTGAGAAGCGAGTGTGACACTGTTTACATTTATTTTTCCCGTCAAAAGGAGTTGGCGTTTTCGGGAAAAGGTTTTGGTGAAACACTGAAAAACTCATTTTCCTAGAGCTATCGAACAGTATGAAAGTATTGAGAACACTATGAAATAAAAATGTTAGTTAGGCTAGGGTTCCAAGTAATGTTTTAATGTGCCTTTAAAAAGCCATTATGACACCCGTGTTAAAATGAAAAGTTTCATAGCTCAAAACAACAGACCAGAGGAATGGCAGAGTGTCTCTGGAACTCCTGGAATACCTGTTAGAACTCGAACATCGCTACTGAATTTTGAAATACTGAGAATTTTTATCCAAAGCGCTGTGAAAGGTAGGATAGACTTTCAAGTGGTAATAATGTTGAAAGTGCTTGTATATTTGTCAAAAAGGTTGTTTTACCAAATTAGAATTCACAATGAGAAACCTTGAGACACTGGAAGAGAGAGACTCCAACTAGGGAAATTCACAATGATAACCTAGGTTAATATCTAAGAAAGTGCTTCAAACACTAGAAATACGTAAATAAAGGGCCTTAATATCTGTAACACATTGTTTCCTGACAAGGAAATCGTGTTCAAAGAACATAGAACCGAGTTGGATACTGGTTATATTTATTATTCCGGGACATTGAGTAGGCGATTTTGAAAGAAGCCTGGTTAGGCCATTAAACCGGAAGTGATGACGTAACCAAGGGGGAGGGGCCACGTGGGCAGGCTTAATTGATCCCAGGTGATAATCATTTGGCCAGGGGACCAGCTGGGAGTGATGACGTCATCGAGATTAGTTCTGGTATTAGGGTTAGAGAATTGGGGCTCTGTTCATGGTTAGGGTTAGGATAAGGTTTTGGGCTAGGTAGGGTTCAGGCTCAGGTTAGGGCTAGGTTTAGGGTTTGGGTTAGAGGGTTAGGGACAGGGTTAAGGTCACAGTGTAGTAATGTTGGCTATTCACAATGAATGAGCTTCAATCACTGGACAATTTGGTGTGTAGCACTCAGAACTTAGGACTCCAGACTAGGGAAATATTTAGAAATGTGCTTCACACAATAGGAATACATATTCCAATAGACTGAATATCTGAACAGCACAATTTTGTCACTGGGAAATCTTGTTCAAACAGCTGAGAACCCAGTGTGACACTGTTTACATTTATTTTTCCCGTCAAACGGAGTTGGCGTTTTCGGGAAAAGATGTTGGTGAAACACTGAAAAACTCATTTTCCTATAGCTATACAATAGTATGAAAGTATTGAGAACACTATGAAATAAAAATGTTACTTAGGCTAGGGTTCCAAGTAATGTTTTAATATGCCTTTAAAAAGCCGGTATGACACCTATGTTAAAATGAAAAGTCTCATAGCTCAAAACAACAGACCAGGGGAATGTCAGAGTGCCTCTAGAACTCCTGGAATAAGTTTTATAACCCGAACATCTCTACTGAATTTGAAATACTGAGAATTTGTATCCAAAGCGCTTTGAAAGGTAGGATAGACTTTCAAGTGGTAATAATGTTGAAAGTGCTGGTATATTTTTAAAAAAGGTTGTTTTACCAAATTAGAATTCACAATGAAAAAGCTTGAGACACTGGAAGAGAGAGACTCCAACTCTGGAAATTCACAATGATAACCTAGGTTAATATCTAAGAAAGTGCTTCAAACACTCGGAATACGTGAATAAAGGGCCTTAATATCTGTAACACATTGTTTCCTGACAAGGAAATCGTGTTCAAAGAACATAGAACTGAGTTGGATACTGGTTCCATTTATTATTCCGGGACAATGAGTTGGCGATTTTGAAATAAGCCTGGTTAGGCCATTAAACCGGAAGTGATGACTTCACCAAGGGGGAGAGGCCAGGTGGGCAGGCTTAATTGATCCCATGTGATAATGATTTGGCCAGGGGACCAGTTGCGAGTGATGATGTCATCGAGATTAGTTCTGCTATTAGGGTTAGAGAATTGGGGCTCTGTTCAGGGTTAGGGTTAGGATAAAGTTTTGGGCTAGGTAGGGTTCAGTCTCAGGTTAGGGCTAGGTTTAGGGTTTGGGTTGGAGGGTTAGGGACAGGGTTCTGGTCACCATGTAGTAACGTTGGCTATTCTCAATGAATGAGATTCAATCACTAATGATTTCTAGCTGTGTCATATAATTGTCCATCTGCTCTATTTGTGGGACTTCACCACATGTACAAACAACTTTATACACTCTTCTCTGAACTTGAGAAGCTATATAAACTTGTCTTTCAACTGTTTTACAGTCGAGTACTACTTTTCAGTGACTTATGGTGGGTTCAAACACTGGTTTCATGTGAACTAACTCTATTTCAAGGATTTCTGCAGTGTACAACATCCTTTCTATTCTAGACACTTACATTTTGATGGTTTTCCAGTTGTTCTAACACAATTCTATGATATTTATTAGTATTTGCTCTGAATTACTATGCTTTCTTCCAGTGTCCTTTAATGGGCCTTCTGCTCTACTTGTGGGACTTCACCACTTGTAGCAACATCTTTATACATTCTTCTCTGAACTTGAGAAGGTATATACACTTGTTTCCCAACTGTTTAACAGTTGAATACTACTTTTCAGTGAATTCTGTTGGTTTCAAACATTGGTTTCATGTGATCTAACTCTATTTCAAGGATTTCCGCAGTGTACAACATCTTTTCTAGACTAGACACTTACATTTTGATGATTTTCGACTTGTTCTCACACAATTCTGTGATATTCATGAATATTTGCTTTGAGTTACTACAGATTTCACGCTGAGTCCTATAGTGGCCCTTCTGCTCTACTTGTGGGACTTCACCACATGTAAAAACAACTTCATACACTCTTCTCTGAATTTGAGAAGCTATATACACTTGTCTCTCAACTGTTGTACTGTTGAATGCTACTTTTCAGTGAATTCTAGTGGGTTGAAACACTGGTTTCTTGTGAACTAACTCTATTTCAAAGATTTCTGCCGTGTACAACATCCTTTTTAGACTATACACTTATATTTTGATGGTTTTCCACTTGTTCTCACACAATTCTATGATATTCATTAGTATTTGTTCTGAAATACTACTGATTTCTAGCTGTGTTTTATACTGGGCCTGCTGGTCTATTTGTGGGTCTTCACCACATGTACAAACAATTTTATACACTCTTCTCTGAACTTGAGAAGCTATATACTCTTGTCTTTCAATAGTTTTACAGTTGAATGCTAATTTTCAGTGAATTCTGGTGGTTTCAAAAACTGGTTTCATGTGAACTAACTCTATTTCAAGGATTTCCGCAGTGTACAACATCCTTTGTAGACTAGACACTTACATTTTGATGGTTTTCTACTTGTTCTCACACAATTCCATGCTATTCATTAATATTTGCTCTGAATTTCTACAGATTTCTAGCTGTGTCCTGTAATGGGCCCTCTGCTCTACTTGTGGGACTTCACCACATGTAAAAACAACTTCATACACTCTTCTAAGAACATGAGAAGCTATATACACTTGTCTTTCAACAGTTTTACAGTTCAATGCTAAATTTCATTGTATTCTAGGGGTTTCAAACACTGGTTTCATGTAAACTAACTCTATTTCCACGATTTCTGCAGTGTACAACATCCTTTCTAGACTATACACTTACATTTTGATGTCTTTTCCACTTGGTGTCTCACAATTCTGTGATACTCATTAGTATTTGCTCTGAATTACTACTGCTTTCTTGCAGTGTTGTATAATGGGCCATCTGCTCTACTTGTGGGACTTCACCACATGTAGAAAAACCTTCATACACTCTTCTCTGAACTTGAGAAGCTATATACACTTGTCTTTCAACTGTTTTACAGTTGAAAACTACTTTTCAGTGACTTCTGGTGGTTTCAAACACTGGTTTCATGTGAACTAACTCTATTTCAAGGATTTCTGCAGTGTAAAACATCCCTTCTAGACTAGACACTTACATTTTGATGGTTTTCCACTTGTTCTCACACAATTCTATGATATTCATTAGTATTTGCTCTGAATTACTACTGATTTCTAGCTGTGTCCTATAATGGGCCTTCGGCTCTACTTGTGGGACTTCACCACTTGTAGAAACAACTTTACACATTCTTCTCTGAATTAGAGAAGCTATATACACTTGTCTCTCAACTCTTGTACTGTTGAATGCTACTTTTCAGTGAATTCTAGTGGGTTTAAACACTGGTTTCTTGTGAACTAACTCTAGTTCAAGGATTTCTGCAGTGTACAACATCCTTTCTAGACTATACACTTACATTTTGATGGTTTTCCACTTGTTCTCACACAATTCCATGGTATTCATTAATATTTGCTCTGAATTACTACAGATTTCTAGCAGTGGCCTATAATAGCCCTTCTGCTCTACTTGTGGCACGTCACCACATGTAAAAACAACTTCGTACACTCTTCTCTGAACTTGAGAAGCTATATACACTTGTCTTTCAACAGTTTTACAGTTGAATGCTAATTTTCATTGTATTCTAGGGGTTTCAAATACTGTTTTCATGTGAACTAACTCTATTTCCAGGATTTCTGCAGTGTACAACATCCCTTCTAGACTAGACACTTACATTTTGATGTCTTTTCCACTTGGTCTCTCGCAATTCTGTGATACTCATTAGTATTTTCTCTGAATTACTACTGCTTTCTTGCAGTGTCCTATAATAGCTCTTCTGCTCTACTTGTGGGACTTCATCACATGTAGAAAAACCTTCATACACTCTTCTCTGAACTTGAGAAGCTATATACACTTGTCTTTCAACAGTTTTACAGTTGAATGCTAATTTTCATTGTATTTAGGGTTTTCAAACACTGGTTTCATGTGAACTAACTCTATTTCCAGGATTTCTGCAGTGTACAACATCGTTTCTAGACTAGACACTTACATTTTGATGTTTTTCCACTTGTTCTCACACAATTCTATGATATTCATTAGTATTTGCTCTGAATTACTACTGATTTCTAGCTGTGTCCTCTAATGGGCCTTCTGCTCTACTTGTGGGACTTCACCACTTGTAGAAACAAATTTATACACTCTTCTCTGAACTTGAGAAGCTATATACACCTGTCTTTCAACTGTTTTACAGTTGAATACTACTTTTCAGTGAATTCTGTTGGTTTCAAACACTGCTTTCATGTGATCTAACACTATTTCCAGGATTTCTGCAGTGTACAACATCTTTTCTAGACTAGACACTTACATTTTGATGGTTTTCCACTTGTTCTCACACAATTCTTTGATATTCATTAATATTTGCTCTGAAATATTACTGATTTCTAGCTGTGTCTTATAATAGGCCTTCTGCTCTATTTGTGGGACTTCACCACATGTAAAAACAACTTCATTCATTCTTCTCTGAACTTAAGAAGTTATATACACATGTCTTTCAACAGTTTTACAGTTGAATGCTAATTTTCATTGTATTCTAGGGGTTTCAAACACTGGTTTCATGTGCACTAACTCTATTTCCAGGGTTTCTGCAGTGTACAACATCCTTTCTAGACTAGACACGTACATTTTGATGTCTTTTACACTTGGTCTCTCATAATTCTGTGATACTCATTAGTATTTGCTCTGAATTACTACTGCTTTCTTGCAGTGTCCTATAATAGCTCTTCTCCTCTACTTGTGGGACTTCACCACATGTAGAAAAACCTTCATACACTCTTCTCTGAACTTGAGAAGCTATATATACTTGTCTTTCAACTGTTTTACAGTTGAAAACTAGTTTTCAGTGACTTCTGGTGGTTTCAAACACTGGTTTCCTGTGAACTAACTCTATTTCAAGGATTTCCGCAGTGTAAAACATCCCTTCCAGACTAGACACTTACATTTTTATGGTTTTCCACTTGTTCTCATACAATTCTATGATATTCATTAGTATTTGCTGTGAATTACTACTGATTTCTAGCTGTGTCCTATAATGGGCCTTCTGCTCTACTTGTGGGACTTCACCACATGTAAAAACAACTTCATACACTCTTCTCTGAACTTGAGAAGCAATATATACTTGTCTTTCAACAGTTTTACAGTTGAATGCTAATTTTCATTGTATTCTAGGGGTTTCAAACATTGGTTTCATTTAAACTAACTCTATTTCCACGATTTCTGCAGTGTACAACATCCTTTCTAGACTAGACACTTACATTTGATGGTTTTCCACTTGTTCTCACACAATACTATGATATCCATTAATATTTGCTCTGAAATACTACTGATTTCTAGCTGTGTCTTATAATAGGCCTTCTGCTCTATTTGCGAGATTTCACCACATGTAAAAACAACTTCATACATTTTTCTCTGAACTTGAGAAGCTATATACACTTGTCTTTCAACAGTTTTACAGTTGAATGCTGATTTTCATTGTATTCTAGGGCTTTCAAACCCTGGTATCATGTGAACTAACTCTATTTCCAGGATTTCTGCAGTGTACAATATCCGTTCTACCTAGACACTTACATTTTGATGTCTTTTCCTCTTGGTCTCTAACAATTCTGTGATACTCATTAGTATTTGCTCTGAATTACTACTGCTTTCTTGAGGTGTCCTATAATAGCTCTTCTGCTCTACTTGTGGGACTTCACCACATGTAGAAAAAACTTCATACACTCTTCTCTGAACTTGAGAAGCTATATACACTTGTCTTTCAACTGTTTTACAGTTGAAAACGACTTTTCAGTGACTTCTGGAGGTTTCAAACACTGGTTTCATGTGAACTAACTCTATTTCAAGGAATTCTGCAGTGTACAACATCCCTTCTAGACTAGACACTTACATTTTGATGGTTTTCCACTTGTTCTCACACAATTCTATGATATTCATTAGTATTTGCTGTGAATTACTACTGATTTCTAGCTGTGACCTATAATAGCCCTTCTGCTCTACTTGTGGGACTTCACCACATGTAAAATCAACTTCATACACTCTTATCTGAACTTGAGAAGCAATATATACTTGTCTTTCAACAGTTTTACAGTTGAATGCTAATTTTCATTGTATTCTAGGGGTTTCAAACACTGGTTTCATGTAAACTAACTCTATTTCCAGGATTTATGCAGTGTACAACATCCCTTCTAGACTAGACACTTACATTTGATGGTTTTCTACTTATTCTCACACAATTCCATGCTATTCATTAATATTTGCTCTGAATTACTACATATTTCTAGCAGTGTCCTATAATAGCCCTTCTGCTCTACATGTGGGACTTCACCACATGTAAAAACAACTTCATACATTCTTCTCTGAACTTGAGAAGGTATATACACTTGTCTTTCAACAGTTTTACAGTTGAATGCTAATTTTCATAGTATTCTAGGTGTTTCAAACACTGATTTCATGTGAACTAACTCTATTTCCATGATTTCTGTAGTGTACAACATCCTTTCTAGACAAGACACTTACATTTTGATGTCTTTTACACTTGGTCTCTCACAATTCTGTGATACTCATTAGTATTTGCTCTGAATTACTACTGCTTTCTTGAGGTGTCCTATAATAGCTCTTCTGCTCTACTTGTGGGACTTCACCACATGTAGAAAAAACTTCATACACTCTTCTCTGAACTTGAGAAGCTATATACACTTGTCTTTCAACTGTTTTACAGTTGAAAACTACTTTTCAGTGACTTCTGGTGGTTTCAAACACTGGTTTCATGTGAACTAACTCTATTTCAAGGATTTCCGCAGTGTACAACATTCTTTCTAGACTAGACACTTACATTTTGATGTCTTTTCCACTTGGTCTCTCACAATTCTGTGATACTCATTAGTATTTGCTCTGAATTACTACTGCTTTCTTGCAGTGTCCTATAATAGCTCTTCTGCTCTACCTGTGGGACTTCACCACATGTAGAAACAACTTCATACACTCTTCTCTGAACTTGAGAAGCTATATACAATTGTCTTTCAACTGTTTTACAGTTGAAAACTACTTTTCAGTCACTTCTGGTGGTTTCAAACACTGGTTTCATGTGAACTAACTCTATTTCAAGGATTTCTGCAGTGTACAACATCCCTTCTAGACTAGACACTTACATTTTGATGGTTTTCCACTTGTTCTCACACAATTCTATGATATTCATTAGTATTTGCTCTGAATTACTACTGATTTCTAGCTGTGTCCTATAATGGGACTTCTGCTCTACTTGTGGGACTTCACCACATGTAAAAACTACTTCATACACTCTTCTCTGAACTTGAGAAGCTATATACACCTGTCTTTCAACTGTTTTACAGTTGAATACTACTTTTCAGTGAATTCTGTTGGTTTCAAACACTGCTTTCATGTGATCTAACTCTATTTCCAGGATTTCTGCAGTGTACAACATCCTTTCTAGACTAGACACTTACATTTTGATGTTTTTCCACTTGTTCTCACACAATTCTATGATATTCATTAGTATTTGCTCTGAATTACTACTGATTTCTAGCTGTGTCCTATAATGGGACTTCTGCTCTACTTGTGGGACTTCAACACATGTAAAAACAACTTCATAAACTCTTATCTGAACATGAGAAGCAATATATACTTGTCTTTCAACAGTTTTACAGTTGAATGCTAATTTTCATTGTATTCTAGGGGTTTCAAACACTGGTTTCATGTAAACTAACTCTATTTCCAGGATTTCTGCAGTGTACAACATCCCTTCTAGACTAGACACTTACATTTTGATGTTTTTCCACTTGTTCCCACACAATACTATGATATTCATTAATATTTGCTCTGAAATACTACTGATTTCTAGCTGTGTCTTATAATAGGCCTTCTGCTCTATTTGTGGGACTTCACCACATGTAAAAACAACTTCATACATTCTTCTCTGAACTTAAGAAGTTATATACACATGTCTTTCAACAGTTTTACAGTTGAATGCTAATTTTCATTGTATTCTAGGGGTTTCAAACACTGGTTTCATGTGCACTAACTCTATTTCCAGGATTTCTGCAGTGTACAACATCCTTTCTAGACTAGACACTTACATTTTGATGTTTTTCCACTTGTTCTCACACAATTCTATGATATTCATTAGTATTTGCTCTGAATTACTACTGATTTCTAGCTGTGTCCTATAATGGGACTTCTGCTCTACTTGTGGGACATCAACACATGTAAAAACAACTTCATAAACTCTTACCTGAACATGAGAAGCAATATATACTTGTCTTTCAACAGTTTTACAGTTGAATTCTAATTTTCATTGTATTCTAGGGGTTTCAAACACTGGTTTCATGTAAACTAACTCTATTTCCAGGATTTCTGCAGTGTACAACATCCCTTCTAGACTAGACACTTACATTTTGATGTTTTTCCACTTGTTCTCACACAATACTATGATATTCATTAATATTTGCTCTGAAATACTACTGATTTCTAGCTGTGTCTTATAATAGGCCTTCTGCTCTATTTGTGGGACTTCACCACATGTAAAAACAACTTCATACATTCTTCTCTGAACTTAAGAAGTTATATACACATGTCTTTCAACAGTTTTACAGTTGAATGCTAATTTTCTTTGTATTCTAGGGGTTTCAAACACTGGTTTCATGTGCACTAACTCTATTTCCAGGATTTCTGCAGTGTACAACATCCTTTCTAGACTAGACACTTACATTTTGATGTCTTTTACACTTGGTCTCTCACAATTCTGTGATACTCATTAGTATTTGCTCTGAATTACTACTGCTTTCTTGCAGTGTCCTATAATAGCTCTTCTGCTCTACTTGTGGGACTTCACCACATGTAGAAAAACCTTCATACACTCTTCTCTGAACTTGAGAAGCTATATATACTTGTCTTTCAACTGTTTTACAGTTGAAAACTACTTTTCAGTGACTTCTGGTGGTTTCAAACACTGGTTTCATGTGAACTAACTCTATTTCAAGGATTTCTGCAGTGTAAAACATCCCTTCCAGACTAGACACTTACATTTTGATGGTTTTCCACTTGTTCTCACACAATTCTATGATATTCATTAGTATTTGCTCTGAATTACTACTGATTTCTAGCTGTGCCCTCTAACTGGCCTTCTGCTCTACTTGTGGGACTTCACCACATGTAGAAACAACTTTATACACTCTTCTCTGAACTTGAGAAGCTATATACACCTGTCTTTCAACTGTTTTACAGTTGAATACTACTTTTCAGTGAATTCTGTTGGTTTCAAACACTGCTTTCATGTGATCTAACTCTATTTCCAGGATTTCTGCAGTGTACAACATCCTTTCTAGACTAGACACTTACATTTTGATGGTTTTCCACTTGTTCTCACATAATTCTATGATATTCATTAATATTTGCTCTGAAATACTACAGATTTCTAGCTGTGTCCTATAATGGGACTTCTGCTCTATTTGTGGGTCTTCACCACATGTAAAAACAACTTCATACATTCTTCTCTGAACTTGAGAAGGTATATACACTTGTCTTTCAGCAGTTTTACAGTTGAATGCTAATTTTCATAGTATTCTAGGTGTTTCAAACACTGGTTTCATGTGAACTAACTCTATTTCCAGGATTTCTGTAGTGTACAACATCCTTTCTAGACTAGACACTTACATTTTGATGTCTTTTCCACTTGGTCTCTCACAATTCTGTGATATTCATTAATATTTGCTCTGAAATACTACTGATTTCTAGCTGTGTCTTATAATTGGCCTTCTGCTCTATTTGCGGGATTTCACCACATGTAAAAACAACTTCATACATTCTTCTCTGAACTTGAGAAGCTATATACACTTGTCTTTCAACAGTTTTAGAGTTGAATGCTAATTTTCATTGTATTCTAGGGCTTTCAAACCCTGGTATCATGTGAACTAACTCTATTTCCAGGATTTCTGCAGTGTACAACATCCTTTCTACCTAGACACTTACGTTTTGATGTCTTTTCCTCTTGGTCTCTCACAATTCTGTGATAGTCATTAGTATTTGCTCTGAATTACTACTGCTTTCTTGAGGTGTCCTGTAATAGCTCTTCTGCTCTACTTGTGGGACTTCACCACATGTAGAAAAAACTTCATACACTCTTCTCTGAACTTGAGAAGCTATATACACTTGTCTTTCAACTGTTTTACAGTTGAAAACTACTTTTCAGTGACTTCTGGAGGTTTCAAACACTGGTTTCATGTGAACTAACTCTATTTCAAGGATTTCTGCAGTGTACAACATCCCTTCTAGACTAGACACTTACATTTTGATGGTTTTCCACTTGTTCTCACACAATTCTATGATATTCATTAGTACTTGCTCTGAATTACTACTGATTTCTAGCTGTGACCTATAATGGGACTTATGCTCTACTTGTGGGACTTCACCACATGTAAAAACAACTTCATACACTCTTATCTGAACTTGAGAAGCAATATATACTTGTCTTTCAACAGTTTTACAGTTGAATGCTAATTTTCATTGTATTCTAGGGGTTTGAAACACTGGTTTCATGTAAACTAACTCTATTTCCAGGATTTATGCAGTGTACAACATCCCTTCTAGACTAGACACTTACATTTGATGGTTTTCTACTTATTCTCACACAATTCCATGCTATTCATTAATATTTGCTCTGAATTACTACAGATTTCTAGCAGTGTCCTGTAATAGCCCTTCTGCTCTACTTGTGGGACTTCACCACATGTAAAAACAACTTCATACATTCTTCTCTGAACTTGAGAAGGTATATACACTTGTCTTTCAACAGTTTTACAGTTGAATGCTAATTTTCATAGTATTCTAGGTGTTTCAAACACTGGTTTCATGTGAACTAACTCTATTTCCAGAATTTCTGTAGTGTACAACATCCTTCTAGACAAGACACTTACATTTTGATGTCTTTTACACTTGGTCTCTCACAATTCTGTGATACTCATTAGTATTTGCTCTGAATTACTACTGCTTTCTTGAGGTGTCCTATAATAGCTCTTCTGCTCTACTTGTGGGACTTCACCACATGTAGAAAAAACTTCATACACTCTTCTCTGAACTTGAGAAGATATATACACTTGTCTTTCAACTGTTTTACAGTTGAAAACTACTTTTCAGTGACTTCTGGTGGTTTCAAACACTGGTTTCATGTGAACTAACTCTATTTCAAGGATTTCCGCAGTGTCCAACATCCTTTCTAGGCTAGACACTTACATTTTGATGTCTTTTCCACTTGGTCTCTCACAATTCTATGATATTCATTAGTATTTGCTGTGAAATACTACTGATTTCTAGATGTGTCTTATAATGGGCCTGCTGCTCTATTTGTGGGACTTCACCAAATGTACAAACAATTTTATACACTCTTCTCTGAACTTGAAAAGCTATATACACTTGTCTTTCAACAGTTTTACAGTGGAATGCTAATTTTTTTCTTGTATTCTAGGGGTTTCAAACCCTGGTTTCATGTGAACTAACTCTATTTCCAAGATTTCTGCAGTGTATAACATCCTTTATAGACTAGACACTTACATTTTGATGTCTTTTCCACTTGGTCTCTCACAATTCTGTGATACTCATTAGTATTTGCTCTGAATTACTACTGCTTTCTTGCAGTGTCCTATAATAGCTCTTCTGCTCTACTTGTGGGACTTCACCACATGTAGAAACAACTTCATACACTCTTCTCTGAACTTGAGAAGCTATATACACTTGTCTTTCAACTGTTTTACTGTTGAAAACTACTTTTCAGTGACTTCTGGTGGTTTCAAACACTGGTTTCATGTACACTAACTCTATTTCCACGATTTCTGCAGTGTACAACATCCCTTCTGGACTGGACACTTACATTTTGATGGTTTTCCACTTGTTCTCACACAATTCTATGATATTCATTAGTATTTGCTCTGAATTACTACTGATTTCTACCTGTGTCCTATAATGGGACTTCTGCTCTACTTGTGGGACTTCACCACTTGTAAAAACAACTTCATACACTCTTATCTGAACTTGAGAAGCAATATATACTGGTCTTTCAACAGTTTTACAGTTGAATGCTAATTTTCATTGTATTCTAGGGGTTTCAAACACTGGTTTCATGTAAACTAACTCTATTTCCACGATTTCTTCAGTGTACAACATCCTTTCTAGACTAGACACTTACATTTTGATGGTTTTCTACTTATTCTCACACAATTCCATGCTATTCATTAATATTTGCTCTGAAATACTACTGATTTCTAGCTGTGTCTTATAATAGGCCTTCTGCTCTATTTGTGGGACTTCACCACATGTAAAAACAACTTCATACATTCTTCTCTGAACTTAAGAAGGTATATACACTTGTCTTTCAACAGTTTTACAATTGAATGCTAATTTTCATTGTATTCTAGGGGTTTCAAACACTGGTTTCATGTGCACTAACTCTATTTCCAGGATTTCTGCAGTGTACAATATCCTTTCTAGACTAGACACTTACATTTTGATGTCTTTTCCACTTGGTCTCTCACAATTCTGTGATACTCATTAGTATTTACTCTGAATTACTACTACTTTCTTGCAGTGTCCTATAATAGCTCTTCTGCTCTACTTGTGGGACTTCACCACATGTAGAAAAACCTTCATACACTCTTCTCTGAACTTGAGAAGCTATATACACTTGTCTTTCAACTGTTTTACAGTTGAAAACTACTTTTCAGCGACTTCTGGTGGTTTCAAACACTGGTTTCATGTGAACTAACTCTATTTCAAGGATTTCTGAAGTGTAAAACATCCCTTCCAGACTAGACACTTACATTTTGATGGTTTTCCACTTGTTCTCAAACAATTCTATGATATTCATTAGTATTTTCTCTGAATTACTACTGATTTCTAGCTGTGTCCTATAATGGGTCTTCTGCTCTACTTGTGGGACTTCACCACATGTAAAAACAACTTCATACACTCTTCTCTGAACATTAGAAGCTATATACACTTGTCTCTCAACTGTTGTACTGTTGAATGCTACTATTCATTGAATTCTAGTGGGTTCAAACACTGGTTTTTTGTGAACTAACTCTATTTCAAGGATTTTTGCTGTGTACAACATCCTTTCTAGACTATACACTTACATTTTGATGGTTTTCCACTTGTTCTCACACAATTCTATGATATTCATTAGTATTTTCTGTGAAATACTACTGATTTCTAGATGTGTCTTATAATGGGCCTGCTGCTCTATTTGTGGGACTTCACCAAATGTACAAACAATTTTATACACTCTTCTCTGAACTTGAAAAGCTATATACACTTGTCTTTCAACAGTTTTACAGTGGAATGCTAATTTTTTTTTGTATTCTAGGGGTTTCAAACCCTGGTTTCATGTGAACTAACTCTATTTCCAAGATTTCTGCAGTGTATAACATCCTTTCTAGACTAGACACTTACATTTTGATGTCTTTTCCACTTGGTCTCTCACAATTCTGTGATACTCATTAGTATTTGCTCTGAATTACTACTGCTTTCTTGCAGTGTCCTTTAATGGGCCTTCTGCTCTACTTGTGGGACTTCACCACTTGTAGAAACAACTTTATACATTCTTCTCTGAATTAGAGAAGCTATATACACTTGTCTTTCAACTGTTTTACTGTTGAATACTACTTTTCAGTGAATTCTGATGGTTTCAAACACTGGTTTCATGTGAACTAACTCTATTTCAAGGATTTCCGCAGTGTACAACATCCTTTCTAGACTAGACACTTACATTTTGATGGTTTTCTACTTATTCTCACACAATTCCATGCTATTCATTAGTATTTGCTCTGAATTACTACTGATTTCTAGCTGTGTCCTATAATGGGACTTCTGCTCTACATGTGGGACTTCACCTCATGTAAAAACAACTTCATACACTCTTATCTGAACTTGAGAAGCAATATATACTTGTCTTTCAACAGTTTTACAGTTGAATGCTAATTTTGATTGTATTCTAGGTGTTTCAAACACTGGTTTCATGTGAACTAACTCTATTACCAGGATTTCTCTAGTGTACAACATCCTTTCTAGACTAGACACTTACATTTTGATGTCTTTTACACATGGTCTCTCACAATTCTGTGATACTCATTAGTATTTGCTCTGAATTACTACTGTTTCTTGCAGTGTCCTATAACAGCTCTTCTGCTCTACTTATGGGACTTCACCACATGTAGAAATAACTTCATACACTCTTCTCTGAACTTGAGAAGCTATATACACTTGTCTTTCAACTGTTTTACAGTTGAATACTACTTTTCAGTGAATTCTGTTGGTTTCAAACACTGCTTTCATGTGATCTAACTCTATTTCAAGGATTTCTGCAGTGTACAACATCCCTTCTAGACTAGACACTTACATTTTGATGGTTTTCCACTTGTTCTCACACAATTCTATGATATTCATTAGTATTTGCTCTGAATTACTACTGATTTCTAGCTGTGTCCTATAATGGGACTTCTGCTCTACTTGTAGGACTTCACCACATGTAAAAACTACTTCATACATTCTTCTCTGAACTTGAGAAGCTATATACACTTGTCTTTCAAAAGTTTTACAGTTGAATGCTAATTTTCATAGTATTCTAGGGGTTTCAAACACTGGTTTCATGTAAACTAACTCTATTTCCACGATTTCTGCAGTGTACAACATCCTTTCTAGACTAGACACTTACATTTTGATGGTTTTCCACTTGTTCTCACACAATACTATGATATTCATTAATATTTGCTCTGAAATACTACAGATTTCTAGCTGTGTCTTATAATAGGCCTTCTGCTCTATTTGTGGGTCTTCACCACATGTAAAAACAACTTCATACATTCTTCTCTGAACTTGAGAAGGTATATACACTTGTCTTTCAACAGTTTTACAGTTGAATGCTAATTTTCATAGTATTCTAAGTGTTTCAAACACTGGTTTCATGTGAACTAACTCTATTTCCAGGATTTCTGTAGTGTACAACATTCTTTCTAGACAAGACACTTACATTTTGATGTCTTTTACACTTGGTCTCTCACAATTCTGTGATACTCATTAGAATTTGCTCTGAATTACTACTGCTTTCTTGCAGTGTCCTATAATAGCTCTTCTGCTCTACTTGTGGGACTTCACCACATGTAGAAAAAACTTCATACACTCTTCTCTGAACTTGAGAAGCTATATACACTTGTTTTTCAACTGTTTTACAGTTGAAAACTACTTTTCAGTCACTTCTGGTGGTTTCAAACACTGGTTTCATGTGAACTAACTCTATTTCCAGGATTTCTGCAGTGTACAACATCCTTTCTAGACTAGACACTTACATTTTGATGTCATTTCCTCTTGGTCTCTCACAATTCTGTGATACTCATTAGTATTTGCTCTGAATTACTACTGCTTTCTTGCTGTGTCCTATAATAGCTCTTCTGCTCTACTTGTGGGACGTCACCACATGTAAAAACAACTTCGTACACTCTTCACTGAACTTGAGAAGCTATATACACTTGTCTTTCAACTGTTTTACAGTTGAAAACTACTTTTCAGTGACTTCTGGTGGTTTCAAACACTGGTTTCATGTGAACTAACTCTATTTCAAGGATTTCTGCAATGTACAACATCCCTTCTAGACTAGACACTTACATTTTGATGGTTTTCCACTTGTTCTCACACAATTCTATGATATTCATTAGTATTTGCTCTGAATTACTACTGATTTCTAGCTGTGTCCTATAATGGGACTTCTGCTCTACTTGTGGGACTTCAACACATGTAAAAACAACTTCATACACTCTTATCAGAACTTGAGAAGCAATATATACTTGTCTTTCAACAGTTTTACAGTTGAATGCTAATTTTCATTGTATTCTAGGGGTTTCAAACACTGGTTTCATGTAAACTAACTCTTTTTCCGTGATTTCTGCAGTGTACAACATCCTTTCTAGACTAGACACTTACATATTGATGGTTTTCTACTTATTCTCACACAATTCCATGCTATTCATTAATATTTGCTCTGAATTAAAACAGATTTCTAGCAGTGTCCTATAATAGCCCTTCTGCTCTACTTGTGGGACATCACCACATGTAAAAACAACTTCGTACACTCTTCACTGAACTGGAGAAGCTATATACACTTGTCTTTCAACAGTTTTACAGTTGAATGCTAATTTTCATTGTATTCTAGGGGTTTCAAACACTGGTTTCATGTGAACTAATTCTATTTCCAAGATTTCTGCAGTGTACAACATCCTTTCTAGACTAGACACTTACATTTTGATGTCTTTTCCACTTGGTCTCTCACAATTCTGTGATACTCATTAGTATTTGCTCTGAATTACTACTGCTTTCTTGCAGTGTCCTATAATAGCTCTTCTGGTCTACTTGTGGGACTTCACCACATATAGAAACAACTTCATACACTCTTCTCTGAACTTGAGAAGCTATATACACTTGTCTTTCAACGGTAAAACAGTTGAATGCTAATTTTCATTGTATTCTAGGGGTTTCAAACACTGGTTTCATGTAAACTAACTCTATTTCCACGATTTCTGCAGTGTACAACATCCTTTCTAGACTAGACACTTACATTTTGATGGTTTTCTACTTATTCTCACACAATTCCATGCTATTCATTAATATTTGCTCTGAATTACTACAGATTTCTAGCAGTGTCCTATAATAGCCCTTCTGCTCTACTTGTGGGACGTCACCACATGTAGAAACAATTTCATACACTCTTCTCTGAACTTGAGAAGCTATATACACTTGTCTTTCCACAGTTTTACAGTTGAAAACTACTTTTCAGTGACTTCTGGTGGTTTCAAACACTGGTTTCATGTGAACTAACTCTATTTCAAGGATTTCCGCAGTGTACAATATCCCTTCTAGACAAGACACTTACCTTTTGATGGTTTTCACTTGTTCTCACACAATTCTATGATATTCATTAGTATTTGCTCTGAATTACTACTGATTTCTAACTGTGTCCTATAATGGGCCTTCTGCTCTACTTGTGGGACTTCACCACATGTAAAAACAACTTCATACACTCTTCTCTGAACTTTAGAAGCTATATACACTTGTCTCTCAACTGTTGTACTGTTGAATGCTACTTTTCATTGTATTCTAGGGGTTTCAAACACTGGTTTCTTGAGAACTAACTCTATTTCAAGGATTTCTGCAGTGTACAACATCCTTTCTAGACTATACACTTACATTTTGATGGTTTTCCACTTGTTCTCACACAATTCTATGATATTCATTACTATTTGCTCTGAATTACTACTGATTTCTAGATGTGTCTTATAATGTGCCTGCTGCTGTATTTGTGGGACTTTACCAAATGTACAAACAATTTTATACACTCTTCTCTGAACTTGAGAAGCTATATATACTTGTCTTTCAACAGTTTTACAGTTGAATGCTAATTTTTTTTTGTATTCTAGGTGTTTCAAACACTGGTTTCATGTGAAAAAACTCTATTTCCAAGATTTCTGCAGTGTATAACATCCTTTATAGACTAGACACTTACATTTTGATGTCTTTTCCACTTGGTCTCTCACAATTCTGTGATACTCATTAGTATTTGCTCTGAATTACTACTGCTTTCTTGCAGTGTCCTTTAATGGGCCTTCGGCTCTACTTGTGGGACTTCACCACTTGTAGAAACAACTTTATACATTATTCTCTGAATTAGAGAAGCTATATACACTTGTCTTTCAACTGTTTCACTGTTGAATACTACTTTTCAGTGAATTCTGATGGTTTCAAACACTGGTTTCATGTGAACTAACTCTATTTCAAGGATTTCTGCAGTGTACAACATCCTTTCTAGACAAGACACATTTTGATTTTTTTCCACTTGTTCTCACACAATTCTATGATATTCATTAGTATTTGCTCTGAAATACTACTGCTTTCTAGCTGTATCTTATAATCGGCCCTCTGCTCTATATGTGTGACTTCACCACATGTACAAACAACTTTATACACTCTTCTCTGAACTTGAGAAGCTATATGCACTTGTTTCCCAACTGTTTTACAGTTGAATACTACTTTTCATTGAATTCTGGTGGTTTCAAACACTGCTTTCATGTGAACTAACGCTATTTCATGGATTTCCGCAGTTTACAACATCCTTTCTACACTAGACACTTACATTTTGATGGTTTTCTACTTGTTCTCACAAAATTCCCTGCCATTCATTTATATTTGCTCTGAATTACTACAGATTTCTAGCTGTGTCCTGTAATGAGCCCTCTGCTCTACTTGTGGGACTTCACCACATGTAGAAACAACTTCATACACTCTTCTCTGAACTTGAGAAGCTATATACACTTGTCTTACAACAGTTTTACAGTTGTATGTGAATTTTCATTGTATTCTAGGGGTTTCAAACACTGTTTTCATGTGAACTAACTCTATTTCCAGGATGTCTGCAGTGTACTACATCTTTTGTAGACTAGACACTTACATTTTGATGTCTTTTCCACCTGGTCTCTCAAATTCTGTGATACTCATTAGTATTTGCTCTGAATTACTACTGCTTTCTTGCAGTGTCCTATAATGGACCTTCTGCTCTACTTGTGGGACTTCACCACTTGTAGAATTAACTTTATACATTCTTATCTGAATTAGAGAAGCTATATACACTTGTCCTTCAACTGTTTTCCTGTTGAATTCTACTTTTCAGTGAATTCTGATGGTTTCAAACACTGGTTTCCTGTGCACTAACTCTATTTCAAGGATTTCTGCAGTGTACAACATCCTTTGGAGAATAGACACTTACATTTTGATGTCTTTTTTACTTGGTCTCTCACAATTCTGTGATACTCATTAGTATTTGCTCTGAATTACTACTGCTTTCATGCAGTGCCCTATAATACCCCTTCTGCTCTACTTGTGGGACTTCACCACATGTAGAAACTACTTCATACACTCTTCTCTGAACTTCAGAAGCTATATACACTTGTCTTTCCACTGTTTTACAGTTGAAAACTACTTTTCAGTGACTTCTGGTGGTTTCAAACACTGGTTTCATGTGAACTAACTCTATTTCAAGGATTTCCTCAGTGTACAACATCCTTTCTAGACTAGACACACTTACATTTTGATTGTTTTCCAGTTGTTCTCACACAATTCTATGATATTTATTAGTATTTGCTCTGAATTACTACTGATTTCTAGCTGTGTCCTATTTTGGGCTTTCTACTCTACTTGTTGGACTTCTCCACTATTACAAACTACATTATACACTCTTCTCTGAGCTTGAGAATCTATATACACTTGTCTTTCAACTGTTTTACAGTAGAATACTACTTTTCATTGAATTCTGTTGTTTTCAAACACTGGTTTAATGTGAACTAACTCTATTTCCACGATTTCTGCAGTGTACAACATCCTTTATGAACTAGACACTTACATTTTGATGGTTTTCCACTTGTTCTCACAAAATTCAATGATATTCATTAGTATTTGCTCTCAATTACTGCTAATTTCTAGCTGTGTAGTATAATGGGCCTTCTGCTGTACTTGTGGGACTTCTCCACAAGTACAAACAACATTATACACTCTTCTCTGAACTTGATAAGCTATATAGACTTGTCTTTCAACTGTTTTACAGTTGAAAACTACTTTTCTGTGACTTCTGGTGGCTTTAAACACTGGTTTCATGTGAACTAACTCTATTTCCAGGATTTCTGCAGTGTACAACATCCCTTCTAGATTAGACACTTACATTTTGATGGTTTTCCACTTGTTCTCACACAATTTTGTGATACTCATTAGTATTTGCTCTGAATT
The DNA here is from genome assembly GCF_951640355.1 of Cnephaeus nilssonii. Classification (NCBI taxonomy): domain Eukaryota; kingdom Metazoa; phylum Chordata; class Mammalia; order Chiroptera; family Vespertilionidae; genus Cnephaeus; species Cnephaeus nilssonii. Next base: position 84,023,126 of record NC_137084.1, read on the forward strand.
AATACTGCTTTCTTTTTATTTTAATTTCTTTATTGATTAAGGTGTCACATATTTGTCCTCATCCCCCATTCCCATCCCACACCCCTCCCCATGGATGCCCCAAACCCCTGTTGAACTTAACCATTGGTTAGGCTCATATGCGTGCACTCAAGACCTTTGGTTGATCTCTCCCCCCTCCCCCCACCCTCCCTTATCCTCCCTCTGAGGCCCGATAGTCCGATCGATGCCTCCTTGTTTCTGGTTCTGTTCTTGTTCATCAGTCTATGTTGTTCATCATTTCCCCAAGATGAGCGAAATCATGTGTCACTAGAGATATACTTATAAGAATTGAATGTGAGACGAGCAATAATAGTTATGCTGACATCAAATGAATCAGTCTGTAGTGAGTTTCTTTTTGGACCAATAGTTCTTTTGCGACCCAATATCAATGTCCACCAGTTCCTTTTGAGTACATGTCGGCACTGACCCCTCAGCTCTGGATGGTGGAGAAATGGTGGTAATGCAGGTCCGACTCCCTCTGGTTTGATCTCGGCAGGACCCAGGGGCACGGCTTCACCCGGATCCAGGGGCCCACGGCCTCACCTGGACCCGGGACCCAGTCTCACCCGGATCCAGGTGCACACGGCCTCGTCCAGACCCAGGATTCAGCTTCACCCGGACCCAGGGGCGCATGGCTTCACCCGGAGCCAGGGGCGCGTGGCTTCTCCCCGGCCCGGGACCAAGCCTCACCCGGATCCAGGGGCACACGGCCTCGCCCGGACCCGGGATCTAGCTTCCCCCGGACCCAGGGGCACGTGGCCTCACCCGGACACAGGGGCGCGTGGCCTCTCCCAGACCCAGGGTCGCGTGGCCTCACCCGGATCCATGGGCCAATGGCTTCACCTGGACCTGGGACCCAGGCTCACCCGGATCCAGGGGCACACGGCCTCGCCCAGACCCAGGATTCAGTTTAACCTAGGTTAATATCTAAGAAAGTGTTTCAAACACTAGAAATACGTGAAAAAAGGGCCTTAATATCTGTCACACATTCTTTCCTGACAAGCAAATCGTGTTCAAAGAACATAGAACCAAGTTGGATGCTGTTTACATTTATAATTAAGAGACAATGAGTTGGCGTTTTTGAAAGAGGCCCGGTTAGGCCATTAAACAGGAAGTGATGACGTCACCAAGGGGAAGGGGCCACGAGGGCAGGTTTAATTGATACCAGGAGATAATGATTTAGCCAGGGGCCCAGCTGGGTGTGATGACGAAATTGAAGTTAGTTCTGGTGTTAGGGTTAGAGAATTGGGGTTCTGGCTAGGGTTAGGTTTAGGATAAGGGTTCGGGCTAGGTAGGGTTCAGGCTCAGGTTAGGGCTAGGTTTAGGCTTAGGGTTAGAGGGTTAGGGACAGGGTTATGGTCACAGTGTAGTAAGGTTGGGTATTCACGATGAATGAGCTTCAACCACTAGACAAATTGGAGTGTAGCACTGATAATTTACAACACCAGACTAGGGAAATATTTAGAAATGTGCTTCACACTCTCGGAATACATATTCCAATAGACTGAAAATCTGAACAGCACAATTTTGTCATTTGAAAATCTTGTTCAAACCGCTTAGAACCGAGTGTGACACTGTTTACATTTATTTTTCCCGTCAAAAGGAGTTGGCGTTTTCGGGAAAAGGAGTTGGTGAAACACTGAAAAATTCATTTTCCTAGAGCTATAGAATAGTATGAAAGTATTGAGAACACAATGAAATAAAAATGTTAGTTAGGCTAGGGTTCCCAGTAGTGTTTTAAAGTACCTTTAAAAAGCTGTTATGACACCCGTGTTACAATGAAAACTCTCAGAGCTCAAAACAACAGAACAGGGGGATGTCTCAGAGTGTCTCTAGAACTCTTGGAATACGTTTTAGAACATGAACATCTCTACTGAATTTTGAAATACTGAGAATTTGTATCCAAAGCGCTGTGAAAAGTAGGGTAGACTTTCAAGTGTTAATAATGGTTAAAGTATGGTATATTTGTAAAAAACGCTGTTTCACCAAATTGGAATTCACAATGAAGGAGCTTGAGACACTGGAAGAGAGAGACTCCAACTCGGGCAATTCACAATGAAAACCTAGGTTAATATCTAAGAAAGTGATTCAAACACTAGAAATTCCTGAATAAAGGGCCTTAATATCTGTCACACATTGTTTCCTGACAAGCAAATCGTGTTCAAAGAACATAGAACCGAGTTGGATGCTGTTTACATTTATAATTAAGAGACAATGAGTTGGCGTTTTTGAAAGAGGCCTGGTTAGGCCATTAAACAGGAAATGGTGACTTCACCAAGGGGGAGGGGCCACGAGGGCAGGTTTAATTGATACCAGGAGATAATGATTTAGCCGAGGGCCCAGCTGGGTGTGATGACGTCATTGAGGTTAGTTCTGGTGTTAGGGTTAGAAAATTGGGGTTCTGGCTAGGGTTAGGGTTAGGATAAGGGTTCGGTCTAGGTAGGGTTCAGGCTCAGGTTAAGGCTAGGTTTAGGCTTAGGGTTAGAGGGTTAGGGACAGGGTTATGGTCACAGTGTGGTAAGGTTGGGTATTCACAATGAATGAGGTTCAACCACTGGACAAATTGGAGTGTAGCACTGAGAATTTACAACTCCAGACTAGGGTAATATTTAGAAATGTGCTTCATACACTAGGAATACATATTCCAATAGACTGAATATCTGAACTGCACAATTTTGTCACTGGAAAATCTTGTTCAAACAGCTGAGAACCGAGAGTGACACTGTTTACATGTATTTTTCCCGTCAAAAGGAGTTGGCGTTTTCGGGAAAAGGTTTTGGTGAAACACTGAAAAACTCATTTTCCTAGAGCTATCGAACAATATGAAAGTATTGAGAACACTATGAAATAAAAATGTTAGTTAGGCTAGGGTTCCAAGTAATGTTTTACTGTGCCTTTAAAAAGCCGGTATGACACCCGTGTTAAAATGAAAAGTCTCATTGCTCAAAACAACAGACCAGGGGAATGGCAGAGTGTCTCTAGAACTCCTGGAATACGTTTTAGAACCAGAACATCTCTACTGAATTTTGAAATACTGAGAATTTGTATCCAAGGCGCTGTGAAAGGTAGGATAGACTGTCAACTGGTAATAATGTTGAAAGTGCTGGTATATTTGTAAAAAAGGTTGTTTTACCAAATTAGAATTCACAATAAAAAAGCTTGAGACACTGGAAGAGAGAGACTCCAACTCGGGAAATTCACAATGATAACCTAGGTTAATATCTAAGAAAGTGCTTCAAACACTAGGAATACATGAAGAAAGGGCCTTAATATCTGTAACACATTGTTTCCTGACAAGGAAATCGTGTTCAAAGAACATAGAACCGAGTTGGATACTGGTTACATTTATTATTCCTGGACATTGAGTTGGCGATTTTGAAAGAGGCCTGGTTAGGCCATTAAACCGGATGTGATGACATCACCAATGGGGAGGGGCCACGTGTGCAGACTTAATTGATCCCAGGTGATAATGATTTGGCCAGGGGACCAGCTGGGAGTGATGACGTCATTGAGATTAGTTCTGGTATTAGGGTTAGAGAATTGGGGCTCTATTCATGGTTAGGGTTAGGATAAGTTTTTGGGCTAGGTAGGGTTCAGGCTCAGGTGTGGGCTAGGTTTAGGGTTTGGGTTAGAGGGTTAGGGAAAGAGTTACGGTCACAGTGTAGTAATGTTGGCTATTCACAATGAATGAGCTTCAATCACTGGACAATTTGGTGTGTGGCACTCAGAACTTAGGACTCCAGACTAGGGAAATATTTAGAAATGTGCTTCACACAATAGGAATACATATTCCAATAGACTGAATATCTGAACAGCACAATTTTGTCACTGGGAAATCTTGTTCAAACAGCTGAGAAGCGAGTGTGACACTGTTCACATATATTTTTCCCGTCTATAGGAGTTGGCGTTTTCGGGAAAAGATTTTGGTGAAACACTGAAAAACTCATTTTCCCAGAGCTATCGAACAGTTTGAAAGTATTGAGAACACTATGAAATAAAAATGTTAGTCAGGCTAGGGTTCCAGTAATGTTTTACTGTGCCTTTAAAAAGCCGGTATGACACCCGTGTTAAAATGAAAAGTCTCATTGCTCAAAACAATAGACCAGGGTAATGGCAGAGTGTCTCCAGAACTCTTGGAATACATCTTAGAACCCGAACATCTCTACTGAATTTTGAAATACTGAGAATTTGTATCCAAAGCGCTGTGAAAGGTAGGATAGACTGTCAAGTGGTAATCATGTTGAAAGTGCTGGTATGTTTGTAAGAAAGGTTGTTTTACCAAATTAGAATTCACAATGAAAAAGCTTGAGACACTGGAAGAGAGAGACTCCAACTCGGGAAATTCACAATGATAACCTAGGTTAATATCTAAGAAAGTGCTTCAAACACTAGGAATACGTGAATAAAGGGCCTTAATATCTGTAACACATTGTTTCCTGACAAGGAAATCGTGTTCAAAGAACATAGAACCGAGTTGGATACTGGTTACGTTTATTATTCCGGGACAATGAGTTGTCGATTTTGAAAGAGGCCTGGTTAGGCCATTAAACCGGATGTGATGACGTCACCAAGGGGGAGGGGCCACGTCGGCAGGATTAATTGATCCCAGGTGATAACGATTTGGCCAGGGGACCAGCTGGGAGTGATGACATCATCGAGATTAGTTCTGGTATTAGGGTTAGAGAATTGGGGCTCTGTTCATGGTTAGGGTTAGGATAAGGTTTTGGGCTAGGTAGGGTTCAGGCTCAGGTGTGGGCTAGGTTTAGGGTTTGGGTTAGAGGGTTAGGGACAGAGTTAAGGTCACAGTGTAGTAATGTTGGCTATTCACAATAAATGAGCTTCAATCACTGGACAATTTGGTGTGTAGCACTCAGAACTTACGACTCCAGACTAGGGAAATATTTAGCAATGTGCTTCACACAATAGGAATACATATTCCAATAGACTGAGTATCTGAACAGCACAATTTTGTCACTGGGAAATCTTGTTCAAACAGCTGAGAAGCGAGTGTGACACTGTTTATATTTATTTTTCCCGTCAAAAGGAGTTGGCGTTTTCGGGAAAAGGTTTTGGTGAAACACTGAGAAACTCATTTTCCTAGAGCTATCGTACAGTATGAAAGTATTGAGAACACTATGAAATAAAAATGTGAGTCAGGCTAGGGTTCCAAGTAATGTTTTACTGTGACTTTAAAAAGCCGGTATGACACCCGTGATAAAATGAAAAGTCTCATTGCTCAAAACAACAGACCAGGGGAATGGCAGAGTGTCTCTAGAACTCCTGGAATACGTTTTAGAACCCGAACATCTCTACTGAATTTTGAAATACTGAGAATTTGTATCCAAAGCGCTGTGAAAGGTAGGATAGACTGTCAAGTGGTAATAATGTTGAAAGTGCTGGTATATTTGTCAAAAATGTTGTTTTACCAAATTAGAATTCTCAATGAAAAAGCTTGAGACACTGGAAGAGAGAGACTCCAACTTGGGAAATTCACAATGATAACCTAGGTTAATATCTAAGAAAGTGCTTCAAACACTAGGAATACGTGAATAAAGGGCCTTAATATCTGTAACACATTGTTTCCTGAAAAGGAAATCGTGTTCAAAGAACATAGAACGGAGTTGGATACTGGTTACATTTATTATTCCAGGACAATGAGTTGGCGATTTTGAAAGAGGCCTGGTTAGGCCATTAAACCAGATGTGATGAAGTCACCAAGGGGGAGGGGCCACATGGGCAGGCTTAATTGATCACAGGTGATAATGATTTGGCCAGGATACCAGCTGGGAGTGATGACATCATCGAGATTAGTTCTGGTATTAGGGTTAGAGAATTGGGGCTCTGTTCTTGGTTAGGGTTAGGATAAGGTTTTGGGCTAGGTAGGGTTCAGGCTCAGGTGTGGGCTAGGTTTAGGGTTTGGGTTAGAGGGTTAGGGACAGGGTTAAGGTCACAGTGTAGTAATGATGGCTATTCACAATGAATGAGCTTCAATCACTGGACAATTTGGTGTGTAGCACTCAGAACTTAGGACTCCAGACTAGGGAAATGTTTAGAAATGTGCTTCACACAATAGGAATACATATTCCAATAGACTGAGTATCTGAACAGCACAATTTTGGCACTGGGAAATCTTGTTCAAACAGCTGAGAAGCTAGTGTGACACTGTTTACATTCATTTTTCCCGTCAAAAGGAGTTGGCGTTTTCGGGAAAAAGGTTTTGGTGAAACACTGAAAAACTCATTTTCCTAGAGCTATCGAACAGTATGAAAGTATTGAAAACACTTTGAAATAAAAATGTTAGTCAGGCTAGGGTTCCAAGTAATGTTTTACTGTGCTTTTAAAAAGCCGGTATGACACCCGTGTTAAAATGAAAAGTCTCATTGCTCAAAACAACAGACCAGGGGAATGGCAGAGTGTCTCTAGAACTCCTGGAATATATTTTAGAACCCGAACATCTCTACTGAATTTTGAAATACTGAAAATATGTATCCAAAGCGCCGTGAAAGGTAGGATAGACTGTCAAGTGGTAATAATGTTGAAAGTGCTGGTATATTTGTAAAAAAGGTTGTTTTACCAAATTAGAATTCACAATGAAAAAGCTTGAGACACTGGTAGAGAGAGACTCCAACTCGGGAAATTCACAATGATAACCTAGGTTAATATCTAAAAAAGTGTTTCAAACACTAGGAATACGTGAATAAAGGGCCTTAATATCTGTAACACATTGTTTCCTGACAAGGAAATCGTGTTCAAAGAACATAGAACCGAGTTGGATACTGGTTACATTTATTATTCCGGGACAATGAGTTGGCGATTTTGAAAGAGGCCTGGTTAGGCCATTAAAGCGGATGTGATGACGTCACCAAGGGGGAGGGGCCACGTGGGCAGGCTTAATTGATCCCAGGTGATAATGATTTGGCCAGAGGACCAGCTGGGAGTGATGACGTCATCGAGATTAGTTCTGGTATTAGGGTTAGAGAATTGGGGCTCTGTTCATGGTTAGGGTTAGGATAAGGTTTTGGGCTAGGTAGGGTTCAGGCTCAGGTGTGGGCTAGGTTTAGGGTTTGGGTTAGAGGGTTAGGGACAGGGTTAAGGTCACAGTGTAGTAATGTTGGCTATTCACAATGAATGAGCTTCAATCACTGGACAAGTTGGTGTGTGGCACTCAGAACTTAGGACTCCAGACTAGGGAAATATTTAGAAATGTGCTTCACACAATAGGAATACATATTCCAATAGACTGAATATCTAAACAGCACAATTTTGTCACTGGGAAATCTTGTTCAAACAGCTGAGAAGCGAGTGTGACACTGTTTACATTTATTTTTCCCGTCAAAAGGAGTTGGCGTTTTCGGGAAAAGGTTTTGGTGAAACACTGAGAAACTCATTTTCCTAGAGCTATCGAACAGAATGAAAGTATTGAGAACACTATGAAATAAAAATGTTAGTCAGGCTAGGGTTCCAAGTAATGTTTTACTGTGCCTTTAAAAAGCCGGTATGACACCCGTGTTAAAATGAAAAGTCTCATTGCTCAAAACAACAGACCAGGGGAATGGCAGAGTGTCTCTAGAACTCCTGGAATACGTTTTAGAACCCGAACATCTCTACTGAATTTTGAAATACTGAGAATTTGTATCCAAAGCGCTGTGAAAGGTAGGATAGACTGTCAAGTGGTAAAAATGTTGAAAGTGCTGGTATATTTGTAAAAAAGGTTGTTTTACCAAATTAGAATTCACAATGAAAAAGCTTGAGACACTGGAAAAGAGAGACTCCAACTCGGGAAATTCACAATGATAACCTAGGTTAATATCTAAGAAAGTGCTTCAAACACTAGGAATACGTGAATAAAGGGCCTTAATATCTGTAACACATTGTTTCCTGACAAGGAAATCGTGTTCAAAGAACATAGAACCGAGTTGGATACTGGTTACATTTATTATTCCAAGACAATGAGTTAGCGATTTTGAAAGAAGCCTTGTTAGGCCATTAAACCGGATGTGATGAAGTCACCAAAGGGGAGGGGCCACGTGGGCAGGCTTAATTGATCCCAGGTGATAATGATTTGGCCAGGGGACCAGGTGGGAGTGATGACGTCATCGAGATTAGTTCTGGTATTAGGGTTAGAGAATTGGGGCTCTGTTCATGGTTAGGGTTAGGATAAGATTTTGGGCTAGGTAGGGTTCAAGCTCAGGTGTGGGCTAGGTTTAGGGTTTGGGTTAGAGGGTTAGGGACAGGGTTAAGGTCACAGTGTAGTAATGTTGGCTATTCACAATGAATGAGCTTCAATCACTGGACAATTTGGTGTGTGGCACTCAGAACTTAGGACTCCAGACTAGGGAAATATTTAGAAATGTGCTTCACACAATAGGAATACATATTCCAATAGACTGAATATCTGAACAGCACAATTTTGTCACTGGGAAATCTTGTTCAAACAGCTGAGAAGCGAGTGTGACACTGTTTACATTTATTTTTCCCGTCAAAAGGAGTTGGCGTTTTCGGGAAAAGGTTTTGGTGAAACACTGAAAAACTCATTTTCCTATAGCTATCGAAGAGTATGAAAGTATTGAGAACACTATGAAATAAAAATGTTAGTCAGGCTAGGGTTCCAAGTAATGTTTTACTGTGCCTTTAAAAAGCCAGTATGACACCCGTGTTAAAATGAAAAGTCTCATTGCTCAAAACAACAGACCAGGGGAATGGCAGAGTGTCTCTAGAACTCCGGGAACACGTTTTAAAACCCGAACATCTCTACTGAATTTTGAAATACTGAGAATTTGTATCCAAAGCGCTGTGAAAGGTAGGATAGACTGTCAAGTGGTAATAATGTTGAAAGTGCTGGTATATTTGTAAAAAAGGTTGTTTTACCAAATTAGAATTCACAATGAAAAGCTTGAGACACTGGAAGAGAGAGACTCCAACTCGGGAAATTCACAATGATAACCTAGGTTAATATCTAAGAAAGTGCTTCAAACACTAGGAATACGTGAATAAAGGGCCTTAATATCTATAACACATTGTTTCCTGACAAGGAAATCGTGTTCAAATAACATAGAACTGAGTTGGATACTGGTTACATTTATTATTCAGGGACAATGAGTTGGCGATTTTGAAAGAGGCCTGGTTAGGCCATTAAACCGGATGTGATGACGTCACCAAGGGGGAGGGGCCACGTGGGCAGGCTTTATTGATCCCAGGTGATAATGATTTGGCCAGGGGACCAGCTGGGAGTGATGAGGTCATTGAGATTAGTTCTGGTATTAGGGTTAGAGAATTGGGGCTCTGTTCATGGTTAGGGTTAGGATAAGGTTTTGGGCTAGGTAGGGTTCAGGCTCAGGTGTGGGCTAGGTTTAGGGTTTGGGTTAGAGGGTTAGGGACAGGGTTAAGGTCACAGTGTAGTAATGTTGGCTATTCACAATGAATGAGCTTCAATCACTGGACAATTTGGTGTGTGGCACTCAGAACTTAGGACTCCAGACTAGGGAAATATTTAGAAATGTGCTTCACACAATAGGAATACATATTCCAATAGACTGAATATCTGAACAGCACAATTTTGTCACTGGGAAATCTTGTTCAAACAGCTGAGAAGCGAGTGTGACACTGTTTATATTTATTTTTCCCGTCAAAAGGAGTTGGCGTTTTCGGGAAAAGGTTTTGGTGAAACACTGAGAAACTCATTTTCCTAGAGCTATCGTACAGTATGAAAGTATTGAGAACACTATGAAATAAAAATGTTAGTCAGGCTAGGGTTCCAAGTAATGTTTTACTGTGCCTTTAAAAAGCCGGTATGACACCCGTGTTAAAATGAAAAGTCTCATTGCTCAAAACAACAGACCAGGGGAATGGCAGAGTGTCTCTAGAACTCCTGGAATACGTTTTAAAACCTGAACATCTCTACTGAATTTTGAAATACTGAGAATTTGTATCCAAAGCGCTGTGAAAGGTAGGATAGACTGTCAAGTGGTAATAATGTTGAAAGTGCTGGTATATTTGTAAAAAAGGTTGTTTTACCAAATTAGAATTCACAATGAAAAAGCTTGAGACACTGGAAGAGAGAGACTCCAACTCGGGAAATTCACAATGATAACCTATGTTAATATCTAAGAAAGTGCTTCAAACACTAGGAATACGTGAATAAAGGGCCTTAATATCTGTAACACATTGTTTCCTGACAAGGAAATCGTGTTCAAAGAACATAGAACCGAGTTGGATACTGGTTACATTTATTTTTCCAGGACAATGAGTTAGCGATTTTGTAAGAAGCCTTGTTAGGCCATTAAACCGGATGTGATGACGTCACCAAAGGGGAGGGGCCACGTGGGCAGGCTTAATTGATCCCAGGTGATAATGATTTGGCCAGGGGACCAGCTGGGAGTGATGACGTCATCGAGATTAGTTCTGGTATTAGGGTTAGAGAATTGGGGCTCTGTTCATGGTTAGGGTTAGGATAAGGTTTTGGGCTAGGTAGGGTTCAGGCTCAGGTGTGGGCTAGGTTTAGGGTTTGGGTTAGAGGGTTAGGGACAGGGTTAAGGTCACAGTGTAGTAATGTTGGCTATTCACAATGAATGAGCTTCAATCACTGGACAATTTGGTGTGTGGCACTCAGAACTTAGGACTCCAGACTAGGGAAATATTTAGAAATGTGCTTCACACAATAGGAATACATATTCCAATAGACTGAATATCTGAACAGCACAATTTTGTCACTGGGAAATCTTGTTCAAACAGCTGAGAAGCGAGTGTGACACTGCTTACATTTATTTTTCCCGTCAAAAGGAGTTGGCGTTTTCGGGAAAAGGTTTTGGTGAAACACTGAAAAACTCATTTTCCTAGAGCTATCGAAGAGTATGAAAGTATTGAGAACACTATGAAATAAAAATGTTAGTCAGGCTAGGGTTCCAAGTAATGTTTTACTGTGCCTTTAAAAAGCCAGTATGACACCCGTGTTAAAATGAAAAGTCTCATTGCTCAAAACAACAGACCAGGGGAATGGCAGAGTGTCTCTAGAACTCCGGGAACACGTTTTAAAACCCGAACATCTCTACTGAATTTTGAAATACTGAGAATTTGTATCCAAAGCGCTGTGAAAGGTAGGATAGACTGTCAAGTGGTAATAATGTTGAAAGTGCTGGTATATTTGTAAAAAAGGTTGTTTTACCAAATTAGAATTCACAATGAAAAGCTTGAGACACTGGAAGAGAGAGACTCCAACTCGGGAAATTCACAATGATAACCTAGGTTAATATCTAAGAAAGTGCTTCAAACACTAGGAATACGTGAATAAAGGGCCTTAATATCTGTAACACATTGTTTCCTGACAAGGAAATCGTGTTCAAATAACATAGAACTGAGTTGGATACTGGTGACATTTATTATTCAGGGACAATGAGTTGGCGATTTTGAAAGAGGCCTGGTTAGGCCATTAAACCGGATGTGATGATGTCACCAAGGGGGAGGGGCCACGTGGGCAGGCTTTATTGATCCCAGGTGATAATGATTTGGCCAGGGGACCAGCTGGGAGTGATGAGGTCATTGAGGTTAGTTCTGGTATTAGGGTTAAAGAATTGGGGCTCTGTTCATGGTTAGGGTTAGGATAAGGTTTTGGGCTAGGTAGGGTTCAGGCTCAGGTGTGGGCTAGGTTTAGGGTTTGGGTTAGAGGGTTAGGGACAGGGTTAAGGTCACAGTGTAGTAATGTTGGCTATTCACAATGAATGAGCTTCAATCACTGGACAATTTGGTGTGTGGCACTCAGAACTTAGGACTCCAGACTAGGGAAATATTTAGAAATGTGCTTCACACAATAGGAATACATATTCCAATAGACTGAATATCTGAACAGCACAATTTTGTCACTGGGAAATCTTGTTCAAACAGCTGAGAAGCGAGTGTGACACTGTTTACATTTATTTTTCCCGTCAAAAGGAGTTGGCGTTTTCGGGAAAAGTTTTTGGTGAAACACTGAAAAACTCATTTTCCTAGAGCTATCGAACAGTATGAAAGTATTGAGAACACTATGAAATAAAAATGTTAGTCAGGCTAGGGTTCCAAGTAATGTTTTACTGTGCCTTTAAAAAGCCAGTATGACACCCGTGTTAAAATGAAAAGTCTCATTGCTCAAAACAATAGACCAGGGGAATGGCAGAGTGTCTCTAGAACTCCTGGAATACGTTTTAAAACCCGAACATCTCTACTGAATTTTGAAATACTGAGAATTTGTATCCAAAGCGCTGTGAAAGGTAGGATAGACTGTCAAGTGGTAATAATGTTGAAAGTGCTGGTATATTTGTAAAAAAGGTTGTTTTACCAAATTAGAATTCACAATGAAAAAGCTTGAGACACTGGAAGAGAGAGACTCCAACTCGGGAAATTCACAATCATAACCTAGGTTAATATCTAAGAAAGTGCTTCAGACACTAGGAATACGTGAATAAAGGGCCTTAATATCTGTAACACATTGTTTCATGAAAAGGAAGTCGTGTTCAAAGAACATAGAACCGAGTTGGATACTGGTTACATTTATTATTCCGGGACACTGAGTTGGTGATTTTGAAAGAAGCCTGGTTAGGCCATTAAACCGGATGTGATGACGTCACCAAGGGGGAGGGGCCACGTGGGCAGGCTTAATTGATCCCAGGTGATAATGATTTGGCCAGGGGACCAGCTGGGAGTGATGACGTCATCGAGATTAGTTCTGGTATTAGGGTTAGAGAATTGGGGCTCTGTTCATGGTTAGGGTTAGGATAAGGTTTTGGGCTAGATAGGGTTCAAGCTCAGGTGTGGGCTAGGTTTAGGGTTTGGGTTAGAGGGTTAGGGACAGGGTTAAGGTCACAGTGTAGTAATGTTGGCTATTCACAATGAATGAGCTTCAATCACTGGACAATTTGGTGTGTGGCACTCAGAACTTAGGACTCCAGACTAGGGAAATATTTAGAAATGTGCTTCACACAATAGGAATACATATTCCAATAGACTGAATATCTGAACATCACAATATTGTCACTGGGAAATCTTGTTCAAACAGCTGAGAAGCTAGTGTGACACTGTTTACATTTATTTCTCCAGTCAAAAGGAGTGTGCGTTTTCGGGAAAAGGTTTTGGTGAAACACTGAAAAACTCATTTTCCTAGAGCTATCAAACAGTATGAAAGTATTGAGAACACTATGAAATAAAAATGTTAGTCTGGCTAGGGTTCCAAGTAATGTTTTACTGTGCCTTTAAAAAGCCAGTATGACACCCGTGTTAAAATGAAAAGTCTCATTGCTCAAAACAACAGACCAGGGGAATGGCAGAGTGTCTCTAGAACTCCGGGAACACGTTTTAAAACCCGAACATCTCTACTGAATTTTGAAATACTGAGAATTTGTATCCAAAGCGCTGTGAAAGGTAGGATAGACTGTCAAGTGGTAATAATGTTGAAAGTGCTGGTATATTTGTAAAAAAGGTTGTTTTACCAAATTAGAATTCACAATGAAAAAGCTTGAGACACTGGTAGAGAGAGACTCCAACTCGGGAAATTCACAATGATAACCTAGGTTAATATCTAAAAAAGTGTTTCAAACACTAGGAATACGTGAATAAAGGGCCTTAATATCTGTAACACATTGTTTCCTGACAAGGAAATCGTGTTCAAAGAACATAGAACCGAGTTGGATACTGGTTACATTTATTATTCCGGGACAATGAGTTGGCGATTTTGAAAGAGGCCTGGTTAGGCCATTAAAGGGGATGTGATGACGTCACCAAGGGGGAGGGGCCATGTGGGCAGGCTTAATTGATCCCAGGTGATAATGATTTGGCCAGGGGACCAGCTGGGAGTGATGACGTCATCGAGATTAGTTCTGGTATTAGGGTTAGAGAATTGGGGCTCTGTTCATGGTTAGGGTTAGGATAAGGTTTTGGGCTAGGTAGGGTTCAGGCTCAGGTGTGGGCTAGGTTTAGGGTTTGGGTTAGAGGGTTAGGGACAGGGTTAAGGTCACAGTGTAGTAATGTTGGCTATTCACAATGAATGAGCTTCAATCACTGGACAAGTTGGTGTGTGGCACTCAGAACTTAGGACTCCAGACTAGGGAAATATTTAGAAATGTGCTTCACACAATAGGAATACATATTCCAATAGACTGAATATCTGAACAGTACAATTTTGTCACTGGGAAATCTTGTTCAAACAGCTGAGAAGCGAGTGTGACACTGTTTACATTTATTTTTCCCGTCAAAAGGAGTTGGCGTTTTCGGGAAAAGGTTTTGGTGAAACACTGAGAAACTCATTTTCCTAGAGCTATCGAACAGAATGAAAGTATTGAGAACACTATGAAATAAAAATGTTAGTCAGGCTAGGGTTCCAAGTAATGTTTTACTGTGCCTTTAAAAGCCGGTATGACACCCGTGTTAAAATGAAAAGTCTCATTGCTCAAAACAACAGACCAGGGGAATGGCAGAGTGTCTCTAGAACTCCTGGAATACATTTTAAAACCTGAACATCTCTACTGAATTTTGAAATACTGAGAATTTGTATCCAAAGCGCTGTGAAAGGTAGGATAGACTGTCAAGTGGTAATAATGTTGAAAGTGCTGGTATATTTGTAAAAAAGGTTGTTTTACCAAATTAGAATTCACAATGAAAAAGCTTGAGACACTGGAAGAGAGAGACTCCAACTCGGGAAATTCACAATGATAACCTAGGTTAATATCTAAGAAAGTGCTTCAAACACTAGGAATACGTGAATAAAGGGCCTTAATATCTGTAACACATTGTTTCCTGACAAGGAAATCGTGTTCAAAGAACATAGAACCGAGTTGGATACTGGTTACATTTATTATTCCAGGACAATGAGTTAGCGATTTTGTAAGAAGCCTGGTTAGGCCATTAAACCGGATGTGATGACGTCACCAAAGGGGAGGGGCCACGTGGGCAGGCTTAATTGATCCCAGGTGATAATGATTTGGCCAGGGGACCAGCTGGGAGTGATGACGTCATCGAGATTAGTTCTGGTATTAGGGTTAGAGAATTGGGGCTCTGTTCATGGTTTGGGTTAGGATAAGGTTTTGGGCTAGGTAGGGTTCAGGCTCAGGTGTGGGCTAGGTTTAGGGTTTGGGTTAGAGGGTTAGGGACAGGGTTAAGGTCACAGTGTAGTAATGTTGGCTATTCACAATGAATGAGCTTCAATCACTGGACAATTTGGTGTGTAGCACTCAGAACTTACGACTCCAGACTAGGGAAATATTTAGAAATGTGCTTCACACAATAGGAATACATATTCCAATAAACTGAATATCTGAACAGCACAATTTTGTCACTGGGAAGTCTTGTTCAAACAGCTGAGAAGCGAGTGTGACACCGTTTACATTTATGTTTCCCGTCAAAAGGAGTTGGCGTTTTCAGGAAAAGGTTTTGGTGAAATACTGAAAAACTCATTTTCCTAGAGCGATCGAACAGTATGAAAGTATTGAGAACACTATGAAATAAAAATGTTAGTCAGGCTAGGGTTCCAAGTAATGTTTTACTGTGCCTTTAAAAAGCCAGTATGACACCCGTGTTAAAATGAAAAGTCTCATTGCTCAAAACAACAGACCAGAGGAATGGCAGAGTGTCTCTAGAACTCCATGAATACGTTTTAAAACCCGAACATCTCTACTGAATTTTGAAATACTGAGAATTTGTATCCAAAGCGCTGTGAAAGGTAGGATAGACTGTCAAGTGGTAATAATGTTGAAAGTGCTGGTATATTTGTAAAAAAGGTTGTTTTATCAAATTAGAATTCACAATGAAAAAGCTTGAGACACTGGAAGAGAGAGACTCAGACTCGGGAAATTCACAATGATAACCTAGGTTAATATCTAAGAAAGTGCTTCAAACACTAGGAATACGTGAATAAAGGGCCTTAATATCTGTAACACATTGTTTCGTGACAAGGAAATCCTGTTCAAAGAACATAGAACCGAGTTGGATACTGGTTACATTTATTATTCCTGGACAATGAGTTGGCGATTTTGAAAGAGGCCTCCTTAGGCCATTAAACCGGATGTGATGATGTCACCAAGGGGGAGGGGCCACGTGGGCAGGCTTAATTGATCCCAGGTGATAATGATTTGGCCAGGGGACCAGCTGGGAGTGCTGACGTCATCGAGATTAGTTCTGGTATTAGGGTTAGAGAATTGGGGCTCTGTTCATGGTTAGGGTTAGGATACGGTTTTGGGCTAGGTAGGGTTCAGGCTCAGGTGTGGGCTAGGTTTAGGGTTTGGGTTAGAGGGTTAGGGACAGGGTTAAGGTCATAGTGTAGTAATGTTGGCTATTCACAATGAATAAGCTTCAATCACTGGACTATTTGGTGTGTAGCACTCAGAACTTACGACTCCAGACTAGGGAAATATTTAGAAATGTGCTTCACACAATAGGAATACATATTCCAATAAACTGAATATCTGAACAGCACAATTTTGTCACTGGGAAGTCTTGTTCAAACAGCTGAGAAGCGAGTGTGACACCGTTTACATTTATGTTTCCCGTCAAAAGGAGTTGGCGTTTTCAGGAAAAGGTTTTGGTGAAATACTGAAAAACTCATTTTCCTAGAGCGATCGAACAGTATGAAAGTATTGAGAACACTATGAAATAAAAATGTTAGTCAGGCTAGGGTTCCAAGTAATGTTTTACTGTGCCTTTAAAAAGCCAGTATGACACCCGTGTTAAAATGAAAAGTCTCATTGCTCAAAACAACAGACCAGAGGAATGGCAGAGTGTCTCTAGAACTCTATGAATACGTTTTAAAACCCGAACATCTCTACTGAATTTTGAAATACTGAGAATTTGTATCCAAAGCGCTGTGAAAGGTAGGATAGACTGTCAAGTGGTAATAATGTTGAAAGTGCTGGTATATTTGTAAAAAAGGTTGTTTTATCAAATTAGAATTCACAATGAAAAAGCTTGAGACACTGGAAGAGAGAGACTCAGACTCGGGAAATTCACAATGATAACCTAGGTTAATATCTAAGAAAGTGCTTCAAACACTAGGAATACGTGAATAAAGGGCCTTAATATCTGTAACACATTGTTTCGTGACAAGGAAATCCTGTTCAAAGAACATAGAACCGAGATGGATACTGGCTACATTTATTATTCCAGGACAATGAGTTGGCGATTTTGAAAGAAGCCTGGTTAGGCCATTAAACCGGATGTGATGACGTCACCAAGGGGGAGGGGCCACGTGGGCAGGCTTAATTGATCCCAGGTGATAATGATTTGGCCAGGGGACCAGCTGGGAGTGCTGACGTCATCGAGATTAGTTCTGGTATTAGGGTTAGAGAATTGGGGCTCTGTTCATGGTTAGGGTTAGGATACGGTTTTGGGCTAGGTAGGGTTCAGGCTCAGGTGTGGGCTAGGTTTAGGGTTTGGGTTAGAGGGTTAGGGACAGGGTTAAGGTCACAGTGTAGTAATGTTGGCTATTCTCAATGAATAAGCTTCAATCACTGGACTATTTGCTGTGTTTCACTGAGAACTTACGACTCCAGACTAGGGAAATATTTAGAAATGTGCTTCACACAATAGAAATACATATTCCAATAGCCTGAATATCTGAACAGCACAATTTTGTCACTGGGAAATCTTGTTCAAACAGCTGAGAAGCGAGTGTGACACTGTTTACATTTATTTTTCCCGTCAAAAGGAGTTGGCGTTTTCGGGAAAAGGTTTTCGTGAAACACTGAAAAACTCATTTTACTAGAGCTATCGAACAGTATGAAAGTATTGAGAACACTATGAAATAAAAATGTTAGTCAGGCTAGGGTTCCAAGTAATGTTTTACTGTGCCTTTAAAAAGCCGGTATGACACCCGTGTTAAAATGAAAAGTCTCATTGCTCAAAACAACAGACCAGGGGAATGGCAGAGTGTCTCTAGAACTCCTGGAATACGTTTTAGAACCAGAACATCTCTACTGAATTTTGAAATACTGAGAATTTGTATCCAAGGCGCTGTGAAAGGTAGGATAGTCTGTCAAGTGGTAATAATGTTGAAAGTGCTGTTATATTTGTAAAAAAGGTTGTTTTACCAAATTAGAATTCACAATGAAAAAGCTTGAGACACTGGAAGAGAGAGACTCCAACTCGGGAAATTCACAATGATAACCTAGGTTAATATCTAAGAAAGTGCTTCAAACACTAGGAATACGTGAATAAAGGGCCTTAATATCTGTAACACATTGTTTCCTGACAAGGAAATCGTGTTCAAAGAACATAGAACCGAGTTGGATACTGGTTACATTTATTATTCCGGGACAATGAGTTGGCAATTTTGAAAGAGGCCTGGTTAGGCCATTAAACCGGATGTGATGACGTCACCAAGGGGGAGGGGCCACGTGGGCAGGCTTAATTGATCCCAGGTGATAATGATTTGGCCAGGGGACCAGCTGGGAGTGATGACGTCATCGAGATTAGTTCTGGTATTAGGGTTAGAGAATTGGGGCTCTGTTCATGGTTATGGTTAGGATACGGTTTTGGGCTAGGTAGGGTTCAGGCTCAGGTGTGGGCTAGGTTTAGGGTTTGGGTTAGAGGGTAAGGGACAGGGTTAAGGTCACAGTGTAGTAATGTTGGCTATTCTCAATGAATAAGCTTCAATCACTGGACTATTTGCTGTGTTTCACTGAGAACTTACGACTCCAGACTAGGGAAATATTTAGAAATGTGCTTCACACAATAGGAATACATATTCCAATAGACTGAATATCTGAACAGCACAATTTTGTCACTGGGAAATCTTGTTCAAACAGCTGAGAAGCGAGAGTGACACTGTTTACATTTATTTTTCCCGTCAAAAGGAGTTGGCGTTTTCGGGAATAGGTTTTGGTGAAACACTGAGAAACTCATTTTCCTAGAGCTATCGAACAGTATGAAAGTATTGAGAACACTATGAAATAAAAATGGTAGTTAGGCAAGGGTTCCAAGTAATGTTTTACTGTGCCTTTAAAAAGCCTGTATGACACCCGTGTTAAAATGAAAAGTCTCATTGCTCAAAACAACAGACCAGGGGTATGGCAGAGTGTCTCTAGAACTCCTGGAATACGTTTTAGAACCCGAACATCTCTACTGAATTTTGAAATACTGAGAATTTGTATCCAAAGCGCTGTGAAAGGTATGATAGACTGTGAAGTGGTAATAATGTTGAAAGTGCTGGTATATTTGTAAAAAAGGTTGTTTTACCACATTAGAATTC